>NC_135629.1:50876666-51490833 GCF_053574225.1 Canis aureus
AGAGGTTTATCCTTACAGGGTACCACATACAATGGATTTACCAGAAAGGATAAACACTTAAACATAAGAGTAAATTATAACATTTAGATAAACATAGAGAACAATTCTTGACTTGTATTTGGCAAAGAATTGGTAGCTAAGACACCAAGAGCAAGAATGGGAAAAAAATAGGTAATTTGGACTTCATCAAATCAGTGACTTTTGGGCATTGAAGGATGCCATCAAGAAAGTGAAAACACACTTTGAAGCCCTTGTGGCACTATTGCTGAGAATATAAAATCGTGTTGATGGTATGAAAAACAAACTGACAGGATAGTTTTTTTGAGGTGATGAAAATGTTCAAAATTGTGGTGATTGCATAGAACAGCGAATTTTTTTAGAACTACTGAAGTCTACACTTTAATGGGGGGGGAGTGCAGCATGTGCCTTACATCTCAGTAAAGCTATTCAAATAAAGAAGTGCATCAAGAGTTTTGCAATGGGAAAGAGTACTGCAATCCAGGCTTTAAGGCATACATGGATTTCCAGGTTAATTAATTAATGCTACATCACCTCATGGTGTGTGTGTGTGTGTGTGTGTGTGTGTGTGTGTGTGTGTGTTGTAAAAAACAAAGTTCAAATTGAGATAGTTTTTTGGAGTAGGGTTGTTTTTGGGGTCTGGAGCGAACAGCCAAGGAAGAATTCTTGAGATGTCTTATGGTGTGCAAAAAGGCAATTTTTTAAAGTACAGGGACAGGACCTCTGGGCAGAAAGAGCTGCTAACCCAGAATTGTGAGGGGAACTGATTATATACTTTGGAGTTGGAGAGGTAAAGACAAAAGGAAGTTCCAAAAGGACTTTGGTCTTGCTATTGTCAAACTAAAGTTGTTTTTTCCCTCTAGCAAGGCAGTTGGGTGCTTCCAAGCGGAATGTTATAATCTGCCTACATCAAGTATTTGTCAATGGGATGCAGGTTATAAGGACATTTTATCTACTTTCCTTCCAGCTTTGTTTCCCACAACAAAAGGAGTAAATTGGAGATCTAATTGGCTTTATTAAGTGATTTGTAACTCTGGCAGCATCCCAAATAGCAAGAAGTGGGGTTTTCTGCTGAGTTAAATGAAAGGGAAGTTTTTAAAGGCAAAGAAAGGGCACAAAGAAAGGAATTTATTAGCAAGGAATGCATTGTTTAGACAAGGCCACTTTCCTAAGGGGAGCAGAAGGGGGTGTAGCAATAAATTTCATAGTATGGCCAGGGAAATTCCATGTTGACTGATTAAAGGTTTTATGGGAGGCGGGGGGATTTGAAACTGTAGGTAAGTCAGGTATTAAGTAGTTTGTTGATTTGGGGCCTTAAGTGGCTACATCGTACGTCTGCAGTTTCTTTTTAACTGTGTGTGTGGTGGGGCTTAAGATCTGATGGGGGAAACAAAGGCAAAAGTAAAATTATTAAATTTCCTCACTACCTACAGCCCATTGACGAGTCCTTGAAACAGGCAGGGTGACATTCCTCTAGGGACTCAACTGCCTGGATGTTAATACTTTGCTAAGGGCAAAAGGCACTTTTAGTCCAACCCCCAGGATCCTGTAAATCTACTTTGACATATAAAAATTCCTTTGGACACTTCCTTTATCTCTATACTCCCTTTCTGCTGATAGATATATGTTGGCATATATGTTGACAGTCAACCCCCAAGCATATGGCCCACCGATATACATCTGAAGGGTCTCATGACTAAGGTTTTATTAGATGGTAATAAATTCTCTTTTCCCAACAATAGTTAGCCCCCTGAAGGTCCTGGAGACCTTGGTTCCAAATTCCTTAGAGACTTAGGCTATCCCCAACCCCCTCCCAACTTAAACATATATAATGGGCCACTCCTCATGACCCCAGTGCAGTTCTTTCTGCCCATGGGTCCTGTCCCTGTGATGTGGGAAACAAAGGCAGAAGAAAAATTATTAAATTTCCTTACTACCTACAGCCCATTGACAAGATCTTGAAACAAGTGGAGTGAGATTCTTCTAAGGACTCAACTGCCCCGAAGTTAATACTTTGCTAAGGGCAAAAGGCAATCTTAGCCCAGAATCCTGTAAGTCTACTTTGACATATAAAAATTCCTTTAGAATTTTACTCACTTATTTATTTATAAATTTATTTATTTATTTATTTTCTTCACTTTACTTACTCTCACAGGAGAGTGAGTAAAGCAATAGAAGTTTATTAAGCAAAGGTACAGAGAAAGTTCTCAGAAGTGAGAGGGGTCCCAACAGGGTTGCCACTGAGGGCTTTTTGACTGGCCTGTTATTGGGAACCTAACCAGGGAACCCAAGGCCTTGAGACTTCTTTGTGCTGTCTCAAGTGTTTGACATATGACTGTTTTGGGGTCTGTTGAATCTTTGGGATTGTTTGGAAAACGTCAAAGGGAGATACTTTGGAGTTAGGGAGCCTAATTTATTTTCTTCTCTGTTTTTGTTGTCTTATCTCTGTTTTCTTGGGAAGGGTAGGAGCCTGTCTCTGGACTATTTGGTGTCCTTGGGATTTATGGGAGCCCAACTCTGGGCCTTTCCCTTATCTTTTCCTGCCTAGCCCCGTCTGTCCCTAACTCATTCCTGCATCACTGGGATGGAGTCCTGCATCAGGCTCCCTGCCGGGAGCCTGCTTCTCCCTCTCCCAGTCTCTGCCTCTCTCTGTGTATTTCTCATGAATAAATAAAATCTTTAAAAAATAAATAAAACAAAACAAAACAAAACAAAACAAAACAAAACAAAACAAATAAAATAAAATAAAATAAAATAAAATAAAATAAACCTGATCATTTAATGAACACATCTCACAGATCAGATCGTGGTTAGACTTAATGTAGTTTTGGAATGTTATGTTGTGAAAGAATTCCAGAGACATCTTTGGTGCAAGAGGGTGATTTTATTAAAGCACAGGGGACAGGACCTGTGGGTGGAAAGAACTGTTACCCTGGGATTGTGAGGGGAACTGATTATATACTTTAAGGTTGGGGGAAGCAGGGCAGCCCCGATGGCGCAGCAGTTTAGCGCCCCCTGCAGCCCAGGGTGTGATCTGGAGACCCTGACTCGAGTCCCAAGTCAGGCTCCCTGCATGGAGCCTGCTTCTCCCTCTGCCCGTGTCTCTGCCTCTCTCTCTGTGTGTGTCTCAATAAATAAATTTTAAAAAATCTTAAAAAAAAAAAAAAAGGTTGGGGGAAGTAAAGATAAGGTAGGTTCCAAAAGGACTGGGCAGCCCCCGTGGCGCAGCGGTTTAGCGCCACCTGCAGCCCAGGGCGTGATCTTGGAGGCCCTGGATGGAGTCCCACGTCAGGCTCCTTGCATGGAGCCTGCTTCTCCCTCTGTGTCTCTGCCTCTCTCTCTCTCTCTCTCTCTCTCTCTCTCTCTCTCTCTCTCTCTATGAATAAATAAATAAAACCTTTAAAGCTTGGGATCCCTGGGTGGCGCAGCGGTTTAGCGCCTGCCTTTGGCCCAGGGCGCGATCCTGGAGATTGGAGATCGAATCCCGCGTCGGGCTCCCGGTGCATGGAGCCTGCTTCTCCCTCTGCCTATGTCTCTGCCTCTCTCTCTCTCTCTCTCTCTCTCTGTGTGCCTATCATAAATAAATAAAATAAAAAAGAAATTAAAAAAAAAACCTTTAAAACAAAAAACAAAAGGACTTTCATAAACTAAAGCAGACTCGCAGGATACTTGAGGCCTCACTTTTGCCAACCTAAGGCTCTTTTTCCCTCTAGCAGGGCATTAACGTTAAACAGTTGGGAGCTGTTTTACTCTGGCTGCCTCAAGTCTTTGTCAATGGGCTGCAGGTTTTAAGGGCGTTTAATTTTATCTACATTTCCTTCTGCCTTTGTTTCCCACGTCAGACTGAAAAGAGCCCCCGAGCCCAGCTACAGCTACAGGGTCCAGGCTTCTCACTGAACCAAGTGCCCTTGGGATTCTTTCTCTTAAGGACGAAATGAGTGGGGGCTGGAAAGGGATAGCTGGAAGGCTCAAGGAGGAAAGATAAAATGGATCCAGACTCTTCATTATGCAACCCAACCGACCTGAGTTCCCCGCTTGGTGAGTCACAGATAGAAATTACACTGAGTTGCTGCATCAAGAAAACTTTATTAAAAAAAAAAAACAAAAAAAAAAAAAACAAAAAAAAAACTTTATTTGCAGCAACTGAGGAGATCCTGGGGATTAACTTCCAAAGCCACAATTCCCTGAGCAACAGTGAGTGGGTTCCTTTAATTTAGGGTTAGGATGAATATTTACATAGGAAAACCTTGTCATTGTATGTAGAGGTGCTGTGTGTGCACCTTCAGAAAACATGCCTATACAGATGCTGTACGTCATGTAAACCAGTTTCTTGGTCCTCCTTGGGTGGAGATTACAATGAGGTAAAGGTGGCTGTCCGTCATTCTAGAGGGTGCTCCGTGGTCCATCGTGTGTAGGCACCATTGGAGGATTACCCTCAAACTGGTCTGGGTGGGCTAGGCTGGCTGGAGGTCTTGACAGGGCAGTCGATATCGCTTGAGGGGTGGTTGCCTTTCCGTTTGCCTGAATTGAGAGAAACTGGAAAGAGCTTAAGGAAAAATATGGGACAAAGGTTGGTGAGCACAAGCAGGTGAGCAGTAAAGGTCAGGTCTTGAGGTCTAGTTAGTGACAGTTACATATCATTAGGTCACATATAAGTGTGCATTTCTAAACAAGGGTCAGAGTCCCATGAGTGGCCTCGGAGCCTTATGCACCAAACTGTTGACTCCTGGAGGATATAAGACCTCTAGTTTAAAAAAAAAAAAAAAGACCTCTAGTTTAGTCTGTCCTGACCTGAACATCCTCTTACCTGTACTACCTTCAGCTAGAAACTGAATCAGCAATTCCCTGTGCACACCTGTAACCACGCATTCAGGAGCATCCACAGAAAGACAATGGAGTCAGTGCCAGTTCAGAAAAAGTTCTGTTTAGGGACACCTGGGTGGCTCAGCGGTTGAGTGTCTCCCTTTGGCTCCGGTCATGATCCCAGGGTCCTGGGATCGAGTCCTGCATCGGGTGGGGAGCCTGCTTCTCCTTCTGCCTGTGTCTCTGCTTCTCTCTCTCTCTTTCTCTGTGTCTCTCATGAGTAAATAAATAAAATCTTAAAAAAAAAAGAAAACCCCAAGTTCTGCTGCCTGTAACTCAAAAGGCCAATACTCAAGAGAAAAGAGATTGGAAAGGAATTTGAGCTTTATTCAGGCCAGCCACCTGCAGAGAAGGCCGACTGTTGTCCAAAGCCTTCCCTGGAGGTTTCTGCCAGGCATAGGAATTTTTTAAGGAGTTTAAGCAGTTGAGGGAGTGCAGTAGTCCCTAACATTTCTTAATTAGGTCCAGAACCAATAGTGCCAGCTACATATGTTTTCTCAGTGTTCAGAGGGTAGTTCCTTATGGGGGGGGGGATTGTGAAAGGGGGTCTGGTTTCCCGACCTGTGGGAGTGCCCTGTTCTCCCTTCCTTCCTTGGTATTATTTATTTGTGAGGGAGAGGGAAAAGCAGACTCTGAGGTGAGCAAGGCACAGAGCCCAGCCTGGGGATCCATCTCAGGACCCTGATCTCCTGACCTGAGAGAAACCAAGAGTCTGTCGCCTAACAGACAAAGCCACCCAGGCTCCCCTGCCCTGAACTTTCTAGGAAAGAATGTAGTTCTATGGATATATAAAGAAAGGTTAATCAATCACAAGGGCTAAGGGTTTGTTAAAGTTTAAAGACTATTATTTAAGTTGGCCAGAGGGGCTGAGGTGTCTTCAGGACATTTCCTTTTTTTTTTTTTTCTTAAGATTTTATTTATTAATTCATGAGAGACAGAGAGACAGAGAGAGACAGACAGACAGACACAGGCAGAGGGAGAAGCAGGCTCCATGCAGGGAGCCCAAGGTGGGATCCTGGGTCTCCAGCATCACACCCCGGGCTGCAGGCAGCACTAAACCACTGAGTCACCCGGGCTGCCCTGTAAAATATATTTTATTAATAGAAATTAATAAAACTCAAAAGGCAGTATAGAATATTTTCAAACCAGCAAAAAAGAGGTGAATTTCTGAAAATACAAAATATTTCAGCATTCCATTCCATTTGTTAAGAGTTTTGGAATCGGTCTTTCTTCCTTTGAGTATGTGTATTAAGGTGCTGAGGTCTGCTCTTTACTTTTGAGTGACTTTATGGGGTGCCTGGGTGGCTCAGTTAAGCATCTAATTTCTGCTCAGGTGATGATCCCAGGGTCCTAGGATCAGCTCCACCTCTGGCTCCTCACTGAGCAGGGATTCTGCTTCTCCCTCCCCCCATACCTCAGCCCTCCCCGCTCCCCCTCTCTTCCCTCCCCCCCAAGCCGTGTGCTTGTGCTCTCTGCTCCCCCGCCTCTGTCTCATATAAATAAATAAATATCTTAAAAACAACAACAATAGTAAAGAAGACTCCTGCCCACATTTCCTGCTCCATTCCTCTGCCTTTACTCTAGCCATACCATCAAATAACCAGTTTTGATGACTATGCCATCATCTGACCAGTGCTTCTTTATATAAAAACAAGCCTGTGTGAATGTCTATTTTCCTTACATGTGTTTGCTCTTTTCATGAGTGGTTGGGGTCCATATGCTGGATGTTTAACTACTGAAAATTTGAGGGTCACTCCTCCCTTTTCCCCTAGTGCTCCTTATCTGGACAGGCAGATAAGAAAGCCTTGGTGGCTCCCACCCTGTGAACTGCTCCTTGCTGGGGAGCTGCTCCTGTGTGCTGTGCTACTCTGCATTGTGTTTTTATTCTTTAAAACCTCCTGCAGATTTGGCCCTCTGTCTCATTGAGTGCTGTAAATTATGAGTAATAAGGTGAAAGAAGTTTTCTCACAAAGAATGATGATCTTAAGATGATAATATTTGGTTCATTTGCATTGCATTTCGGTCATTTCCCAGCAACCTGTGGACCCTGCCATTGGAGAGAAACAAGGCGGAATGTGATCACAGGGAAAGTGTGCATACAACTTCCAGTATTCATAATGCTGTTAGATTTATGAGGACGTGTGCAGAGAGAGTAAGTTTCTGATGATCAAGTAATGAAATAAATGTTTGGAGAAGAAAGAATCATTTATAACCTTCCTAGAAATGGAATCTAGTTCTCCAGTGTTGTCAGTTTTACACATCCTACTGAACACATGTTGAAGATGTGGCTATGAACTTCACCCTGGAGGAATGGGCTTTACTGGATCTTTCATAAAAGAAACTCTACAGAGATGTGATGCAGGAAACCTTCAGAAACCTGGCTGTGGTAGCAAAGGATGATGGCTTACCTTCACCTTGTTAATCAGAGGACAAGCGTTTCTTGCCCATCAGCATTGCTTTAAGAGGGGTGGCTGGGTGGCTCAGTTGGTTAAGCATCTGCCTTTGGCTCAGGTCAAAGGATCATGAGATCTAGCCCCATATCAGTCTTCCTACTAGCAGGGGAGTCTGCTTCTCCCTCTCTCACTGCCTACTCCCCCCTCTACCCCCCCTTGTGCTCTCTTCCTCTTTCGGTCTCAAATAAATAAATAAAATCTTAAAAAAAAACCAATATTGCTCTAAGATGTGGAATGTGGGAAGGGAGGACACTGGTAAATAAACTAAGCATGGTCACAGCTAACATATGCTAGAGAATCTAATAATTTTTCTAAAATTTATAGTATTTTGAAATTCTTTGTCTTGGCTTTGCATTTAAGAGGGAAAAAAGGAAGATCATGACATTGAAGATTAGTATAATAACCAGGGGAGAAAACTAAGGTAATAGCAAGCAGTGTTTCCTGTGAGAATGCTAGTATGTTATAAAAATTTAAAGGAGGGATCCCTGGGTGGCGCAGCGGTTTGGCGCCTGCCTTTGGCCCAGGGCGCGATCCTGGAGACCCGGAATCGAATCCCACGTCGGGCTCCCGGTGCATGGAGCCTGCTTCTCCCTCTGCCTGTGTCTCTTTCTCTCTCTGTGACTATCATAAAAAAAAAAAAAAAAATTTAAAGGAAAGAAACATAGCAACCTCTGCTTCAAATTTGGTGATTCTTTTTTTTTTTTTTTTTTTTTTTATTTATGATAGTCACACAGAGAGAGAGAGAGAGAGGCAGAGACATAGGCAGAAGGAGAAGCAGGCTCCATGCACCGGGAGCCCGACGTGGGATTCGATCCCGGGTCTCCAGGATCGCGCCCTGGGCCAAAGGCAGGCGCCAAACCGCTGCGCCACCCAGGGATCCCCAAATTTGGTGATTCTTACAAAATTTTCATCCCAAATATTTTTATGTGTGCGTAGTTGTTCAGTGTTTGCAAGATAGTTCATTTGGAAACTGTATCAATCTCTACCTGTGAATATCACTGTTTTGTTTTTTTTGTTGTTGTTGTTTTAATTTTATTTGACAGAGAAAGAGAGAGCATGCATGCATAAACAGGGGATGTGTCAGAGAGAGAGGGGGAGAAGCAGGCTCCCCACTGAGCAGGGAGCCCAATGGGCTCCATCCCAGGACCCTGAGATCATGACCTGAGCTGAAGTCAGATGCTCAACCAGTTGAGCCACCCAGGTACCCAAATATCACTGTTTTGATAATAGCATGGGTGAGGTCCTCTTGCAGAGCATTCCTTCTGTTCAACTTGAAACAGTTTCGACAAGGGAGATAATCTACACTTGAGGTATAAATCGTAAAAATGTTGTTCAAATACTTCCTATTAACAAATATGAAATTTGTTAATAAAGCAATAATTGATAATGTGTTTCTTGTTTTTTTTACAGAAGTTTTATGGTAGAGAGATTCTGTCCAGCTAAAGAGGCTGGTCACTGTGGAGACAAGTTCAGCTTTTTTTTTTTTTTTTTTTTTTTTATTTATGATAGTCACACACACAGAGAGAGAGAGAGAGAGAGGCAGAGACACAGGCAGAGGGAGAAGCAGGCTCCATGCACCGGGAGCCTGACGTGGGATTCGATCCCGGATCTCCAGGATCGCGCCCTGGGCCAAAGGCAGGCGCCGAACCGCTGCGCCACCCAGGGATCCCGACAAGTTCAGCTTTATTCCAAATCTCAATCTGAACAAGAAACCTAGTGAAGTGAAACCATATGAATGCAGTGCATGTGGAAAAGTCTTCTTGTATCTTTCATCCCTTAATAGGCACATCAGATGTCATACTGGACACAAGCCATAGAAGTACCAGAAATATGGAGAGAAGCCATACAAGTGTAGGGAATGTGGTAAAGCCTTTAGTTCTCCCCAGTTTTTTAAAAACATGAAAGAAATCACATGATCCCAGGGTCCTGGGATCGAGCCCCAAGTCAGGCTCCCTGCTCAATGGGGAGTCTGCTTCTCCCTCTTCCTCTGCTGCTTCCCCTGCTTGTGCTGTATCTGTCTCTCTCTCTCTCTGTCAAATAAATGAAAATCCTCAAAAGAGATAAAGTTGCATATATGTCGTGTTTACTGAACCTCATTCTAAAAGCAAATTGTTGCAAGGTGAATTTCTACTAATTACTCTCAGAAATGAATTTAAAGTGAGAGAATTCAGAGTTGTCTTTCAACAATAGCACTTAAGATTATAGGTAGTGTTTTTCCTAAATCAGTTAATAATATTTGAAAATCTTAAAAAAAAAAAAAAAACAGGAAACAAGTGTTGGTTGGTAAGGACATGAAGGAAATGAACATTTGTACTCTGCCAGTGGGAATGTATGTTGGTATAGCCATTGTGGTAAACAGTATGGAGATTCCTCCAAAAACTAAAAATGAAACTAACCATATAGTTGAGCAAACCACCTTCTGATTATACATTCACAGAATATAAGTTCAGTACCTGTAAGACATATGCATTCCCATGTTCATTGCAGCATTATTCATAGTAGCCAAATTATGGAAACAACCTGTTTCGTCAACAGATGAATGGATAGTGAAAGTGTGGTGTGTGTATACAATATTCAGCCTTAGCAAAGAAGGAGATCCTGACATTGGACAACAGGCATGACTTTGTAGGACATTATGCAAGGTGAAATGCATGATCTCACTTATATGTGGAATCTAGAAAGTCATGAAGCAAAGAGGAGGGGGTATCAGAGTGGCTCAGTCAGTTGAGCATCAGACTCTTCATTTCAGCTCAGACCCTGACCTCAGAGTTGTGACTTCCAGCCTGATGTTACGCTCCAGGCAGGGCATGGAGCCAATTAGAAAAGGAAAAAAAAAAAAAAAAAAGGAGAGAGAGTAGCACTGTGGTTGTCAGATGATGGTAGATGGGGGAAATGGAGAGATGTTGGCCAGACTGTATAAGGATACAATTATGTAGGTGAACAAGTCTGGAGATTTAATGTGTAACATGGTTGCTATATTAAAAATACTGGGGGTCCCTGAGTGGCTCAGTCAGTTAAGCGCCTGTCTTCTGCTCAGGTCATGATCCTGGAGTCCTGGGATCAAGCCCCACATCAGGCTTCCTGTTCAGCAGGGAGCCTGCTTCTCTCTCTCTCTCTCTCTCTCTCTCTGCTGCTCCCCCTGCTTGTGCACTCTCTCTCTCAAATAAATAAATATTTAAAAAAAATAAAAAATAAAAATACTGTATTAGATACTTCTAACTTTCTAAGAGTAATTTCAGATGGTTTCATCACAAAGAAATGGTAGTTTTGTGAGGTGATACATTAATTAGTGATACAAGTTAAGTTAACTTGTAATTTCACTACATATGTGTATATCAGATCATGTACACCTAACATATATACAATTTTATTTAAAATATGTAAATTGGGACACCTGGGTGACTCTGGTTGAGCGTCTGCCTTTGGCTCAGCATGTGATCCCGGGGTCCTGGAATCAAGTCCCACATCAGGCTCCCCATAGTGAGCCTGCTACCCTGCTACTCCCTTTACCTATGTTTCTGCCTCCTCTGTGTCTCTCATGAATAAATAATATCTTTAAAAAATATATATGTAAATTAATAGTAGTTATAAAGACCATCTAAAAAGCTCTGGATGGTGCTTACTTTGGGGGGTAGGAAGCAATGGTCAGGGTGGAGCTGCACAGGATAGCTATGAACTGCCGAAGTCTATTTATTACTGTTGTTAAGCATCTGCCTTTGGCTCAGGGTGTGATCCTAGAGTCCTGGGGATCGAGTCCCACATTAGGCTCCCTGCATGGATGCTGCTTCTCCCTCTGCCTATGTCTCTGCCTCTCTCTTTGTGTTTCTCATGAATAAATAAATAAAATTTTAAAAAATAAATAAATTATACATCTTTCATAAGTATGATCTGTTCACTTCAAAGAGATGTTGAGGCATGAAAAAATATTTTCAAATATTGTGTATTATTTTCTAACCACCTCCTTATTTGGTTTTTACACATTTAGCCCAGCAGGGAATTTCAAGTGTTTCTTTAATGGGCCTATTGATATTTACCTTGGTACTCATTTTGACTAAGGAATGAGTAGCCAAAGATCGGGAACATGTTCAGTGCCTAAATTTAGAAAGAACTGATTACATAAATTCGTATCATCTTATGTTCCTTCATAAAAATCCAGAAAGCCACCTATTGATATGAAAACAAGCATCAGGGTTTATTTTTCAAAAAACAAAAAGTATATAGTACTATACTTTCTATAAATCTATTACCTTTGTATATTAAAAGGAAAATAGAAAAATGTATAGTTTAAATAATTTGTTTACACAGGTGCTGAAAAGACTAATAAGGAACGAGTGAAATGTATGGGAACTTGAGAAAGAACAAATGCTAAAGAACATGCTGGCAGTGAGTGAGCCAGCAGACTTATAAATAGGCTGAGTTTTGTGGGTTTTTTTTTTTTTTGTGAAGATTTTATTTATTTATTCATGAGAGACACAGAGACACAGGCAGAGAGAGAAGTAGGCTCCACGCAGGGACTCGATCCCGGGACCCCAGGATCATGCCCTGAGCAGAAGGCAGGCACTCAACCGCTGAGCCACCCAGGCTGAGTTTTTGAATCTTGATATTCACTATATTCAGTTCATGCTAAACCAAAAAAGTGTTTGTTATCCATATTTTATTTTTATTTTTTTAAAGATTTTATTTACTTATTCGTGAGAGACACAGACAGAGGCAGAAACATAGGTAGAGGGAGAAGCAGGCTATCTACGGAGCCCAATGAGGGAGTCAATCTCAGGACCCCAGGATCAAGCCTTGAGCCAAAGGCAGATGCTCAACTACTGTGCCACCGAGGCATCCCTGTGTTATCCATATTTTAGTTTTAATAGTTTATAAATCAGTGAATTAATGGAAAGTCACTTCTGTAAGTGTTAATCTTCTAGGGAGTATTTTTCATGAAGTGTCCAGTATGGGTTTGCACACCCTCAATTTATTTTCTCAATTGTATTTGTATATAAATGATAAGTGGTATTATAGCTTGTAGGGCCATCATGTTTTAAATTACAGAGCATTGGGATTCCTGGGTGGCACAGCGGTTTAGCACCTGCCTTTGGCTCAGGGCGTGAATCCCACGTCGGGCTTCCGGTACATGGAGCCTGCTTCTCCCTCTGCCCATGTCTCTGCCTCTCTTTCTCTCTCTGTGTGTGACTATCATAAATAAATAAATAAAATTAAAAAATAAAATAAAATAAATTACAGAGCATTTTCTGATACAGCATTTTATTTTTTTTAAATTTTTATTTATTTATGATAGTCATACAGAGAGAGAGAGAGAGGCAGACACATAGGCAGAGGGAGAAGCAGGCTCCATGCACCGGGAGCCCGACGTGGGACTCGATCCCGGGTCTCCCAGGATCGCGCCCTGGGCCAAAGGGAGGCAACAAACCGCTGCGCCACCCAGGGATCCCATCCCTGCTTACAGCATTTTAAATGCATCAAGTTGCTGTATGAGCATGAGGAGCTCTGCTGACATACTGCACAGTGAAAGTCTTAAAAATTATGTTTAAAACAATCATTCAGAGTCTCTGGAATTGATTGTAACAGTAAGTAGGAAACAGGGAACATCAATTTAAGGGATTCTATGAAAATTCTACAAAAAAGGTATGAATCTGTGGTATTTAAACCATGACTGCCCCCTCCCTTCACCCTCTCAACTCACACTCCACTCCAGGGTAGTGTATCCAAAAATACAAAGTTTTCTGTTCCAACTTCCTTTTGGAGGGCTTTTTTTCCCTAGGAATAACAGGAATTCACCATATCTCAACCTGTCTCTAGCTACCCATTACATGAGGTTATATTGCACATGATATACTTGAGAAGTGGGAGCACGCTTTTTTGCACCTAGCCCCTGCTCATGTTACATAGGCTTTACCATGGGCATGATATGCTAATACTGGGATACTGATCACCCTTGCCTCAGCTCATAAGTTTGTGGTTCCATGCCATCAAGAGGCAAAAGCAGAGAGAACATCAAGCTCTTGTCCCTCCCCTCCACTGAGTAGTCAATTCCTAGAAAGAATGTAATCCAGACAGAAGCTTGCCATTATCCCTACCCATGTTCCAGAGCCCTAAGCAGAGAAATTCTGCTTGTAGGTGAGGGAAGAGCAAGCTGTGAAACATAGTTCTTGATCTCCTGGCAAAGACTTAACTTTAGTTACTACATTATGAGAGTTAAAAGCCAGAGGGCACTCCACTCTCAAGACAGGAAATAGATGCGAAAGACAATTGGCAGATTTGTGGATTTAATGAAGATGCAGCTTGGTCTATAGGCCAGCTCATTCACAGGAGAGAACCAGGGAATAAGACTGCAAAGAGGAGTCTGCTAAGGCTCAGAGCAAATGTCAAACTGTATCTTCAGACAGTATTACTATAAAGGATCCACACAGTATTACTATAAAGGATCCACAATATGTTTGGATTAGTTTCTAGGGCAAATTTGTCCAAGAACTTTGTTGAAAATAGTAGAGCCACCAGTCAGCAATTAGTCCATTTTATCAACTGGCTGTGGTCCAAGAAGGAGGAGAAGAGTTTCCTGCTAAAACCAATGTACCAGATGAAGGTGGACATAATCAAAGCTGTATCTCCCTTCTCTGCCAAATGGCAACATCAGAGGCCTAACGCTGTGAGGCAGAAATAAACTTCATCAAGATAATCCAGGAGGTCATCAAACAACAAAAGACAAATAGATAACACTAACAAGGCCTGGAAGAGTGTGGGATACCCACTGAAGGTGCAATATATTATCTAAAATGTCCAGTTGTTGGGGGATCCCTGGGTGGCTCAGCGGTTTAGCACCTGCCTTCAGCCCAGGGCATGATCCTGGGGTCCTGGAATCGAGTCCCACATCAGGCTCCCTGCATGGAGCCTGCTTCTCCCTCTGCCTGTGTCTCTGCCTCTCTCTGTGTCTCTCATGAATAAATAAATAAAATCTTAAAAAAATAAAATAAAATGTCCAGTTGCAACTAAATCATGAGAAATGCAGAGAAACAGAAAGATATGACTCATCCACTGGATGAAAAAGAATAGGCAACAGAAAATGCATATGAGGCTTTAACAGATGTCAGAGTTAGCAGAAAATATGTCAAAGTAGACATTACAAGTATATTCACAACTAAAGGAAAGCATGATTAAAGGAGTAAAGGAAATGACCTCACAACCCTTAGGAATTCCATCAAATACAACAAAATAACAAGGTTGGTGAGAATCTAGACAAATCGGAATCCTTGGACTCTGTGGTAGGAATGAAAATTGGTGTATCTGCCATGGAAAACCATATATTAGCTTCTTTTAAAAAAATATTTTGGGGATCCCTGGGTGGTGCAGAGGTTTAGTTATTTAGAAATAGTAGTGCTATTATTCGATTAAAGCCTATAGACAGGGGATCCCTGGGTGGCGCAGCGGTTTGGCGCCTGCCTTTGGCCCAGGGCCGATCCTGGAGACCTGGGATCGAATCCCACGTCGGGCTCCCAGTGCCTGGAGCCTGCTTCTCCCTCTGCCTGTGTCTCTGCCTCTCTCTCTCTCTCTCTGTGACTATCATGAATAAATAAATAAAATCTTAAAAAAAAAAAAAAGCCTATAGACATAAGTTCTAAACAATGACTAGAAAAATTGAAATCAGTTGGCCCAGGGCGGGATCCTGGAGACCCGGGATCGAATCCCACGTCGGGCTCCCGGTGCATGGAGCCTGCTTCTCCCTCTGCCTATGTCTCTGCCTCTCTCTCTCTCTCTGTGTGTAACTATCATAAATAAATAAAAATTTAAAAAAATATTTTGTTTATTTGAGAGAGAAAGCATGAGCAGGAGGAGGGGCAGAGGGAGAGAGAGAAGTAGGCTCCCTGCTGAGCAGGGAGTCCCAAAGCAGGGCTTCATCCCAGGACCCCCGGATCATGACCTAAGCTGAAGGCAGATGCATCCAGGTGCCCCCATATATCAGTTTCTAATAAAATTACTGTATGATCCAGCATTTTCATCTCTAGTTTTATAGTAAAAAGAATTGAAAGCAGATTGTTATAGAGCTATTTGCATATCCATGTTCATGGCGGTATTTTTCACAATAGTCAATGGTGGAAGCAACCCAAGTATCTATTAATTGATGAATTGATAAACAAAAAGTGATATATACATATAATGGGATATTTTATTGAGCCGTAAAAAGGAAGGAAATCCTGACACAGGTTACATGTGGACCTTGAGGACATTATACTAAGTGAAAGAAGTTAGATACAAAAGGACAAATATTTCATCATTCCACCTATATAAGGTACAGAGTAATCCAGTTCATAAGGATAGAATGTAGAATGGTGGTTGCCAGAGGCTGGAGGCACAGGGTCTGGTAACTTTTATTTAATGAACATAGAGTTTGTTTTTTGAGATGGAAAGAGCCATAGAGATGGATGATGGTGATGGTTGTACATTATGAATGTATTCAATACCAGTGCAAGATGGTGAAGGGACGCCTGGGTAGCTCAGCAGTTTGGCACCTTTGGCCCAGGGCGCAGTTTGGTACCTGCCTTTGGCCCGGGGCATGATCCTGGGGACCCGGGATTGCATCCCACGTGGGGCTCCCTGTGTGGAGCCTACTTCTTTCTCTGCCTGTGTCTCTGCCTCTCTCTGTGTCTCTCATGAATAAATAAATAGAATCTTTAAAAAAAAAAAGATGATGAACATGATGGGCACCTGGGTGGCTCAGTTGGTTTATCAACCAACCCTTGATTTTGGCTCAGGTCCTGGAATGGAGCCTCACATCCAGCTCCACACTGGGCATGGAGCCTGCTTAAGATTCTCTCTCTCCCTCTCTCTGCCCCTCCCCCATTTCTCTCTCTAAAATAAATAAAATAAAATCTTTTAAAAAAGAGAGAGGTGTATGTGGAGGCTAGATCCAACATGAGGAAGTGTGGCCAGATCCTACTGGCCGACTACAATAATCCTATTCCCAGCCTCCTCCTTTCTTTTTCATTTGAGAGATAGTATAGGTGGGGATGGGGCAGAGGAACAAGCAGACTCCCTGCCAAATGCAGAGCCCAACACAGGGCTAGAACCCAGGACCCTGAAATCAAGACCTGAGCTAAAATCAGACACTTAACCAACTGAGCCACTCAGGTGCCCTTCCAGCCTCCTTCTTTCATTGACTCCACTCTGGAGACTAGAATGTGAAATATGCTCATTATCACTTCCCTTGCATTATAACATGGTTTGGCCAATGAGCCATAAGTCCCCAGAGAGATTTTTGTTTTTTTCTATAATGTTTCATCTATAATGCATATGCATTTGGTACAACACTTTTTTCTCCTTTCTTCCCATGTGTTTGAATACAATGGAGCTGAAACAGCATCCTGGTACAACAATGACTAAGAATATCAAAGAGCTGCCAATTGAAACCCTATTTGTTGAATAACTGGATCTAAGCCAGCAAATTGCCTACCTTTGGGCTGCTTGTTAAATGAGAAAAACAGGCACTTATTGGTTCAAATCATTCTTTACTCATGAAAGTGAACATAACTTCATTCAATTTAAGAAGTTAGAAAAAAGACTGGTCAAATGTATTCCCCACTTTCACAAACATAAGAAAGAGGATAATAGGGGATCCCTGGGTGGCGCAGCGGTTTGGCGCCTGCCTTTGGCCCAGGGCGCGATCCTGGAGACCCGGGATCGAGTCCCACGTCGGGCTCCCGGTGCATGGAGCCTGCTTCTCCCTTTGCCTGTGTCTCTGCCTCTCTCTCTCTCTCTCTTGACTATCATAAAAAAAAATTAAAAAAAAAAAAGAAAGAGGATAATAAACTTACAAATCAAGAAATAGTAGTGCTAAAAAAAAGAAATAGTAGTGCTATTATTCGATTAAAGCCTATAGACATAAGTTCTAAACAATGACTAGAAAAATTGAAATCAGTTGCTTTTGGGGGATAGGAATTAGAATTAGGGAGGCAGAGTAAGAGATCACTTTTTAATTTAAAGATTTATTTTAATTTTGGGGAGGATGAACACTTTAAAATTTTTTTTTAATTTTAAAAATTTATTTGAGAGACAGAGAAAGAAAGTGGGGGGAGGGACAGGGGGAGAGTGAGAATCCCAAGCAGACTCCCCGCTGAGGTTGGAGTCTGACATAGGGCTCAATCTCAGGACCCTGAGATCATGGTCTGAGCCAAAATCACAATTTGGACACCCAACTGACACTCACCCAGGTGCTCCTGAGACCACTTTTTATTGCTAGAAGTGTTATGGTATTATGTGATTCTTGAATTAAAGAAATACATTACTTTGATAAAAATGTAAATTAAAAAAAATTTAAAGAGTGAATGGAAAGTAGATCTAGGAACTTTGACCCATCATGATATAGTAGGAAGAATATGGAGAGTCAGAGCTGAATTTAAGTCTTGCCTCTGCTGCTTTTTTTTTTTTTTAATTTATTTATGATAGTCACAGAGGGAGAGAGAGAGAGAGAGAGAGAGAGAGAGAGGCAGAGACACAGGCAGAGGGAGAAGCAGGCTCCATGCACCGGGAGCCCGATGTGGGATTCGATCCCGGGTCTCCAGGATGGCGCCCTGGGCCAAAGGCAGGCGCCAAACTGCTGCGCCACCCAGGGATCCCTCTGCTGCTTATTATTAATACAGTCTTGGGTGATTCATTTAGCCTTTAAGTCTGGTTTTTTTCCACTGTGAAATGGGGTATTGACTTGCTCAACTACTTAGGTGGGTACAAGGACAGGCTCCACCCTCCTGGGATAGATCAAGTGTCCACTCCCATCCCCTTTCCTAGCTCAGGTAATACCCCAGCCACAGATACTTGCAGAGTAACTCCAATTCTGTATTCCCTGGTTTCAATTCTTGATTGAAAGTGTTGTTTTGGTTTTGTATTTCTATAAACCATAAGAATTGGGGTATTTTCCATAGTCTCCAGGTCTCTGGTCATTAGTCAAACTTTGAGAATTTCAAGCAGAAAACAGGTAAATGTTATATTTGAGAGCATTAGGGACAAACTTCTCTACATCGACATTTGAAGATAAAATGTATTTCTTCATACTTGGAACACTGTAAACAGATAAACTACAAAAATAAAACCCTGGGGCAAAATTCTAAATCATGAGAATAATCAAGCTCTCATATTGTTGTAAAAACAACAATGTGCAGGGTATTTTTGTTAAAACGCCCTTACATGGATGTTTCTAAGAAATATCTCAGGGGAAGCTGGTTGGCTCAGTAGTTGACCATCTGCCTTTGGCTCAGGGCATGATCCTTTGACTCAGGGCATGATCCCAGGGTCCTGGGATGGAGCCCCACATCAGGCTCCCTGCTCAGTGGGGAATCTGTTTCTCCCTCTGCCCCTCCCCCTGCTCATTCTCTCTCTTGCTCTCTCTCTTTCAAATAAATAAAATCTTAAAAATAAAGAAATATCTCATTAGCTCTGTTTTCAAATGACTTGTATACTAACAAATGTTATTGTTTTTACTTTTCACTTCCTGAAAGCATATATTAAAATATCCCTTGTCAATAATGGATATTCAGATCCACTTTGTTACTTTTTCCATTTAACTATTATACATTCTGAGTCAGTATTGGCCCATGCATGCAAGTTCAGGAATTACTTCTTAGGGAAATTTGATTTTTACCCTTATGCTTTTAAAATTTTGTTACTAAAAAATATAAATAAATAAAAATAAAATAAATAAAATAAATAAAATTTTGTTACTAACCTGAAACTTTTTATCCACTCATAATACCAAATACTTAAATCATGTTTGTGTCAGTACCTCTTGCCAGAAGCCACCAGGACATACCTGTAGTCATGGAGAGCAGCGTACCCACTTGTAATCAGCAGGACTGCAAAGGACTGTGGGTGTATCATGAGAGTCTCCAGAAGTACTTCTAGAATTTGCACCATAGTTTAGAACACCAAACTGTGTTTAGTGATCTGTATGATAGTCAGTGAAGGAACATGTTGCTCTCTATTGGATACTGTGAGGAGGTAAATGTAACTGTGATTGCTAATCATAATTGTTTGGAATGTTTGGTCATTTACCTGTAATGCTTTCCTTGTTTTAAATAAAGTCAGATATACAACCCCAGCCCATCAACTGAAGCCAAATACTCTTTCCTTATTACTGAATGCTTTCCTCTATAATAGTTCATCCCTGCTCCTTGCTTTGAAGTTCTCTGGATTCTTTAGAATAGAGATTGCCCACTTCATGAAGTGTGAAATAAAATGAGCTTAGATCAACTGGATTATTCTTGTTCATTATATTAACTTATTTAATGAGTCAACTGAGGCCTGCATCTTTCAATACAAAATGACAAAGACAGGACCACTTTTCAAAGTAGGTCTTTCTTGCTGAGGAACTGTGTTTTCATGTTAACTTTTGAGTGTCCCTCTCTACCAGGCAATCTAGCCTCAAAACATACATAATAAGCACAAAATGAATCAAGGCCCGATAGGCTCTGGAGATAGAGACATTAAAAAGTTCTTACAGTCCTGGTGGCTTTTAATTTTATGGGGAAAGAGACACCTTTAACAAATGATAAGCCTTGGGTTTTTTGTTTGTTTTGTTTTTAAGATTTTATCCATTTATTTGACAGAGTGCTCACAAGCAGGGGGGTCAGCTGACAGAGGAGAGGGAGAAGCAGGCTCCACGGGGAGCAGAGAGCCCAATGCAGGGCTCCATCCCAGGACACCAGGATCATGACCTGAGCCGAAGGCAGATGTTCAACCAGCTGAGCCTCCCAGGTGCCCCAAGGCTTGGTTTATAAGCCAGAAATAAGAGCTTTGAAGGTAAGTTCACAATGGTATATAAGATAATGGGACCCAAGGGTGTGTTGTCCATCTTCCCTAGAAGGGTAGTGGCCTCAATGATTAAGGATGTCACCATGAAGCATTTCTATTTCCACCACCTCTTACATCTTAAGGTAACGCTGTCTCAGGAATTGCTCAGGTTTGAATGTAAACAGTAGGCATGATACAGACAGTCCTGCCTTTGTAGGTATAGTGATTTTTCAAAAAACTAAGAACAGAATAACCATATAATGCAGCAATTTAATTTCTGGATGTATACCCAAAACAGTTAAAAGCAGAGTCTCAAAGAGATATAAACCTATGTTCACAACAAATAATGGTGGATGTGAACCCAATGTACATCAAATGATGAATGGATAAGCAAAGGGGAGTGCATACATACATGTATGTTATGTTATTCAACCTTAAAAAAGGAAATTCTGACCCATGCTACATGTTCAAAAATTGTGGTGCTAATAGGCTGTATTGGTCAATATATTGAAAACCATTGAGTTGTACACATTAAAGAAATCTGTTGTATAGCATGTATATCTCAATAAAGTAAAATAATTAAATACCTCAATTAAATATGTGCTCTGAGTTTTGAACTAATGTGTTTAGTAGAGTACGAGTTTTCAAGTACGACATACATTACCTAACATTTAATTTTTTCTAACATTGGTGAAAGTAGGAATTCAGTTGCCCTAGGGATATCATAAAGTTTACATTTTTAAATATTTAGGCACACACTCAAGAGCTGGATTTCCTTCTAGTGTAAAATGGACACCTGAGAGGTGTTTTTTTTTAAAGATTTTATTTATTTTATTCATAAGAGACACAGAAAGAGGCACAGATATAAGCAT
Organism: Canis aureus; assembly: GCF_053574225.1. Classification (NCBI taxonomy): domain Eukaryota; kingdom Metazoa; phylum Chordata; class Mammalia; order Carnivora; family Canidae; genus Canis; species Canis aureus. The sequence goes on from NC_135629.1 coordinate 50,897,659, forward strand.
GGGGAGAAGTAGGCTCCCTGGGGGTGCCTGATGAGGACTCGATCCCAGGATCCTGGGATCAAGACTTGAGTCAAAGGGGGACGCTGTACCACTGAGCCACCCAGGTGCTCCAGCACCTAAGAGTTTTAACGAACATACCTCACAGCTAATGGTTGGGGGAGAAGGGTCCCTGAGCTGAGGCTCAGGCTTCAGCATTCAAATTTCCACAACAACCAAGTGCTTGGGAGAACGTGGAAGTCTTTAGCTGAAGTACCACTGCCTGCAGGTGGAGAAAGGATGGGTGGAGCCTCAACGCTGATGACAGTTAAAGATCAATATGGAGCCAATCTTTATTGTATACGGTGAGGTAAAATTTTTGTTAAGATTTTATTTATTTCAGAGAGACAGAGCACCAGCAGTGGGGAGGAGGAGAGGGAGAGAGGGAGAAGCAGATTCCTCGCTGAGCAGGGAGCCCAAAGCGGGGCTGGATCCCACCAACTGAGCCACCCAGGCACCACGGGAGGAGGTAAATTTTAAGTGTGTCTGTAAACAAGAATCATAGCTCCCTGAGTGGCTTCGCAGACTCGTGCCAACCCCAGAACACCCCCTGGCCCCTGCTGCCCTAGCCTGGTCAGGTGCCCCTCTTGCTCTGAACAAGAGCATCCCTCCACTGGAACCGACTCTGGATCTCCCTGCGCACACTTGTGTCCCCACATCTAGAAGGAGCTGCAGGAAGACGCCACTGTTCCTTTATGGCCTGGACCAAATTTTGTCTAAATATTGGCCCAAACGTCCAAGGAACCGACACCCGCAGAGACGGGTTCTACTAAGCAATCGGACCTCCTGTTGTCACTCAGGAGCAGAGGGGCGGGTCCCTTGCGAGCTGTCCAATCAGGGGCACCGCAGGGGCTGGTGGGCGTGGCGACGCTCGGCAGCCGTGTGGACGCCGGTGACCTCGCTCGCGATCGCATCTCACCTGCGCGTAACGGTCTCTGGTGGTTCTGCTGGAGCATCAGTCGCGCAGATTGATGCACCTGCTGCCGGCACCATAGGGACGACGCCCGCGGACTGAGAAGCCGGGAAGCGGTGAGTGTGCGGGGCCGGGGGTGCCAGGACGGGCGGAGGGGCTGGCGACGCGCGGTGGCGGGACCCGACCCTCCTCGGGAGCTTCCGAGTCCCCGGGGACGCCGCTCGGACCTCAGTCCCCTCCGGCGCGCCGCGTGCGGGCTGGGCCGGCAGCTGGGACCCCGGCGTCCTGTCCGGTCCCTGCGCGCGGCCGCGTCTCCCCGATGGTGCGGTGACCACGGGGAGGGTCGTCAGGGGACAGTCGTGACTCGGTCTCCCGGGTTCGTGCGCAGGAGGTGCTGTGGTCTGTGGGGCCCCAGTCTTTCCATTCTCCTGGGGGCGCCCCTTTTCTCCTGAGTGTTCTAGATGTTTGGGAAGCAGAGTCTCAAATCCACGATCCTGTGTCCCAGCCCGTCCTTTCCTGGGACTGGCAATAAATGCTTGTTTCCAGATCCCGCCCCGCCTCCCCAGACGCAGATTCCCCTCTCGGATTTACAGCATCAGCGATGATTTGTCCTCCATGGTGCATTTCAAACAGACACAGCGTTGTAATTGTGTATCATTTATCCACAGTCAATGGATGGCTCGTTTTAAAAGGCTTATTTTTTATTCGTGGATATTTTACATGAGAAGAAGCAGAGAATAACCACCTGGAACAAGGTTGTGTGAAATCATTGTGCCCCTCTCCCCAGGATCTTTCCTGGGCACAGACATCCTGTGGAACTTTGAACATCCTTTGGAGCTTTCCTGAGTGATCTGTCCTGAGATCACTTGTGCCTTCGTGGGTTTGTCACGTTGAAAACATGTATTCACTCTTTTAAAGTCAGTTTTGCAATAAATGTAAAATGTATTTAATCCATAGGTCTTGAAAAACTGTATTTCCAAAGCGGCAAGAAAGAGGAGAATTCTGGGGCAAAAAAAAAAAAAAAAAAGTGTTACATTGCATATGCTAAAGTTTTTTGTTTCCCTTTTTCTTCCCCTGGCAGGATGTTTCTGAGATCTGTTCCTTACTTTTGGGTGATGTAAAATGAAATTCCAGAGCTTAGACTTGCCACACCAGAGTGTTCAAGTGTGATTGTTTATAAAACAGTTTCCTGGCATACAAATAATAATTAACATCATTTTCTGAAAACAAGAGATACTTGTGTTTTCTTGTTAAAAAATACCGTTGTCTTCCTTCCTTTTACATAATCGCTGGGATTGATGTTTTTTTTTTTTTAAGATTTTACTTATTTATTTATTTGAGAGAGAGAGAGAGAGAGAGAGAGAGAGAGAGAGAGAGAGAGAAGGGGAGGAGCAAAGGGTGAGGGACAAGCAGGCCCCCGCTAAATGCAGAGCCAGATTGGGGGGGGTGCTCAATCTCATGACCTGAGATCATGACCCTAGACATAATCAAGAGTCAGCAGCTCAACTGAGGAGCCACATAGGCCCCCCAGGTTTGAGGGATTTTGTTGGATTGTTCATACACGGAGTTTGTGTTACTTAAAATATCAGTGGTGGTGTAGAGCAACTCTAGTGGGGTCAGAGGTATGCACTCAGTATCTCTAAAGGCCCCCATTTGGAGACTGCGAAGTACTTCAAGGCCAAGTTCTTTCTGTGGGACTTCCCCTACAGGTATCTTACCTACTCACACACACACCTGAGAAGGAGCCCTTTACACTGAAAGTACAGAGCCCTGGAAAGCTGGGGATGGAAGGGCTCTAAACATACATTGGAATTTTGTATCCACAGTGTAGGTGTATTCAGACTGTAAACTGTTTACATTGAGAAAGTCTGGGAAAGTCAAGTTCTGTGTCCTGGATTAGGGTCAGTGACTGGGGGGGGAGGGGTTGGGGTTTTTTGGTTACCTTGAATTGAATCCTGCTGAGAATTTCCTCACCCATTAGACCGGGAGCCTGAGGGAGGGAGGGAGCAGATCCATCATGCTCCAGGGAGGGGAGGGTGTGTGGGGATCCCAGAGGTCATTCCTGTGACTGCTCAGGTCCCTACCCTCCTTCACCAGGGACTGAGCCACTCCAGGACTTCAGTCTCCACCAGGAGAGTCTAGAATGTGGAACCTTCTGAATGTGGCTTTTCTTCTGTCCTGGGTTCCGGAAGCAGGCTGCTCATCTGTGCTGCGTCCAGGGTTTCTTTCCTTTGAATTCTTTATTGATTGATGAGGGCAGCCCTTTGGCTCTGGTTCCCCCCAGTACTTGGGTTCCTAAACTGTAAGTTGATTGACGATAAGGTGTGAGGAAAGCTAGAAAATTCTGGAAACCGAGTAGAATCAGTGATATGTTGGGTGAACTTCAAGATGTAAAATGAACATGGTTAAGCTCTCAGGTCATTTTTCATTTTGGATCAGTTTTTGTTTGTATGTGTCCCTAGAGAACATTGACATTCAACAGGCTAGAGCAATGGAATTCCTATTTTTTTTAATTAAGATTTTTAAATTTATTTATTCATGAGAGAGAGGAAGAGGCAGAGACATAGGCAGAGGGAGAAGCAGGCTCCATTCAGGGAGCCTGATGTGGGACTCGATCCTGAGACTCCAGGATCAGGCCCTGAGCCAAAGACAGGCACTTAACTGCTGAGCCACCCAGGTGTCCCTGGAATCCTATTTTAATTGATGGGAGGAAAATGGCCCAAAGCTTCTGTAAATCTTTTAAAATCCAATGCATTGAAGGAGCTACACTCAAACTCCTAAAAGCATTAGAAAATGCTACTTATTCCTGGAAATATCCTAAGTGTGGGTTAGGCAAAGGACAAACTGTTGATGGGAGATTGTCAAGCACAACGGTCAAGAAAGAATTCTTGGGACGTTTTATAACAAAAAGGCACAGGGACAGGACCCATGGGCAGAGTGCTGCATTTGATTGTGAGGAATGACTGATCATATAGGGTTTTCTATCCTATGGAGGTGAAGGTGATATTAGGGCTTCAGGTAATTGAGTCTATAGGTTCCTGGTAGCCTATCATTAAGATTGTGTTTTTCTGGTAAATCATTAAGGTAATTACAAACTAGACTGGTGTTTTGGGTCCTACTTGACTGCGATCTTTATCAGCTGACCATTTATTTTTCCCCTGCCTTTGTTCTTAGGCAGTTTTAGTGCCTGAGGAATGTGATATGTATATCTCGCCTTAAGGGGGGTGGTTTCGGGGTGTCAGCTCATGTTTTGCCCTCAGCTTACCTTTAACTTTCTCATCAGTGATGCTATAACTGAACTAATGGGAATTTGCTCCTTGGTGAGTTACAGTAGAGACTGCGCCAGGGGGAGTTATCACACAAGGGAAACTATTTATGGTAAATAAGGAGATCACAGGGAATAATTTCCAAAGCCTTGACTACTGGAGCAGGGGTGAGTGGGTTCCTTTTTTTAGCATTAGGATGTATATCCAGAAAGGGGAATTCTTTCCTCATATGGAGAGGTGGGAATAAGGTTTCGGATGCGTCTCTCTCTCTCTCTCTCTCTCTCTCTCTCTCTCTTTTTAAAAGATTTATTTATTTGTTTTAGAGACGGGGGCACGAATGCAAGGAGAGAATCCTCCAGCAGATTCCCCACTGAGCCCAATGCAGGACTCCATCTCAGGACCCTGAGATCATCACTGAAGCTTAAACCAAGAGTCCACTGCTTAACCAACTGAGCCACCCAGGTGCCTGAAGGCTGCACATGTGTCCTAAGGAAACACGATTGTACATACAGTGTACGGTAATGAGGTTTGTGCTCCTTCTGGGTGGTTTCTTAATTTTTTTTTTTTTTTTAAGTAGGCTCCACACCCAGCATGGAGCCCAAAGCAGGGCTTGAACTTAGGCCTGAAATCAAGACCTGAGCTGAACATAAGAGTTGGTCGCTTAAGGGACTGAGCCACCCAGGTGCCCCTTGGGTGGAGATTTTAACATTATAATGAAGTAGAGGTAATTGTTGGACACTCCATGGTCCAACTGCCCAGGTGTCAATCGCAAATTCTCTAGGCCCCTGGAGCTCTTCCTCTTGTTTGCCTTAAAAGATAAAGTTAACCTTCCTCTGAGGAAGGCAGTGGGGTTCAGAGGGGGTCTTGCTGGTGACCCTTTTACCCTCATTAATGCTATGGGGCACAGTTTGAATCCTGTGAAAACAACTCAGAAATGTGCATGAGGTCAGTCTACTTTTGAAACAGCACTGGTTTTACCATTGATTTATTGCCTCCAACTCAGGCTATTTCCTGGCCGGGTAGAGACTGTTAGTTTTTGCATTCCTTCTCTTGCCTTAAAACCCTTAACTGCTGAAGTCTTTGGATTTCTTTGTTGTAACACCTCCTAGAAGTTCAGCCAGAGGTGTCCTAGGGCAAGTACGGCTGGTAAAGCATAGATCACAGAGGATAGTGAGGGGCCTAAGATAATTTGTTTCATGTCATTAAAACTGTGTCTTCTCTTTCTTTTGCTGGAGACTCATAGCTGTCTGCTTACAATGCCATGTGTTCTTTTACTTGGGGATTTGAAAATGTTTTTTTGTATGGTGTACACTTTTGTAAATGTTAGTGTTGAAAGAAATTCAATCTTAGAATAGTTTCCAGTGTACAAGTGTTATAGGTAAAGAAAAAGGAAATAGTAAATTATGGTATATATAAACTTCTCTATTTTAAATAAATCTGTTAGGTAGGAAAGTCTAAGCTAAGAAACTTGCTGGCCACATATCCTAGTCCCCTCCTGCATGGTTATCCCAGCCCCCCTCAAACACAGTGTTGATCGTTTCTTGAAACTTCTGTTATGATTTTCTTATATAAAAACCATTGCAAAGGCATTTTTTTCTTATCTGTGTTTATCCTTGTAATGAGCAGTTGGACTCACATTTTTGGCTGTTTGCTCACAGTTTAAGCCTGCCCTCTGCCTCTGAACTGTGCCCCCAGCCTGGAAGGCTGATAAGAAAGTCTGCAAGCTCCTTCCTCTGGCACTGACTTCAGATTCAAACACAAACCCCTGCCTGTGTGCAGAATTTCTGCTTCAGCCTAACCCCCCAACCACAGCGAAAGCCCAACCAGATGGCTCCCTCTCCTTGCTTTCTGAAGCCATTTCAGAGCTGTTTGAGAGGCTCACCCTTCCTTCCCCCAGAGATCTATTATGTTGGTCCTAAGCTTTCCCCTACTCTGTCAGAGTGTATTTGTCTGTGTGCATATGTGCCACATGGGTGTCATTCTTAACGTGGGAACCATATATCCATCTGCAGGTGGCCATAATAATTGGCTCCATGAGCAGCATGTCTAGATGTGATCACCACCTGTAGGTCTACTTCTCTTGCTCTGATTTGCTCACCTGCTCTGATGCCTGATGGCAGCATGTAGTAGGGGGCTACTGGTGTGACCTGTGCTGCCCCGTGTCACACTGGTGACCCTCCCAAGCCTCAGTTCTGTGTTCAGCCTCCAGAGTTGGCACTTAGAATTCCTAGGCATGTGGGAGTAGGAGTGTGATGAGGGTAGGACTGGAGCTCTTCTCAGAGTGGTCCTGGGTTGATGTCTTTGCTGGTTTTCTCTGACACACCTGGGGGTGAGGACTATACCCTGTGCAAGAGAGGGGTCCATCAGGTGGTCACTCCTGAGAGAGCAGCCATTTAATCAGAGAAAGAGAAGAGAGAGTGAGAGGCAGCTAGCAGGTGGTGGGCTGAGTCCAGACCCCTGGCCCCAGAGGGCTCACCAGGACCCTTAGGTCCCTCTGTTGCTACCCCTGCCTCTACTACAGCAAAGAGCCTCAGCCTCCAGTTTAGGGGACGACATTCATGGTCCCCCTGTGGCACAGCAAAGGAATTAGTTCAAATGTGACTTAAGTCCAGGATCCTTGAACCCTATGGAGCAATCAGTTGTCATGGGGGAAGCTCCTAACCCTGATGGCGCTGTTTTGAGACCCTGAAGGAAAGAAATGTATCAATACTGGGTTAGAGAGGACACCTCCTCCCCTGAAGTACATCCAGTGATGGAAAAAACCAAGACTGAGAAGGAAGCAAAAGAAAAAGTATTGAAACCAAGGTCTAAAATTTGACCAATTGGAAACCCAACATAGAGTAAAAGAATTTATAGAAAGAAAAGGATAAAAGTACACTGCCTGGCCTTTGGGCCTCTACAATATAGGTTCTGAGTTAATCTTGCCATCTACTGTAATGTATTAATTTAGGAATCTTCATGCCAATAATCAATACTAGCGTTCAACTTGGAGTTATACCTGGGGACCCCCACTAAGTTTTAGCAAGATACCTCGATCATCTTTGGGGAGTTACTCAATATAAAACAGGAGGCAAAGGGGTATGACTTGCCCTAATCATCAGAAAACTATTGTCTGGCCTAAATTCCCCATGGTCATAATACACTGTCCTGAAATATCCTACACCACACAAAGAAGTTCTGAACCAATGAATCGTGAATTAAAATTTTAAATGAAATCTTTGGCACTTCCAAAATTTCTTGAAAATACCCCAACCTTCCCCAGCACCCCCCCCCCCCAGCTAAATTACTATAATCAGACCCAGTTAAATGAAACCTGGCTTTCCACGATTGAAAACTATTGTACCATACCTATTAGGAAGAAGTGATTATCACCAGAGCTTCTCCTTTTAACAGCCAAGGTCAGCCTGTTCTTAAACCTGGAAAGAATGGATGACACCTCAGAGTGGATTGCCACAATTATGAGGTTGTGGTCACACCAAACAAGCCCCTCTTCCCAGTCCCCAAGATTACTGGAATTACTGACAACCCAGTCGGCACCTGGTAAATATCCTGCCATCATAGATTTGGTGGGGTCTGTTCTGTTCAGTGCCTGTCTCCACAGCCTCACAGCACAGTTACCTTCACCTTGGGGGACACGATTCACCTTTACTGGGTACCCCCAGGAGCCTTGACACTACTGCGCAGCACTAGGTACTGGGCTTTCCTGAAAGTAGAGGTTCTCCCAGGCCCTGAGCATGTGACCTTCCATCTGGTTACACATTATACTTTGGGTCCTGGAAATAGCAGCCCATGAGCTCAGCACAACTACTGGGACCTCCTTGAGACATAGTGGAACCACACCTGAGTCCTCTGGCACATCCCACTGCAGGAAGGGGTGGCCTCCCCTCTCCTCAGTGCCATGCTGGGCGCCATTGCTCTGGAAGAGGTCACCCCTCTCACATCTCTCCCTTGGCTCCTTGGGGATCTCCTTGGCTGAGTGAACTACAGTAGAGAGGTTGGTTTGTTTTTTTAAAATCTTTTTGGATGACATCACCACATTCGTATGTGATGGAGCTCAGTGAGATTTGCTGCTTTTTATCACTTAACTGGGACATCCTTGATAAAACGTGGGACCCAAACATAACCAAGACATCTCAAACTAACAAACATCAGTCAGTGATATTATTTTAAAACTTTTTGATAAATTAGAAAGATAGTAGGAAAAATGAACAATTAAGCTGCAACTTACAGAATTTTTAAATAAGAATCAGAGAAGCTCCCATCTGAGATTCTGTTCCCTTGATGATAATTGTCATGGAAACAGAATATTGCATTACAAAAATTGCTTCCAGTTCTATTAATTGCATTAAAAATAGCAAAATTGGACAGCCTGGGTGGCTCAGCAGTTGAGCATCTGCCTTTGGCTCAGGGCATGATCCCAGGATCTGGGATCGAGTTCCACGTTGGGCTCCCTGCAGAGAGCCTGCTTCTCCCTCTGCCTATGTTTTCTGCTTCTCTCTCTCTGTGTCTCTCATGAATAAATAAATAAAATATTTTTTTAAAAATAGCAAAATAATATACTTCTATTTTTGTGACAGCTTCTCTTTTCCTAGCTTTATTATGACATAATTGGCAAATAAAATTTGCACCTATTTAATGTGATGATACATACGTTATGAAATGATTACCTCAATCAAGCTAATTAACACATCTATACTTAAATAAAGCGAGAAAACCGAAATAGTGGTTGGAGATATAGACCCAAGGAAATGAAGTCAAATGGCACCAGAGTCAACCCAAAGAAGACTTCATAAACACATTATAATCAAATCATCAAAAATCAAAGACAGAGTTTTGAAAGTAGCAAGAAGAAAGTGACACATCACATACAAAGGAATCCCAGCTAGATTATCAATGGATTACTCAGCAGAAACCTTACTTACAAGCCAGAACAGAATTGGATGCTATATTCAAAGTGCTGAAAGAAAAACACAGTCAACCAAGAATGCTTTTTCTAATAAAGCTGTCCTTTAGAAATGAAGGAAAAATAAAGACTTTCCCAGACAAACAATTATTGAGGGAGTTTAATCACCAGTAGACCTGACATAGGAGGATTTTATTAAATCTTAAAAAAAAAAAAAAAGAGTAAGGGCAGCCAGGGTGGCTCATCAGTTTAGCACTGCCTTCGGCCCAGGGTGTGGTCCTGGAGACCTAGGATCAAGTCCCATGTCAGGCTCCCTGCATGGAATGGAGCTTGCTTCTCCCTCTGCCTGTGTCTCTGCCTCTCTCTCTCTCTCTCTCCTTGTGTCTCTCATGAGTAAATAAATAAAATCTTTAAACACAAAAAAAGGAAGTTCTTCAAGGATAAATGAATGGATGCTAATTAGCAACATAAAAAATGTGGAAGTATGAAACTGGTCAAACCAACTTTTTGTTTAAAGATTTGATTTTTTAGAAAGATCTATTTATTGCTACCTTAGCATTTGTTTCATTTCCATTTGCATAGAATATCTTTTTCCATGCTTTCACTTTAAATTTTTATGTGGCTTAAGGTCTAAAGTAAATCTCTTGCAGGCAGCATATAGATGGGGCTTTTTTTTTTTTTTTAAGATTTATTTATTTTTATTTATTTATGGTAGACGGGGAGAGAGAGAGAGAGAGAGAGAGGCAGGCAGGCAGGCAGAGACACAGGAGGAGGGAGAAGCAGGCTCCATGTCGGGAGCCCGACATGGGACTCGATCCCGGGACTCCAGGATCGCACCCTGGGCCAAAGGCAGGCGCTAAACCTCTGAGGCACCTGGGGATCCCCGGGGCTTTTTTTTTTTTTTAATTCATTCAACCAACCTGTGTTTTTTTATTGGAACATTTAGTTCATTTATATTTAGAGTAATTGTTGTTTTATTCATTAATGAGAAACAGAGAGAGAGAAGTAGAGGGAAAGGGAGAAGCAGGCTTCCCACTGAGCAGGGAGGCCAATATTGGACTTGATCTCAGGACCCTGGGATCATGACCTGAGCCAAAGGCAGACACTTAACCAACTCAACCACCCAAGGACCCTTAGAGTAATTGTTGATGGGTACATACCTATTACCATTTCATTTATTGTTTTCTGGTTGTTTTTATAGTTCTTCTCTGTTCCTTTATTCTCTTGCTTTTTTCCTTTCTAATTTGATAACTCCTTTACTGTTATTCTTGGATTCCTTTCTCCTAATTTTTTGTATATCTATTATAGGTTTTGTTTTGTGGTTACCATGAGAGTCATATATAACACCCTGGGTATATAGAAGTCTATTTTTGATGTTAACTTAAATTCAAGCCCATTCTAAAGGCACTATGTTCCGCCTCCCTTTATGTTTTATGTATTTGATGTCACATTTTACATCTTTTTATTTTGTGTATCCTTTAAATAATTATTGTAGATACATTTGATTTTAATACTTTTGTTTTTTATCCTTCATATTAGTGAAGGATATTAGTGAACCATTAAGTGGTTAATCCACTATCTTTATGTTTGCTTTTACCAGTTAGATTTTTTCTTTTGTAATTTTTTAAGTGTAAGTGGGCACGAAAAGGCCATAACTAAAAGAAGTTCCTTTATCATTTTGTAATACCAGTTTAGAGGGCTATTAACTTTTGTCTGCAAAACTTTTTATCTTTCCTTTAATTATGAATGATAATCTTCCTGTGTAGAATATTCTTGCTTATAGGGTTTTTATTTTCCTTTTAGCACTCTGAACATATAATGCCACTTTCTTCTGGCCTGCTAAGTTTCTTTCTTTTTTTTTCTTAAGATTTTATTTATTTATTCATGAGAGACAGAGAGAGAGGCAGAGACACTAGCAGAGGGAGAAACAGGCTCCATGCAGGGAGCCCAACGTGGGACTTGATCCCAGGTCTCCAGGATCAGGCCCTGGGCTGAAGGCGGCACTAAACCACTGAGCCACCTGGGCTGCCCTGGCCTGAGTTTCTGCTGAAAAATCAGCCTATGGTCTTATGGGTGTTCCCTTATATGTAACTAGTTGCCCTTTGTTTTATTTTTTAAGATTTAAAAAAATTTATCCATGAGAGAGAGAGAGAGAGAGGCAGATACACAGGCAGAAGCAGAAGCAGGCTCCCTGTGAGGAGTCTGATGCAGGATTTGATCCCAGGACTCTGGGATCACGACCTGAGCCAAAACCAGATACTCAACCACTGAGCCACCCAGATGTTCCTGTAACTAGTTGCTTTTCTATTACTGCTTTTAAGATTTTTTTCTTTTTAATTTTTGATGTCTTAATATGTGTCTTTCTGTGGGCTTCTGTGGATTCATCTTGTTTAGGGCTCTGTGTGCTTTCTAGACCTTAATGTCTGTTTTCTTCCCCAGGATAGGGAAGTTTTCAGCCATTATTTCTTCCAATATGTTTTTTTTTTTTTTTTTGCCCCTTTCCATCTCTTCTCCTTCTGGGTTCCCTGTAATGTGAATGTTAGCATGTTCGATGTTGTCTCAGAGGTCCCTCAAAATATCCTCATTTCTATTATTCTTTCTCCTTTTTGCTGTTCAGTTTGGATGATTTTCACTAACCTGTCTTCCACATTGTTGATCTGTTTTTTTGCATCCTTTAATCTGCTGTCAATTCCCTCATGTATTTTTCATTTCCTGTTTGTATTCTTCAGCATTGATTGGTTCATTTTTAATATATTCTCTTTGTTAAAGATCTCACTGTGTTCATATATTCTTCTCCTGAGTTTGGTGAGTATTTGACCATTACTTTGAACTTTTTATCAGGTAGATTATCTCCATTTCACTTATTTCTTTTCCTGGGATTTTGTCTTGTTCTTTCATTTAGAACTTCTTCTATCTCCTTATTTTGCCTGGCTCTCTGTGTTTGTTTCTATATATTAGGTAGATCAGCTGTCTCCTGCTGTTGAAGGAATGATCCTATGTAGAAGGCATCTTCTAGGGTCCAGGAGTGCAATTACCCTATTTTTTTTGTTCTAGTTATCAGAACCAGACTCTTCAGTAGTGTTACCTGTGCGGGCTGCCCATGCCCTTCTGTTGTGGATGGGCCATGACTGATGCAGGCATGCTTGTGGGAAGACCCTGGGATCATGCCCTGAGCCAAAGGCAGACACTCAACCACTGAGCCACCCAGGCATCCTTTTTGTTTTAAAGATTTTATTTATTTATTCATGAGAGACACACACAGAGAGAGGCAGAGACACAGGCAGAGGGAGAAGCAGGCCCCTGCAGGTAGCCCAATGTGGGACTTAGGGACATCCCAGGACCCCAGGATCACGCCCTGAGCCAAAGGCAGACTCTCAACCACTGAACCACTGAGCCACCCAGGCACCCCAAGACCTACTGATTTTCAAAGCCAGACATGAAGGAGGCTCATATTCCTGGTGCCCCTCCCCAGAGTGGAGGGTGCCTGATATGGGGCTTGAACCCTTTCCTCCTCAAGGTGGGCATTTGTGCCTGTGATAATTTTCCCAGTTGTGGGTCCCCACACCAGGGGGACTACATCTCAACCTCTTGTACCTATCTTGATGTAGCTTTTTCTTTATAGCTTTAGTTGTGGAAGTGCTGTTCTGCTAGTCCTCAGGTTTTTCTAAGAGAGTATATACTTGCTCTCCATGTAGTTGCAGCCTCGGCATGTTTATGGAAGAGGTGAACTCAGGATCCTCCTACTCTACCATCTTGAGTGGGATCCCAGCCATTATTTCTTTAAATAAGCTTTCTACCCCTCTCTTTCTCTCTTTTCCTTTCAGGACTTCCATATTGCATATGATATTTCACTTGATGGTATCCCATCAGTCTTATAAGCTCTCTTCATTTCTTTTAACTCTTTTTATTTTTATTCCTCTAACTCTGTAATTTCAAATGATCTGTCTAGAATCTCACAGATTCTTTCTTCTGCTTAACCAAATTAGCTCTCGAAGTTATCTACTGCATATCTTATTTCAGTCATTGTATTCTTCAGCTCCAGAATTTATTTCTTTATGATTTTTATCTGTTGAACTCCATTTTGCTCTTGTATTGTTTTCCTAATTTCATTGAATTGACATTTGTGCTCTCATGGATTTCATTGATTTTTCTTCTAACTGTTATTATGAGCTCTGTGTCTGGACAATTTGTAGATCTCCATTCTTTTCTTTTTTTTTAAATTTAAATTCAGTTTGCCAAAATATAGTATAACACCCAGTGCTCATCTCATCATGTGCTCTCCTTAATGCCTGTCATCCATTTACTCCATACCCCCCCACCTCCTGTAGATCTTCATTTCTGTGGGATTGGTTACTGAAAAATTATTGTGTTCCTTTGTGGTATCATTTTTCCTTGTTGTTTTGTGTTTCTTGAAGTTTTGTATTGCTGTCTTTACATTTGAAGAAACGGCACTCACAGTATTTACTGACTGAGTTTGGGAGAGAAACGCCCTCTCTATTCAGCCCAACTAGATATTCTGAGGCTGTCTCAGATTTTTTCTATGGATACACCCACATCATGCCTCTTTTGCCTCTTTGGGAGAAATTCTTGAGGCTATATGCCTTCTCTCGGTCTTTCAAAGCCAGCCTGGATGCTTAGAGCTTCTCATTTTTCTCCCTAAGGTTGTCCCCTGAAATACTCAAGTGTCTGTGTCTTCTCCCAATTCCACCAAGTCAAACTAGTTGAATGTACATGTTTGGAAGACATCTGCCTCAGACATCTGTGCTCATCATCTCAGAGTATGCAGGGAGCCGGACCACAAGGTGGGGGTTGAAGCATATGGAGCATCAGGCACACCCATAAGCCAGTTGGAAATGTCCCAGCAGCTGGTGTGTGGGCCTCCTGATGGTGTTTGTAGAGACAGTAGGATCTGCAGCCCTTTTTAAAATTTCTAAGCCCTGGATGGTATGAGTCCTGCAGATTTGCCAGTATCAGTCTTCCAGCCACTCATCCATCCTGATCCCTTCCATATTCTTAGAGAAGAAAGCAATGAACTTCTTGTGCAGGGTCCTACACCACTGGGGAAGCCAGGTGCTCAGTCACTTTGCTCTCACTTTCTCTATGGAAGGAATCTCAGGCCAAACTGAGGGACACTCAGGAAGGGGTTTCAATGATGAGGTGTGTTGCTTTGAGGGAGGGGTGATGCAGGTAAAGTGGAACTGTTCCTCTTACTATCTGCAAGTCTGTCTGCTCTCAGTTTTTTTGCTCTAGTTGTGTGCCAGAAATTCTCCACTGAATTCTCCAAGAGATATTTTCATCCTTGTGTGGTTGTCAAAATCGGTGCAATGTGAGGAGATGTTAGTAGGAAAGTTTTATTCCACCTTCTCCATGACATCATTCTCTTATTGACCTATACATAATTTAGAAGTGTGTTTATTTTTTATTTTTATTTTTTAAAATTTCACTTATTCATGAGAGAGAGAGAGGCAGAGACACAGGCAGAGGGAGAAACAGGCTCCATATAGGGAGCCTGACATGGGACTCAACCCCGGGTCTCCAGGATCAGGCCCTGGGCTGAAGGCTGCAGCAGTAAACCGCTGAGCTACTGGGGCTGCCCTGAAGTGTGTTGTTTAATCTCAAAGTATTTGGGGGGTTTCCAACTATCTTTCTATTATTGATTTCTAGATTAATACTATTGTGCTCTGGAAACATATTTTGTATAATTTCTTTTCCTTAAATTTTTTAAGCTGTGTTTTATGTCCCAGAATATGGCCTATTTTGGTGAACATTTCACATGCACTTGAGAAGAATGTGTATTCTGCTGTGTTTGAATGCTGTGCTGCATGGATTTCAATTATATCCCCTTGTTTCTTTCTTTTTCTCTCTTTTCAGATTTAATTATTTATTCATGAGAGACACAGAGAGGCAGAGACATAGGCAGAAGGAGAAGCAGGCTCCCTGCTCAGAGCCTGATGCAGGACTTGATTCCAGGATCATGCCCTGACCCAAAGGCAGACGCTCGACCACTGAGCCATCCAGGCATCCCTTGTTTTTTAAATCTTGATTGGTGATTTTTGAGTTTCCTATATCTGTAGTTTGGTGTCTATTATTAATTTTGGGGAAAATCTCGTCCATTATTGCCTCACTTATTTGCTCCTTTCTTCTTCATATATTTTCATTATGTGTATATCTTCTGTAATTGTCCCAAAGTTCTTGGATTTCTGGTCTTTTTAATTTTATTTCAGTATCAAGGAGCTCATGGATTCCTCACACATTTCCACTTTATCAATGAGCCCCCCAGAGGAATTCATTTCTGTTCTATTCTTTTGGGTTTTTTATTTCTTGCATTTTCCTTCTGATTCTTAGAGTTTCTACTTCTTACATTACTTATCTGTTCTTGCATTTTATCCACTATTGCTGTAGAGCACTTAGCGTATTAATCATGGCTGCTTTACATTTACGGTTCAATCATTGCAACATATTGCTATGTGGGAACCAGGTTCTTTTGCTTGTCCTATTTCCTGAAAATGTGTTTTTTAAGTCTTTCTGTATGCCTTTTAACTTTTTGTTTAATGCTAGACATGATGGACTTTGGAAAAGGAACCGAGGTAAATAGGGCTTTAGGGTAAGGGTTCATGTTTATCTGAGTAGGGTTTAAGCTGTGTTTACTATCTGTTTTGGCTGTCAGAGGCTAAAATATTCTCAGGTGTCCTTGTTTTTGTCACCCATGTTGTCTTTAGGGTTTATGGAGGTTTCTTAAATAAGTTATGAAATATACAGTTCTTCTGGTTATTCCAAACAGGAGTCTTCCTGATGTAGTGGAATATTTTGGGCAGAGAGGAAGTATTCTGTGTCATATGATTTGGACTTAGTATTTTAATGAGTATGTGTCCTTGGGCTGTGACCTTCTTTGGTATAATAGGGAAGATATTTGGTGTTTGTCATGGTTCTCAGTTGAGATTTCCTAAATACAGCACTTGGACTTTCTGAATGGTAAGAGTGACAGGAGCATTTTATGTTCTAATGAGGCAATTGTTTGCTGGCCCCTAGATAGCTTTAAGATGGTAGTTAGTTGCCAGGAAGACCAACCTTGGATTGGAAGTTTAGAACTTTCAGTCCAGTCCCCAGCCTTTGGGGAGTGGGAAGGAAGGAGCTGGAGATTGAGTTATCTGTCAACTGCCAATGATTTAGTCATTCATGCCTATGTACAGAAACTTCATAAAAACCCATAAGCTTTGCGATTCAGGGATCCTAAGATATCAAAGTGCTGGAAGTGTGTTGTGTCTGGAGAAGGCATGGAAGTTCCCTATCACCCCCCACATACTTTGCCCAATAAGCCCCTTCCATTTGGCTATTTCTGATTTGTATCTTTTATAATAAATCAATAATAAGGGATCCCTGGGTGGCGCAGTGGTTTAGCGCCTGCCTTTGGCCCAGGGCGCGATCCTGGAGACCCGGGATCGAATCCCACATCGAGCTCCCAGTGCATGGAGCCTGCTTCTCCCTCTGCCTGTGTCTCTGCCTCTCTCTCTCTCTCTGTGACTATCATAAATAAATAAAATTAAAAAAAAATAAATCAATAATAAGAGCTTTTTATTAGTTCTAATAGTGCCTCTGTCAAATTAACAAACATGATCCAGGGAACCTTTGAATTTTTTTAAAAAAATTATTTATTTATTCATGAGAGACACACAGAGAGAGGCAGAGACATAGGCAGAGGGAGAAGCAGGCTCCTAAGAGGGAGCCCAATGCGGGACTCAATCCAGAACTCTGGGATCACACCCTGAGCTGAGGGCAGACACTCAACTGCTGAGCCACCCAGGTGTCCCGGGAACCTTTGAATTTGTAGTTGGCCATCCAGAAATGTAGGTAGCAGCAACCCCCCTCCTTTTGTGGCTGGCATCTGACATGGGGGCAGTTTTGTGGGACTGAGCCATTAAACTGTGGAATATGATGTATTTCATATTAGAATTAAATAGAATTGTAGGCCACCCTCATCCTTAATGTCCGAGGGTTGGAGAACCAGTGTTGGGAAGCACACCATGTGTTTGCTCTCAGGAGCTAGGAAAAACAAAAACAAAAAGTATCTCAACCTCAAGTGTTTCTAAATTTCCCCCACTCTCAACTTAGGTCAGGTAGGAAGGATAACTAGGACTCAGCTATTTCGTAGCCCCCAGTTGGCTATTTCATCCCCCTGTCCCCCACACCTGCTACGTCAGGTAGGTTCTGGTAAAATCCCAGTCAGTCTCTTGTAAAACAGATTATTTTAAGGACAGGTCTTGTTAAAGAGAATAATGTGGGCATATGTTAAAAATGGCTATATTTCTGTCTCTCTTTCCAATTCTGGACACAGCAGTTTGCCATGATATTAATGTTTTCACAGTTCTGTGGTGTTGGTTTTGTTGGCTTTTTTCTGGTGAGGATGGGAATGTCACCTCTAGGTTCCTTACATGCTAGATGATAAACCAGAGGTCTCTGGTTTTTAATGTTAGTTGGATAATAACTTTAAAAGCCTCATTCTTCTTTCTTCTCCTTGTTCCCTGCATCTGAACAAGATGAGAAGAAAGCCTGGCTGCTCATTGATTTGTTGCTGGCAAGAGATTCAGTCCTGGGAAGTCCCTGCCCTTGTGCCCAAACTCTCACTCTGGACAACCCCTGAAGCTCAAGAAAAAACCTAGGCCAGGCTCCTTTCCTTGCTCTTTCTTTTTAAAAAGATTTTATTTTTTATTTATTTTAGGGAGAGAGGAGTAGGTGAGGGGCAGAGAGAGGAGAGTCTTAAGCAAACTCGTATGTTGAGTACAAAGCCCGACTTGGGGTTTGATCCCATGACTTTGAGATCAAGACCTGAGCTAAAACCAAGTCACCCAGTTGCCCTCTTTCCTTGGTCTTTCAAGGCATTTCCCACCTTTTTGAGAGGCCTGCCCTCCTTGGACACTTGTATTATCAAAGTAATTAACCTTTTCTCTTTTTTTTAAGATTTTATTTATTCATGAGCGAGACACAGAGAGAGAGGCAGAGACACAGGCAGAGGGAGAAGCAGGCTCAATGCAGGGAGCCCGATGTGGGACTCGATCCCGGGGCTCCAGGACCATGGCGGGACCACGCCCTGGGTCGAAGACAGGCGCTAAACTGCTGAGACACCCAGGGATCCCCAGTAATTAACCTTCTTATTTGTTCCTGGAAGGGATGTGTTGTCAAGCAAACCCAGCATGGGGGCCCACCTGACACTGCAGGTGACCGTAACAGTTATAGAAGGGGTAATATGATACATATATATTGCAAAAACACTTTGCTTAATTATTCTATTAATAAATACTCCATATCTTTATGTATCATACATGCCACTTTTTCTTTTTAAAAAGTAGGTATGATGATGAGTTTATGCCAACGGTTCTCTCTAAATAGACAGTTGGCTTTTAACCAATTTTCCCACCAAAACCATGAGTGGAAACTCTGATTGCCACATTACAGGACAAACATATACAAATTAGGTTCTTTTCAAACAGAGTTTCTTAAGGTTTTTAAGATCAAATATATTAAGGAAAGAACTTACGAATGTTTTGCGGTAGGATTTGCTAATATAATCGTCCTCGGAGTCATCAAGATTCCTAACCTGGGCAGTAGTGAGAGTCTCCTCACGTCCCCCGGTCTGGCTCACCTCCATCCTGCCCCACAGATGACCACCGTCCTGACGCTGTTTATCCTTGATACCTTTACCGTGGATTATTTCTCACTAAGCAGTGTTCTTTCAGTTTTCTTCTTGGACCTCTGAACAGGTAAGTATCACGGGAATCACACTGACCGGTTTTCGGTTTTCGGGTGGTTTTTTGCCGCAATGTTTCTCACATGCGAGCACCCGAGGCTTCGGGCCTGGTCCAGGACTGTGGGGCTCACACCTCCCACGAAGCTAAGTGCCCCAGGACTGCGAGACTCTTTCCATACAAAGAGTGGGGTTGGGAGGTCGCGGTGGGCAGACGACTCCCTGCGGGACGATGGTCAAAGATCAAAATGGAACCACCATCATTATGACGCACTGTGAGGTCACTTTTGTCCGTGTTTGTGACGAAGGGTCACGGTTGCGCGAGTGGCCTGGCGGCCTTCGGGTCCGAGGCAGCGTCGTCCTGGGCGGGAACAGGTTGCAGCCCACTGGCCAAGCAAGGTCGCCTCAAAGACGTGACCTCCGGCCCGCTGTCAGTCAGGCGGGCGGGGGCGGGGCCTCGCGAACCGTCCAATCCGGGGAGCCGCCGGAACCGTACGTGCGGGCGACGCGCTGTGGACGGCGGGGACTGTGTGCCGTCGCTGCTGGCCGCGGAGCCGCGCATCCCCTCTCGCCGCCCTGAGAGGCTCCGGGAGGCGCCGCCGCCGCCTCGGGCGCCGTGACCCCCGCCGGCCGCGGCAATCGGATGGTGGCCGACCCGCTACCCCAGAGAGCGAGCGATGGTGAGTGTGCGGGGCCAGGAGTCGGGCCGGGGGCCGGTGGGACCGGCTGGAACCGGCCGTGGCGGGACCCGGCCTCCCCGCGGTGCACTCTGGAGTCTGGGGACCCGAGGCCGCTGGTGGCGCGGCACGCAGCGCGGGGTCCGGCCGGCCGCCGGGGCCCCCGTGTCCTGCCCCGTCTCTGCGCGGCCGCGCCTCCCTGGGTCGGGCGATGACCGCGGGGAGGGTCGTCAGGGGACAGTCGTGCCTCGGTCCCCCGGGTTCGTGCGCGGGCGGTGCTGTGGTCTGTGGGTCCCCCATCCCTCTCTCCCCGGGGGGCCCGGTTTCCCCTCACTTTTCCAAACGTTTGGAGAGAAGGGTTCAAAGCTACGGCCCTGTGCCCCCAGCCCAGCTCTTCATAGGACTGGCAGCAAATGCCTAAATTTCCAGATCTTTCCCTGCATTCCGAAACGCCATCTTTCCTCTCCAGTTCATAGCATCATTATTAACCGTTTGTTCTCCGTGATGCATTTCAAATTACGCACTGTTTTACCGTTTATCCACAGAGCCATGAATGGCCCTTTTTAAAGGTTTATTTTTGTGGATATTTTACATGAGAAGAATGCAGAGACTAACCAGCTGGAGCTGTGTGATGAAATCCTGTGACCCTCCCCCCAGGATCTTTCCTGGACACTGACGTCCTGTGAGGAGTCCTTTGCATGGAGGTTCTTCTTTAAAACTTTCCTGGGTGATCTGTCATCACGGCCCCTCCTTGCAGTGGTCACTATGAAAAGATTTAGTCACTTGAAACTTAGAGCTTGGGAGATAGTATGTGAAGTATTTCCTAAAAAGGTGAATTTCAGGGGAAAAAATTTACCTTCCATTTGTTAAAAATCTTCCGTTTTTTTCTTCTGAGTGGGTATCGCAATATTCTGAGGTAAATCCTTACTTTCAGGTGATTTTAAATGGTATATCAGGGCCTAAACTTCTAACCTTAAGTATTCCAACACAGTTGCTTAGAAATCAGTTTCTTGGAAATAATTGACACCTTTTCTGTTAGTAGCTGGTTTTCTTGTTGAACCAGTAAAATTCCTTAAAATTGTCTTTCCTTCTCTACACGTAAACACTGGGTTTGTGTGATTATGCCAGATTCTTGAACCCCACTGTGTTTACATACTTTAAATTATCAGTGGTGGTCCAAGGCATTGTGACTGGGGAGCACAGGCCGAGGACTCCAAGCTCAGGCCAGCTTTGAGCTGGCAAAGGCAAAGGGAGTTTTCTCAGCCCTGGATATTTTTACACATTTGGGTTTTGCATCCATGTCATAGGTGCACTCGAGTGTAATTTGGCTATTGAGAAACTGAAAAGTCTGGAGTTCTGTCTCCTGGACAAAATGTTTATGAATTGGGGAGTTCAATGGAGTTAGAACCTTAAACTGAGTGTGCCAGAGAGTTTCCTCATTTGTAATCCTGGAGACCTTGGGAGAGGGAGTTCCTATAAGCTGCCAGGAGAGAGGAGGGTGTGCAAGGCTCCCAGAGTAAGTACATTTTTGCAGCTGTTCAGATGACCCAACCCGCCCTCCTTCACCAGGGCCTGACCCACTGTGGAGGCGCCATCTCAACTGGCCGTGTCCAGAGCCCAGCTTGGAAATGTTTAATTTCTGAATGTGGGTTTTCCTTAACTCTTGGGTAAACAGGCTGCTTATCTGAGCTGATTTGAAAGTTTGCATTTCTTTCCTTGGCATTCTTTTTTTATCTATTGAATATTCCAGGCCCTTCAGCCTAGTTTCCTTAGTAGTTTGCAGTTTTATTTCCTGTGTGAATGGGTAAGATTTTTTATTTCTTGGGCTTTGAAAATGTAACTTGACTGAGAAAAATGTGTGAGGCAAGAAAATGTTGAAAGCGGACAGAACTTTTATTCCTTTTAGGTAACAATCTCAAGCTGTGAGATGGGCATATGGAAATTAATAGGCACATCCTTTGTTTTTGTTTTTATTTTTTAATATAAAGATTTTTAAGAAATCTCTACACCCAACGTGGGACTCGAACTTATAACCCTGAGATCAGGAGTCACATGCTCTACTGACTGAGCCAGCTGAGCACCCCTCATTTTTATTTTATTTATTTATTTAAAGATTTTATTCATTCATGAGAGACAGAGAGAGAGGCAGAGACACAGGCAGAGGGAGAAGCAGGCTCCATGCAGGGAGACCGATGCGGGACTCCATCCCAGGGCTCCAGAACCACGCCCTGGGCGGAAGGCAGGCACTTAACCGCTGAGCCACCCAAGGATCCCCTCATTTTTATTTTTAGATCAGTTTTTGTATGTTCATGTCCCCAGAGAACTTTGACTTTTAAAGGTCATACTATTTTTAAGGCAAATGAATTTCTATTTTAATTGATGTAAGAAAAACTACTTGAGTTTATGTAAATCTTTAAAATACCTAGTAGGTTTCCGGTTTTAAATGCAATCCCTTAATGGAAAGCTGCGTGCTATTCATCCCTGATAGTATCCCTAGTGTGAGATATAGTAGAAGGACAAACTATGATGTCCCTTGTTCTTTTAGAGATTTGAAATTTTTCATTTTTTATGGGTTGCAGTTTTATTCCTGCTAGTGCTTGAAGAATTAAATCTTAGAATGATTTCCTATGTAGAAAAGTTTAAATTAAAATTAAATTTAAAGTACCAAAAGTTAAAAATACTATTAAGTAGTAAAATATAGTGTATATAAGTTTATTTTCTTTGTCAAAAATCAGTTTACTACATTTGTGTGGGTCAATAGGAAAGCAGTTGACTTCTGCATCCTTCAACTTTGCTGTACTCCCAGTATTTTTCAGAGCAATCTCTGAAATTGTTGGGGATACGATCAGATATTCTACATAGAAAACCATGTGCTATGTAACTCACAGGTTTATGTTTTGCTTCTCAATCTATATAACTTTTATTTCCTTTTGTTGCCTTACTGAATGAGCTAGGTCTTCCAGGACAATGAAGAATAGGAGTGATGAGAGACTTCTTACCTTGTTCTTTATAAGTGTGTGTTGGGTTTTATCAAATGTTTTTTCATTTTCACCACCTTTCATTCCTTCTGGTATTAGTAATCTCTGTCTTCCCTCTTTTCTCACTTAGCTTGACTAGACATTTACCAATTCCATTAATCATTTCAGAGAGCTAGCTTTTGGTTTTCTTGATAGTGTCTTTTAATTTCCTGTAATTTTAAATGTCTTTTGTAAATTTTATCATTTTATTTTTCTTATTTTTATTGAGATATAATTGGCATGTAACAGTAGTTTCAAGTGCAACATAATGGCTTGGTATTTGTATATATTGTGAAATATTTTCACAGTAAGTCTAGTTAACATCTTTCATTGCACATAGTTACAATTTCTTTACTGACCATAGAAATTTTAAGATCTACACTCTCAGCAACTTTCAAATATTCAGTAACAGTATTATGAACTCTACTCACCATGTTGTATCCTATGTACTTAAGATTTATTTTGTAACTGAAAGTTTGTACTTTTGACCTCCCTTCACTCATTTTCCCCACCCTTCACCGCTGGCAACCACCATTTTGCTTTCTGTAGGAGTTTGTGCTTTTGTTCTTCTTCTTTTTTGGATTTATTTATTTTAGAGAGAGCATGTGCACAGTGAAGGAGGGGCAGAGGGAGAGTCTCAAGCAGACTCTGCCTAAGCATGGAGCCTGATGTGGGTCTTGATCTCAGGACCCTGAGATTATTACTGGAGCTGAAACCAAGAGTGGGATGCTTAACTAACTGTGCCACCCAGATGCCCCTGTGTTTTTGTTTTTAGATTCCACATATAAGGGTGGCTCAGCGGTTTAGCGCCGCCTTTGGCCTGGGGCCTGATCCTGGATGGCCCGGGATTGAGTCCTACGTTGGGCTCCCTGCATGGAGCCTGCTTCTCCCTCTGTCTGTTTCTCTGCCTCTGTGTGTGTGTGTGTCTCTCATGAATAAATAAATACAATCTTTAAAAAGAAAGATTCCACATATAAGTGAGATCATACAATATTTTTCTTTCTCTCTGACTTACTCCACTTAGCATAACATTCTCAAAGTCTATTTATGTGTTAAGAATGGCAAGATTTAGGGCACCTGGGTGGCTTAGTTGGTTAAATGTCTGATTCTTGATTTTGGCTCAGGTTATGATCTCAGGGTCATGAGCTCAAACCCTGCATCAGGCTCCATTCTGGCCTTGGGCTGTTTAAGATTTTCTCTGTCAAAAAATGGGCAATAGGGATCCCTGGGTGGGCAGCTGTTTAGCGCCTGCCTTTGGCCCAGGGCGCAATCCTGGAGACCCGGGACTGAATCCCACGTCGGGCTCCCGGTGCATGGAGCCTGCTTCTCCCTCTGCCTATGTCTCTGCCTCTCTCTCTCTCTCTGTGACTATCATAAATAAATTTAAAAAAAGGGCAATATTTTATTCTTTTTTATGGCTATTTCCATTAATATCAGTTTGTTCATTGGTGATTGCTTGCTTTCATATCTTGGCTATTGTAAATAATAATGCAGTGAATATAGGGGACATGTGTTTTTTTTTTTTTTTTTTCTGATAAATATCCCAAAGTGGTACTTTTGGAACACTTGGTCATTGTATTTCTAATTTTTTGAGGACTCTCCATACTGTTTCCATAGTTGCTGCACCAGTTTACATTCCCAGTAACGGTGCATAAGGGTTCCCTGCACCACCAAAACTCATTTCTTATCTTTTTGGTACTAGCCATTCTGACAGGTGTGAGCTGATAGCTCATTGTTGTTCTGATTTGCATTTCCCTGATGATTACTGATATTGGGCACTTTTTCATATACCTGTTGGCCCATCTGTAAGTGTTCTGTGTATAAATGTCTATTTAGATTCGCTGTTCATTTTATTTAATTGGATTTTTTTTTTTTGGTGTTGAGTTTTAGGAGTTTTTTATGTATTTTGGATGTAACCCCTTATCAGAGATAGGATTTGTGAATATTTTCTCCCATTGAATAGGCTGCCTTTTCATTTTATTGATGATTTCTTTTAGTGTGCAGAAGCTTTTTAGTTTGATATAGACCTACTTGTTGATTTTTGCTAGATCTAAAAAGCCATCTTCAAGATTGATGTCAAGGAGCTTACCACCTGATTTCTTCTAGGAATTTTATGGATTCGTGTCTTACACTCAAATCTTCAATCGATTTTGAATTGAGTTTTGTATATGGTATAAGAAAGTGGTCAGGTTTTCCCAGCACTATTTATTGAAGAGACTGTCCTTTCTCCCACTGTATATGTTTGTCTCCTTTGTTGTAAATTAATTAATCATGAAATGTGGGTTTATTTCTGGATTCTGTTCTGTTCCACTGATTTATATATTTTTATGTCAATTCCATACTGTTTTGATTACTATAACTTTGTAACATAGTTTGAAATAAAGTTCTGTGCCTCCAGATTTGTTCTTAAGATTGTTTTGGCTATTCAGGGTCTTTGTGGTTCCGTGCAGATTTTAGGATTGTTCTATTTCTGTAGAAATGCTATTGAAATTTTGATAGGGATTGCATTGAATCTGTAAATAGCTTTAGATAGTATGAATATTTTTACAATATTCTTTCAATCCATTGAGCATGAGATATATCTTCCCATTTATTAGTGTCATTATCATTTTTTTTAATGTCTTACAGTTCTCAGTATAGAGGTCTTTCATTTTTTAAAAAAAAGATTTTATTTATTCATGAGACACATAGAGAGGGCAGAAACACTGGCAGAGTGAGAGAAGTAAGCTCCCGCAGGGAGCCTAATGTGGGACTAGATCCCAGGACCCTGGGATCACGACCTGAGCCAAAGGTAAATGCTCAACCACTAAGCCACCCAAGCATCCCTGGATCTTTCACCTTTTTATTAAATTTATTCCTATTTTCTTTTTGATGCAATTGTAAGGGACTATTTTTAATAATTTTATTGTTTTTAATTTTAGTATAGTTAACATACCTTTAAAATTATTAAGTTTTTTAAGGTGGACTGTTTTCTTAATTTCTATTTCTGATAGTTTCTTATCAGTATAAAGAGACAATTTTTTAAAGATTTTATTTATTTATTCATAAGGGACACAGAGAGAGATAGAGGCAGATATACAGAGGGAGAAGCAGACTCCATGCAGGGAGCCTGACGTGGGACTCGATCCTGGGTCTCCAGAATCAGGCCCTGGGCTGAAGGCGGTGCTAAACCACCGAGCCACCCGGGTTGCCCGAGACAATCGATTTTTGTTTGTTTTTTTTTTGTTGTTTTTTTTGTTTTTTGACAATCGATTTTTGTATATTGATTTTGTATCCTGCAACTTTGCAACTTTATTGAATTAGTACAAACAGTTTGTGTTGGAGTCTTTAGAGTTTTCTATATACAGCCAGCCTCCAGCTTATCTACGGTTTGACTCAAGATTTTCTTTTTACTTTTTTTTTTTAAAGATTTTATTTATCAGGGATCCCTGGGTGGCACAGCGGTTTGGCGCCTGCCTTTGGCCCAGGGTGCGATCCTGGAGACCCAGGATCGAATCCCACGTCAGGCTCCCGGTGCATGGAGCCTGCTTCTCCCTCTGCCTATGTCTCTGCCTCTCTCTCCCTCTCTCTGTATGACTATCATAAATAAATTTTAAAAAAAAAATTTGAAAAAAAAAAAAAAGATTTTATTTATTCATGAGAGACACAGAAAGAGAGAGGCAGAGACACAGGCAAAGGGAGAAGCAGGCTACATGCAGGGAGCCCAACGTGGGACTCGATCCCAGGTCTCCAGGATCACGCTCCGGGCTGAAGGCAGCACTAAACTGTTGAGTCACCCGGGCTGCCCTTTGTTTTACTTTTTGATGGTGTAAATGATTGTTACAGTTACAGCCCTTTGGTCTCAGTGCAACTGTTCTGTTTTTTACTTTCAGTATGGTATTCAATAAACTACATGAGATATTCAACACTTTGTTAAAAAATAGGGTTTGTGGGGTGCCTGGGTAGCTCAGTTGGTTAAGCATCCAACTCTTGATTGCAGAGCTATGGGACTGAGCCCTGTGTAGGGCCTCCTCGCTCAGCAGGGAGTCTGCTGGAGATCCCCTCCCCCGTCCCCCTGAAAAAAATAAATCTTTTTTTTTTTTTAAAGACTTTAATAAAAAACAGGCTTTGTGTTAGATTATATCCAGCTGGAGGCTAGTGTAAGTTCTAATAATGATTAGGATAGGTTAGGCTAAGCTTGGATGTTTAGTAAATTAGGTGTATTAAATACATTTTCAATTTAGAGATTTTTCCAATTTATGATACATCAGTACATAAAACAATCTAAGTTGAAGAAGATCTGTAGAATATGTCATCTACAAATAGACCATTTTATCTCATTTTTTTCTAATCTGGGTGCCATTTTTCTTTTTCTTGCTGAATTGCCCTGGCTAGAACATCCAATTCTATGTATTGGGCATCCTTCCCTTATTCCTGATCTTAGTGGAAAAACTTTCAGCTTTTCAGCATCGTGTATGAGGTTATCTGTGGGATTGTCATATATGGCTTTTATTACGTTGAAGTACTTTCCCTGTATACCCACTTTGTTGGAGAGTTTTTGTCATAAATGGATGTTGAATTTTACTGCCTTTTCTGCATCTATTGAGATGATCATGATTTTTAATCTTCATTTTGTTAATATGGTTTATCACATTGATTTGTAGACGCTAAACCCTACTTGCATCGTGGAATAAATCCCACTTGTTCGTACATAGTATGTTATCTTTTTATTTTATTTATTTATTCATTCATTCATTCATTCAAGACACAGAGAGAGAGAGAGCCAGAGACACAGGCAGAGGGAGAAGTTGGCTCCACGCGGGAGCCGGACATGGGACTCAATCCCCTGTCCCCAGGATCACACCCTGGGCTGAAGGTGGCGCTAACCCGCTGAGCCACCCGGGCTGCCCTGTGTGTGATCTTTTTAGTGTGTTGTTTGCTAGTACTTTGTTGAGGACTTTTCTATTTTATGTTCATCTGGGATGTTGGCCTGTAATGTTCTTATGGTATCCTTGTTTGGTTTTGGTATTAGGGTAACTGGCCTCAAAATTAGTTTGGAAGTGTTCCCTCCTGTTTTTTATGGAGTTTGAGAAGGATTTGGTGTTTTTCTTTGAATGTTTGGTAGAGTTTACCAGTGAAGCCACTGGTCCTGGATTTTTCTTTGTCGGGAAGTTTTTGATTACTGGTTGATTCTTTACTAATAATCAGTCTGTTCAGATTTTTGGCTTCTTCATAATTGTCTTGATATGTTTTTTGTTTCTAAGGGCTTAATCTAGGTCTTCTAGGTTGTCCAATTTTTTGGTGTATAATTGTTCATAATGTCTTATGACCATTGGTATTTTGTGGTACGAGTTGTAATGTCTCTTCCTTCATTTCTTGTTTTTTTTTTTTCTTTTTTAAGGTTGTTTCATGAGAGATACAGAGAGGCAGAGATACAGGCATAGGGAGAAACAGGATCCCTGCAGGGAGCCCAATGTGGGACTTGATCCCAGACCATGCCCTGAGCCAAAGGCAGATCCTCAACCACTGAGCCACCCATGCATCCCTTCATTTCTGATTTTATAGATTTGAGTCCTTTTTTTCTTGGTGACTCCAGCTAAAAGTCTATCCATTTTATTTACCTTTTTTCTTAGAAGATTTTATTTGACAGAAGAGAGCATGTGTGAGAGAGCACAAGCAGGGGGAGCAGCAGAGGGAGAGGGAGAGGCAGACTCTACTTAGTGGGAATTTCAACAAAGGGCTCAACCACAGGACCCTGGGATCAGGACCTGAGCTGAAGGTAGATGCTTAACTGACTGAACCACCCAGCATCCCCTCCATTTTGTTTATCTTATTAAAAAAAAAAAACACACTCAATTTCACCGTTTTTTTCTTCTATTGTCTTTTTTAATTTGTATTTTGTTTATTTTCACTATGATCTTTATTTTTCTCCTTCTTATAACTTTGGATTTCACTTTTTTTCTAGTTCCTTGAGGTATAAGTTGGGTTTATTTGAGATCTTTCTTGATGTAAGCATTTATTGCTATGAACGTCCTTCTTGGAACTATTTTTGTTGCATCTCATAAGTTTTGTGGTGTAGTAATAACCGTTTTAATTTTTGTCAAGGTTTTTAAAAAAATTATTTTTTTAGTTCTCAACTGATTTCTTTCATCTATTGGTTGTTTAGTAGCAGGTTGTTTAATCTGTATGTATTTGTGAATTGTCCAGTTTTTCTCCTTGCAGTTGATTTCTAGGCCTACCATTGTGGTTGGGAAAGATGCTTAATAGGGCTTTAATCTTAAGTTTATTAAGATTTGTGGCCTAACATATCTGTTTGGAGGATGTTCTATTGCACTTAAGAATGTGTATTCTGTTCCTTTTAGATGGACTGTTATGGCCTTCTGGTTTAATATGTCATTTAAGCTCAATGTTTCCTTACTGATTTTCTGTCTGGATGATATATCCATTGATGAAAGTAAGCTATTAAAGCCCCCCTCCCCCCACTATTGTATTGCTGTTTCTCTCTTTAGGTCTGTTAATATTTGCTTTATATATTTAGGTCCTCCTATTTTGAGTGTATAAACATTCACAAATATATCCTCTTAATGGGATTCACCCCTTTATCATTATATAATGACTTCCTTTGTCTCATTACAGTTTTTGTCTTAAAGCCTGTTTTATCTCATAAAACAGCTAGTTTTAGTTTTCATTTGCATGGAATTATTTTTCCCATCCTGTTACTTTCAGTCTGTATGTCACTTTCAATTTATCCTTTCCACCTGAGGTCTTTTGTGTTTTAAAGAGTCCTGCATCGGGCTCCCTACGTGGAGCCTGCTTCTCCCTCTGCCTGTATCTCTACCTCTCTCTCTCTCTCTCTCTCTCTCTCTCTCTCTCTCGTCTCTCATGAATAAACAAGTAAAATCTTTTTAAAAACCCCTTTTGGATGGTTTGCAAGGCCAGTCTGCTGTTGATCAACTCCCTTTAGTTTTTGCTTCATTTGAAAACTCTTTCTCCAATTTGGAAGGACAGCTTTACTGAGTTGAGTTTTCTTGGTTAGCAGGTTTGTTTGTTTGTTTTTTCCAACAGTGGATATATCACATCACTGCCTTCTAGCCTGCAAAGTTTTTGCTGAAAACTCTGATGATCTTATGGGAGTTCCTTTGTAAGTAACAAGTTTTGTTGTTGTTGTTGTTGTTTTTCTCTTGTTGGTTTTAGCAAGAGAGCAAGCCTGTCCTTATCTCTAGCTTTTGATGCTAATTATGTTTCTTTGTGTGAGTTTCGTTGGGTTCATTGTATTTGGAACTCTCTGGGATTCCTGGATCTTGATGTCTGTTTCCTTCTCCAGGTTAGGGAAGTTTTCTGCCATTATTAAAGTTAAGTTTTCTGTTCCTTTTTCTCCTCTTTGGGAGTCCTATAATGCAGGTGTTGGTCAGTTTGATGTAGTCTCATAAGTCCCTTAAGCTATTGTCGTCACTCTTCTTTTTTTCTTTTTACTGTTCTGATTGGGTAAGACTATGTTATCTCTAACAGATTCATGGAAGGCCAAAACAAGCCTCCCCCCATTCCAACCTTGGTGGGCATTCCTAATGTATGTCTGTTAATGTATAAGGGGCCAGGAACATGTAGCCCCAAGAGAAGTCATTGACCAAACATGAACAAGATGGAGGGGCAAAGGTGGAGCTAGTATTGTCAGCACTCCTACACTACTGTCTTTCCCAGTCTCTAGAGAGGATGTAGTTTGGGCCCCAGGAGTGTTTTTAATTAGAAGCTTGCCCCTCAGATCACAGCTATGAAGATAAACTAACAGGCCTCTTTTGCAGAGACTGAGTGCTTCAGTCTGTTGTCTCTCTGTGCCCTGGAAATATAAGCCAGTTAAGAACTCTTCTTCCATTTGTTAAGTCTTGTGGGATCCATCAGCATAAGCCCCACTGACCACCACAGCCAGGCAATCTAGAGGTGTTTCTTGGACAGCAAAATTTTCTATAAAAATCAAGTGTCAGGCAAGAGCACAAGCTCCTGGGAGATACTGGAGAGCTGGAGAGAGGAGGCAGAGGGAGAGCACAAAAATTGTACCTGCTCACCTGTTTTTGGAAAACATTTCAATAAGTCCTTACACATATGTTAAATTAGATGCCTGCATGTAAGATTAGCAGGCCATGTCTTTTTTTAAGAAATGGGGGAGGGGCAGAGGAAGAGGGAGAACGAGAATCATAAGCAGGCTCCACACCCACCAGGGAGCCCAGTGCAGGACTCTTAATCTCATGACCTGAGCTGAAATAAAGAGGTCCTTAACCAATTGAGCCATCCTGGCACCCCTCAAGCAAGACTCTTCTACAGAAAGCCTGGGTGCTTTTCAGTCAGTGGCCTCTATGCTGGGTCTTGGGTTGAGTGAGTCTGCACATGTGAACCTTTTAAGAACTGTTTCAGTTTGCTATAGCCTTCTTAGTCCTGTGGATGCAGGCTCCATGGGCTTTCAAAGGTAGATATTTAGGGGTCCATCTCAGGTTCAGGTCTTAAAAGTTGGGAGTACCAGATATGGGGTTCAGAACCTTCACTCCTCAGGGAGAAGCTTGGGATTTTGAGTTCCGTCTTGATTGTGACTTGCTGTACCTGGGGTGGGGTTTATGGCAGGATTGTGTCGCAGCCTCTCCTACCTCTTTTTTTTTTTAATTTTTTTATTTATTCATGATAGGCACACAGTGAGAGAGAGAGAGGCAGAGACACAGGCAGAGGGAGAAGCAGGCTCCATGCACCGGGAGCCTGACATGGGATTCGATCCCGGATCTCCAGGATCGCGCCCTGGGCCAAAGGCAGGCGCCAAACCGCTGCACCACCCAGGGATCCCTCTCCTACCTCTTTTATGTGAGTTTCCTCATTCATCCAGTGTGTCAGAGTTGCTTAGTTTGGGGGGTTTAGTTTTTCCCAAGGAAATTATTCCAAATGTAGATGTTCATTCAGCGTGTCTGTGAGAGAAAGTAAGTTCAGGATGCTTCTGTGTCACCATCTTGAACAGGAATATTTCATTCTGCTTGAGGTTTAATTTGTCGTTCTTTATAGTTTCTCTGGTAGTTGCTTAAATTATTGACCGTAGATTTTTTTTCCCTTTTGTTTATTTAGTGGTATAAATTTCCTTCTAGGCTCCTACAATTGCTATACTAGACAACTTTAGATAAATTCTATTTTCATATCGTTCAAAATAATAAGACATTTTGATCTCAATATTTAGAAGTTTTTTAAAACTTAAAAAAATGTTATTTATTCATGAGACACACAGAGGAGAAACAGACAGACAGACAGGCAGAGGAAGAAGCAAGCTCCATCAGGGAGCCCGATGTGAGACTTGATCCCGGGACTCCAGGATCACGCCCTGGGCTGAAGGCAGTGCTAAACCGAAGGCAGTGAGCCCCCTGGGCTGCCCTAGAAGTTTTTAATCTCCATGTCTTTGGGGATTTTCCAACTACTTTCCTGATACTGATTTCCAGATTAATGCTGCTGTCTTCTGAGAACATAGTTTTGTAGGATTTCTGTTGCTTCAAAGTTAAGGTGTTTTATATCCCAAGAGGTAGTTTGTCTTGGTGAATGTTACCCTGTGAACTGGAGAAGAATGTGTATTTGCTGCTAATGACATAGTCCATGGATTTCAATTAAAGTTGTTCATTGGTGCTATTCAGTGTAATTGTATCCTTCCTGATCTTCTGGCTGCTGGAACTCTTATGTTACTGATATGGGGGTGTTGATGCATCCAACTTTATGAGTTTTTGCCTAAGATATCTTGCTACTCTTGTTATTTAATGCACATACACAGAAAGAATTGTATATTTTCTTGGAGATTTGACCCCTTTATCATTACGTGATTCCTTCTTTATCTGAAATTTCCTTGCTTTGAAATAGGCTGTGTCCCACCTTAATATGCTCTGCCAGCTTTCTTTTGATTATTGTTGGCATGGTATATCTCTCTCCATCCTTCGATGTTTGTGTCTTTATATTTTCTTCTTTTTTAATATGCTATTATAGTGTCTTTCAGTGTTAAGGTTTGGATCATTGATGTTTAAGGTGGTTATTGATAATGTTGATGAGCATCTTTCATTTTACTCTTTCTCTGTTGTCCTTGTTTCTGTGTCTTTCACCATTTTTCTGCAGCCTTTGGCTTTAATTGAACATTTTAGGTCTTCTTACCATATCGATTATAGTTATTTGAGTTTGTTTTCTTGAGTTTACGTAATGTCACAGTATTCCTCACTTCTCCGTGCCCTTTGTAACATTGTCATTCGTTTATCCAAAAGTTATCACTGAATACAAAAGTGATACTTGTCAGATTTGTTGGTAAAAGAAAAGGTATTTTACCTACAGTAATTTTTCCTAATGCTTTACCTTTCTTTTTTACCTCCTGATGAATTTCTTTTCAGGTTTCTTGCACAACAGATGTACTCATGTCAAATGCCTCAATTTTTGTCTCAAAGTCTGTATTTCTCCCTCATTTTCGAAGAATAATTTTAACACAGAATTGCAGGATGGTGGTTTTTTTTACTTTCAGCACTTTCACTCATTTCTTCTTGCTGAAATGGTTTCAGAAAGAAGTCCATTTAATTCTTACTTTGTTTCCATGTAACTTAGGTTTGTTTTTCCCCTTTTGGCTTCTCTAGCTATATTCTCTTTGTCATTGATTTTTCTCCAGCTTGAATAGGATGTGCTTGAATATGCATTTTTGGTTTGGGTTGTTTTTTTTTTTTTTTTCTTTCATGTTTTGTGTTCTTTTAGCTTCCCGGATCTGCAGTTTGCTATTTGAATGGTAGGAAGATGGAGTCATTATTGCTTCACTTACTTTTTCTGTTCTTTTCTGCCTTTCTTTTCCATCAGTTATTCCCATTGTCATTATCCCAAAGTTCTTGGATATTGTGTTTTTTTTCTGTTTGCTTAGCCCCAATGAAACAGATTCTTCTGAAGACAGGCCTTGTTAAGAATAGAATATTCTGGGCATATTTCAGTTTAGCTTCTTTTCTGTCTCCAATTTGAAGACCATGGTTTGCCCTCTTTCCTCAGTTCTCTGATGGATCTAAGAAGAGTTGTTCATTTTAAGTTTATTTTTTTATTTTTTGTTTTTGCTTTTTCCTTGCAAGGGAGTGACTGCTTCAAATGTTTAACTGCTTATAGCTTTGAAGCTCATCCCTCCTCCCTCCTTCTGTGGTCCAGTTCTATCCAAGGCAGTAAAAAAGCCTAGTGCTTACTACTTTGGCGGTGGCAAGAGATTCCATTCACACAAGCTCCTGTCCTTGTGTATGAACCTCTAGTCCGCCCACAGCCTCAGTTAAAAAGTCCACGTGTTTTCCCCTGTTCTCTCAAGCCATTTCATGCCTGCTTGAGAGGCCTGCCTTCCTCCCTAGAGACCTCAATTATAAAATAAACTCTATTATACCCTGTTGGCAGTATGTGGTGTCATCAACTTAGGGATTCCTATATTTGGGTGTAGCTGTTGTGCTTCTCTGCACCACATCAGAGCTCATAAAGGAGAGAAAATGAGAGGGCTCCCTCTAGAGTGGCTGGTCAGGAAACTTCCTCCTGAAATTGGAGACTGAAGATTTTATGTTCATTTGGAGGAAAGCACTGCTGAATCCTTTACAGATTTAATAATCACAAACAGATTCATCATCAGACCATTGTAGATACCAGTGAACTCCCTCACAACCTGCAGTTCTTAATGTATTCATCAAGGTTAGAATGGCCAGGGTACGCTGTTAGAGTTTGATCAAAAAGCTCTTCTAACACCTTTGCATCTCTGTGTGTGTGCTAAAAAGTGAGAAGCAACCCTGAGGCTCATCATGAGTATAGGGTTTTTGTGGAGATTTAAATTGTGCCTTTTTAGCAGCATGTCCTATCATGCTAAA
This sequence comes from Canis aureus, assembly GCF_053574225.1. Classification (NCBI taxonomy): domain Eukaryota; kingdom Metazoa; phylum Chordata; class Mammalia; order Carnivora; family Canidae; genus Canis; species Canis aureus. Next base: position 50,932,050 of record NC_135629.1, read on the forward strand.
TTGTCTGAGCCCTAGCTTCTGAATAACTTCCTCGCTCCATGAAATGGGACAGAGAGAGAGAGAATGGAAAAACTGATAAATATCACACAAGTTAAAAGTACTACTTCTTCATGAGAATATTTTCCTTTATCTAGTTACATCAGGCTACCTCTAATGGCCTGGAGCACTTCAGGCTGGTATAGCAAGCTGATCCTTATTACAAGTTGCATTTCCACAGGCCTCCTGGACTCTCATGTTTGGTGATGGGACTAGAAGAAAAAGCTTCCAGTTCTTCACTGTGTTTTATTCATTAAAACCTCATGCAGATTTGACCCCGTACATCATGGAGTGCTGAGTTAAATGGTAGGTAAGAAGGAAGGAGATGAGAGCATTTTTCTCAAAAGGAATTGGTGTGCTTAAAATAATACTTTTCATTTGTATAGCATTTCTCTCATTTTTCCAAGGTGCTCTAGGCCCTGTTATTAGAGAACAGTAACGTTTAAAGTGATCCCATAAAGATGAATAAATAATTTGCATGTGTTCATGATGCTGTTAAATTTATGAGGAAGTATGAACAGAGTAAGTTTCTCATGACCAAGACATAAAATAAATGTGTGGATACCACAGAATCATATATAACCTTCCTATAAATTGAGTATAGATCCCCAGTGCTGTCAGACTCATCATACATGCTACTATAAACATATTTGGGATGTTTTAGGACTCAGTAACCTTTGAGGATGTAGCTGTGAGCTTCACCCTGGAAGAGTGGGCTTTACTGGATTCTTCACAAAAGAAACTCTACAGAGATGTGATGCGGGAAACCTTCAGAAACCTTTCCTCAATAGGTAAAGATGATGACATTCGTTCTTAACTTTGGCAATTAGAGTACAAGTATTTCTTCCCATTGATCTTGTTCTGTGGAAAAAGAGTACATTAGTAAGCTAATCTCATCATAGACCTAAAATCTACTAATTTTTCTGTGATGTCTGATTACTTGGAATTATTTTTCTCTGTATTTTAGGGAAAAAATGGAAAGAGCATGACACTGAAGATAGGGACAATAACCAGGAGAGAAAACTAAGGTGAGTCACACAATAGATAGGATGCTTCATGTCGGATACTGCTATATCATGGATTTTTAAAAACCAAATTATTCAAATTTATCCTTACATTTTTTTGGTCTTGAAAGTATTTACTAAATGTGACATAAGGTGGGCAGCCCAGGTGGCTCAGTGGTTTAGTGCTGCCTTCGGCCCAGGGCCTGATCCTGAAGACCCAGGATCGAGTCCCATGTTGGGCTCCTTGCATGGAGCCTACTTCTCCTGTGTCTACCTACCTGTGTCTCTGCCCCCCCATGAATAAATGAATAAATAAATAAATGAATAAATAAATAAAATCTCATAAATAAATAAATAAATAAATAAATAAATGTGACATAATGTGTCCATTTTGGAAACAGCATAAAGAAACCTCATATATTAATCATCTTCGTTTACATAATAGCTGTGGTCAAGTCCACTTTATGGAGTATATAGTATTTTAACTTTTCAAACGATTCAGAAAGGGTAGGAAACCTTCATTTTGCTAAAAATTATAAAATAATTCTAATATCCTAATATTGATTACTAAGAAATAATTAATAAATTTTTTTTTTTTTTTTACAGAAGTCATGTGGTAGAAAAACCTTGTGAAAGCAAAGAGGGTCATCAGAGTGGAGAAACCATCAGCCAGACTCCAGATCTTAATCTGAACAAGAAAAGTCCTGGAGTAAAACCACCTGAAGGTCACCAGTGTGGAGACACCATCACCCAAATTCCAGATCTTAATCTCAACAAGAAAAGTTCTTCTGGAGTAAAACCACCTGAAGGTCGTCAGTGTGGAGAAACCATCACCCAGATTCCAGGTATTAATCTGAACAAGAAAACACCTTCTGGACTAAAACCATGTGAATGTAGCGTGTGTGGAAAAGTCTTTGTGCGTCACTCATCCCTTAATAGGCACATCAGATCTCACACTGGACACAAGCCGTATGAGTATCACGAGTATGAAGAGAAGCCATATAAGTGCAAGGAATGTGGGAAAGCCTTCAGTTACCGCAAATCTGTTCACAGACACGAAAGGACTCACACTGGAGAAAAACCCTATGAATGTCAGGAATGTGGGAAAGCTTTCACGTGGCTCACAACTTTTCGAAGACACATGATAACTCACACAGGAGATGGACCTTATAAATGTAAGGAATGTGGGAAAGCTTTTAGTTGTTCAACTTCATTGCGAACACATGAAAGGACTCACACTGGAGAGAAACCCTATCAGTGTCAACAGTGTGGTAAATCCCTCAGATCCCCACTGGGTTTACGAATACATGAAAGAAATCACACTGGAGAGAAACCCTATGAATGTAAGCAGTGTGGGAAAGCCCTCAGTTGCCCCAGTTCCTTTCGAAGACATGAAAGGACTCACACTGCAGAGAAGCAGTATGAATGTAAACAATGTGAGAAAACGTTCAGTTCTCCTCTAGGTTTGCGAATACATGAAAGAATTCACACAGGAGAGAAACCTTACGAATGTAAAGAATGTGGGAAAGCCTTCATTTCTCTGTCAAGCATTCGGACACACATGATAACACACACTGGAGATGGACCTTATAAATGTAAGGAATGTGGGAAAGCCTTCATTTGTCCCAGTTCCTTTCGATCACATGAAAGGACGCACACCGGAGAGAAACCCTATGAATGTAAACAGTGTGGTAAAACCTTCAGTTGGCCCAGTTCCTTTCGAATACATGAAAGAACTCACACTGGAGAGAAACCTTATGAATGTAAGGAATGTGGCAAAACCTTCATTTATCGCACAACCTTTCAGGGACACATGAGAAAGCACACTGGAGAGAAGCCCTATAAATGTAAAGAATGTGGGAAAGCCTTTATTTCTCCGTCAAGTGTTCGAACACACATGATCATGCACACTGGAGATGGGCCTTATAAATGTAAGGAATGCGGGAAAGCCTTCAATTTTCCCAGTTCATTTCGAATACATGAGAGAACTCACACAGGAGAGAAGCCTTATGAATGTAAACAATGTGGTAGAGCCTTCAGTTGTTACACATCCTTTCGAACACATGAAAAAACTCACACTGGAGAAAAACCCTATGAATGTAAGGAATGTGGAAAAGCCTTCATTTATCGCACTACCTTTCGAGGACATGTGAGAATGCACACTGGAGAGAAACCATACAAATGTAAAGAATGTGGGAAAGCCTTCAGTCGCCCCAATTCATTTCGAAGGCATGAAAGATCTCATACTGAATAGAAACCTCTTGAATGTAAGCAGTGTGGGTAAACATCAATTGACCTTCATCCTTACATGTGAAAACCCCCATTGGAAAGAAATCTAATATAAGCAAGCCTGATACATGGATTCATGTATAATGCTCCAGAAAACTGTAAATGAAAGAATCATTATAAAAGTTATAGATATATTGTCTTTATCAGTGCCTCATTCTTAAAGTGGATCTTTGGACTAAATGAACATTGAGGTGAGATAATTCTGTAAGTACTCTATTACTGTTTAAAGGCTAATAGATGTTTGTTTTCTCCTTAAATCAGTTAATATTTTTCTTTTTCCATTTTGGAGTTCGACCATGGGTGAATTGAAGTGGTTTCTAAATGTGCAAGTAGGTTTAATTTTTATTTAATGTCTTATTTGAATTATCGATGAATGACACTTTAGTATTTGTTGGGATTTTCCTACTGGCCTTCTGTGTCAGCTACTGGATATCTTTTACCCATCATATATTCCATCTTTCTTAGGAGAAAATCAATTCTTGTTTTGGCTTAAAAGAGCCTTATTCTGTTTTCCTTGCTAATAAAAAGATGGTATAAATCTGTAAATATGCAAAGTTTATTATTAAGTATAGTCTGATCAATTATTTCCATCTTTTGCCCTTTGCCATTCCTTCTGGCTAGGATTTGAATAATTAACTTTGCATTAAGACAAACCAATTATCGGATAATAAAATACAGAATTGGAGGTGGCTCTCCTAAATTGTGTTTCGTCACTTGGGTAATGTAATATATTCTAGAATCTGTTTCCTTTGTGATTCTATGTTAGTATTTACCTGAAGCCTCACTTGCATGAGATTTGGAAGGCAGCAGTACTGGAGGAATTAGGTTTCAGAGCCACCATACAGAGAGAGACAGCTGCGTAGGAGCTTTGAGGATACCTGCTTGCAGCTTATTTTCCTGATCCCTTGCCCTGCCAATTACGAGCATCCTCAGAACAATTAACTGCTCATCTTCCATTTCTCAGAAGTGTAGGTTTACACACATACCTTCACAAGTTTACATCAAAGATCCATGACAGTTTGTATTTTCCTGCAAGCCCTCATGTGTCTACCAGGCAACTAATTTGAACTTCATGGTTGTTCAGACTCCCCTCTCTTCTATACTGTATTCATATTTAAGGTCTAATTTGTGTAGTAAACACCTTGTTCTGGTAAGACTGTTAGTAACCATGTATTCCTGATTCCACTATGCTAGCTACAATGATGCAGTCCACAAGAACCATATTGGACTTTGTTCCTCTGCTGGGCTATGCAGCCACTGTTCTGACCCTGTCTTTCCCTATGAGAACTGGTACCTTCCTCATATCAGGCAGATTATGAATGTTTCCCTTTGCTCACAGCTCTGCATAATTCCTCAGTATGTTTTCAGGTATGTTTGATTGTATGTGATTAAAAGTAATGCATTTGTCAAAATCCTCTGTAATCATTTCTTAAAACATTTTATTAACTGTTTTAATACAATTTATATGCTAATATATACGGAGTTTCTCCTTTCCTAAGAGTATATATTAAATCCCGTTGTAATTACGAATTTTCAGATCAGTTTTGTAATTTTGTCAAGTTAAGCATACATTGTCAATATTACCTTGCATATCCATGTTGAGGTACTTTTCATTCTTTTATATGTACAATCTCTGTCATGAAACTTCTCATTTGGTCAGTGTCATCTGGCTAGACAAAACCCACTAGGTTCATACCAGCAGTCAGCAGTGGTGTGATGAATTGTAATATGAACTGGCACCTGGGTGGTTTAGTTGGTTGAGTATCTTTCTCTCAATTTTGGCTCCAGGCTGTGAGTTTGAACCCCATGTTGGGCTCCATGCTGGGCATGGAGCTTGCTTAAAAAAAAAAAGAATGCAAACCCTGAATGATTGGATTTATCAGTAAGAGGGTATTTATTAAAAGGACTTAGATAACTTGGGTTTTTGCTAGGTGATTTGATTGCTATTCAGTAAAAGCAAGAAATTTCTGGAGGTGTTGGATGCTTTGTGGAGGTGAGCTTTTTTTTTAATAATTATTTTTTATTGGTGTTCAATTTGTCAACATACAGAATAACACCCAGTGCTCATCCTGTCAAGTGCCCGTGTGGAGGTAAGCTTAATTCTACCATTGTTTTTACCTTCTAGAAAATGATTACCAGTGTAGTGGGGCTAAGCCTAATTCATAAGCTCCAGTCAGTTATATTATTAAAAGGAGAATTTTAGTAATTTTTGTGATTTGGAATGGACTCTTTTCCATTTTGAGAGATGTGGTTACAAAATACCCTTATTTTTGTCTTGATCCATCATGATCACCAAATTGCTTTACTTGATGATGGAAATGTTTGGTATTTTTCTCTCCAACACAAATGAGACTTCACAAGGACAGTGCCAGTCCCCTAAGAACAGCTGTTGCTCTTCCTACTCTTATCTAAACATCAGTATATTTCCTACAATAAGCTGATGGCCACTGTTTACCTCAGTATCTCAGTGAAAATGTGTAAACTTACTTCCTAGTAAACTATGTTTAGTACCTCCTTTTTGGTGTCATTGAGCCTGTAAGTTTAGGTAAGTTAGGTAAATTTACATTAGCCTGTAAATTGAGAGAACAAAATCTAGCAAAGGAGAAAAACAGAATTACTATTCCAATCAAGCCTTTCTTGCTCAGAGACTACTCTTTTTTAAATTATTTTTTTATTTTTAAAAAGGATTACTTATTTGAGAGAGAAGAGAGAGCACGAGGGAGAGGGAGAAGTGGGGTTTGATCCCAGGACCCATGACATGAGCAGAAGGCAAACACCCATCCAACCGAGCCACCTAGGCATCCATTTTGTTTTGTTTAATATTTTGAGAGCAAGCAGGCACCAGCAGGAGAAGGGCAGAGGGAGAGGGAGAAGCAGACTACTCTACTGAGCAGGAAGCCCACTTGGGGCTCAATCCCAGGACTCCCCAAGTTGAAGGCAGATGCTTAACTGTGCCACGTAAGTGCCCCTCAGGGACTATTCTTGATGCTAATTTTTGAACATCCCTTACTTGTCAGACACCATAATACTCAAAACATACCCAGTGTAGCAAAAATAAAGTCCGTATAGGATTTCAATTTAGGGGCATTAAACACACATGTTCTTGCACTCCTGGTGGTCATAGATTTGTGAGCAAGAGAGATGGTTAACAAATAGTAAAATGTTGGATAATAAGATGGAAGTAAGGGCTTTGAAGGAAAGTAGGCAATGACATGAAATAATAGGCTGGGATTGTGCATATCTATGAGGATAGGAGCCTTGGTGAGTGAGAATGTCCCTACTGACCACTTGAATTTCCACCATGCAATAGATCTTAAACACTTTCAGGAACAACTTGGGGTGTGAAAGTAAACAGAGGACAGTAGAAATGAAGTCCTCCATCCCTGTGATTAACAGTATTCATCTTTTTTGTGGTTTTCTCTATGTAATATGTGATCATGAGTTTGGACCTGGATATCTGGGACTTGAGACTTGTCACTGATTTGGGTCACAGATATTTGTGGTATTTCTTCACGTTTAACATCATTTGAGAGCATTTCAATTTACCTGTATTTACAGTTAAATTTTGCTTCTATACTAACTGCATATTATAAACCCTCATTAAACCCTGGAGTCTCTCCCAGTTTGAAAAAAGGTTATGATGATCTGCACTGTTCTAGCCTACCCAAAGTTTATTCTGTGAAGAGAGTGGTATTACACAAGTCTATTGTGATTTCCCAGTGGAAACACCAAAAATAGCTATGACTGTTTAGAAGGCAGTTATCTAAGGAATAATTAAGGAAAGCTGCAGGCACAAAGTATCATTTTGAGTAATATTCTAATTTTATGTAAAAATGTGGGAAATAATGTCTTTCTGTAAGGAGTAATTGGAAGCTTTTTGTTTCATTGATCCACCATAGCTCCATAATCCACCTTACTGTCCACAGGTGTCATTTCTATATGCTTACACTTTCAGCACATTACGGACCAGAAGAATATAAAAGTAACCACTTGGCATTTTATTAAAGAGCCAAGGAAAGATAATCCTGTTTATTTTTTAGTACTTAATTATATTTTCTCAGCACCTTGGCAGTAATTTCATGCTTATTCTTTCATTGGATGCTTCACCAGGCATTCCTTCCATCTTACAAAAGAGAAACTTGAGCACAAAAAGAGTCCAAACTCAGAGCTCTTAGGTATGGAGGCCTAATGTGTGCCACCTATTTATTTATCTTTTTAAAATATTTTTATTTATTTATTCATGAGAGACACAGAGAGAGAAAGAGAGAAGCAGAGACACAGGCAGAGAGAGAAGCAGGCTCCATGCAGGGAGCCTGACGTGGGACTCGATCCTGGAACTCCAGGGTCACGTCCTGGGCCAAAGGCAGGCGCTAAACTGCTGAGCCACCCAGGGATCCTCCTGTGCCACCTATTTAACTGAGCATTGTCAAAATTTTAAACTCAGAAGATCACTGCAAAAAAATTTCACTTTTACAAATTTTTTGAAAATTCACAACTATGCTTTATATAGTATGTGTGTACATACTCAAAATGATTAATAGAAAGCAATAAACATGCTTTATGCTGGGAGAGTATTAAATTTTGCTGAACCCTGTCATGTGTGCAACTCTTCTTTCCACCACACTGGGATATTACTTAGGAAGAACTAAAGGACAGATGAAGGAGGACTCAGGCCTTTTCTTACAATCCCATCTGCACCTAGAGTAAATTGAGTGGGAGGGCTCTCAGGATCTAAGACTCTTCAGTCAGACCTTTGAAATAATGTGGTTCTGAAACATAAGGGTATACCCTGCAGTTATCTCCAAGTGCCATCTGTCTGAGGACATCCTAACTCATAAGCCTCAGTATCCTATCCTTCCATTGCCATCTTGAGGCCATTTATAGCTCACAGGCTGACTTTGCCTGCTGCTTACTGGAAAGCATCTTTAGAAATTCACACCATAGAGGCCTCCTCATGAAAAGATATTGGTACCTACAGGACAGAGGAAAAAAAATGGGTATTCTGGCCTATCCCACCTACAAGTCAAAGTGTGTTACCCTGTCCTCCGAATGATATTCTGGAGGAGGTCACCCCTTTTCAAGACTCGGCCATTTGGGGAGTCCCTAGGGAATGAATGACTAGGAGAGTTCATATACTTTATGGACCCTGTGCCACCACCCTACCTGATGAAGTCAAATGCAGAAATACTGTTTCCAGATCAAATAGGCCCTCCCTGATCAAAGACTGTACCAAGCTCAGCTCAGTTACTCAAATCCCAGGCAATGGGATAAAGAACTCTAGGAATATTTTGAATCACAAGTATATGTACATACAAATCAAGGTCCCTCCTAACTGTACATATTAAACTTCAAACTCCAGAGGCTTATTTCAATACTCAGGGCGATAAGTTAACTCAAATTTCTGAGACTCCTACATCTCAGACATACTATAAACCTTGGCCCTGTGTGCCCATGAAATAAAAAACCATGGAGGGACCTCTACTCTAAAGCTCTAGCCAGAATGGAAAGGACTTCCCCCGACATGGCAAACGTAGTGACTGACCAATGCACCTGTTGTGAAAAATCACAGACAGCACTGGGAATATAAACAATGGGCAGAATTCCCAGGCCAAGAAGGGGGTTTTAGCTGATGGAAAATAGACTTTATAGAGCCCCTTATTCCCTATGCTGGGCTACTTGATATGATCAGACCATGTCATATTAGTAGGGACATGACTCACCCTATCAAACATGCCACTGAAGAAACCAAAATGCAAGGACTAAGACATTCTAGACATTGATGTGATCAATTCATTTCTCAAAAAAATATAAATGCACACTGGGTTCCTGAAAAAGGCATTCATTGGAGCTTGCTTCATAAGCCAAGCCTTCATAGAAGCCAGAATGGCTTACTTAGACAAACCTTGCTATCTTCCAAATAGGTCTTCCTGTTGTTCGAGGCATTAGACTCAACCCTCAGACCCATTACTTTGTTCTTATCATGTTTGCAGACATGTTTTGAGAAGAGGCCTTTCTATACCTGATATTTCAAAATGGTCATTTTCACAGACCTTTTTTATTGTAATAGTGCCCAACAGCCAATGCTCCCACCTCTGGACCTTCCTCTTAACATCACTTGTACTCTGTACCCTGTGTTGTCAAATTTCTTTCTTCCTTCCTTTCCTTCCTTCATTAGATACCCTCTTACACTGTTGGGAATGCAAGCTGGTGTAGCTACTCTAGAAAACAATGTGGAGGTTCCTCAAGAAGTTAAAAATAGAGCTATCCTATGACCCAGCAGTTGCATGTCAACATTTCATTTTAGTCTCCCTCTTTCAAAACAACCTTAGGGCCATCTCAACACAAAAGGGATATTTCCCTACCAACTGCACTCATATACTCATTGTCCTGGGAGTCACAGGCACTGTTGGAGGCACATATGAAGTCATTCAAATTCGCATCATTGATCCAAATCAGAAAACGTCCAAAACACTCAGCACATGCAGCAGACAGCTAATGTTTTAGTTGCTTTCCACAGACGAAAACTGGCAACTATGGTAGCGGCTGACTACTTGGCTTTGGACTATTTATTGGCCAGGCAGGAAGAGTTCTATTCCCTTAAAGGGGTTGCTTGCTGCATGTAGACAACACTGGCAAAGTGTCATCAATTACTCAACAAATGAGACAACAGATAAAAAGAACCAGTAACATTTAAAATGATTGAACAGGTCTCTGAAAGTCTATTGACATGATGATATTCCTGGATCCCTCCCAAAACCTTGAGATGACTAGTTTCTGGTGAGTTTTCAAATTTTCCTCATCTTTACTATAACATAACATGTTGCTTGTGCTTTTCACGTGGCTTTTAAAATTCATATTCAGGTTGTCTGGATGGCTCAGTCAGTTAAGCACCTACCTTTGGCTCAGGTCATGATCCCATGGTCCTGGAATTGAGCCCCCCATCAGGCTCCCTACTCAGTGGGGAGTCTGCTTCTTTCTGTGTCCCTCCCCCTGCTTATGCACTCTCTTCTCAAACAAAATCTTTAAAATTCATATTTCAATTTATGTAAATACAATGTGGCATAATTCAGTCAGCAATCATCAAGCAGTGAACTTTAATAAAGACACTCCTTTTTTGATGTTTGACTACTGGCTTTAGATACCCACTCAACCTGCCTGGCCCACAATGAACAACAGAACTAAGAGGGTTCACGTATGACCCTTTTCTTTGTGCCTATGGTAGGTGGGTTTAAACTTTAAAAAAAAAACACAGCCTCAACTCCTTGACACATTAAAGGCTCTACCTGCTTTCTCCCCCTTTGATCCAGCCACTTGAACCCACTTGTACTTGCCCTACTTTCCTAAAGTGCCTCTGAGTAATAAACCGGGAGCAGAAACCACTTGAGCCAGTAACCTGTAAGAACATAGACTGTAAGAGGTAAGTTGCTTAGGTATAGTCTACCTTGAGAATTAAATGGTTTGGGGAACCCAATCTTGGGGTGCTTCCCGCAATTCATGAATCCTTCCTGCAGGAGCCAAACCAGGTACTCACCGTGAAGTTTAGAAAAAATTGCCTCATGCTTCATGCAGAAAACAGGAGGAAATGTTTTGATACATATACAGTGCATTCTGTTCTCCATAACTTAGGACATCCTTCAAAGAAAATTAAATTGCCAGAGCTTTATCTGAGTGGGGAAAGAGCAATTGTATAACTCCAGCCTCTTCACCTTTCCTCTTTGATAAAAGGGGAGGAATAAAGGCCAAGAACCTTTTCTGGTTTTCATAGTCCAGGGATTCTATGTCATCAGAACATCACAGGTTTAATCATAATGAATAGAACATATTCCCTCTCAAAAATCTACCCATCATACCAGCAGAGCCCCAGTGTAAGAACTGAATTAAAACAGCTGCACAACACAGACTCTACCTAAGATTGAGTTGCTGGGATACCCAAACACACTGGGGAGAAAAATACAAGGATGCTGGAGGATACTGAAGCCCTTGATACCTACAGCTACAACAAACATTAAACTCTTTTTAAAAAAGACTGACTATCTATCTATCTATCGAGAGGGACAGAGGGAGAGCAAGAGCACAAGAGCGGGGCATGAGGGAAGCGGACTCCCCACTGAGGAGGGAGCCCAATGTGGGGCTCAATCCCAGGACACTGGGATCATGACCTGAGCCCAAACAGATGCTTAACCAACTGAGTCACCCAGGTGTCCCAAATATTAGACTCCTATTCAAGAACATACAAAACCTCCCATTAAAGGCCTATTTTCTTCAAATCCTAATTTCTTCAAATCCTAACCGATACACATGTCTGGCTTTCAACCAAAAATTGGAAGGCATACTGAAAGGGAAGAGAAAACACATTCTGAAGAGATGAAGCAATCATCAAAAGAAGACTCAGGTACAGGGGAGACTTTGAATGACTGAGCTAGGAATTTTTTTTTTTTTTTTTTTTTTTTTTTACTTATGATAGTCACAGAGAGAGAGAGAGGCAGAGACACAGGCAGAGGGAGAAGCAGGCTCCATGCACCGGGAGCCCGACGTGGGATTCGATCCTGGGTCTCCAGGATCGTGCCCTGGGCCAAAGGCAGGCGCTAAACCGCTGCGCCACCCAGGGATCCCGAGCTAGGAATTTTAAATAACTATTAGTTTCACACAAAGCCAACTTCAGAACAAGGAAGATTATTTGGGAGAAAGAGGAGCATTACATAGTAAATGTGCCAATTCTCCATGAAAACATACTAAACCTTAATATATATGTGCCAAACAACAGAGTGTCAAAATAACTGATGCAAAATGTACAGAACTGCAAAATAGACAAATCCACAATTTTAATTGAAGACTTCAGTGTCTCTTTATCAGTAATTGACAGACCCAGCAGGTAGAAAATTGGTAAAGGTATTGTTGAAGGGAGCAGTACCATCAATCAACAGGTCCTATATATTTATAGATGTCTTCATCCAACAACAGGATAGACATTCATCTCAAGATAACGTGGAACAGATAGACTATATTCTAGGCCTTAAAACAACCTGTGGGCAGCCCGGGTGGCTCAGCGGTTTAGCACCACCTTCTGCCCAGGGCGTGATCCTGGGGACTTGGGATCGAGTCCCACGTCAGGCTCCCTGCACGGAGCCTGCTTCTCCCTCCACCTGTGTCTCTGCCTCTCTCTCTCTCTCTGTCTCATGAATAAATGAATAACATCTTAAATAAAATAATAAAACACACCTGTAAAGAAGTAAAGCCTTTCTAGAAACTCTACAAGTATGCTCTCAGACCACAATGGATTTAAACTAGAAATCAGTAGCAGAATGGTAGCTGGAAAAACACCAAATATGGAATACTGAGCCACATGCTTCTAAATAACATGCATCAAAGGAGTCTTGAGATAAATTTTAAAATATTTCAACTGGGGCACATGGCTGGCTCAGAAGAATATGCGACTCTTGATCATGGGGTCATGAGTTCTACTCCATGTTGGGTGTAGAGATTACTAGAAAAATAAGTAAACTTTAAAAAAGTATTTCAGCTAATGGAAAACAAATCTATCTTATCAAATATGTGGGATGACGTAATAGTGCTTAGGAAGAACTTTAATTTTAATTTATTTAATTTTAATTTATTAAAATTGGATTTATTAAAAATGGATAGGTCTATTAATAGATCACATCTTCTTTATCCATTCATCTTTCGATGGACACCGCGGCTCCTTCCACAGTTTGGCTATTGTGGACATTGCTGCTATAAACATCGGGGTGCAGGTGTCCCGGCGTTTCACTGCATCTGTATCTTTGGGGTAAATCCCCAGCAGTGCAATTGCTGGGTCGTAGGACAGATCTATTTTTAACTCTTTGAGGAACCTCCACACAGTTTTCCAGAGTGGCTGCACCAGTTCACATTCCCACCAACAGTGCAAGAGGGTTCCCTTTTCTCCGCATCCTCTCCAACATTTGTTGTTTCCTGCCTTGTTAATTTTCCCCATTCTCACTGGTGTGAGGTGGTATCTCATTGTGGTTTGGATTTGTATTTTCCTGATGGCAAGTGATGCAGAGCATTTTCTCATGTGCTTCTTGGCCATGTCTATGTCTTCCTCTGTGAAATTTCTGTTCATGTCTTTTGCCCATTTTATGATTAGATTGTTTGTTTCTTTGCTGTTGAGTTTAATAAGTTCTTTTTTTTTTTTTTTAATATTTTTTATTTATTTATGATAGTCACACAGAGAGAGAGAGAGAGAGAGAGAGAGAAGCAGAGACATAGGCAGAGGGAGAAGCAGGCTCCATGCACCGGGAGCCCGACGTGGGATTCGATCCCGGGTCTCCAGGATCACGCCCCAGGCCAAAGGCAGGCACCAAACCGCTGCGCCACCCAGGGATCCCTAATAAGTTCTTTATAGATCTTGGATACTAGCCCTTTATCTGATAACGTCATTTGCAAATATCTTCTCCCATTCTGTAGGTTGTCTTTTACTTTTGTTGACTGTTTCTTTTGCTGTGCAAAAGCTTCTTGATGAAGTCCCAAGAATTCATTTTTGCTTTTGTTTCTCTTGCCTTCATGGATGTATCTTGCAAGAAGTTGCTGTGGCCAAGTTCAAAAAGGGTGTTGCCTGTGTACTCCTCTAGGATTTTGATGGAATCTTGTCTCACATTTAGATCTTTCATCCATTTTGAGTTTATCTTTGTGTAGGGTGTAAGAGAATGGTCCAGTTTCATTCTTCTGCATGTGGATGTCCAATTTTCCCAGCACCATTTATTAAAGAGACTGTCTTTTTTCCAGTGGATAGTCTTTCCTGCTTTGTCACCTATTAGTTGACCATAAAGTTGAGGGTCTACTTCTGGATTCTCTATTCTGTTCCATTGATCTATGTGTCTGTGTTTGTGCCAGTACCACATTATCTTGATGACCACAGCTTTGTAGTACAACCTGAAATCTGGCATTGTGATGCCCCCAGATATGGTTTTCTTTTTTAAAATTCCCCTGGCTATTCGGGATCTTTCCTGATTCCACACAAATCTTAAGATGATTTGTTCCAACTCTCTGAAGAAAGTCCATGGTATTTTGATAGGGATTGCATTAAATGTGTAAATTGCCCTGGGTAACATTGACATTTTCACAATATTAATTCTTCCAATCCATGAACATGGAATGTTTTTCCATCTCTTTGTGTCTTCCTCAATTTCTTTCATAAGTGTTCTGTAGTTTTTAGGGTATAGATCCTTTACCTCTTTGGTTAGGTTTATTCCTAGGTATCTTATGCTTTTGGGTGCAATTGTAAATGGGATTGACTCCTTAATTTCTCTTTCTTCAGTCTCATGTGTATAGAAATGCTATTGATTTCTGGGCATTGATTTTGTATCCTGCCACATTGCTGAATTGCTGTATGAGTTCTAGCAATCTTGGGGCGGACCCTTTTGCGTTTTCTATGTACAGTATCAGGTCATCTGAGAAGAGGGAGAGTTTGACTACTTCTTTGCCAATTTGAATGCCTTTTTTTTTTTTCACTTAATGTGTATTTAATGTTCTCCCCATGTCTTTCCTTGATAGCTCATTTCATCACTGAATAATATTCCATTATCTGGAATGACCCACAGTTTATCCATTCACCTCTCGAGGGGCCTTCCAATTGCTTCTATACATATGTGTGCATGCACATTTTTGGGTGAACATAAGTTTTCAACTCATTTGGGTAAATACCTAGAGGCACAGCTGCTACATCATATGGTAAGACAGGAAACTGCCAGACTACCCTCCAAAAGTGGGCCTCTCAGGTCCAAAATATATGGTTAAGAATAGATGTAATTAGGGGCATCTTAGCATCCTCTCCCTTTTAACCCATATCTCTACTCTCCTTGGGAGGCCTGAGTTAGATTGTTATTTCAGTGTATACTTCCGCTTGTACCCAAGGTGGTTTAATGGAAGTTTTGTACATTTCCAGGCAGAAAAGACCTCTTGTTTTTGTCTTTTTAAGATATTATTTGTTTATTCATGAGAGAGACACAACAGAGAGAGGCAGAGACACAGGCAGAGGGAGAAGCCGGCTTCCCCCAATGTGGGACTCGATCCCAGAACTCTGGATCACACCCTGAGCCAAAGTCTCAACTACTGAGCCACCCAGGCATCCCATTTTTTTCTATTTCTACTTTTAAAATGTTTTACTTTGCAATGTCATCTGGGAATATTTTATTAATATTTTTGTATTATGGAAATATTATCTTTTAATATAGGATTTTTGTGAATGTCATGTGACTTAAGAAAAACGTGTATTCTTTATTATTAGGGTGTTGTCTTCCATATATTCATGAGATATAGCCAATTCAGAAGTGTTATATCTTCATTGTGAATTGTGGATTTTAGCATCAAAAAGTGTCCTCCAAAAATTAAAGTAGAAAAAAGAAAAAAATTTATTCTAAAAAACAGTGTCCATTGTTATTACATTAAAGTACTTTAGGCTTCACTTCTACTTTGTCTTCTAACAGAAACACTATTTCTGTTCTCTTTTAAAAATATTTTCCTGGTACAATTTGTGTGTTCCCTTATTTTTTGCCTTACTAACTTCTCATTATAGACTTGTCTTCTGTATACAATATGTATCTACATTGTGTTTTAGGAACCAAAATAAAAGTATTTTTCTTTTACTAGGTTCGTCAAACCTATCCATACACAAATGGTGTGTTTGGTTTATGCCTGTCATAATTTTCATAAAACTTGCTATTTTCTAATGATTTCATTTACTTATTTATTTTTCTAATGATTTTAGACTTAGAGAAGTTTTTTGAAGTTGTCTACCTGTGTCCATCTTACATTAGGAGGGGAAATGTGTCACACTGAAGGACCAGTACTGATAAGTATTAATAATGTCCAATTTTCCTTAGTTTTTCTTTTTTCTTTTTATTTATTTTTTTTTTAATTTTTTTATTTATTTATGATAGTCACAGAGAGAGAGAGAGGCAGAGACACAGGCAGAGGGAGAAGCTGGCTCCATGCACCGGGAGCCCGATGTGGGACTCGATCCCGGGTTTCCGGGATCGCGCCCTGGGCCAAAGGCAGGCGCCAAACCGCTGCGCCACCCAGGGATCCCTCTTTTTATTTTTTTTAAAGATTTATTTATCTATTTATGATAGACATAGAGAGAGAGAGAGAGGCAGAGACACAGGAGGAGGGAGAAGCAGGCTCCATGCCGGGAGCCCGATGTGGGACTCGATCCAGGGACTCCAGGATCGCGCCCTGGGCCAAAGGCAGGCGCTAAACCGCTGAGCCACCCAGGGATCCCAGTTTTTCTTTTTTTTAAAAGATTATGCTGAGTGAAGTAAGTCAATCGGAGAAGGACAAACATTGTATGGTCTCATTCATTTGGGGAATATAAATAATAGTGAAAGGGAATAGAAGGGAAGGGAGAAGAAATGGGTAGGAAATATCAGAAAGGGAGACAGAACATGGAAGACTCCTAACTCTGGGAAACGAACTAGGGGTGGTGGAAGGGGAGGAGGGCGGGGGGTGGGGATGACTGGGTGGTGGGCACTGAGGGGGGCACTTGACGGGATGAGAACTGGGTGTTATGCTATATGTTGGCAAACTGAACTCCAATAAAAAATAAATTTAAAAAAAGATTATACTTATTTGAGAGAGATAGCAAGAGAGAGCATGAGCAGGGGGCAGGGAGAGGGAGAAGCAGGCTCCATGCTGATCAGGGAGCCCAACTTGGGGCTCAATCCCAGGACCCCAAGATCATGACCTGACCCAAAAGCAGATGCCCAAACTTTCGTTAGTTTTTCAGTGATGCCACTTTTCTCCCCCAGGAGCAGATGCAGGATATCACATTACATGAAGTCATCAATCTGCTCAGGTTTGTTGCCGTGCCAGTTTGCCAGCTTCCCTGTTGACTAACTTGAGTTTTGAGGAGTACTGCTTAGGTATTTTTTTTAAAGTGTCCCACTGGCATTTTTCTGAAATTCTTTCTCATCATTAAACTAGGATCATGAGTTTTATGGGGTAAGAACACATAGATAAAGTGTTGTTTTCATCACATCACATCAAGGGTATGGATTCTCAACATGACATCACTGGCCATGGCAACCTAGGTTGTCTTTCTAAGTATCTGTATTATAAAGTTATTTTCACCCCTCTTTCATACTATACACTTTGCAAAGTAGACATTATGCAGAGATCATTCTTAAGAAGTGGCAGTGATACCTCACCCTCTTGAAGGGAAATTAGCTACATACATTATTCGGAATTCTTCCGTATGAGAGTTTTACTCCTCTCCCAATTTATTTATTTAATCATTCATTTATATCAATATGAATGATGGACATTTATTTTATACTTTGGGGGTTACAACATCCCAATACTACGTTATTTACTCTGTTGCTCAAATTGTTCCAGCTCTGGTCCTGGGGAGCTCTTCTAGTTGGCTCCATGTCCCTTTGTCATACCTTTTTTTAAGCAATTGCTGGGATAAGATGCTCCAGGTACATCTATTATACAGGCACATCTCAGAGATATTCAATAAAGCGAATATCAAAAATGATGTACATACTGCAATTTTAAAATAATTTGTAGCTTAAAAATGTTGACCATCATCTGAGCTTTCAGTGAGTCAATCTTTTTGCTGGTGCAGGGTCTTGCCTCCATGTTGATGGCTGCTGACTGATCAAGGTGGTGTTTGTTGAAGGTTGGGGTGGCTATGGAAGTTTCTTTTTTTTTTTTTTAAAGATTTTATTTATTTATTCATGAGAGACAGAGAGAAAGAGGCAGAGACACAAGGAGAAGGAGAAGCAGGCTCCATGCAGGGAGCCCGATGTGGGACTCAATCCCGGGTCTCCAGGATCACACCTGGGCCAAAGGTGGCGCTAAACCGCTGGGCCACCAGGGCTGCCCTGGAAATTTCTTAAAAATAAGACAACAATGAAGTTTGCTGCATTCATGGACTCTTCCTTTCACAAACGATTTCTTGGTCTCATACAATGCTGTACGGCAACATTTTACCCACAGTAGAACTTTCAAATTGGAGTCAACCCTTTCAAACCCTGCCACTGCTTTATCAACTAAGTTTATGTAATGTTCCAAATCCTCTGTTGTCATTTTAACAATCTTCACAGCGCCTTCTCCAAGAGTAGGTTCCATCCCAGAAACCACTTTCTTTGCTTTTTCCTAAGAGGAAACTCCATTCTTTAAAGTTTAATCATGAGATTGCAGAAATTTAGTCCTATCTTCAGGCTCTATTTCTTTTCTTTCTTTTTTTTTAAAAACTCATTTATTAGAAAGACACAGAGAGAGGCAGATACATAGGCAGAGGGAGAAGCAGGCTCCCTGTGGGGAGCCTGACATGGGACTCAATCCTAGGACCCTAGGATCATGACCTGAGCCAAAGGCATATGCTCAACCATTGAGCCACCCGGGTGCCCCTCTATTTATGATTCTAGTTCTCTTGCTCTTTCCACCCCACTTGCAGTTATTTCCTCCACTCAAATCCTGAACCCCTCAGAATCATCCATGAGGCTTGGAATCACTTCTTACAAACTCCTGCTTATGTTGATATTTTGACCTCTTCCCATGAATCACAAATATTCTTAATGGCATTTAGGATGGTGAATCCTTTCTAGAAGGTTTTCAACTTAGTTTGCCCAGATCCATCAGAGGAATCTGTCTATGGCAGCTATAACCTTGTGAAATGTATTTCTTAAATAACAAGGCTTGAAAGTTGAAATTCTTTCTTGATTCATCAGCTGCAGAATGGATAGGGGGTTAGCAGGCATGAAAACAACATTAACCTCATTGCATATCTCCATCAGAGCTTTTGGGTGGCCAGGAACCTTTCGTCTTCTGAGCAGGAGATCTCAACAGTGAGCTTAAAATATTCAGTAAGCTATGTTGTAAACAGATGGGCTGTCAACAAGGTTTTGTTGTTCCATTTATAAAGCACAGGAAGAGTAACTTAACATATTTTTTTTAGATTTAGCATAATTCGTAATGGCCCTAGGATTTTCGGAATGGCAAGTGAAAGTGACTTCAAGTCACCAGCTGCATTAGTCCCTAACAAGTCAGCCTATGCATTGACTTCTCCCTAGCTATGAAAGTCCTCCATGGCATCTCCTTCCAATAGAAGGCTGTTTTGTCTACATTGGAAATGTGTTGTTTAGTATAGCCACTTACATTAACCATTTTAGTTAGATCTTCTAGATAACTTCGAGCAGGTTCTACATTGGCACTTGCTACTTAGACCTTTCACTTTTATGTTCAGGAGAAAGAACCTCATGAACCAACCTCTTCAAACTTTTCTTCTGCAGCTTTCTTACCTCTCTGAATCTTCACAGAATTGAAGAGGGTTAGGGCCTTGCCCTGGACTAGGCTTTGGCTTAAGGGGATGCTGTGGCTGGTTTGATCTTTTATCCAGACCGCTCAAACTATCTCCATCAGCATTAGGCTGTTTCACTTTCTATTATTTGTGTATTCACTAGAGTAACACTTTTAATTTCCTTCAAGAACTTTTCCTTTGCATTCATAACTGGCTAACTGGCAAAAGAGGCTTAGCTTTAGGCCCATCTCAGCTTTCAACATGCCTTTCTCACTAAACTTGATCATTTCCAGCTTTTAAGTGAGAGACATGCAGTTCTTCCTTTCACTTGAACACTTAGAGGCCACTGTAGGGTTACTCACTGGACTAATTTTAATACTGTTGTGTCACAAGGAAGAGAAAGGCCCAAGGAGAAGGAGAGAGATCGAGGGAATGGCCAATCAGTGGAGCAGTCAGAACACGTTTACCATTTTATTAATTAAGTTTGAGGTCTTCTGTGGGCATAGTTTGTGGTACCCCAAAACAATTACAGTCATAACATCAAAGATCCCTGATCACAGATCACCATAACAAATGTATGAATGAAAAAGTTTGAAATATGGGAATTACCAAAATGTGACACAGAGACATGAAGTGAGCAGATGCTGTTGGAAAAATGGTGCCAAGAGACTCACTTGATGCAGGATTGCCACAGAGCTTGATTTGTAAAAAATGCAGTATCTGCAAAGCACAGTAAAATAAGGTATGCATATAGTCCCATTCCCAGTTCTAAAATCAGTAATTTCTCCAAGAAAGCTTACATACTGGTTTTTTTTTTAATGAAATATGTATTCTTTGTTATTTTTACAACTTTAGGCTTCCATATTTGTTCTGGTTGTTATCTTTGTACTTATTCCCTTTTAATACCTTTGTTTCTGTTTCCTTATTTAACTAGTCACTATCTGGTTCATTATTAAGTTTATTTTTAGGTCCTTTCATGCCCTGCAATTGACTATACATCTGTGAGCTTATTCCATTTTTGTATCTTCCTTTCCTTTCATTTATAGTTTCATCATTTCTACCTTGTTGGAATATGTAATGTTTGCTTGTATATTTGTCTTCCACTCTGATTCCCTTGTTTGCTTTAGTCTTCTTATGTATATTTACATATCTTACGTGCTCGCCATTAGTTCTCTTGCTGTAGTTTACCAACTGTCAACTGTCACTTGGTTGCATGATGCCCGTTCTCTAGTAGACGTAGGAAACACTGATGGTGCTGAATACTCTATGATCTTACATGTTGCAAACTGTTTTTATACGCAGCCTTAATATTTACAACAAAGCATGTAAAATCCTTGCTTCACACTTGCTAAGTCTCATTTAAAACACTGCTTGATGGGGCACACGGCTGGCTCAATCGGTAGAGTATGCAACTCTTGATCTCAGGGTTGTGAGTCTGAGCCCCACGTTGGGTGTACAAATTACTTAAGAAAAATAAATTCTTCGGGATCCCTGGGTGGCTCAGCGGTTTGGCGCCTCCCTTTGGCCCAGGGTGTGATCCTGGAGTCCCGGGATCGAGTCCCACATTGGGCTCCCAGCATAGAGCCTGCTTCTCTCTCCTCCTGTGCCTGTGCCTCTCTCTTTCTCTCTCTACATCTATCATGAATAAATAAATAAATCTTTAAAAAAAAAAAGAAAAATAAATTCTTAAAACACCGCTTCATCGTTGAGTTTTTTTGTACAAGAAACCGATAAATTATCTAGATACTTTTAGTCAAGGAAACAGAACTGTGAGTTGACATGCTAAGGGCAAATCTTTAGGTAGACTTAACATGTCAGGCTGATTATTTAAAACTTGACATTCAATATTAATCTATAATAAACATTTATATTAATCATATAGAATGTTTAATTTTACAAGTGAAGTGGGGTGCCTGGGTGGCTCAGTTAAGCATCTGCCTTTGGCTCAGGTCATGATCCCAGGAAGGAAGGATCCTAAAGTTGGTTTAAGCTGAATCCTGGGATCAGCCCTGTGTTGGGCTCCCTGCTCAGCAGAGAGTCGGCTTCTTCCTCTGCCTCTGCCTGTTCCCCTGCTTGTTCTCTTTCTCTCTCTAAAATAAATAAAATCTTTAAAAAAATAATAATTTTACAAGTCAAGTTAGCTGGGCCATGGTGCTCAGATATTTGGTCCAATTATTGTTGAGCATATTTCTGTAAAGGTGTTCTTTGGAGGAGATTAACATTTAAATCAGTTGACCTTGAGTAAAGTGAATTACCCTCCCTCCATAGAGCGGATGTACCTCATCCAGTAAGGTGAAGGCATTAAAAGAAAAAAAAAAGTGACATACCCTGAGCAAGAAGGAATACTGCCGGGATCCCTGGTGGCGCAGCGGTTTGGCGCCTGCCTTTGGCCCAGGGCGTGATCCTGGAGACCCGGGATCGAATCCCACATCGGGCTCCCGGTGCATGGAGCCTGCTTCTCCCTCTGCCTGTGTCTCTGCCTCTCTCTCTCTCTCTCTCTCTCTCTCTCTCTGTAACTATCATAAATAAATAAAAATTTAAAAAAAAAAAAAAGAAGGAATACTGCCAGCAGACAGCTGCTGGAGTTGAACTGCAAATCTTCCATGGGTCTCCAGCCTGCCCACCTACCCTGCAGGTTTTGGATTTTGAATCATGTATTTCCATTCCTTAAGATTAATTAATTAATCTCAATCTCAAGTTCTCTCTCTCTCTCTGTCAGGTCTCCTCCTTCACCTTCTTTTACTCCTCCATTTCCATATATACACATACATACATGTTGTTGATTCTGTTTCTCTAAAGAACAAAGACTAACACAAATATTGGTACTAAAGGTGGTTTTAAAGGAGTAAAATTTTTTTTGTAGGCTCCACACCCAAAGTGGAGCCCAACACAGAGCTTGAACTCACAACCTGAGATCAAGACCTGTGCTGATATCAAGAGCCAGTCACCTAACTCACTGAGTCACCACTAAAGGAATAAAATCTTAAAGAGTTTTCTCAGTTGCCTATGAAGTCTCCAGAATTGGCTAATATGATTAGATTTAAAGAGAACAAGCCCCTAAGGTGAGGTACAATGTATGACCCATGAAAAGGTACACTACACTCAAAAAGAACTACTTTTTAAAAAAAGATTTATTTATTCATGAGAGATACACAGAGAGAAGCAGAGATATAGGCAAAGGGAGAAGCAGGCTCCCAGTGGGGAGGCTGATGTGGGACTCGATCCCAGGACCCCAGGATCACGACCTGAGCCAAAGGCAGACGCTCAACCACTGAGCCACCCAGGTGCTCCAGAATGACTTATTTTATATAACTTACAGAAAAAGAAATCTGGAGTGTATGTGTGGGAATGGAGATAAAAAATGTAGGGTAATAGTGGAAGGAACCTAAAGTTGGTTTACGCTGAATTTATTGATCTGGAAGTACTTAGCAGAGAGTCTGCCCTAACACTGCACCACGGGGATTAGCTCTACAGGTAAAGCTCCACCAGTTTTGTTGGCTAAGTGAGCGAGATCAGGTATGGGGCAGGTGCTGTGGACTGAATCTCTTGCCAGTGCCAAAGCAGTGAGCAGCCACAGTCTCTCATCGCTGTGTACAGGTGTGCAGCACAAGTGGAAGGGGGTGTGTGAGGCTTTAATAGTGTCAGCAAACAACAAAAAAGGTGAAATAAGAGACTTCTGGTTTCTGATTTGGCATGTAAGGAGCTTAGAATCTGGCATTCTCATCCTCACAGGAAAAAAAAAATCAAACAACTTGAAGTCAACAATATTTCTTACATCCATCAGAAAATTGTGGTCAGAAGGCAAACTCTATCTCCAAAACTGGAAAGAGGGACAGAGAAGGAGACATCTTGAAATATGCCCAGAATATTATTCTTAACGAGGCCTGTCCCTCAAAAGAATCTGTTACACCAGAGCCTAATCAACGGGGCCTTTACCAGAACCCAACTGTTTTGGAGGTGAGGATAGCCAAACTGAGTTCCCTCTAGCCTTCCTGTCTTACCTAATGTGGGGGTAGGGGCTGAGAAGCAATTGTAAAGATGATAGTTTTTTCCCTTTTTGATAGAAAACACGTGATATCTTTTCCAATACCACTTCTCCATCTCTTCAACACCAACCTGGTGTCCTACATCCCAAATCAATTCTAAAACTACCTGGAGTCAGCATCGGACTCCACACATTAAGGGCTCAATTCCACAAGACTGCCCCCACTTCAGATGCCAGCCAAAAATAGAGTGCTTGGGCTACTCACATTTCTGTTCAGCCAACTAAAAATTTGGAGTCTTCCTCTACACTGCCTCAGGTTAGATTGTTCATTAAAATAGCTCTCAGAACATGGGGGCGGGGGGCGTGGAGAACACAGAAAACCACTTTGCTTACTATCACCAGTTTTTTAAAAAGATACAATTCAAGAACAGTCAAATGGAAAAAAATGAACGGAATGAAGTTGGGGTGAGGTGGGGTGGATACAGGCCATGAGTCATCCATGTCTCCTGCAAGCATGCCACCTGCACCTTGATGCATTCACCAAACCAGAAGTTCTCTGAACCCTGACACTTAAAGGAATGTTTATGGACATTTCATTATGTAAGAATGATTGATTAAATCATTGACTGTTGGTGGTTAACCCAGCCTCCTGGCCTTCTCCATTCCCGGGGCGCTGGGGGCTAGGGCCAAAAATTCCAAGCCTTTAATAAAGGCTGGTCTTACCGGTGACCTACTGCCAACCTGAAGCCATCTAAGGAGCTGCCAAGAGTTGCCTTGTTAGAAGAAAAGATGCTCTGGGGCACCTGGGTGGCTCAGTGGTTGAGCAACTGCCTTCAGCTCAGGTTGTGATCCCGGGTCCTGGGATTGAGTCCCACATCAGGCTCCCCACGAGGAGCCTGCTTCTCCTTCTGCCTTTGTCTCTGCCTCTCTGTGTCTCTCGTGAATAAGTAAATAAAATCTTTAAAAAAGGAGGAAGATGAGGAGGAGGAGAAGGAGGAAGAAGAAAGAAGAAAGAAAGAAGAAAGAAGCAGCAGAAAAGATGCTCCTCTCACCCCTATCACTCAAGACATTCCAAGAGCTTTGGGAGGTCTGTGCTAGGAACCAGGGACAAAGACTAAGTATCTTTCCTATCCTACCACAGAAGGTCACAGCACAGGGACACCAGCTCACTAACAGCCTGAACCCAAATCACAGGACTATAAAACACTTTCCTTCCTTCCACAGGGCTACTATTTAACAACAATGAAATATGCTGAAGGAACTGCATTTTTCAGACCTTTTAAAACTCCAAAGACAGGGGAGACAAAAGGAAAGAAGAAACCAGAAGAAATTTTAGCCTCTGACACAGGTACAGCAAAGAGTAAACACAGACTAGCCAAATAAACATAAAACATCACACTAAAGGCCTATTTATCTCAGTTCCTTTTTTTCAGTACTTCATGTTCTTCCAACAAAAAATTACAAGCCATATTAAGAGAGCTAATCTTGAAAGGAACCAAAAAGGAGAAAAAAAAAAACCTCACCTGTTATAGAGATAAGAAATTAAGTCAGACTTCCTTTTACTTCTTGGTTTTGTTTTGTTTTGTTTTTTGTTTTTTTAGTTTTTATTTAAATTCCAGTCAGTTGGGGGGGGGGGCAGAGTTAAGATGATGCAGGGCTAGGGGGGCCCTAAGTCCCTAAGTGTGTTTTATCCCTTGAATACAATTAGATAGTTATGAAATCATTCTGAACACCCAAGAAATCGATTGGGGGTCTGGGAAAACAAAAACTGCGAGTCTAAAAATAGTCTACATTTTGGAAGGTAGGAGGTGCGGAGAGTTGACGTGGGGGAGAGAGAAAACTGAGGGGGGTGGGTGGCGCCGAGCTTAAGGAGGCTACTGCAAAATATAAGGAGTGGAGCACAAAATCTGAACTTTAAGAAGTCCTCTGCCACGGGGGAGGTGCCTGGCTTAAAGGCGCTAAGGTGGCAAAGCAGGGCAAAATCCCGGGAGTGACAGCAGGGTCTGAGGATCCCCCACCCCCGGTCACGAGAAGAATGGGTGCTGCCAAGGTGCTGCACTGTTCCCAGGCAAAGGAGTCAGCGGGCTGAGAACAGCGAGTCTTGGCACCAGCTTTCTGCTCTGTTTTGCTATAAACCGTGAACCACTGCCCAGTCATTTGACATCTTCCCTGGGATGTCAGGCAAACTGCAGAAGTGTGGCGAGACCCTCCCCAGGTGGAACCCATGTCCGGGACATGGGAGTCCCTAAAATTTAGAGTTTGGAAATTCAGTCGTGCACCTGAGATTAAAAAAAAAAAAAAAAAGCTCAGACACAGGCAGAATGGATGCAGGGTTCAGACAGAAACTGGGGACACAAGAGGGGTGACTGATTGTTCTCCTGTGAGGACTCATGGGGGTGGGGGTGGGGTACGAACTTCAGCTCCAGCTGGAGAGAGGAGGCAACGCCAGACTCATTCTGCCCATCAGCTCGGAAAGCCTTTAGGGAGCAAAACAGCGCCACCTAGTGGAGGCCAGAGTCGCTTACAACAAGCCTAGCCCAGAGGGGCCCTGAAGGCGCATTTCCGCTGAAAGAAATGAGGCTGAGAGTCCTGCAGCAGGCGCCTTTCCCAGAAGGCTAGCACAAACAACACATCAAGTCTACTGACCATAGAGTGCTGTAAAGCTTCAGCTCTAGGGGAAATAGAATCTAGCTTCCTTTTTGCTTTTGTTCTTTTTTTCATTTTTTCAATTCCTTTAAAATTATTAATTTTTGAAAATTTTATATATACATTTTTGGCTATATTTATTTAATTTCTTTCATTTCATTTTTTATTTGGGGAACTTATGACCCTCAGATCAAGACCTAAGCTAAAATCAAGAGTCAGATGCTTCACTGAGGCACCCAGGTGCCCCAGAGATCTAGATTCTTCTACCAAGCAGACCAAAACACACCTAGGATCTAGGTTTTCTGCGGTTTTGGAGGGTTGTCTTTCTTTTCTTTTCTTTTCTTTTCTTTTCTTTTCTTTTCTTTTCTTTTCTTTTCTTTCTTTCTTTCTTTCTTTCTTTCTTTCTTTCTTTCTTTTTTCTGGACAAAATGATGAGTTGAAGAAATTCATCCCTAAAGAAAGAAGTAGAATTCAGGGCCAGGGATTTAATCAATATAGATATAAGAAAGATGTCTGAACTAGAATTTAAAACAAGGATTATAAGGATACTAACTGAGCTTGAAAAAAAGTATAGAAGATATTAGAGAATCCCTTAATGCAGAGATAAAAGCACTAAAATCTAGTAAGGTCAAAATTAAAAATGCTATAACCAAGATGCAAACCCAAACTGAGGCCATAAAAACAAGGATGGATGAATTAGAGGAGTGAATCAGTGGTATAGAAGATAAAATTATGGGAAATAATGAAGCTGAAAAGAAGAGGGAAAGAAAGATAATGGATCACGAATGTACACCTAGGGAACTCAGTGACTTATTAAAACATAGTAATATTTGTGTCATAGGAGTCCAAGAAGATGAAGAAAGAGAAAAGGGGGCAGAAAATTTCTTCAAATTATAGCTAAAAACTTCCCTAATTTGGGCAAAGATACAGACATCAAAATTCAAGAAGTACAGAGAAATCCCATTAAATTCAACAAAAAACAACCATGGCAATGGTATATCATAGTCAAATTCACAAAATACACAGACAAGGAAAGAATCCTGAAAGCAGCAAGGAAAAAAAAAGTCCTTAACCAAAAAGAGAAAAGAGATGAGCTTTCCAGCAGATTCGTCCACAGAAGCTTGACAAGCCAGAAGAAAGTGGCAGGAAATAGCCAACGTGCTGAATGAGAAAAATATGCAGCCAAGAATTCTTTATCCAGCAAGGCTGTCTTCAGAATAGAAGGAGATACAGAGTTTCCCAGACAAAAACTAAAGGAGTTTGTGACCACTAAACCAGTCCTGCAAGAAATTTTAAGGGGGATTCCTTGAGTGGAGGAAAAAAAGACCAAAAGCAACAAAGACTAGAACAGACCAGAGAACACCAACAGAAATACCAACTCTACAGGTAACAACACAATGGCACCAAATTCATGTCTTTGAATAATTACTCTGAATATAAATGGACTAAATGCTCCAATCAAAAGATAAAGAGTGGGATGCCTGGGTGGCTCAGTGGTTGGGTGCCTGCCTTTAGCCCATGGAGTGATCCTGGGGTCCTGGGATCAAGTCCCGTACTGGGCTCCCTGCATGGAGCCTGTTTCTCTCTCTGCCTGTTTCTGCCACCCTCTCTGTGTCTCTTATGAATAAATACATAAAATCCTTTAAAAAAAAGATAAAGCGTACCAGAATGGTTAAAAAAAAAAAACCTACACAAACCAAGATCCATCTATATACTACCTCTATGAGACTTGTTTTAGACCTAAAGACACCGCTGATCGAAAGTGAGGGGATGAAGAACCAGCCATCATGCTAATGGACATCAAAAGAAAGCTGGAGTAGCCATACTCATATCAGACAAACTAGATTTTAAAACAAAGACTGTGACAAGAGATGAAGAAGAGCATCATATCATAATTAAGGGGTCTATCCATCAAGCAGACCTAACAATTGTAAATATTTATGCCTCCAACTTGGGAGCACCCAATTTTATAAATCAATTAATACATATAAAAACTCATTGATAATAATACAATAATAGTAAGGGAATTTTAGCACCCCACTTACACCAATGGACAGATAATCTAAGAAGAAAATCAACAAGGCAACAATGACTTTGAATGGCACACTGGACTGGATGGACTTAATAGAGTCAGAACATTTCACCCTAAAGCAGCAGAATACACATTCGTTTTGAGTGCACATGGAACATTCTTCAGAATAGATCACATACTGGGTCACAAAGTGGCCCTCAACAAAAACAAAAAGATAAGATCATACCATGCATATTTTCAGACCACAATGCTATGAAACTTGAAGTCAATCACAAGAAAAAATTTGGAAAGACCACAAAAACATGGAAATTAAAGAACATTCTACTAAAGAATGAATGGCTTAACCAGGAAATTAAAGAAGAAATTAAAAAAATACATGGAAGCGAGTGAAAATGAAAACACAACAGTCAAAAACCTTTGGGATGCCCATAGGCATACTTCCCCTAAGAAGGAAGCATATTGCAACACAATATGCTTGCAACACATATTGCCTACCTCAAGAAGCAAGAAAAGACTCAAATATACAACTTAGACCTACACGAGCTAGAAAAGGAATTGCAACTAAAGCCTGAAGCCATCAGAAGAGGGAAATAATAAAGATTAGAGCAGAAATAAATGATATATAAACAACAACAACAACACCCAGTAGAATGGATTCAGGAAACTAAGAGCTGGTTCTCTGAAAGAAATAATAAAACTGATAAACCCCTAGCCAGACTTATCAAACAGAGAAAGGACCCAAATAGATAAAATCACAAGTGAAAGAGAAGAAATCACAACCAAACCCGCAGATGTACAATTATAAGAGAATACTAGGAAAAATTATATGCCAAAAAAAAAAAATGGGCAACATGGAAGAAATGGACAAGTTCCTAGAAATTTATAAACCACCAAAACTGAAACAGGAAGAAATATAAAATCTGAACAGACCCATAGCCAGCAAAGAAATAGAATCAATCATAAAAAAATCTCCCAACAAACAAAATCCTGGGCCAGATGGCTTCCCAGGGGAATTCCACCAGATATTTTAAGAAGAGTTAATACCTATTCTTCTCAAACTGTTCCAAAAAATATAAATGAAAGGAAAACTTCCAAATTCATTCTACAAGCCAGCATTTCTCGATTCCAAAACCAGACAAAGACCCCTCTTAAAAAGGAGAATCAGAGATGCGCTTGAGTGGCTCAGTCAGTGAAGTGTCTGACTCTTGATTTTTTGGCTCAGGTCATGATCTCAGGGTCACGTCATGAGCTCAAGCCCTGCATCCAGGTCCGTGCTGAGTGTGGAGCCTGCCTAAGATGCTCTCTCTCCCCCTCTCTTTGTCCCTTCTCCCCATTTGTACTCTTTCTCTGAAAATATAAATAAATAAGAATTACAGGCCAATACCCCTGATGAACATGGATGCAAAAATTCTCAGTAAAATACTAGCAAATCAAATTCAACAGTACAGAATCATTCACCACAATCAAGTGGGATTTACTCCTGGGCTGCAGAGGTAATTCGATATTTGCAAATCAACCAACAGGATACATCACATTACTAAAAGAAAGGATAAGAACCATATGATCCTGTCAATAGCTGCAAAAAAAACATCTGACAAAACACAGCACCCTTTCTTGATAAAAAACCTTCAACAAAGTAGGGACAGATGGAACATACCTCAACATCATAAAGGCCACATATGAAAGACCCATAGCTAATATCATCCTCAATAGGAACAACTGAGATCCTTTCCCCTACAGTCAGGAACAAGACAAGGAAGTCTACTCTCACAATTACTATTTAACATGGTACTGAAGTCGTGGCCTCAGCAATCAGATAACAAAAAGAAATAAAAGAGATCCAAAACAGCAAGGAAGTCAAACTTCCACTATTTGCAGATGACAAGATACTCTATGTAGAACACTCAAAAGACTCCACCAAAAAAAAAAAATGGCTAGAACTGATAAAGGAATTCAGTGAAGTTGCAAAATACAAAATCAACATATAGAAATCTGATGAATTTCTATACACCAATAATGAAGCAAGAGAAAGAGAAATCAAGGAATCAATCTCATTTACAATTGCACCAAAAACAATAAATACCTAGCAATAAACCTAACTAAAGAGCTGAAAGACCTGTACTCTGAAAACTATAAACCACTGATAAAAGAAATTGAAGAGGTCATACTAAAAAATGAAAAGACCTTCCATGCTCATGCATTGGAATAACAAATATTGTTAAAATGTCTATATACCCAAGGCAATCTACACATTTAATGCAATACCTATCAAAATACCACCAGCATTTTTCACAGAACTAGAAAAACAATCCTAAAATTTACCTGGAACCACAAAAGACCCCGAATAGCCAAAGCAACCTTGAAAAAAGCAAAGGTGGAGGCATCACAATTCCAGACTTTGGGTTATACTGCAAAGCTAAGGTGATCAAAATAGTATGGTACTGGCACAAAAATAGACACATAGAACAGCAAAACAGAATAGAAAATGCAGAAATGGTATAGGGTCAATTAATCTTTGACAAAGCAGGAAAGATTATCTAATGCGAAAAAGTCTCTTCAACAAATGGTGTTGGGAAAACTGGACAGCAACGTGCAAAAGAATGAAACTGGATCCCTTTCTTACACCATATACAAACATAAATTCAAGATGGATGAAAAACCTAAATGTGAAACCTGAAACCACCAAAATTCTAGAGAACAGGAGCAGTAACATCTTTGACATTAGCTGTAGCAATTTCTTTCTAGATATGTCTCCTGAGGCAAAGACAGCAAAAAAAAAAAAAATTATTGGGACTTCATCAAAATAAAAACAGCTTCTGCACAGTGAAGGTAACACTCAGATTTCCTTTTAGAAATCATGAAAGCAAGTAGAGAGTGAAGAGTTTTAAACAGTTTTAAGTGTACTTGATATGAGAAAACAGGAGAAAAAAATGTAATCACATAAAATGCTTCTCAACCAGAAGGCAGAGAAAAGAGGTCAGACAAAAGAGAAGCAAAGAACAAACTCAACAAATATAAAATGGTAATAATTATGGTAATAGTATCAATCCAACTATATCAACAATCATTTTAAACATTAATGGTCTAAATATAAGAAATGAAAAATAGTGTCATAACAGATAAAAAAATAACTAATTAACTGTTGTCTATAAGAAAGTCACTTTAACAAAAAAGATAGGTTAAAAGTAGCAAAATGAAGATAAACACACCACATTAACATTAATAAAAAAAAGCAGGCATAGATAAGTTTCAGGCAAAGGAGACTTCAGAGGAAGGAAAACTGACAAGGACAAAAATAGGCACATACATAATGATAAAGGGGTCAAGACTCAAAAAAGGCGCAGCAATTATTTGTGTGTATGTGCGTAACAGCAGAGTGGCAAAATATATCAGGCAAAAATTGACAAAACTGCAATGAGAAGTTAGTGAATTCACTGGTGAGGTGAACAGCCTTCTATCAGTAAGTAGGAGTTCCAGCAGGCAGAAAATCAGGACAAGTAGACTTGAACTGAAGAACACCATCAATCAATTGGATTTGATTAAAATTTATTTAATATCATCCAACAAGAGCAAAATAAACATTCTTCTAAGCTCACTTGGAACACTCACCAAAATAGATCACATCCTGGGACATAAATAAAACACACTTTTAAAAATTTGAAAGACTAGAAATCAGATTATACATGCCTTCAAACCACAATTAATCTAGAAACCAATAACATAGTTGAAAACCAGCCCCCATACTTGGAGAATAAACAATATACTACTAAATTACACATGGATAAAATAAGTATCAAGAACAATTAAAATTATATTAAACTAAAAAAATATATTAAACTAAAAGCAAACGAAAATAAAACATCAAAATTTGAGAGATGCAGTAAATTAGTATCTACAGAGAAATGTTTAGCATTGAATGCAGACACTAAAAAAGAAGAGCTATAGGCAAAAAAGTCTAAGCACTTACTTTAGGAAACTAGAAAAACAAACCCAAAGTAAGCATGAGAAGAGAAATAACAAAAGTTAAAGATAAAACTGTGGACAAGAAAGGATAACCAAGAAAAAGAAAAGCAGGTTCTTTCTAAAAAGCAATAAAATAAAGGAGGAAAGACAGATTAATTTCAAGAATTAAAGGAAAATGAAATAGCATTTGGGAAAATGAAAATGAAAATAGCATTTGAGAAAATACAACAGCCATTTATGACAACAAACTAGGAATAGAGGAAAACGTTCTCTTCTTGAAAAAGAACATCTACAACAAACCTACAGCCAACACCATATTTAATGGCAAGAAACCTGATGCCTGCCCCACAAGACCAGGAACAAAATAAAAATATCCTATCACTTCTTCTATTCAACACTGTACTGGAAATCCTAGATAATGCAATAAGACAGGAAAAGGTATACAGATTGGGAAGGAAGGATATAAACTGGTTTTTTTAAGATTTTTAAAAATTTTTTAAATTTATTCATGAGAGACATATAAAGAGAGGCAGAGACACAGGCAGAGGGAGGAGAAGCAGGCTCCATGCAAGGAGTCCAGTGTGGGACTCAATCCCAATAATCTGGGACGCTCAAACGCTGAGCCACCCAAGCGTCCCCATAAACTGTTTTTGTTGCATATATCATGTAAGCAGAAAATCTCAATCCACAATAACAAAGAAAATTTCTGGAACAAATAAGAATATATAGCAAATTTGAAGGATAAAAGGTTAATAAACAAATGTCAGTTGCTTTCCTATAGATCCGCACAAATGGAGTCAACCAATCTTTGACACCAGAACAATGGCAATTCTATAGAGAAAACATGGTCTTTTCAGCAAATAGGACTGGAACACTGGATACCCATGTACTAAAAGAAAAATCAAGACATAAGTCTTACACATTTCACATAATTAATTCAAAATGGATAATAGATTGGGATCCCTGGGTGGCGCAGCGGTTTAGCGCCTGCCTTTGGCCCCGGGCGCGATCCTGGAGACCCGGGATCGGATCCCACGTCGGGCTCCCAGTGCATGGAGCCTGCTTCTCTCTCTGCCTGTGTCTCTGCCTCTCTTTGTCTCTATCTCTCTGTGTGACTATCATAAATAAATTTAAAAAATTAAAAAAAAAAAAAAAGAGAGAGAGAGAGAGAGAGAGAGAGAAAGGCCCTGGGCTGAAGGCGGCGCTAAACCGCTGAGCCACCCGGGCTGCTCCATTTTTTAGTTTTGAAATGTAATTCTTTCTTGCCCCTTTGAAAATAAATATTTTATGTTGTTCTTGCTTCAAGATTTATTGCCTTAATATACTTTTATTTATTGAGAATTGAACTCAAGTGAATAAATCTTTTCAAACCTAGGGAGGGGCAGTGCTGACAGGAGAGATCACCCAGAAAAGTTTCCAAAGATCCACTTCCACCCAACGGACTCCCCGGGCCCAGGAAAGATGAGGGCGGGGGGAGGCACACGATCTCATACAGCGTAGCTCCGGGTGGTTAATTCTCTGCTTCTTCCCATGTAACATTTCCACAAACAAATCTTTTAAAAACAGCTACCCCTTGACTGTGGGAAATTGAATAACCATTAAAACACGGCCTCAGCTTGAAGTGCGGCACGGAGCATGGTTGCTGACGCTGTCAGAGGTTGGCTCGGGGAGGCGAGGAGGGATCTCGAAATTTAGGGATGTACTGCTAGCCCTAGGAGGGGCTGGGCTGGGGGCAGCGTCGTGGATTTGAGACTCTGCTTCCCAAACATCTGGAACACTTGGGGGAAAACGGGCGCCCCTCGGGAGTAAAGATGGACAGGGGACCCCACAGACCACAGCAACCCCTGCGCACGAACCCGGGAGACCGAGTCACGACTGTCCCCTGACGACCCTCCCCGTGGTCACCGCACCATCGGGGAGACGCGGCCGCGCGCAGGGTCCGGACAGGACGCCGGGGTCCCAGCTGCCGGCCCAGCCCGCACGCGGCGCGCGGGAGGGGACTGAGGTCCGAGCGACGTCCCCGGGGACTCGGGGACTCGGCAGCTCCCGAGGAGGGTCGGGTCCCGCCACCGCGCGTCGCCAGCTCCTCCGCTCGTCCTGGCACCCCCGGCCCCGCACACTCACCGCTTCCCGGTTTCTGCGTCCGCGGGCGTCGTCCCTACGGCGCCCGCAGCAGGTGCATCAATCTGCGCGATCGACGCCGCAGCAGAACCACCGGACACCGCTACGCGCAGGTGAGATGCGATCGCGAGCGAGGCCACCGGCTCCACGCGGCTGCCGAGCGGCGCCACGCCCACCCGCCCCTGCTCGCCCCTGATTGGACAGAGTAACTGCATCTGGAGGTCACGTGCTAAGCAGAACCTGCTTCCGCTCTCAGACCGGTACTTGGCCGCCCGGAGGTTGTTGGCGCTTCACCGCGCCCGCACGGGACACAGGTGCGCGCTAGGAGTTCAAGACCGTTTCTAGCTGGACTGACCCCTGCTGGAGGGAGAGGGCGATCATGCCAGGCCAAACTGGATCGGGAGGATCTCTTGTCCTCCAGACGTCAGGGGCTTCGCATATATATTTGATAATTTAAAGACTCCTGTGGCCTCTTAATAGGAAGTTAGAACCACACACCCACCCCCAGCCCTATCCTAGGCGCAGGGACTCTTCTCGGAACAACCACAAACTAGGAGCTGTGTTCAACAGGTTCTCAGATGTACGTTTTACAATAAAAGGAAATTTATATATATATTTTTTGAAAGGAAATTAGATCAATTTTTGAGTGTGTGCCTAGAGAACTTTGACCTGTGTGAATGGCTATAATATCCCTAAAGCAATTGATTTTTTATTTTCACTGATACAAGAAAAACAAATCATCCTGCAAATTAGGGATGCACTCGGAAACTATTAATATGCTTAACAAATTGGATGGCAAGACTCTTGCACTGTAAAAATTTACCCATTAATTTGAAGTTTATACTATACAATAGACCCCTTTAAGGTGTACAATGGTTTTCAGTACAGTATATTAAAAATATGTGCAATAATTACAATTTTAGAATATTTCATCATCTCAAAAAGCCCTTACCATTTCCTCCTCCTGCACTCAGCCCTGGACAACCACTAATCTACTTTCTATTTCTATACATTTTATTGATTTTTAAAGATTTATTTGTGAGAGAGAGTACAAGTGCACTAGCAGGAGGGGCAGAGGAAGAGAGAGAGAATCTCAAGCAGGTTCTGCTCTAAGGGTCAGTCCCACATGGGGCTCTATCTCACGACCAAGAGATCACGACCTGAACCAAAGCCAAGAGTAGGATGCTTAACTGACTGTGCCACTCAAGCGCCCCTCTAGCTCTATAGATTTTAATATTCATTGACTTTCTTACAAATGAAATTATGTAATAAGTAGTCTTCGTGGTTAATTAACTTCATTTACTCTGTTGACTTCGTTTACATTTTTCGCACAATTTTTTCAAAGCGTATCCATGTTGTAGCAGGTATCAATACTTCATGTATTTTTGCAGCTGAATAAGAGTCCACTGTGTGGATTATTAGCCTTAAAAAATAAAACTGGCAGTTATTTTACCAGCAAAAGTGGGATTATTGGGGATCCCTGGGTGGCTCAGCGGTTAAGCGCCTGCCTTTGGCCCAGGGCATGATCCTGGGGTCCTGGGCTCGAGTCCCATGTCGGGCTTCCTGCATGGAGCCTGCTCCTGTTTCTGCCTCTTTCTCTCTCTCTCTCTCTCTCTCGAATAAATAAATAAAATCTTTTTTTAAAAGTGGGATTATTGAAGAATAGCAAAGAATTGCAATTTGGAATAAGCAAGGTAGGGCAAAACCATAGGCAAGGCGGAAGGCTCTTTTATGGAAATAAGGGGAGAGTGGGAGGGCTTTTACTAACAAAAGTCTATCGGAATAAACTGGGAGTTCAAAGTATAGCGACTTTTCATTGGCTGAGTTGTGACGGTCTCTCATTGGCTATTGCCAAGGGAGGAGAAAAACTTTCTTCCTGCTTCTGGAATAGTAAAGCAGCTAAAGTAGTCTGAATGTGCAAGGTGCACCTGTTCCCGTGGCGTTTGCAATTGATCACGAGCGGTAGGGCCTGAGAGCTCCCCCTGCTGGCCTCCTGGCGCCATTGTAAGCGAGGTTTCCTTTTATTAATTTTCACAGGATCAGCAGGTTTTCTTCATCCATTTCATCCATTAATGGTCATTTGGTTTGTCACTATCTTTGACTACTATGAATGCTATTGCTGTAAGCATTCGTGTACAAGTTTTTGTTTAGACATGTGTTTTTATTTCACTTGGGCATATGCCTGGGAGTGAAATTGATGGCTCATATGGAAATTCTACATTTAATCTTTGAGGAAATGCTAGACTGTTTTCCAAAGTGGCTGCATCACTTACAGTTCCACAAGCAGTATATGAGAGGCCCAATCTATCCATATCCTTGAAAACAACTTATTATTGTTTTTAAAAATATTTTGTTTATTTATTCATGAGAGACACAGAGAAAGACAAGAGACATAGGCAGAGGGAGAAGCAGGCTCCCCGCAAGGAGCCGGATGTGGAACTTGATCCCTGAACTCCAGGATCACACCCCCAGCCAAAGGCAGACGCTCAACCGCTGAGCCATTCAGGCAACCCAAAAACTTATTATTCTTTCATTTAAGTCTAGCCAGTCTAGTGACTGAAGTTGTATCTCATTGTGATTTTGACTTGTATTTCCTTGACGTGTGATCATGTCCAGCAAATTTTCATATACACTTGGCCATTGGTGTATCTTTCGTGGGAAAATGTTTGGATGCCTTGCTATCTTTAAATTGGGTTATTTGACTTTTTGTTTTTGATTTGTAGTTCTTTACACAGTATATACTTGATACAAGTACCTTATCAGATATATTATTTCCAAAATTTTCTTCCATTCTGTGGTCATGTTTTCACTCTCTTGTTTTAAAACATTTTACTTTTTATTTTTTTAAAAGATTTTATTTATTTATTCATGAGAATACACAGAAAGAAAGAGAGTGAGAGGCAGAGACACAGGCAGAGGGAGAAGCAGGCTCCATGCAAGGAGCCCGAAATGGGACTCGATCCTGGGTCTCCAGGATCAGGCCCTGGGCTGAAGGCAGGCGCTAAACCACTGAACCACCTGGGCTGCCCCAACATTTTACTTTTAATTGTGGCAATATACACATATTGTAATTTAACATCTTAATCATTTTAAGTGTACAGTTCAGTAGCATGTGGTACACTGACATTCGGAAACCAATCTCCAGAACTGTTTTCATTATGCAAAACTGAAATTGTATACCCATTAAACAACAACTCCCATTCACACCTATGTCTAGCCTCTGGCAACCACGATTCTATTTTCCTTCTCTCTGAATGTAGCTACTGTCAGAACCTCATATAAGTGGAATCATGCAGTATTTGTACTTTTTGGACTGGCTTATTTCACTTAACATATTGTCCTCAAGGCATGCATATTGTAACATGGGTTGGGATTTCTTTTATTGTTAAAGCTGAATAATATTCCATTGTATGTATGTACTACATTTTGTGATCCATTTATCCCCTCATGGACACTTGGGTTGTTTCCATTTTGGCTATTGTGAATAATGGTCCTATGAACAAATGTGCATAACGTTCCTATTTCCTTTGATCAAATAAATCTTGTGCCTTTTACTAAAAAAAAAAAAGTTTATAAATATCTGAGTCCATGTTTTGAATTCTTTGGGGTATATATACGGGGGGGAATTGTTGGATCATATATTAACTGTAATTTCTTTTTTTAAGATTTTGTTTATTTATTCATGAGAGACCCAGAGAGAGAGAGAGAGAGGCAGAGACACAGGCAGAGGGAGAAGCAGCCTCCATGCAGGGAGCCTGACGCGGGACTCGATCCTGGGACCCCAGCATCACGCCCTGAGCTGAAAGCAGCGTGAAACACCTGAGCCACCCAGGCTGCCTTTAACTGTAATTTCTGAGAAGCCACCATATTGTTTTCCATATTAGTGGTACAATTTTACATTTCCACCAATAGTACACAAAGATTCCAATGGATATGTTCATTGTCTTTTAAAAATATATTTATTTATTTATTTATTTATTTAGGAAGAGAGAGAGAAAGAGCATAAGCAAAGGGAGGGGCAGAGAGAGAGGGAGAGATTCTCAAGCAGACTCCACACCAAGCATACAACCTGGGGCTTAATTTCATGACCTGAGCCAAAATCAATCAAGAGCCACCCAGGCACTCTGGATGTGTTCATTTTTTTGTTGGTGTCCTTTGAAGTACAAAACTTACTAATTTTGATGAAGTCCAAAATATCTTTTTTCTTTCTTTCTTTTTTTCTTTTTCTTTCCTTCCTTCCTTGTTTTTGCTTTAGGTGTTGTTGGGGAGGAAAACTTTTTATCTATCCTTTAAGATTGTTCTAGGTGGTCTAAGAATTAAATAAGAGACAAATTAACAAGAGAGAAAACAAAGTTTAATTACATGCACATGGAGGTCCAATAATAAATTGAGACCCAAAGAAAAGACAAAGGTATACAGCTTTTATGTTATAGACAAAGAAACATAAATCTTTGAGAATTTAAAGTACAATGATAACTTATTTTGGGAGCCCCAGTAAGTAATTCTAAGCAGTATTTGGACTGGAGTAGTAAATTAGTAAGGGTAACAAGATTTGTTTATATAGGCTTTTATATAGGCTAAACTCCTTGTTTCTGACAATAAGGATGTCTCTCTACCTACTACTGCAGGGAGGATACTTTTCACTTGGGAGATTTATTTCACACTTTCTGAAGACAAAGGTGGGCCAGAGTGTTCTTGCTGCACTGGCCATGTCTTAAGTAAATAATTCAAAATAATCAATTGGGGGGTGGCCTGTCCTGGGCCCCTACAACGTCATATCTAAGAATTATTTGCCAAATACAAGGTCATGAATATTTCCTATTTTTAAAAGAGTATTAGATTTGGGGTTCCTGGGTGGCTCAGTCAGTTAAGCATCCAACTCTTCTCAGCTCAGATCTTGACCTCAGAGTTGTGAACTTGAGCCCCACATTGCGCCACACTGAGCATGGAGCCTACTTAAAAAAATAGAGTGGGGATACCCGGGATTGAGTTCCCCATCAGGCTCCCCGCAGTGAGCCTGCTTCTCCCTCTGCCTATGTCTCTGCCTCTCTCTGTGTGTCTCTCATGAATAAATAAAATCTTTAAGAATAAATAAAAAATTAAAATTAAAAAATGGAGTATTATAGTTTGATCTCATGTTTGGGTCTTTGTTTCATTTTGGGTAAATTATTGTATGTTCTGTAAGTAAGAGTCAACTTCTTTTTTTGCATATAGCTATCCAGTTGTCTCAGTACTGAGATTTTACACAAACCTTATCAGAGGCCCACATCCACTTGATCTTCATAGAGTAAATTTGTCCTACCCTGACCCCATGTGGCAGAGGAGAGTCTCCTGGCCCTCAAACCAATGCCCAAAGGTGGATTTATCCAAATGACTTGAAAATTTAGGTCTACACAAAAACTTGCACATGAATGTTTATCACAGCTTTATTTATAATTGCCAAAAGTTGGCTGCAATTGAGATGTCCTTCAGTAGACGAATAGGTAAACAAACTACTACATCCAGACAATGAAATATTGTGTAATGCTAAAAAGAAGTGAGCTATCAACCCATTAAAAGACCTGGAGGAAATTTAAATGCCTGTCATTAAGTGAAAGAAACCAATCTGAATTTTTAAAAAGATTTTATCCATTTATTCATGAGAGACAAACTCAGAGAGAGAGAAAGGCAGAGACATAGGCAGAGGGAGAAGCAAGCTCCATGCAGGGAGCTTGATGTGGGACTCGATCCCAGGATCACGCCCTGAGCCAAAGGCAGACGCTCAACCGCTGAGCCACCCAGGGATCCCAAAACCAATCTGAATATTATATACTGTGTGATTACAACTGTATGACATTCTGAAAAAGGCAAAGCTATGAGACAGTAAAAGATTAGTGGTTAAGGATTGTAGAAGGGAAAGAGGGATGAATAGGTAAGCACAGAGGATTTTTAGGGCATGAAACTAATCTATATGATACCTTAATGGTGGTATCATTAATCATATCAATATATTTGTCAAAACCGATAACACATACATCATTAGTGAATTCTAATGTGATCTATAGGCTTTGGGTGATAATAATGTATCAGTGTAGGTTCATTGATGGTAACAAATGTACCACTGGGGTGTAGGATGTTGATATTGGGGGAGGTTATACACGTATGGAGACAGGGGCATATGAGAACTTGGTACTTTCCATTCAATTTTGCTGTGAAACTAAAACTACTACTAAAAAGAAAAAAAAAGCTTGTTAAAAGCAAAACAAAAACCAAGTTCCAGGCAGCTTCACTGCTGAAATCTACCAAACACTTAAAGAATTAATACCAATCCTTCACAAACTCTTCCAGAAGATTAAAAACAAAACAAAACAAAACCCTAGGGACGCCTGGGTGGCTCAGAGTTTGAGCATCTGCCTTCAGCTCAGGGTGTGATCCTGGGTCCAGGGATCAAGCCCCACATTGGGCTCCCTGAGAGGAGTCTGCTTCTCCCTCTGTATATGTCTGTCTCTCTCTCTGTGCCTCTCATAAATAAATAATAAAAATCTTTAAAAAGAAAAGACATTACAGAAACACACACACACCAATTTCTTATAAATATGTGTGTAAAATCCTCAACAAAGTACTACCAAACTGAATTCAGAGACATATATAAAAGAATTATACAATATGACCAAATAGGGTTTTTTTTCTGTAACCAAGTAGGTTTTATTCCAGGTATACAAACTGTTTAACACCCCCAAATCAATTATTGTAACACATCATATCAATAGAAAAACATCACATGATCATCTTCATAGACACAGAAAAGCATGTGACAAAATCCAACACTGTTTCATGATAAAAAAACATACAGCAAACTGGGGTACCTGGGTGGCTCAGTCTGTTAAGTGTCTGCCTTTGATTCAGGTCAGGATCCTAGGGTTCTGGGATTGAGCCCAATGTCGGGTTCCCTGCTCAGTGGGGAACTGGCTTCCTCTCCCTCTGCCACTCCTTCTGATTGTGTGTGTGCTCTCTCTCTTGCTCTCTCTCTCAAATAAAATCTTTTTTAAAAGTGCATCAAACTATTAACAGAAGGGAACTTCCTTAGGCTGACAAGGGACAGCCAAGATCCTAATTAATGGTGATAGACAGGACGCCTTTACCCATAAGATCAGAACCAGGACAAGAATGTCCACTCTTGCTATTTTATTCAATATGGTATCAGGTGTTCTAGCCAGGTCAGTTAGGCCAGAAAAAAATAATAATTAAGGCATCCAGATTGGAAAGGAAGAAATAAAACTCTATTTTGACACAGAATATCCTAAGGAAACTTCTAAAAAACTATTTGAACAAATAAATGACTTCAGCAAGATTGGAAGTAGAAAATTAACACATAAAAATCAATTGTTTTCTTATACACTTGCCATGAAATATATTGAAAATGTAATTAAGAAAACAAGCCTATTGTAAGGGTACTGACAACACTGACTCAATCTTTGGCTTTCCCTCTTGTTCATGTCCATGCAGTGACCTCTCTCAGGCTATGATTTCCAGACCCCTTGTAAGTTATTTTTTTTTAATTTTAATTTATTTATGATAGTCAGAGAGAGAGAGAGAGAGAGAGAGGCAGAGACACAGGCAGAGGGAGAAGCAGGCTCCACGCACCGGGAGCCCGACGTGGGATTCGATCCCGGGTCTCCAGGATCCCGCCCTGGGCCAAAGGCAGGCGCTAAACAGCTGCGCCACCTAGGGATCCCCTGGACCCCTTCTAAGTTAATGTATGCCCTGACTAGAATGTGGGAAGACTTGTTCTGATCTTCCCTAAAGTGGCTCATGGAAGGCCTCACTTTAGATAAGCAGTAGGGATGCCTGGTGCATGGATGGTGCCATTTTATTCTTTTTTTTTTTTTAATTTTTTTTTATTTATTTATGATAGAGAGAGAGAGAGAGAGAGAGACACAGGCAGAGGGAGAGGCAGGCTCCATGCACGGGAGCCCGACGTGGGATTCGATCCCGGGTCTCCAGGATCACGCCCTGGGCCAAAGGCAGGCGCCAAACCGCTGCGCCACCCAGGGATCCCGATTTTATTCTTTTTAAATATTTATTTATTCTATGGAGAAAGAGAACAGGGGGAAGGGCAGAGGGAGAGAGAGAATCACAAGTAGACACCCTCCTGAGCATGGAGCCTGATATGGGGTTTAATCTCGCAACCCTGAAATCATGACCTGAGCTGAAATCAAGAGCTGGACGCTTAACCAATGCTTAACCAACTGAGCCACCCTGTCGCCCCTGGATCGTGCCATTTTAGATAACTACCCTGTGGCCTCCATCACCATGTCCCTTGCTCTATAAAAGCTGGGGATTAAGGTTCAGGCTTAGCAGAGAATAGCTGCACAGCACCAGGATCATTTGTCCATCCAATTCCTCCTTGTCAGTAAATTACCCTAAAAAAACCTCTGTGTAAACAGTAGGGAGTGCTTTGCTTCATTTTTTGTTCTTAAAGTACCTTCTCAGTCTGGAGGATACATTACTGACCCTCCTTCACCTTCTAACATCTACTTATAATAGCACCTAAGGAATAAAATACATAGTAATAAATTTAATTAAAAAACTTATACTCTAAGAACTACAAAACCTTGTTGAAAGAAATTGAAGAAGGTCTAAATAAATGGGAAAACCTTCCATGGTCAGGGATCTGAAGTTTTAATATTGTTAAGATGTCAGTTCTCCCCAACTTGAGCTATAGATTCAACATAATCCCAATCAAAATCCTAGCAAGTTATTCTGGATAACGACAACTGATTCTAAAGTTTATATAGAAAGGCAAAAGGCTCTAGGGTGCCTGGGTGGCTCAGTCAGTTAGGTGTCCAAATCTTGATCTCAGCTCAGGTCTTGATCTGAGGGTCATGAATTCAAGCTTTGCTTTGGGCTCCATGATGGCCATGAAGCTACTTAAAAAAAGAAAAGACAAAAGACAAAAGACTCAGAATAACTGACACAATACTAACAAAGAACAAAGTCACAGGTATGTCCCAATCTGACTTCAGGACTTATTATAAAACTGCAGTGATCAAGACAGCATGGTTTCGCAAAAAGAGAAATAGATGAATGGAACAGAATAGAGAACCCAAAAACACACATATATAGTCAGCTGATTTTTGACAAAGAAGCAATGGCAACTCAATGGAGAAAGTCCTTTCAACAAATTGTCTTTTCAACAAATGGTGATGAAATTCCTGGACCTTCATGTGCAAAGAAATAAATTAAACACAGACTTTACAATATTCATAAAAATTAACTAAAAACGGAACTCATAAACCTAAATGTAAAAAGCAAATTTTAAAACTTCTCAGAGTTAACATAACAGAAAATCCAGACAACTTGGGTTTGGCAATGAGGTTTTCAGATACAACACCAAAACCATGATCCATGAATGAAAAAATTGATAAACTGAACTTCACCAAAATTAAAATTTTCAATGCTTCAAAAGAGCTTGTTAAGAGAATGAAAGAACAATCCAAAGATTGGGACAAAACATTTGCAAAGTACATCTGCTAAAGGACTGGTATCCAAACTATACAAACAACTCTTAAAACTCAGTAATAAAACAAACAACCTCATTTGAAGATGGGCAAAAAAATCTGGAAAGACAGCTCACCCAAGAAGATACTCAGATAGCAAACAGGCACATGACAAAATGCACAACACCATATGTCACTGGGGAATTCCAAATTAAAACAGCAATGAGATGCTGCTTACATCTAGTAAAGTCCGAAATAATGACAATACCAAATGCTGGTGAAAATGTGGAGCAACAGCAAGTCTCATCCATTGTTAGTATGAATAGAAAATAGTACAGTCGCTTTGGAAGATAGTCTGGCATGCTCTTACAAGCCTTACTATACAACTCGGAAATCTCAGTCCTAGGTATTTTACCCAAATGAGCTGAAAACACACAAAAGTCTTCACGCAAATGTTTATAGCACCTTTAGTCACCACTGCCAAAAACTAGAAGCATCCAAGATACGCCTTTCAATAAACAGATAAACAAACTGTGGCATATCCATATAACTAAATATTATTCAGTGATAAAAAGAAATGAGCTATCAAGCCACAGAAAACTCAAGGACATGGAGAGAGCTCAAATGCATATTAATAAGTAAAAGAAGCTGGTCTGAAATGACTAGACACTGTATGATTCCACCATATAACATTTTGGAAAAGGAAAAACTATTGAGATAGTAGAAAGATCAGTGATGGCCAGGGATTTGGTGAGGCAAAGCAAAGAAGGGGCAGAGGGAAGAATAAATGAAACACGAGGG
Organism: Canis aureus; assembly: GCF_053574225.1. Lineage (NCBI taxonomy): Eukaryota > Metazoa > Chordata > Mammalia > Carnivora > Canidae > Canis > Canis aureus. The sequence continues at coordinate 50,976,688 of NC_135629.1, forward strand.
ATTTTTAGGGCTGCAAAACTACTGTATGGTACTCTGATGGTAGGTATATGACTTCATACATTTGTCAAAATCCATAGAACTATAAAACACAAAGAGTGAGCCCTATCATGAACCATGAATTTAGTTAATAATGCTGTATTAATCAACTTTAATCATCATCGAATGTAATACCCTGTTTCATCAGTTGTAACAAATGCACTACACTAATGCAAAATGTTAAAAGTCAGGGAAACTGTGAGCCAGGGGAAAGGGGTCATGGGAACTCTGTAAGAGCTGCTCATTTTTGCAGGAGTAAACCTAAAACTTCTCTGAAAAATAGTCTATTAATTTAAAAAATTAACAACCATTTCGTGGATGATTCATAACTGTGTAAAAATGAAACCTGATATATAACAGTACATACATTATGATGCGATATGCATAAAAACACACAAAAATAAAATATATTGACATAGGGATGCATACACAAGTTATAGAACTATGAGGAAAAGCAAGGAAATTATCTTATAATTCATGACACTAACTCCATCTGGAGAGAGATGGAGTGATTCCTCCCTTAAGTATCATTTTGAGGGCAGCCAAAATGGCTCAAAGGTTTAGCACCGCCTTCAGCCCAGGGTGTGATCCTGGAGACCCAGGATCGAGTCCCACATCAGGCTCCCAGCATGGAACCAGCTTCTCCCTCCGCCTGTGCCTCTGCCTCTCTCTCTCTCTCTGTCTCTCATGAATCAATAAATAAAATCTTTTTTTTTAAATATCATTTTGAGTGGGTATGAAATCTTCTTCCAAGTCTTGGCCTGCCTGATATTATACAGATTCCCTATATGACATTTCAGTTGACTGTGCAATCGTTTCATACATCTTCTACATATGTAATATTCTATACGTTTCTAAAATGTAAAGCTCAATATAAAAATAAATATTGGAGTGCCTGAAAGGCTTAGTCAGTTGAGCGTCTGATTCTTGATTTTGGCTCAGGTCCTAATCTCAGGGTCCTGGGATCAAGCCCTGGGTCATGCTCTGCTCTCAGTAGAGAGTCTGCTTGAGGACACATTCCCTCTCTCTCTCTCTCTCTCTCTCTCTCTCTTCCTCTGCTACTACTATTGCTTGCATTCTCTCTCTCTCTCAAATAATTATTTAAAAAAAATTTTTTTTCATGATAGTCACACAGAGAGAGAGAGAGAGGCAGAGACATAGGCAGAGGGAGAAGCAAGCTCCATGCACCGGGAGCCCGACATGGGATTCGATCCCGGGTCTCCAGGATCGCGCCCTGGGCCAAAGGCAGGCGCCAAACCGCTGCGCCACCCAGGGATCCCTCTCTCAAATAATTAAATGAATCTTTTAAAAAAATAATAAATCTCAGTGCAATTTGAATTACTAGCAACAAGACACTGGAAGAAAATTTTTAGAGGATATCATAGCCACAGTTTTAACTAATTTCTATTAAAAATAATTTTCTTAAAATCCTAAAATATGTCTAATGAAAGCTATTAAGTGGTTATAATGGGGGAAAGTATACATTGAAAGGCATCAAAGTATCATGAAGTAAGTGTTAGACAGGAGACTGAATATCACAATGATGCAATCACTCCCCACATAGATTTGGTGTTTTAGCAAATTGCATTGAATTCACCATAAGGTTTTGTTTAGTTTAAAGATATTTATTTATTTATTTATTTATTTATTTATTTATTTGAAAGAGTGAGTGAGAGAGAGAGAGCACACCAGGAGGAGTGGCAGAGGCAGAGGGAGAAGCTCCACAGAGCAGGGAGCACGACATGGAGCTCGATCCCAGGACCCTGAGATCATGATCTGAGCTGAAGGCAAAAGCTTAACTGACTAAGCCACCCAGGTGCAAAACTCAGGTTTTTGTTTTGGTTTGGTTTTGCTTTAAGAAAAATTAACTTTAAGTAATCTTTACACTCAATGTGGGGCTCAAACTTACAATCCCGAGATCAAGAGTCACATGCTTTACCGACGGAGCCAGCCAGGCGCCCCTGTTTTGTTCTTGAATTAATTAAAACTCCTTTTAAAAACCAACACAGAAGACAAATGTCTAAGAATAGCCAGGATTTTGTACAGAACACTGTTAGAGAGTGTCATGGGACTGAATGTTTGTGTCCTCCAAAATTCACATGTTTAAATCCTCCCCTGCGCTGTGATGGTATTAGGAGGTGGAGCCTTTGGGAAGTGATTAGGTCATGAGGGTAGAAACCTCATGAATGGAGTTATAAGAAGAGACACAAGAGAGTTTGTTTCTCCCCTCTGTGCTCTACCATGTGAGGATACAATGAGATCACAGCTGTCTGCAAATCAGGAGGCAGGTCTTTACCAGATACCAGATCTTCTAGCATCTTAAACTTGGACTTCCCAGCCTCCAGAACTATAAGAAACAGATGTTTGTTATTTAAGCCACCCAGTCTATGGTAATTTGTGATAGAACCCCATCAGACTAAGATTAGGGAAGTATTTTCCCTAGCATACCTCAAGACTTTTAAATCTATAGTAATCAGGACAATATGATATTAGCAGAGATATGTACAAACAAACCAATGGAAAAATAGGAATTTCTGGAACAAGGACATCTATTTAAGTTACATGAACCCATGACAGAGCAGGTAATGATAGAAATGATAGACATTTTAACACAGAGAAAGACAAGTGTTTATCTACAGTAGAATAATGAATCATCTCCTATCATGTCCATATACAATAATTACTATAGAGCTACCTATAAAAGATGAAAATAGAACACTCTAAAAAAATTACAGGCGAACGTTCTTTATAGCTTCATAGTAGGGAGAGATGTTTTATATAATAAAATAAAGTGGGCTCTTTCTACCTTTGTGGTGTGTGTGGTTGACTCACCATGTCTTCTCACAAGATTTTTAGAATCAAGTGACTCCTGGCCAAGAAACAAAAGCAGAATTGTCCACTTTCCCAATGGATTCAGATGAAAACTGGTAATAAAACCAGATACAATTCCAAGAAAAGATGGAGAAAAATCAAGCTCAATCAATAAGGAAGCACATGTGAGATTGCCCATGTATTTATGCTGCACCACAGTCACTACATTTTACTATGTCACAATGAAAACATTACCACAATCTCTGAATAGTTGGGCATGTTTTATTGGGGAAATCATTTTTCTCTTTGTTTCTATGCTTCTGCACTAGTAGGGGGTTCAGAAGTAAATATGTGAGAACTTTCATTTGGGGGGAAGAAAAAGGAAGAGGGGTGCCTGAAGACATTTGCCTTCAGCTCAGGTCATGATCCCAGGGTCCTGGGATGGAGCCCCATATCAAGCCCCTTGCTCTGTGGGGAGCCTGCTTTTCCCTCTCCCTCTGCAGCTCTCCCTACTTGTGCTCTCTCTCTTTGTCAAATAAATAAATAAAATATTTAATAAAAAAGGAAAAAAAAAGAAAATAGGCCCAATAGAGATGGACAAATTCAACTCTATTAAAATTAAGAAAAATCTGTCAAGGGGCACCTGGGTGACTCAGTGGCTGAGCATCTGCCTTTGGCTTAGGTCATGATCCTGGGGTCCTGGGAATGAGTCCCACATCGGGCTCCAGGCAGGGAGCCTGCTTCTCCCTCTGCCTGTGTCTCTGCCTCTCTCTCTGTGTCTCTCATGAATAAATAAACTCTTTAAAAATAAATAAATAAAACTACAGTTTTAAAAAAAGAACAATCTGTCAAAATGTAGAATTGAGTGAAAATTTGGGAGAAAGTGAATTGGGGAGAAAACATTTTAATACCTACAGATAATAAAGGATTAGTGTGCAGATAGTAAAAAATGGTAAGAAATAAATTAAATATGAGAAAATGACCTGAAACTTTCTTCAGAAGATGAAAGACTATATAGGAAAAATGCTCAATACCAATGATAATGAACAAAAACAATATATCATCACATACAGATTCTATTTATTGCCACATAGGCAAAAATAAAAGCTGTTGGCAATTGCAAAGAATAAATAAATGCACATGCATGAATCGTAATATAGTAATAGCATTTCCTAGCAAATTTGAATGTATCCATGATTTATAGCCCAGCAATTTTTCCCATGTAAAAAATTTAATAATGCACTAGCATTATTAGTTTAAATCCTAAGCATCACATAAATAGCTTTCTCTTTCAAGCGATCTGAATCACTACAGGTTGAATCCACCTATGCCTCTCTAGTTTCCCTTAATTTCCTTCTTTCCTTCCTTCATTTATAGTAAGCTCTATGCCCAACGTGGGGCTTGAACTCATGATCCTCAGATCAAGAGTCACATGCTCTACTGCCTGAGCCAGCCAACCGCTCCTACCTCTATTTATTTATTTTTTTAAAAGATTTTATTTATTCATGAGAGACACAGAGAGAGAGAGGCAGAAACATAAACAGAGGGAGAAGCAGGCTCTCTGTGGGGAGCCCAATGTGGGACTTGATCCCAGGACCCCGGGATCACCACCCGAACCAAAGGCAGACACTCAACCACCGATCCACCCCTCCTACCTCAATTTAAATTAATTTGAAATGGTCTTCCAAGATAGACTGTGATATCTTGGGTAAGTGCCACATCCATTTTCTTTGTTCCTGTTCTCCCTAACCTGTAACACCACCTGCTTATTGAGGGCACACAGAGAATATTTTAAACTGACCATCAAGGGATCCCTGGGTGGCGCAGCGGTTTGGTGCCTGCCTTTGGCCCAGGGCGCGATCCTGGAGACCCGGGATCGAATCCCACATCAGGCTCCCGGTGCATGGAGCCTGCTTCTCCCTCTGCCTGTGTCTCTGCCTCTCTCTCTCTCTCTGTGACTATCATAAATAAATAAAAAAATAAATAAATAAACTGACCATAAAAATTAATTAATTAATTAATTAAAAAAATAAATAAACTGACCATCATCTGTTCTAAGAGTGAATGGATAGTAATGTTGCCCTCACCACAAGAGGCAGCACCACTGCCTTTCCATTTTTGGAAAATGGTTTAAGCAGTTTCCTTTTTTTTTTTTTTTTTTTTTTATAAATGAGCATACAGTTAATAGAAGTAAAAGTAACGCTGTTTGGCTTAATTTCATCTACACTATTTAATTTTTCATAAGTTCTTAAGAAAGCAGTAAACCTTATGAACCTTGATTTCCCTGATTGTGAAAAGTGTGATTAAAAAAAATCCACACTTGGAAAGTAGTAGGAGTAACTGAAGTGCGAGAAAGGACACTATTGGAGGAGTTCACATTAGGGAAGAGACCTGATATAATTGATTAGTGTAAGAAAAAAAGAGGATGCTGGGAAGATGGCACAGAAGGAAGCACCAGGAATGTCTCCCTACTTAGACAACATTTACACTGGTAATATCTGTCTGTCTGATATAAACATTTGAATTCTGTAGTCTATTGAAGGCTTTCAAATTCCAAGGCACGGCTTGAGAGGTAAGTTGAGGTAAAGTTAACTTCAGCTCTTAGCAAAGTAGCAGCCATCCATTCCCTACCCCCAGCCTGATGGCAGTAACTGTGCATGTATTCCTGGAGCAGTTTGCACACAGATTGTGGGAGAAAGGGTGGGCAAAAAGGACCTTGTTCCCCAAATACCAGGAATCTGTGCTCTGATGGTTGACTACTGCTTCTGATCACATAGGTGCAGACAAAGAGGCAGTGGTCACTGTTATTGCAATTCCTTGCATTATTGTAAGCCCTTCCCTCTATAGGTGAGATCATTTCCAAAGTATTTGAAGTGTGGGTGCCCTTTTTCCTCTTTAATTTCCCCCCTTTTTTCAGGAGCTAGACTAGGATATTAAAAATCAATTATGTATATACAGAAAATTAGAAAGTCAGTTGGGCATGCCCAAGGAAAGGCACACACTCAGAAAATACTTAAATTTGCACATGCTGATCCTTGGCACAGAGATAGCTTACAACAATAAAATAACAACAAAAAAATTTTTTTAATTTATTAAATAAGCTCTATGCCCAATGTGGGTCTTGAACTTACAACCCTGAGATCAATAGTCACATACTCTATTGACTGAGCCACCCAACAACCCCTAAAATATACCCCCAAAACATTATAAAGCAAACCCTGGAAAAGGAGGAGAATCTGATTTCCAGAGTTACAACATTTTTAGATTCAGTTGTCCAGATTTCAACAAAGACCTCACAAGGTGTACAAAGAAATGAGAAAGTACAGCCATTTCAAAGGAAAAAATAAACCAACAAAAACTGCCCCTGATGGCAGATCTACTAAACAAAGACTTTAAAACAATTGCTCAGAGGACTAAAGGAAGATGTAGAAAAAGAAAACAATGTATTAATTAAATGGATATGCCAATAAGAAATAGGAAACATAACTGGAGCACCTGGGTGGCACAGTCAGTTAAGCATCCAATTCTTTATGTCAGCTAAGGTCATGACCTCAGGGTCATGAGACTGAGCCCCAAGTCGGGTTTTGCACTCAATGAGGAGTCTTCTTGAGACTCTCCCTCTCTCTCTATCCCTGCCCTTGCTCTCTCCCTCCCTCTCTCTAAAAATGAATAAATTAAATAAAATTTTAAAATAAAAAAAGGAAATAGAAAACATTTAAAAAGCCTGGTTACAATTTTTAAAAAGATTTTATTTATTTATTCATGAGACACACAGAGAGAGAGAGAGAGAGGCAGAGACACAGGCAGAGGGAGAAGCAGACTCCATGCAGGGAGCCTGATGTGGGACTTGATCCAAAGACCCTGGGATCACGACCTGAGCCGAAGGCAGACACTCAACCACTGAGCCACCCAGGTGTTCCTGGTTACAATTTTTATTTGTCAATTATATGTCAATAAAGATGGAAAAAATAAACCTAGTTTGGGGGATATTCTGGAGCTAGAAAGTACAATAACTGAAACGAAAATTTCACTAGAGGGATTCAAAGGCACATTTGAGCAGACAGAAGAAAGAATCAGCAAACTTGAAGAAAGATAGGAAAATGAAAATTATTGAGTCTGAGGGACAGAAAGAAATAAGATTGAAAAAAGTGAACAGAGGTTAAGGGACCTGTGGGACGCTATTGAATGGACCAACATTTACATTGTGGGAGGCCTAGAAGAAGAAAGAGAGAAAAGGAGAAGAGAGGATATTTGAAGAAATAATGGCTTAAAACTTCCCAAATTTGATGAAAGACACAAATATAAAAAACATACAAGCTGAATGGACTCCAAGTAAGATGAACTCAAAGAGACTCACACCATGACACATTATAATCAAACTATCAAAGCCAAGGGCATAAAGAATTTTGAAAGCAGCAAGAGAGAAGTGAATCTAGGGATCCTCAAAAAAATTGTTAGCAGAGTTCTCATCAGAAGCTTTGAAAGCCAGAAGACAGTGGGCTGATATATTCAAAATGATAAAAGAAAGCAAAACAAAATTATCAATCAAGAATCCTATATCCAGCAAAATCATCCTTGAAAAGTAGTAAGAAAAAAGTTGTGGGGCGCCTGCCTTTATTCATGGGAGACACAGAGAGAGAGAGAGAGAGAGAGAGAGAGAGAGAGGCAGAGACTCAGTCAGTTGTGTCTGCCTTTGGCTTGGGTCATGATCTCAGGGTCCTGGGATCAAGCCCCACATCGCATCGGGCTCCCTGCTCACTGAGGAGTCTGCTTCTCCCTCTCCCTCAGCCTCTCCCCCTGCTCGTGTGTGCTCTCTCTCCTTCTCTCTCACATAAAGAAATAAAATCATAAAAGAAAAAGAAAAAGTTGCAAGGCATATACAAAGCAAATAGCAAAATGACAGAAGTCCATCCTTATCAGTACTTATTTTACATGTAAATGAGTTAAATGTTCTAACCAAAAGACAGAGATTAGACTTTGAATTTTTTTAAAGTAGGTTCCATACACAGCATGGAGTCCAACTCCGCACTTGAACTCATGACCCTCATATCAACACCTGAGCTGAGATCAAGAGTCATCTTAAGTCAAGATGCTTAACCAACTGAGCCATCCAGGTGCCCTTGGACTTTCAATTTTTAAACATTAAGGCTTCCCCATCTTTTTATGAATTATAAGTACCATATATAAAAGCATTGTGAATTGGATGCTGAAAACCATGGGGAAAATAAGGAAACCAAACATCCAATGGTCATTAATTAAAATAATATCTTTAATCTACTTACAATAGTTGTAGCATTTACTGCCAGGTCAGATGGGCATGTTTGGAAGATAAGACAAAATGACTGAGTTTAATGAATGAAAAATGATCCCATTTCCTTAAAAAATTACATGTGTATGCATGCACACGCACACCCGTGCACACACACACACAATCTTATATCAGAGGACACTGTACCATCACTGAAGAATAAAATAATCATGCAAGCTCCTTTCCTTTCTCCTCACATTAACTGCCTCAGGAATAATGTTCTGTTTACTTGTTCCTAGAAAAGTGTTTAGAGAAAGGGCAGTATATCCCGCTAAGTGGAAGGGGATGTTTACTTATGGCTCTTGTATATTATTAGAGATTCCAACAATTAAATAGCTGATTATTGTATTGACTTAAATATTTATGAAAGCTTTCAGGAAAAAATAAACTTTCGTGTTACCACAATGTGGAAAAAAGTTCAGAAATAGTTATTCTTGGGCAGCCCTGGTGGCTCAGCAGTTTAGCGCTGCCTTCGGTCCAGGGCATGATCCTGAGTACCCGGGATTGGGTCCCATGTTGGGCTCTCTGCATGGAGCCTGATTCTCCCTCTGCCTGTGTCTCTGCCTCTCTCTCTCTCTGTCTCTCCTCTCTCTGTCTCTCTCTCTGTCTCTCTCATGAATAAATAAGTAAAATCTTTAAAAAAAAGAAGAAATAGTTATTCTTATGAAAAAATATAAAATAAATCCAGAAAACCTAGAGAAACTTAGGGAAGCTCTGAGAGACCACATTTTGGTGAGGAATTTTGGGACCAAAACATACACATCACCATGTGATTTTGCATTAGGATATTTCCTTTTGGTCTTCCTTTAAAACAAACAAACAAAAAGCTTCTTCGCTACCCTTCAGTCACAAAAATATTCTCCTGCATCTGCTGATAACTTTATATTTTTACTTTTCACCATTTCAGTATGAGTTAACTTTACTGTATGATATAATTTAGGAGGTCTCAGTTCACCTTTTTGCGGGACAATATGTAACTGTTCTAGCACCATGTTGAGTAGACTTTCCCCGTTGAATTATTTGGGGCTGTATGTCTAAAATCAATTAGCCAGAACACCTCAGTGGCTCAGGCAGTTAGGCATCTGACTCTTGATTTTGGTCATGATCTCAGGGTTGTGATATCGAGCCCCATGTCAGGCTCTGTACTGGGCATGGAACCTGCCTAAGATTCTCTCCCTCTACCGCCTCTCTCTCTTAAAAAAAAGAAAAAATAGAAATTTAAAATAAATAAATTAGCCAAGAAGGTAGGGAATTCTTTCTCATTGATCCATGTCTAATCTTAACGCCAGTCCCACACTGTCTTGGCTACTGTAGCTTTGTAGTATGTTTTGAAATGTCCTACAGTTAATGTCTTCCTGTTCTAGACCCTGTTTATCTCTGAAACCCAGTGACTTTCCTTATCCATACTAGTCCACCCAACTGGGGTCCTGCTCCTCCATCCTACATAATTCCTCCCACTCTGGTCTCCTACTCCCCAATACTTCAGGATTTTGCTGTTTCTCCTTCTGGGTCTCTATTCTTCCTCTCTCTGGAAACCAACTCTCTGCTTCAACATTATATCTCTTTACTGTCATTCCCATGGACCCCTTTCCTCCTCAGGCTACTGGTCTCCTCTTCCTGGGGTGGTTCCCCTTCCTTGGGCAGAAGTCTGCCCTGGGTTTGTCTCTGTCTAGGTCTGTAGGGGTGCATTTGGTATCTTCAGAATGTCCCACCTGGGGTGGGCATGGTAAGCACTTGCCCCAGGTGCACAGGACTCACAAACATTTCTGGGCTCTTTGCCTCAACTCCTACTTCCTTCTCTTGTCCCTCACAGGGTATCCTGGGGCTAATGTGGGGGTACCCTAAGGGTTTAGGAGAGGGCACCTTTTATCAGGAAAAATGAAAGGGGATGGAAAAGTCATATGAATGTTCTTCTTACAGAAGACAGCACACACGTGAGTTTTTACTTAATAGAAAGTTCATTTGTAACACAAACTTTCACCAGCACTTAATCTGTGCATTGCCACCAACTCAGGGGATTATATCCTCCAGGGAGAGTGGAAGACCATGTTACTTATTAAACTACTATCTCTTAGCTTTGATCCCATCCTTATATGCTTTTTCATGTGTTACTGGAATGGGGCCTCAGAAAATCATGTTTCTGCTTTCCAGAGGTTCCTGGTTAGGCACCACCAGTTGAAGGTGGTAGAGACAGACAGAAAGACTGTAGGCAGAAGGGACTCACTCCTTCCTCTTTCCTGTCACACCTGCTTCTTCACTCTGCAGAGGCAATTCCTGCTGGCATCAGCTGCTGACCCCACTTTGCAGCTCTCCCATCACTTGCAGAAGCAGCCTCACGGACACTCCTTAGAAAAACTAGTACAAGCCAAGCTGCACTGCTTTCTCAGGATTCTGATTTCTAGCCCCACAGGACCCACCCTCCAAGATTAACGAGACTTACTCTCTCATCTTCCATTTGATCCCCCAGTCCTAAAGAGAAGCAAATTCTTCCTATAGTTGCTACCTCTTCTCTACCCTTGAGTTTTCTTTCTGTTTTTCAGTTCTTCAATAACTGGTCAATAATTTTTATATTCAATTCTCATTATTAATGTGACTTCTGACTGGGCCATGGATGGTATGAAGACCATCCTCCAACTCCCTAAAGTTCATGCCTTTCTTACCAGCACAAGATGCCAAGGTAGTTTGAGCTCAGAGATAGACCCCACCTCTACCAAGCTAATCTCGTGACAGGGGCCTCTGATCCCTTGTGTTGGCCAAACCTGCCTCTTGGAAACTTCTTCCCTCTCCATTGTAGCCTCTGCCTCTCCTGGATCTTATACCATACCTCTCTTCTCTTTGGACTTCATCAGTAGCTCATGTGCCATTTTTGGGAGCTGGCCCTTGAACTGGAGGAACAGAGCAGACCTTATTTACTAATTGATGTGTAAGACTGTTCTAACCTATTTGGCAAATATCTGAAGGACTGGTGTAAGGTGCTCACATTTCATTAACCAAACTCAAATCTCAAGTGGGAAAAGAAGCAGGCACTGCTCATAAAAGCTGCATGGCATTATAAAGACCTACAAATATCTGGGGCAAGAGTTTAGAAGATTAAGACATAACAATAGGCTGCCGGGATCCCTGGGTGGCGCAGCGGTTTAGCGCCTGCCTTTGGCCCAGGGCGCGATCCTGGAGACCGGGGATCGAGTCCCACGTCGGGCTCCCAGCATGGAGCCTGCTTCTCCCTCCTTCTGTGCCTCTGCCTCTCTCTCTCTCTCTCTCTCTGTCTATATCTATCATAAATAAATGAATAAATAACTCTTTAAAAAAAGAGAGAGAGAGAACATGTGCAAGCACAAGCAGCAGAGGGAGGAGAGGAAGAGGGAGAGGAAGAAGCAGACTTCCCACTGAGTAGGGAGCCCAATGTGGGGCTTGGTCCCAGGATTCAATCCCAGGATCCCCGGATCATGATCTGAACCAAGGGCAGACACTTCCAACTGAGCCACCCAGGCACCCTGGCTTCTAAGATATTTTAAGGAATAGCATCTGTTGGGTTTCCCCCCATCTCTTCTCCTTTTGGGAGCTAGGCATTTAAGAATTATGACACTCATAAGCAACCAAATATATGGGGGAATTTGGAAAACCGCTGCACACAGCCAAAGAAAAACACAGGTTCAGAAAAGACTTCTGAAGCCCTTAAGCTTCTCCCTCGGGCTGATCTACAGAACAGACTCCTACCACAATTTTAAAAAAGAGAAAGAAAAAAGAAAACCCTGGAGAAAGGGTGAGGGCCAAATTTCCAGAGTTATCACATTATAAGTTTCAATCTTCAGTTTCAACAAAACACAGCAAGGCAGACAAAGAAAGAGGAAAGTATGATCCATTCAAATAAACAAAATGAACAAAAACCAGCCCTGAGGAAACTCAAATGTTGTGCTTACTAGAAAAAAACCATAAAACAACTGTGTTAAATATGCCCACAGAATGAAAGGAAAACATGGTCAGGGATGGAAAAATTATACATGAACAAAATAAGAACATTAATAAAGATAGAAATTATAAAAAGAAACCAAAGAGAAATTATGGAGCTGAAAAATACAATAACTGAAATGAAAAAAATCTATGAAATGGGTTTATAGATTTAAGTAGGAAGAAGAAAGAATCGGCAAACTTGAAGTAGTTTGAGTATGAGAAGTGGAAAGTAAAATGAAGGGCGCCTGAGTGGCTCCGTAGGTTAAGTGTCTGCCTTCTACTCAGATCATGATCTCAGGGTCCTGGGATCGAGCCCCAAGTTGGGCCTCCCTTCTCAGCTGGGAGTCTGCTTCTCCCTCTTCCTCATCCCCTCCTCTCTGCTCCTGCACTCTCTCTCTCTCTCTCTCTCTCTCAAATAAGTAAATATTATCTTCTAAAACAAGAAAGAGGGCACCTGGGTGGCTCAGTGGTTGAGCATCTGTCTTTGGCTCAGCTCATGATCCTGGGATCCTGGGATCAAGTCTCACATCAGGCTCCCCACAGAGATCCTGCTTCTCCCTCTGCCTATGTCTCTGCCTCTCTCTGTGTGTCTCTCATGAATAAATAAACAAAATCTAAGAAAGAAGAAAAGAAAGAAAGAAAGAAAGAAAGAAAGAAAGAAAGAAAGAAAGAAAGGAAGGAAGAAAGAAAGGAAGGAAGGAAGGAAGGAAGGAAGAAAAAGAAAGAGAGAGATAGATGAACAGAGCCTAAGGGATTTGTGGGGTGCCATCAGGTAGACCAACACCCATATATGGGAGGCCCAGAAGGAGAATAATGAGAGAAAGAACAGAAAGAATCTTTGAAGAAATAATAGCTGAAAACATCCCAAATTTGATTAAATAAATGTATCTATAAATCCAAGAAGCTCAACTAACACCAAGTAGGATAAACTCAGAGACCCACAACAAAACACATTATATTCAAATTGTCAAAAGACAAAGAATCTTGAAAACAGCAAGAGGGAAGTGACTTGTCACATACAAGGGTCATCAATAAGATCATAAGCAGATTTCTCTTCAGAAACCTTGGAGGCTAGAAGGTAGTGGGTTGATATATCAAAAGTGCTGGGGGAAAAAATTTTTTTATACAGACTGTCAACTGAGAATTCTATATCCAATAAAAAACTGTCCTTCAAAAACTGAGGTAAAAACTAAGATATGCTGAGATAAATGAAAGCTGATGAGAGTCATTACTACTAGACCTGCCTCGCAAGAAATGCTGAAGAAGCCTTCCAGGTTGAAATGAAAAGAGAAAAGACATCAGACAGTAACTTGAGTCATATGGAGAAATAAAGGTCTCCAGCAAAGGTACCTATATGGGCAAATATTATAATTACGGTTTAACTCTACTGATTTTTTAAAACAAGATAAATTTTAAAACAATTATAAATCTATGATATTGGACACAATTTATTTATTTATTTATTTATTTATTTATTTATTTATTTTTAATTTATTTATTCATGAGAGACACGGAGAGAGAGAGAGAGAGAGAGGCAGAGACACAGGCAGAGGGAGAAACAGGCTCCACACAGGGAGCCCAATGCGGGACTCAATCCCGGGTCTCCAGGATCACGCCCTGGGCTGCAGGCAGCGCTAACCTGCTGAGCCACCCAGGCTGCCCTGGACACAATTTATAAAGATGTAATTTGTGACATCAATAATTCATAGGGTTGGGGCACCTGGCTGGCTCAGAAGGTGCAGCATGCAACTCTTGATCTCAGGGTTGAGTTCAAGCCCCAAGTTGGGTGTAGAGATTACATCATACATACATATATACAGCATAGGCTTATGGACCTGTATAGAAATAGAATATACATACTTTATTAAATTTAAGCTGGTATTCATTCAAATTAGATTTTTATAAATTAGAATGTTAAATGTAACCATAAAGAAAATATCTACAGGAAAATACATAAAAGGAAATGAGAAAGGAAACAAAATGTTTCACTACAAAAAAATAAATAAACACAAAAGAAGGCAGGTACCTGGGTGGCTCAGTCCTTTAGGTGTCTGCCCTCTGCTCAGGTCATGATCCCAGAGTCCAAGGACTCGAGTCCCATATCAGGCTCCCTGCTCAGTGGGGAGCCTGCTTCTCCCTCTCCCTCTCCCCCTACTTGTATTCTCTCTCTCACTCACTCCCTCTCTCTGCGTATGTCTCTGCCTCTCTCTGTGTCTCTCATGAATAAATAAAATCTTTTTAAAAAACACACAAAAGAAGGCAATAATGGAAGAAATAAAGTACAAAAAAGCTATAAGACATACAGAAGACAAATGGCACAATAGTAGAAATAAGTCCTTCCTTATTAGCAATTACTTCATAAGGAGATGGATTAAGCCTGTAATCAAAAGGCAGAGATAGAATGGAATTTTAAAACCTTTGGCCAGGGTTAGGGGGATGTGTGTGCTGCAGGGTGGAAGAGTGCTGGCTCACTGACCCACTCTCAGTCAAGGCCAGGGCATTCTCAGCCCAGCCCCCCACACCCCTCACCTGAGCCTCTCCTGGCTCAGTCCCGCCCCCTTCCCTGCAGTTCTGGGACCTGCATTGACACCCTCAGTATGTCTGCTCACACTGGTGCCAGGAAACATGCTGCAGCACTTGGAGCACCAGTTCACCTTCAGGGAGAACTCAGGCGGCATCCTGAGTCCTCTAGTGACATTGGGCTTGAGAATGGGGAGGGCAGAAGTGGGAAGGAGACAAGGCAGCAACAAAGAGAGAAGGGAGAGAGGAAACCCTGCTTTGCTCCCACTCAGCCCAGGCCACTCACTGCCTACAGGACTTGTTCTCCTTCACCATCACCTACTTGCAAAAGACCACACTGTCATCCAACCAGCTCCAGGCTGGTGCCTCCAGGCTCAATGTAGAAGGGTGAAGTTCTGGAGATGGTGTCTGTGAATTGGTGGAGGAACTTGAATGGTTGGAGTGTGGCTCTGAACCTCAACACAGAGTTTGAGGAATATCTGGTGAGTCTAAGCTCCAAAAGTGGTTCTTGTATCTCTTGAGGAGACTTCCAGACAAGGATAAAGGTCTTGAAGGTCTGGGGTGGTATCTAGTGCCTCCTTGGTGTGGATTGGAGGGTCTGACTTTATCAAAATTATAAAAAATATTTACTCTCCAAAAGACCCAGGAAGACATGAAAAGAATCGGCAGACTGGGAGAAAATATTTGTAAAACATGTATCTGACAAAGGACTTTTATCTAGAATATATAAAGAACTCTCAAAACTTGGGGCACCTGGGTGGCTCAGTGGTTGAGCATCTGCCTTCAGTTCAGGTTGTGATCCTGGGGTTCTGGGATCAAGTCCCATATTGGGTTTCTCCCTCTGCCTAGGCCTCTGCCTGTCCCTGTCTCTCATGACTAAATAAATCTTAAAAAAAAAAAAAAAGGAACTCTCAAAACTCAACAATTTAAAAAATGGCCAGTTAGAATATGGGCAAAATGGAGGTGCCTGGGTGGCTCAGTCAGTTGACTCTTAATCTCAGCTCTTAATCTCAGCTCAGGTCTTGATCTCAGGGTTGTGAGTTCAGGCTCTGCACTGGGCATGGAGCCTACCTGAAAAGAAAATGGGCAAGATATATGAACAGACATTTCACTGAAAATTATATAAAGATGGTAAATAAGCACATTCAAAAATATTCAACATTATTAGCCATTAAGGAAATGCAGATTCAAAGGAGACATTACTATACACCTGTTAAAACAGCTAAAATCATAAATAGCAATAACACCAAATGCTGGTGAGGATGCAGAGAAACTTAATTGCTCATGCTTTGGTGGTGGGAATGTAAAATGTAAAAAAGCTAAACATGTTCTTACCATAAGACTCAACAATTACACTCTTAGGCATTTATCTTTAAAAATAGGGGTGTCTGGCTGGCTCAGTGGGAGAGGCATGTGACTCTTGATCTCAGAGTCATGAATTCAAGCCCCACATGGGGGGTAGAGATTACTTAAATTTTTTTAAATTTAAAAAATAAAGAGAGATGCTTAGGTGGCTCAGCGGTTGAGCATCTGTCTTCGGCTCAGGGCATGATCCTGGGATCCCAGGATCAAGTCCCACATCGGGCTTCCTGCATGGAGCCTGTTTCTCCCTCTGCCTGTGTCTCTGCCTCTCTCTTTGTGTCTCACATAAATAAATAAATAAAATCTTTTTAAAAATTAAAAAATAAAAATAATAAAAAAATAAATAAGTTCACATAAATATCTGTACATAAATGTTCATAGCAGCTTTATTCGTAATATCCCTAAACTGGGAACAACTCAAATGTTCTTCAGTGGGTGAGCAGTCACATAAACTGTGGTACATTCAAATCATGAACTACTAGTCGGCAATAAAAAGGAACTAGGTATTGATCCGTTAGCAACTTGGATGAATCACAAAGGAATTGATTTGAGTGGGGGGGGGAGCCAATCTCAGAGATTACGTAGGTTATAGTTCCAGTTATATAGCATTTTTCTTTTTTAACAGCTTTATTGAGATACAAATTCACATACCATACAATTCACTCATCTAAAGTAGACAATTCAGTGACTTTCAGCATAGTCAGAGAATTGCGCACCCCTTACCACAGTTTTAGTACATTTTCATTACCCCTACAAAAAAATCCCCACCCCTCTTAGCTATCCAACAGCTCTAGGCACCACTAATACCCTTTCTATCTCAATAAATTTGCCTATTCTGGAAATTACATGCAAATGGTCCTTTGTGATCAGCCTTTTCACTTAGCATCGTATTTTTTTTAAAGATGTATTTATTTATTCATTCAGAGAGAGCAAGAGAGAGAGGCAGAGACACAGGCAGAGGGAGAAGCAGGCTCCATGCAGGAAGCCCGACGTGGGACTCGATCCGGGTCTCCAGGATCACACCCCGGCCTGCAGGCGGCGCTAAACCGCTGCACCACCGGGGCTGTCCAGCATCGTATTTTCAAGGTTTACTCATGTTGTAGCATTTTTCAGGACTTCATTTCTTCATACGGCTGAATAATATTTCATTGTATGGATATGCTAGAACATTCTTGAAATGGCAAAATGATAGGCAGGGAGAATTGATTAATGGTTTCCAAGCTGGAGGTGATTGCAGCCATAAAAGAGTAACACAAGGGGTCCTTGTGATGGAACTATTGTGTACAACTGGAATAATCATGCAAATATAGCCCCGAAAAACTAGAAGCAACTACATGTGCCTGTACACACACACACACACACACACACACACACACACACACACCAATGCATGTAAATCTGAAGAAATCTGAGTAAGGTCAGAATTTATATCAATTTCCTGGATAGTTTATTGTACCTGAGTTACGCTATGTGTTACTATGGGGGGTGGGGGAGGAATGGGTGAAGAGTATACTTGATATCTCTCCTACAACCACATGAGAATCTACAATTATAAGAAAATAAAAAGTGTTGGCTTTGTTTTTTGTTTTTTTTTTACTGAGTCACTAAAGTCTGGCCCACACTCAAGCAAAGCGAAATTAGGCTCCATCATTTGAAGGAAGGATGTTTTGAGCTAAACATATGTGTCTCTCCAAATTCATTTGTTTTTTGTTTTTTTTTTAGATTTTATTTATTCATGAGAGACACAGAAAGAGAGGCAGAGGGAGGAGAAGCAGGCAGCATGCAAGAAACCCAATGTGGGACTCAATCCAGGGAATCCAGGATCACGCCCTGAGCCAAAGGTAGACACTCAACCACTGAGCCACCCAGGCATCCCCTCCAAATTCATTTGTTGAGGCCCTAACCCCCAGTGTGATGGTATTTGGAGGTGGAGACTTTGGAAGGTGATTAGGTTTAACTGAGGTCATGAGGGTAGGGCCCTCATGATGAGACATTCTCCTTCTAAAAGACACCAGCGGGGCTTACCCATTTTGTCCCCCCCCCCCCCCACTGTCTCTGTCCCTGCCATGTGAGGGCACAGCAAATGGTGACCATTTGCAAGCCTGGAAGAGAGTCCTCATCAGGAATTGAACTGGCTAGCACCTTGACCCTGGACTTCCCAGCCTTCAGAATGGTGAGAAATAAATGTTTGCTGTTCCATTAGAGTGGGTTGAGTGACTAAGACAGAGGAACAGCAAAGAAAACCCAACACACCAGAGATGTGTCATAGAGGGGACAGAGCGTTGGGGTTAAGCCTGAACTTCAGAGTTGGAAAGAATTGAGTTTAGACCCAGGCTGGTCACCATGGACAAGTCCCTTGAGTTCTCTGAGCCTCAGTACACCCTTTTGTAAAATGGAGATGATAAAGCCATTGTGAAGCCGCCTTTAAACTACATAAGACTTGGCATCAGGTACATATGGGTAACTGCCGTTATTATTACTGTTATTATTATTCATGTAGTTGTCCATGCTAATGATGTGATATACCAAGATGAAGGGTGTGGACTTACTCTCCAAAGCACTGGGGAGGCCAGGGAGGGGGTCCGGGGGTGGAGGGCTGAGCCAGGGAGAGACAGGGAAAGGTCCCTTTGGAACTGCAGTAGATGAGTAGGAATTAAAGGCTGGGACAGCCACCCAAGCAATGGTGTCTGGCCCTGGGTGGTGGCCATGGGATGGAAGGAATGAGAGCAAGACAGAAATTCGGGACTAAGTGTGGGTCTCAATGGTGACCCCATGAACCAGGCTGAGAGGAACCACCCTAAGGGAAGGGTGAGGGGGGGAAAATGTATCAGGAATTCAGTCTTGACCTGGCTGTGCTCAAGGTCCTTCCTTCTGCCTAAATTAAGGTTGGGTTTTGTTTTTTTTTAATTTAAGGATTTTATTTATTTACTCATGAGAGACAGAGAGAGAGAGAGGCAGAGACACAAGCAGAGGAAGAAGCAGGCTCCCTTCAGGGAGCCTGATGCAGGATCAGTTCCGGGACCCCAGGATCATACCTGAGCCAAATGCAGACGCTCAACCACTGAGCCACCCAGGTGTTCCTGGGACGTCTTTTCTTTTTTTTTTTTTTTTCTTTTTTTTTTTTTAAAGATTTTATTTATTTATTCATGATAGTCACAGAGAGAGAGAGAGAGAGAGAGAGAGAGAGAGAGAGGCAGAGCGAGAAGCAGGCTCCATGCACCGGGAGCCCGACGTGGGATTCGATCCCGGGTCTCCAGGATCACGCCCTGGGCCAAAGGCAGGCGCCAAACCGCTGCGCCACCCAGGGATCCCTGGGACGTCTTTTCTTATTGTGCCTTTCTGATGCTCCCCCGCGCCCCTGAAGATGCTGCCATAGACACCTCCTCTGAGAATGTCTCTGGAGCAGATGCAGTGGGCAATTTCCCAAGAAGCCGACTGCTCATCAGCTTCTCCTGAAAGCATCTGAATCCCCAGGAATCTCATTCGAAGTTTCTCTGAAGCAATCCTTGGACGGAGGCACCGCAGGACTCTCCAGGCCCTGCACATGGGAGCTCGAAGAAGCCTTTGCTCACCAAAACGGAGACGCTGCCCGCAGGCTGCTGCTGCAGTTCAGGCTGTGGCCACGCGGGGGCAGAAGTGCACAGATCCAGGGTCTGAGAAAGACACCCAGGCCTTGTCCCCTGAGTTCCCAGGCAAAGACCTCTGCCATTTGGGGTTGGGGGGTAAAGGAGAAACACCGGCCATGCAGCTTTTTTCCCACCTGTCCCACCCACCCAGTGCCTGAATCCTATGTCCAACAGTTAGTGGAAATCATGCAAAACCTAAGTTAGATCAGTCCCTCTGCTGAGAATTCTCCATGGTGGCCACCTCACTGTCAATAAGGCCCCCATCCCCGCAGCCCCCAAAACCCCAGACTGTCTGTCCCACACACCCCCCTCTGGCCCTGCTCTCCTCTCACTTAACCCCTCACTCCCTCTGCTCCAGCCACACTGGCCTATAGGTGCCTCGAAGCCAGCAAATTCAGGGCAGCACCTGGGTTTCAGACAGCTTTGGTGCCTAGAAAACCCTACCACTGTGATTACTTTGTAAATGTACAGTCAATGGAAATGATATTTTTAGAAAGTTTCCCTTAAGGCTTTGGTTCCAATTACAGCTATTATGTTATTTATATACCTGGGTAAGTGGACTGCTACTTGCAAAGAGGCCACTGGGCACGCTTTTGGATCCATCTAGAAATGTCGTGGGATGAAATCACTTAAATGCTGTATGAGGCATTTACAAAAGTGATATATCTGATTCTGTAATCTTGTGAAATGCCTCCACCAAGCAAGCTCTTCTGAAATCCTTAGCAGTTATTGTGAATCTAAAAATTAAATATAAATAGGGAGAAATATGTTCTCATTCCGATACTACTTCTAAACCTGGCCAAATCATCATGCAGTTTCCAATTTAGTTATCAGCTTGAAATTAATTAATCATCTCTACAAGCAGACAAAAATCCAGTAACTCTTGCTCCTTCCAAAGGGGGGCGGGAGATTATATTATATACTCTTAGGGTCTCTTTTGTTTTGTTTTTTTCTTTTTTATTTTATTTTATTTTTTTATAAATTTATTTTTATTGGTGTTCAATTTGCCAACATATAGAGTAACACCCAGTCCTCATCCCCTCAAGTGCCCCCCTCAGTGCCCGTCACCCAGTCACCGCTACCCCCCACCCACCTCCCCTTCCACCACCCCTAGTTCGTTTTTAGGGTCTCTTTTGAATTATAACTATGAGGGTGGGCAGCCCGGGTGGCTCAGCGGTTCAGCGCTGCCTTCAGCCCAGGGCCTGATCCTGGAGACCCAGGATCGAGTCCCACATCAGGTTCCCTGCATGGAGACTGCTTCTCCCTCTGCCTGTGTCTCTGCCTCTTTCTCTTTCTCTCTCTGTGTCTCTCGTGAATAAATGAATAAAATCTTAAAAAATAAAATAAATAAAATAAAATAAAATAAAATAACTATGAGCGTGGAGGGACCATTCAAACCTATTTTCTTCTTTTATAAAAGGAAAATGTAAAAAAAAAAAAAGGAAAATGTGTATCTGAAACAATTACAACTGGAAGTTAACTTTTTCTTCTTCGTGTAGCGGTACAGGGCTATTTGGGTGATTATATTCTGTCCTCTTCTGTTTGTCAAATTTTAATTTTGGTAAAATACGAGTAACATAAAGTTTACCATCTTTACCATTTCTAACTGTATAGTTCAGTGGCTTTCAGTACATTTCACATGGTTGCGCAACCATCACCACCGAAATCCACCTCCAGGACTTTTTTTCATCATGCAAACTGAAACTCTGTCTCTGTTAAACCTTTACTCACCCCCCTCACCCGCCCCCAGACACACACACACACACACACACACACACGCAAACTCTACTTTTGATCCCTATGGATTTGACCACCCTAAGAACCTCCTATGAGTGGAATCATACAGACCTTTTGTAACTGGCTTATTTCACTCACTCAGCAGGATGTCCTCAAGGTTCATCCATGCTGTAGCAGGTGCCAGAATCTTGACTGTGTTTTTCAAGTTAAATTTAAAACAAAAATAAAAGAGCATGTGCACATGATTAAAATAAAAGATCTTTTGCAGAGCGTGTAATGAATGGCAAACACCTGTGGAATCTGGTCATTTCCACCATTCTGAATGTGCCGGCTCCCTCTCTTCACCCACAGGTGAATGGAGCTCTCGCCTGCTGATTTTCTGTGGTAGTGGATCAGGCTTTAGCTAACAGCTTCTTCCTTCCCCAACTGCCTCCTCACACAGTTCCTCTGCTGGCCATTTTTGAAAATTTTCAGGAACATACTTACCTCATTATTTCTTCTTCTACAAACTATGGTTCCTTTGAGTGTTCCAACTGGGTAATGTTAAAAGTGGGTATTTTTAAGGCACTTCCTAGGGCACCCCTCAATATTTCTACATAGATTAATTCATTTAATGTCCACAATAACCATGTCTGACCTCAGATAGTGCCTTTACAAGCCCATTTTACAGATGAGAAGCTGAGGCCCAGAAAGCATAAGTCACTTGCTCTAAGTCACAGAGCTTAGCAAGTGGCAAAGCCTGAGCTGCCTTTGGTTATTTTGTTTTGTTTGTTTGTTTTCAATCTCACTGGGAGTGAATAAGTTGTTTCTTTAATGACTATAGTGAGGTTTATGAGAACTCAGGCAGTGTACATTTAAGATCTGTCCACATCATTGTATGCAAATTCTACATCAAAGGAAAGAGCTGTAAACAAAGACTGAACTCTAGTTAATAGTATAACTAGTATAACCCAATACTGCAGTATTGGGAGGGAAGTGTGCGGGTGTCTGTGACATATTAAAATGAGTAAAAAGTGGGGCGCCTGGGTAGCTCAGTTGGTTAAGTGTCCAACTCTTGATTTTGGCTCAGGTCATGATCTCAGGGTGTGAGACTGAGCCCCGAGTCAGGCCCTATGCTGAGCAAGGTGCCTGCTTGGGATTCTCTCCCTCTCCTTCTGCTCCCCTCACCCCCACTGTGTGCAAGCTCTCTCTCTTAAAGAAAAGAGTAAGGATGCCTGGGTGACTCAGCGGTTGAGTGTCTGCCTTTGGCTCAGGGCATGATACCAGTTTGGGGATCAAGTCCTGCATCGGGCTCCTCACAGGAAGCCTGCTTCTCCCTCTGCCTGTATCTCTGCCTCTCTCTCTGTGTCTCTCATGAATAAATAAATAAAATCTTAAAAAAATGAAGAGTAAAAGTTAAGATGGGTGAATGGGTAGATATTAGAACAAATACATTCAAATGTTAATTGCAGTATCTGTACAATTGTACAATTCTTTTAAGATTTTATTTATTTGAGAGAGAGTGTATGTGCACACAAGTGGGGGGAGGGGCAGAGGGGGAAGTGGACTTCCTGCTGAGCAGGGGCCCGGATATGAGTCTCCATCCCAGGACCCTGAGATCATGACCTGAACCAAAAGCAGATGCTTAATGGACTAAGGCACCCAGGTGCCCCTACAATTATACAATTCTTTTTTTTTTTTAATTTTTATTTATTTATGATAGTTACAGAGGGAGAGAGAGAGGCAGAAACACAGGCAGAGGGAGAGGCAGGCTCCATGCACCGGGAGCCCGACGTGGGATTCGATCCCAGGTCTCCAGGATCGCGTCCTGGGCCAAAGGCAGGCGCCAAACCGCTGCGCCACCCAGGGATCCCCCAATTATACAATTCTTTTAGCTTTGCTGTATGTTCGGAATATTTCAGAACAAAATGTGGGGACCTCCGTCCTGAGCTTCCACGGGAAAACCTGTCTTCTCTCACCCAGACAAGCAAGATGTCCCTCAAACTCAATACATCCACATTTGGATTTGTCTACTTCCCCCCAAATGGTTCCTCTCAGTCTCTTCCTTGGGGTGCTTCCCATTCACAAGGCCCAAAAGCTGAGAGTTGCCAGAGATTTCTTCTTCTCACCATTGGGCCCCAAGATTTATCTTAGTATGACCAACTGTCCTCCCATTTTACCTAAGACTGAGGGTTCCCGGGCTGTGGAATATTCTGTACTAAAATCAGGCAAACTGAGATGAGCTGGTCTCCCAATCTATCATTTCTTCTTCTTAAACACATTCAGGTTCTCCAAATTGCCACTGCCCTAGTCTATACTAATAACACACATAAAACAGCAATGACAGAGGTGCCTGGGTGGCTCAATTGGTTCAGTGTCTGCCTTCAGCTCAGGTCATGATCCCAGGGTCTTGGAATCAAGCCCCGCATCAAGCTCCTGGCTCAGTGGGGAGTCTGCTTCTCCCTCTCCCTCTGTTTCCTCCTTCCTGCTCATGCTCTCTCTCTCTCTCTCTCTCTCTCTCTCTCGCTTTCTCATTTGCTCTCTTTTTCTCAAATAAATAAAATCTTAGAAAAAAAAACAGCGATGACAATAAACTGTGGTAACTGCTTATATCGAGTGTTTCTTGTGCACAAGGTGAGGTTCTGCGTATTTCATCCATGGCAGGTCTTTTGATCCACACAACACCCTGTATTGAACAACTAACTGTAATATCATCTGTGTTAGAGATGAAAGAATAGAGAGGTAAAGTCACCAGCCCCTAGTCACACAGCTAAATGACAGCAGAGGGGCTGGAATCTGAAGCCAGGCAGATGGCCACAGAGCTCCCCACCTCTCCCCCAGGCTCAACCACCATTGAACACCCATCCTAGATCACTGACTTGATCACACCAGCCCATAGAGGTTCCCCTCACTGCGGACTCACCCTCAATCAACCCAGTCATCTGTGCTTTCATCAGAATGATTATTTAGGTAAATATTGTTTCCCTTACCACACACATATTACCAGCTTATAATTTTTAAAGGTAAATTCAGTAAAGAAACAAATGAAAAAAAAAAAGAAACAAATGAAGTAGAAAGTAATAATTTCCCATAGCAATCCTCCCCAGGGATATCACTTTTTAAATTGTTTATTTGATAGAGAAAGAGAGCACGCTCCAGAGAGAGTGCAGGAGGAGCAGAGGGAGGAGAGAAGCAGACTCCCCACTGTGCATGGAGCCTACCTCGCCTGGGAGCTTGGTCCCTTGTCCCTGAGATCAGGACCTGAGCCAAAATCAAGAGTCAGGTACTTAACCGACTGAGCCACCCAGGTGATCCAGGGATACCACTTTTAATTGGGTTCCTATTGGGACCAGAATTTCTTCTTGGCATATAGCAACCAGCACATGTAGTTCTGAACCACAATATAGTGTGACAGATGGATGGATATATAGACAGACAGATATAGAGATGGATAAATGAATGGATAGCCAAATGGATAGATACAATCTGATATAAATAGATGATATACATACAGATCTAGCTTTGTCTTGCTTTTTTCCAAACTGATCTTGTAAATACAAAACTTGGAATCCATCCTCCAAATCTGTCACCACCAGATCAAGTCCACACTCCATGGCTCCAAGCCCTTGGTCCTATGTCCCTGTTTAACTCCTTATCTCTACCTCCTGATACTGTCTATTTGCCTCCCACCTGAGACTATCCTCACCACACATGGTAGTCTGGTGCACAGCGTCCCTCCCTGACCCACACTTGTCAGAGGTCATGTTAACACTGTGCCCCCATCTGCCCCCGTTGTGTGTACATTGCTTGACCATTCAAACCTGTTTTCACGGGAACTCCCAGTGGGGAGGTTGGAAGGGGTGCCTGACAACAGTAGAGACTGGGGAGTGGATGATAGGCATAGGCTAATTGAGTCAAGAGGTCAGGATAGTTTGATGAGATGGCATTTAAGCCAAGTACTCATTGACAAAAAGATGAGGGAGAGTGGCCCAGTGGAGGGAACAGCAAGTGCAAAGGCCCTGAGGTGGGAATTAGTTGTCCTTAGTGTCACTTGAGCACTGTGACCTAGACATGAGAGAGATGCATTGAAATGCATTGAAATGCATTGAGGGCCATTGAAATTTCTCCAAGAGTTTTGCCCTGGGCAGATTACCACCACCACCAACAACAACATCAATAATAATAATAATAACAACAAGGTTAGAACTTAAGCAAGCTGTAAGGGAGTTGGTGGAATTCACTCAAGGGATAAAGCCAGGACAGTAGGGGGAGGAGGCTAGACACTCAGACAGGAGGGAAGAGTGTGTCCTGAGGGCATTCCTTCATTCCATCATTACCCAAATAATTCCTCAGCAATGGCCCTTGTGTGCTCCAGATTCCAGATGCCAAAGAAAATAGCAGTGAACCAGACCAAGAAAGTTCTTGTCCCCTAAGAGCTCATTCTGGTGGGGAGACAGACAGAAAATGAGATAAGCCAGTATGTGGTTTGTCAGACAGTGATAAGGGCTACAGAGGGTGAGGAGAATGAGAGGGGGTCAGCTGGGGGTGGGGTGCATTTTAGATAGGTTACAGGAACTTGGATATAATGGGGAGGAGTCATAGAGTATCTGGAGAAGGAAGGGTCTTTTAGGCAAATGGAATGGCAAGAGCCAAGGCCCTGAGGCCAGAGTGAGGCTCTATTCCAGGAAGGGTGAGAGGGCCCAGGAGTGTGACCACAAGGGGAGAGGGGGAAGTGGGGAGGGCAGAAGCCAAAGGAGGAACTCAACCATAGGATTGACGACGTTGGTGTTGGGAAGCAAGACAAGAGTGAGCCAAATCCTGATCCACCTGCATAGAAAATGAGCAGAACAGGGCTCCGTTGTGCAAATGGAAGGATAAGAGCTTATTCAGAACTCACAAGGTGACCAGAGAGATAAAACCAGGAATCCACAGGTTTCCTGATATGCTCAGCACAGTCTGGTTTGTTTTAATCATGTGCTCATGCTTTTGCACTTTTTGATCATTCTTTTAAAGATTTATGTATTTTATTTATTTGAGAAAGTGTGTGTGTGTGTAAGCATGGGGAGGAGCAGAGGGAGAGGGAGAGAGAGAATCCCAAGCAGGACCCACTCAGATGCAGGGCTCAATCTCATGACCCTGAGATCATGACCTGACCTAAAACCAAGAGTCAGACATTTAAGCAACTGAGCCACCCAGGTGCCCTTGCACATTTTTTCTTTTTTTTTTTTTTTTTTAAAGATTGTATTTATTCATTCATGAGAGACAGAGAGAGACAAAGAGGCAGAGACACAGGCAGAGGGAGAAGCAGGCTCCACGTAGGGAGCCTGATGTGGAACTCAATCCCGGAACTCCAGGATCACATCCCGGGCTGAAGGCAGGTGCTAAACTGCTGAGCCACCCAGAGATCCCCGTCCTTGTACCTTTTCATTAAAAAAAAATATATAGAAAATGTTAACACTTGAAAAGGCTACAAAATGATATGTATCACTAGTATCCCATTTTTCTGAAGACAAATTTGGCATAACAAAATTGAAAGGAAAAAATATATTAATGGATAATGACTCTCCAGGCAGAGGTATTACTGGTGAGTGTAATGGTTTTTGTTTTTCAGTATTTTCTAACTTTTTATAAAGACCATGTACTACAAAAAGATAATAAATTTTGTGTGATCTCAAAAAATAAAAATAAAAAAAACACAGAAAGCAGAGAAGATAATCATTAAAACACCCTGGGACCCTCCATTTAAAGAGAAGCCAATGTTAACACAGTCCTAAATGCTTCAGATATTTTTTTCCCTTCTCCTTTTCCTTCTACTTCTCCTTTTTTTTTTTTTTTTGTTTTTGTTTTTGTTATTGTTGTTGTTGAAAGAAAACATTTGTGGCCCCTGGGTGGCTCAGTCAGTTAAGTGTCTGTCTTTGGCTCAGGTCATGATCCTAGGGTCCTGGGATCAAGCCCCAGATTGGTCTCCCTGCTCGGTGGGGAGCCTGCTCCTTCCTCTCTCTTAGTGCTCTCTCTCTCAAATAAATAAAATCTTACAAAAAAGAAAATAGTAAGGATCAAGTAGAAGCCCCCTTCCCAGCCCCCTTTGTTCCCAGACCCAATTCCATTCTCTCCCTGTCTCCCCAGAAGACACCTGTTGCCCTGCCTCTGGAAGGGGGTCTTTGTTTCCTGGGTTTACATTTTCCCATATAGGTATGTTAAGAGGAAGTCAAGCAAAGCAACTAACAAGACTTTTCAAGCAAAAATCCAAACAGTACATAAAATATAGAGAATGCCCCACCCCATCCCAAAGAAAGGAAAGTAATAGCTAGAGCATAAATTTCCCTGTCCCAACAGAGCAGGTTTTCCTGTCTGTCTTGTTCATTGCTGTGTCAGCCAGTACTGGGCATACAGTGGGTGCTCAATATGTGTTAAATAAAATTTTAGGTTTCTTGGGTCAATGTTTTTTTCTTTTTCTTTTTTTTTTTTTTTCTTTTTAAAAGATTTTTATTTTTTTGAGAAAGAGAGAGTACAAGCAGGGGAGAGAAGCAGACTCCTGGCTGAGCAGGGAGCCTGATACAGGGCTTGATCCCAGGACCCAGAGATCATGACCTGAGCAGAAGGCAGACGCTTCACCAACTGAGCTACCCAGGTGCCCTGGATCATGCCTGTTTTCAAAGTAAACTTTTGTTTAGTTTAGAATAATTTTAAGATTTCCAGAGAAGTTGCAAAAGATGGTGCAGGCACTCCATGATAATTCAGGCTGTA
Organism: Canis aureus; assembly: GCF_053574225.1. NCBI lineage: Eukaryota > Metazoa > Chordata > Mammalia > Carnivora > Canidae > Canis > Canis aureus. Next base: position 51,004,765 of record NC_135629.1, read on the forward strand.
TTTGGATGTCACCAGTTTTTCCATAAATACTCCTTCTCTGGCCCAGGATCTCACATTTCATTTTGTTCTCAGGTCTCCTGAGTCTCCTCCAATCTGTGACAGCTCCTCAAACTTTTCTTCTTCATGCCTGGGACATCTTTGCAGGTCAGGTATTCTGTAGAATATCACCCAATTTGGGTGTTTCCTTGGTGCTAATTTTTCTCATCCTTAGCCTGTGGTTGCACGTTGCTGGAAAGAAACCCACAAAGACAAGGTGCCCTTCTCGTGCCATTATGTCAGGGCCACATGATGTCAGTGAGACTGATCACCAGGGATGTCAACCTGGCCCATTCAGTTAAGGTGGTGTCTCCAAGTGTCACCACTGGAAGATTCCTGACTTTTGCTTTTCCGTCCTATGTTCTTTGGATGGAAGTCACTAACTCCTTTGAGTCCAGTCCACACTCAAAAGGAAGTGGGAAGGGTTGAGTTCGATCTCCTGAAGGGGCCTTTCAACTTGGGCTATTTGGTGTTGTTTCTAGGGAAGATTTGATTTTTCTGCCCTCACACCCATTTCAAAGACCAGGAAGCTGGGGTTGAAGAGACCTACTTCCTCACTAGAGGGTGACCCAGCCCAGGATGAGGCCCACCCAGCGATCCTGGCTGTGGGTGCCCCAGGTGTAAAGGAAGGGGGCGACTCAGCCTGCCTAAGGGAGAGGGGAGGCGGGAGGAGGCGCAGGGAGGAACTCTGGTCCCTGAGCCCCAGCCCGAGCTGGAGCCCGATCGCCGATCGCCGGCCTGGGCCGTCCCCTGGGGTGCTCAGCCCCATTTTACAGATGTGCCTGCCGCCTGCGCCCCGGAGGAGGCGTGGCGGCACTGGGTGGCCCAGCCGGATCCAGGGCCCGGCAGGCCGGGCCTCGCGCCCGCCCTCCCCGCCGGGGATCAGCTGGGCGCCCGGGTCCCGCACCCCGGGCGGAGGGCCGCGGCCTCCTCCACGGCCAGCCGTCCGCCGAGCGCCCCGCCGACGGCAGGTGAGACCCGCGGGGCCGGTGCGATCGCTGCGGGGGCCCCGGGGGAAGGGGCTCCGCCTGCCCGGGTGACCCACTTCCTGTTTGTCGGGGCTGCGGGGCGGGAGGCGCAGCTAGCTGGGTGACCCGAGGCAGGTCACCTCACCTCGCTGAGCCGGTGACCTCCGCGCCGAAGGAGGGCCTCCCCCACCCCCACCCGGGTCGGCCTCGCAACGACTGGAGGGAGCCGACGTGAGTGTGCAGGGAGGAGCCTGGGCGGGAGGAGGAAGGCAGGGAGGTGGGGGGCAGGTGGCCCCACTGCCCTGGCGCCCCACCTGCCTACCCCTAGGGGCAGCCTGCCATCTGAGGGCCTGCAGGCAGCTGCTGAGAATATGAGGGTCAAAACTCAGTGGTCACATGATGTGTCACCAGCTGCCCCCGCCTGGGTTCCTCCTGTGGGGAATGGGGGTGGGGAGCAGGGGAGGGTGTGGGCAGGACTTCCTGGAAAGGGGAGACCCTGATGTTTGGGGGAAGGTGGTGATCCTGGGACTCAAGCCCAGATGTCAAACACACACCACCCAGCAGGCACACAACTCACGTGAGACACAACACAGCCCCACAACACCACTCCAGCACAACACAAGGACACAAATCAGTTTCCCACACACTTCCACTTTAGAACCCAGGCAAATGTCACAGGCACACCACTCGGGCCTTGTAGGCTCAGTGCGCACATCTACAGGGACAAAGGACTCCCAGGCACACAGCAGACATGTGACCCAGGCAGGCACGCTTGGCTACACACAGGAAACAGACACACCCAGACACAAGCAGACAAACACGTCCTGGGAGTACATGGACACACAAGATGTGTCTGGCTGGGGCACACAGATACAGCCCCATCCACAGCACACAGAGGATAACGGGGTGCCTGGGGCCCCCGGCCATAAACAAGCTCATATGGCCAAACACAGAGGCTGTGATGGAAGGCACGGCTGCACTCGTGTGCCAGACTCCCACCCGAATCCCGTGTCCGGCACTGGGGAACTCCAAAGCTCACATGACCCAAGGGGAGGGCTTCTGGAACAGTCTTCGGAGAAACTGCATCATCCTCACTAATGATCCATTTCCGCCCCAGGGAATAAAGGCTCAGTGACCCGCCAGTTCTGCCCAGGAGCTCACCTGCCTCTCTGAGCCCCCCGCTGACTGGCTAGTGCCTCCCCCAGGGTGAGTGCTGGGTGTGGGATGAGGGCAGCCAGAACTGGGCCTGCACAGCCACCCTTCCCTGCCTCTGGACCCCGCCTACCCTCTGACCCTTCCAGCTGGCTCTTGCCCTCAAGTCCTGGGAACTAGGGACTCCCCCGGGGCTTCCCCTGGGGCCAGCCCTGCAGGGAGCAGTCTCCCCCGATCTTGGAGCAGGGGTCCAAGGGCCCATTGCCTAAGCCTCAGTCCTGGGCCCTCCCTGCTGCTCTCTCCCTTCCCAGATGGACACACGGACTGTGTTGCTTATCCTACAAGCCTTGCTGATGCTCCCCCTGGCTGACGGAGCCAACCCGGGAGCCAACCCGGGAGCCAATCCCGTCCTGCGCTTTGTGGCTGTGGGTGACTGGGGAGGAGTCCCCAATGCCCCGTTCTACACAGCCCGGGAAATGGCCAATGCCAAGGAGATTGCCAGGACTGTGCAGATCCTTGGCACAGACTTCATCCTGTCCCTGGGGGACAATTTCTACTTCTCTGGTGTGCAGGATGCCAACGACAAGAGGTTTCGGGTGTGTGCCACTGGAGCGGGGCGGGGGGGATGGGAGGGGACCTGTGGAAAAGCTGTTCGACCTTTTGACTTTGGAGAGGGCAAAAGCAGATGTGTGGGTACCTAGAGCACTCAGTGTCTCCCTTGGCCCTGGCCCCTGACTTGGTGGAAGCACAGGGGTAGCTGCTTGACCCCGGGGTGGGGGTGTCCCTTCTATGTGTTGCAGGAGACCTTCGAGGATGTGTTCTCTGCATCTTCCCTCCGCAACGTGCCCTGGTACGTGCTGGCTGGCAACCACGACCACCTGGGGAACGTCTCAGCGCAGATAGCCTACTCCAGGATCTCTAAGCGATGGTGAGCTGGCCCCCAACCCCCTGCGCCCTGCCACGCTGACCTCGGGCTTATATGCTCAAGACGTGTCCCCACTGCTTCTATCTCTTCCACAGGAACTTCCCCAGCCCCTACTACCGGCTACGCTTCAAAGTCCCACGGTCCAACGTGTCTGTGGCCATCTTCATGCTAGACACAGTGACGCTGTGTGGCAACTCGGATGACTTCCTCAGCCAGCAGCCCGAGAGGCCCCGTGACCTGGGGCTGGCGCGCACACAGCTGTCCTGGCTCAAGAAGCAGCTGGCGGCGGCCAAGGAGGACTACGTGCTGGTGGCCGGCCACTACCCCGTGTGGTCCATCGCCGAGCACGGGCCCACCCACTGCCTAGTCAAGCAACTGATGCCCCTGCTGGCCACGTACAAGGTCACCGCCTACCTGTGTGGCCATGACCACAACCTGCAGGTGAGAGGTCTGTGGGTGAGGTGGGGAGGGGGTCCCCAGCCCAGCCAGTGTGCCACATAGTGCACTTGGACTTTCCTGCTGCTTGGTGGTGGAGGGTGTCTCCCAAATGTCCCTGAAGCTATATGCTGTCTAACCTGGAAAATAGCCCAGAGTTTCCTAAAAGGCATCATACTAGCTACCAGTTGCCAATTGCTCACTCAGTTCTCAGGCTGTGAAGTAGGACCGATGCACTGCTAACAGGTAAGGAAACTGAGGCCCAGAGGAGTTTTGGTCCTTGCCCGAGGTGACTCCATGGCCAGGTACAGACCTGACCCTGGACTTAAGACTCCGCACAAAGCCCATGGTCAGCTTCACTGAGGGGCTGGGACCTCCACTGACCCTGGGCTCTCCGTGCACAGTACCTTCAGGATGAGAATGGTGTGGGCTACGTGCTGAGCGGGGCTGGAAACTTCATGGACCCTTCGAAAAAGCATCTGCGCAAGGTCCCCAACGGCTACCTGCGCTTCCATTATGGGGCCGAGGACTCGCTGGGCGGCTTTGCCTACGTGGAGATCAGCCCCAAAGAGATGAGCGTCACTTATATTGAAGCCTCGGGCAAGTCCCTCTTCAAGACCAGACTGCCAAGGCGAGCCAGGCGGCAGCAACCACGAGTGCACCACGCTAAGGCCTGAGGCAGACGGGCCTCCCTGCCAGGCAGTGGGTGGGCCTTGCTGGGACCCGTGCCCATGGGCAGGCTTTCTCATGGGCCCACCGTGCCACAGCAGAGCAGAAGGAGAACCACAGATGAGGGGGGCTGTGGTACCAGGTGGCCCTTGTGACAAGGATGCTCACATATGTGAAAGACACATGGACACGTGTGCCAGCTGGAGTGCCATGCCCTGCAGCCAGGCTTGTCCGACCTGCGCTCTAGGCAATGGGGGTGGGGGCAGGGAAGGAAAGCTTTCTCCTGAATCAAGCATCTTTCTATCACTGCCCAATATTCAATAAAAGAATAGTTGCAGAGGCTGAACATGTGTCTTGAGCATCTCTTTCCTCCCCTACTGGCACGTCCCATCACCTGGGTCTGAGAGGGGCGGGGCTCTCCCACTTGCTGCTCTGTGCCTCCTTGTCTCAGCTGGCCTCATACATCGATGTGATTTTAATAAAGGCCAGACAGAGGGCACCTGGGTGGCTCAGTTGGCTGGGTGTCTGCCTTTGGCTCAGGTCATGGTCCCAGAGTCCTGGGATTGAGTCCCATGTTGGGATTCCTGCTCAACAGGAAGTCTGCTGCTCCCTCTGCCCTTACACCCCCACCCCCACCCCCGCTCATGCTCTCTTTCTCAAAACAATAAAAAATCTTAAAAAAAAAAAAAAAGATCAAACAGAAAGAAGGGTGACCACGCCACACAGGCCTTCCTCCTATGTGCCCAGCTCCCCAGGAGCACCCACTGCCCCTCATTTTTTTCCTGTCCCAATTGATGCCTCCATAATAAAAACACCCCCCACCAACTTTCTTACACAAAACAACATGATATACACAACACAGTTCTGCACATGCTCTTTCTGCTAACCACAACTCGACTGTTCATAACAATATTCCTTTTTCCTCATCTCAGTACGGAATTGGTAATGCAATCACATGGATTGAAAATCTAAAATTTAGAGGCACCTGGGTGGCTCAGTGGTTGAGTGTCTGCCTCTGGTTCAGGTGATCCTGGAGTCCCAGGATTGAGTCCTGTATCAGGCTCCCCACGGAGAGCCTGCTTTTCCGTCTGCCTGTGCCTCTGACTCTCTCTCTCTCTCTGTCTCTCGTGAATAAATAAATAAAAATCTAAAAAAAATAAAATAAAAAGAAAGGTGCAATATCTCTTTCCTTCCCTGTTCTTCTGTCTCCTGCTCTGGAAGGAAATAACTTTTTATCCATGCCTTGTTTCCTTCCAGGATTTCTCTATTCAAATAAAAGCATATGTGAACTTTTTTTCTCCCTCCTCCCACTGATCTGCACCTTATTTGTTGTTTCCCAACCAACTTTATGGACGCGTCATTGACACATCTAAAGTGTGCAGTTCATTGAGTTTTGACACAGGCACACAGCCACAAACCCACCACCACAATCAGATATGAGCATTTCCCACAGCCCAAAGATTCACTTTGCACTGTTATTGCTGCCTGTTATACCTGGAGATCTGTCCATCAGCTCTCAGGGGAGCTTCTGGCTCTTGCTACAGTTAACAGAGGTCTTGACTGATTCCGCTGTCTAACTAACCAGCCATCTAGTGAGGTTTGCCTGAATCACTTCCAATAATTTTGCTATCCTCAAATGCATCGCTGCAGCAAATGCCTCTATAAATTAATTTCCTATATGTACAAATACATTTGTATGACAAATTGGATACATTCCCAAAAGTAAGACAGCCCTTCTCTATGATAGTTTCCACCTTATGCCCTGGGCTCCTGGCTGGGACCCACTGAAATCTTTTCCAGCCTTTCCCTCTTTCCAAAACAGCTTTAGCGGATACCCCCGGACCCATGCTTGTGTACATCTGTGCAAGTACATATGCAGGAAAACTTCCAGAAGCAGAAATATGTCAGGGCCTGTTTCTTACAATAAGTGCTGAAAGCAGAATGTTCATCCTGAGTCGAAAGCTGCAGAGAAGCCCAGTTCCCCTGGGGGGGAGAGTTGAGTAACACCCACCCACACATTGCCTGAGCCATCCAGCCAGAAGCAGGTCACAGAAACTGCTGCCTTGGCCCGCCCTCAACTGTCACTTCAGCTGCTACCTGGCAGGGACCCACTTGTTTGGCTCCAACTGTCAGCCCCGCTGACTGAAATGATATAACAACTTGAACAAAATATAACTGAATTACCTCCAGGGAGAGGAACTTGGTGGAAGTGGCATCTTCCATTTGCTACTTTATAGAAGTTGATATTGTTGAAGTTGTTACAGATGCCCAGGATCCTATTAACATTAAACAAGCTCTCTGACCAAAATGCCAGTCTTGGGTTCCTTCCAGCTCACGTTTACCTGCCTGGCATTACTACCAGCCAAACTCTGTACCAAAAAACACCATCACTTCTAGCCCTGACCCATGAGGCAAGGGCCAGAATCATCCTCGCTTCTCTGAGGACATTAGACAAACTTGACAAATTAAGCGATGTGCCCAAAGTCTTGCCCAGGAAGTGGCAGGCCCTCAGTCTTAACCACAACAGTGAAGGTGGTTCACAGCTACCCTGCCTCTTCCCACTGACTCAGAGGCTCCAGGCAGGCAGGGATCTGAATCAGAAGTCAGCCCAATGTCCTTGTTCACAGGGCCCAGAGTGTGGAATTAGCCCAATGTCCCTGTTCACAGGGCCCAGAGCATGGAAAGGAGAAGTGACACATCCAAGATCACACAGGGAATGAGTGGCAGGGAGCAGGATTGCCACCCAGACCCCCTTCTCCACAACGACCAAGTACTGCTGCCAAGTACCAAGCCCTGTGCCAGGCAGCTGAGGACCCAAGGAGCACCAAAAAGAATAAGGCAGGGCGGACACTCGTCATCAAAGGCCTTCCACCCAGCTCAGGGGACACCGCCAGCTAGCACGCAGCCACTGTCAGAAAGATGCCTTCTAAACGTCAAAGAACAGGATGGCAGAGCTCCTCAAGCCACTCACAGGTTCTCACCTCCTCTCACTCTCCCCAAGCAACCTCTTGTGACTCAACCATCATGGATATTATCATCTTCCCCACTCCAGTCTTCACCCCAGGTGCCAGGACAGTCAGTAGCAGCATTCTCTTGCGGCTAGCAGCTTGTCGTGGAGGTCAGGCCACACCCTCAACAACCGTGCAGGCCAAGAATCATAAATAAAAAGGTGAGAGACCTGCCTTACGAAACGCACCATCATCAAAACAACAGGACACGAGCTCAGAGAAAACATCCAGAGGAAATCCAGAAACGTATTCAAGAACACATGAGAACGTGATTAGGTTGAAGGTGACGCTGCAACTTCACGGAAAGGTGTTATTTGCCTGGTCAGTTTTCCCAGAAGACAGAGCCTGAGCCCTACTTCAGACCGTATACAAAAAATAGAACCCAGAGGGGTCACATGTTTTAGTATAGAAATAAAACACAATAGATGAAAACAAAGATCTCAATGAAATGGTTCAGAGTACTGCTATTTGTAATTGCCCCAAAGTGGAAACAAACCCGATGTCTATCAACAGGTGCAAAGATAAATCAACTGTGGTCCATCCACACAATGGAATATAAAACTCAGTGATAAAATTGAATAAACCACTGATAGACACTATATGGACAAGTCTCAAGCTGAATTAAGCTCAGCAAAAGAAGCTGAACTCAAAAGACCACACATAATGTATGATTCTGTTCACAGGACTTTCTGAAAAATACAAAGCTATAAGAACTGAAAACGGATCAGATGGTGCCAGGGGCTGGGGGCAGGCGCAGGAACTGACGACCAAGAGACACGAGGAAACTTTTCAAGGATGATGGATATGTTCACTATCTTAATTGTGGTGATGGTTTCATGGGTACATACGTATGTCAAAATATGAAATTTCATAGTCTACATACGATTTATTGTCCGTCACTTATATCCCAATAAAGCTGTGAAGGAAGGAAGGTAGGAGAAAATGAGAGAGAGAGAGAGAGAGAGAGAGAGAGAAATAGAAGTAGAATGAGAAAGAAAAGAAACAAGCAAACCCGGCAATCCTAAGCAAATATGGGATTGTCCATATATATTACGGCCGAGTTGCAATATGAATTGTGTAGCTACTAAAAACAAAAGCTACTTGTGTTTTGACTATTCAGGGTAAATAGCAAGTTGCAAGGTAACCTATGGTAGGATCCCATCCTCTGCAAGTCTGTATCAGCTCTGAAAAAGGGTCCGCTAGTCAGTTCCAAAGGTAACACTGCCCTCTAGGGGATATCTTGAAAATAGCTCAACTTAAAAAATACATCTCATTACAAATTATTTTCCTGAACACTCTAATGAAACAGTTCTAATCAAGGTCACCAGTGACCAAACACTTGCGGAGTCAACAGACTCAATTCACTTTCCTCATCTTAGTCAAACTCTCAACACATGTGACATAGCTGACCACCCTCCCTGTCTTGAAATACCTTCTTCTGGAGGCTTCTGGGAAAGGACATCCACCTCTCTATCCTCCTACCTCACTGGTCTGCCCAGGTTCTTGCAGACTCCTCCTCCTAACATCTAAGGATGGGGTGCCCCTGATCTCCTTATTAGCCCTCTTCTTTTGCTATACTTTTCCCCTCACCCTGAAACCAGGAGACCTCCTCTGGATCCAAGGCTTCAAATAACCTCCATGGGTGAATGATTCCCAAAATCACATTCAGATCCTTCTTCACCTGAGCTCCAGATTTCACTTCCAGTGGCCCGTTCCACACCTCTCTGCTTGTTTCATGGCTAGAGCACAACCCTTTATTTCTCCTCCAAATCATCTCCCTGAGAGGCAGCTCCAGACACAGGAGCTCCAGTGGGAGTCGTTTTTTTTTTTTGTTTGTTTTTTGTGGGTTTTTTTATTCCCTTCTCTCCTTCACTCCATTAGATGTTCTGCAGGTACTATTTCTGTGTAACTCCTTTTCAGTCTTCTATTTCAACTTGAGGCTCAGCCTCCCAGAGCAGCCTTCCCAAGCCTCAGACCAGTTTGGCAGCCCCCTCCACCATCATACCCTCTGAGATCCACACATTCTTTTATGCTGAGCCGCAGAGCATAGTAACCGATCCTTTATGTCCAGCCTCTTTCTTAAATTGTGGGAATCGTAAAATCTTATTCCTTTCTCCCCCAACTCCTGAACAGTCCTTAATATGGCCCACAAGACGTCACGTGATCTGGTCTTTGTAGGCCTCTTCAACCTTTTCTATTATAACTTCAGCACTCAGGGCACTCCGGGTGGCTCAGCGGCTTAGTGCTGCCTTCAGCCCAGGGCCTGATCCTGGGGACCCCTAATCGAGTCCCACATCGGGCTCCCTGCATGGTGCCTGCTTCTCCCTCTGTCTGTCTCTCTGCCTCTCTCATGAATAAATAAAATCTTTAAAAATAATAACTTCAGCACTCAGTGTGGTCCACGGACTAGCAGCATAGACCTCAAAGGGAGCTACTTAGAAGTGCAGACTTTGAGACCCCGCACCTGACCTAATGGGTCAGACCTAAACTTTACAAAGCTCCGCAAGCTCTTATCAAAGTTTAAGAAGTGAGGCGCCTGGGTGGGTGGCTTAGTGGTTGAGCACCTGCCTTTGGCTCAGGTCATGATCCCCAGGGCCTGGGATCAAGTCCCACACTGGGCTCCCCCCAAGGAGCCTGCCCCCCTCTCTCTCTCTCTCTCTCATGAATAAATAAAATCTCTTCAAAAAAAAAAAAAGTTTGAGAAGAGCCTCGGGCAAGCCCCCCATCACCCTGACTCAGGCATACTGGTATTTGCAATTCCTAAGCACTGAGATACTGGAATGTGTCCTCATGTGGGGACATCCAGGTGGCCTGCGAGGGGCTGGGGCTCCAGCTGGGAGAAAAGACAAGTCAAGACGCTGCGGCCAAGGGCGGGTTGGCCTTTCCAACGCCGGGAGGGCCCAGCCACCACCTCTCACTCCCGAAAGGCGGTAACCGCCACCCCCGGGAACTCACCAGAAGCGCGGGGGCGCACTACCAGTCAGAAGCGCAGGCGCCCTCGCGCAGGCGCGCTGCGACCCCGCCGCCCGGCCCGGGACGCGAGTACGCACGTGCGCTGGGGAGGCGGGGCTGCTCGGTGGGCGGTCCTGGCCGCGGGTGAGGAGAGGTGAGGGGTTTCCGCTTCCGGCGGGAGGCGGAAGCCGCTGTCTCCCGGGTGAACGAGGCCGTCGCAACGAGGGGAGAGGAGTGTAGGTGACGGTTCGCGCTGGTGGGCGTTGGGGCCTGGCGTGACGGGGCGCTCGTCTACTCGGGGGCGCAGCCGGGGCCCAAGAGGAGGCGTCGAGGACCCCGGGTTTGGGGGGTGGACTACCGGGGAGCTTGACTCCCCCGGACCCCAGCCCGCCAAGCGCCGCTGCTGGGTGGCCTGGCTCCCACCGGCGCCCGGCGGGAGGCGTCGCGGAAGCCTCGGTGAGCTTGGAGGGACCGCTCCCCCGCCGTCTCGTGAGTCACGGCAGGGCTGGGGACTGATCCCTTTTCCAGGCGACTTTGGCGCGCTCGGACCTAGGTCGCCACGGGGCAGGCTAAGGCCCTGGAGCTTTGTGTACGGCCAGACCCCATTCTGGTGTGGGGTCGGGGGTACTGCAGCCGCCGGGTAAGAGGAGATTCCGGGACCCGTCCATACCTTCTGATTCAGGAGACTTACTTATTCATTCAACAAGTAGTTATTGAGCGCTTAATGCATACCAGGCACTACCCACGCTGGGGATTCAGCAGAAGGCAAATAGTGCGTCCCAGCCCGTTCCCCTCGGGGCAGATCTGAGATGAGGTTCAGAATCTGCATTTTTTTTGAGCAATCCCCACCTCCACCTCATCCCCCCGCAGATGATTCTGTTACAGGTGGTACCTTTCCCAGCCTTTGGGAAAACAAAACACCGCTGGGAGCAGGTGAGAGCGTGGGCTGTAGAACTGGCCACACCTTTGGGGTCCCATTTCCTCTGCTGTCCTATTTCGTACCCTTTTCTCCCCATGGCGCACTGAGCTCCAGCTGTACCAATCTTTCTCTTTCTGGGGGGAAAAAAGCTGCCTCTGCCCCCAGAGCCTTTGCAGTTGCTGTTCTGTCAGCTTGGACTATTTTGCGTGGTTGCCTTCTCTCATCATTCGGCCCTCAGCTTAAATGACGTTAACCCCAAGGGTCCTTCGCACCCCCCTCTTTTTTTTTTTTAATTTTATTTATTTATTCATGAGAGAGAGAGGCAGAGACACAGGCAGAGGGAGAAGCAGTCTCCATGCAGGGAGCCCGACATGGGACTCGATCCTGAGTCCCCAGGATCAGGCCCTCGAGCGAAGGCAGGGGCTAAACCGCTGAGCCACCGGGGCTGCCCTCGCACCCCACTCTTACATGAAATCGCCAGGTTCCAGAAGTATTCACTTAGTGCTGATTGATTAATCTCATAGCACTTACTGATAATCGAAACTATTTCACTTATTAAGTTAAGGGTCTTTCTTCCTCTACTAGAATAGAGGTTCCACAGGAGTAGACACTTTGCCTGCCTTGATTGCAGCGTTGCTGTCATGAGCGGAGGCCCTGGCATTGGTTCATTCATTCATCCATTTAAGGTTTGTTGAGTGCCAGCTCTGGGCCACCAAGCAGTTCTTGGCTCTGTTGATACAAAGGAAAGACAGAAATCCCTGCTACCATAGAATTTACATTTGGAGGGAGGTAAGTGGGGTGGGAGATGCAGGGAGACCAACAGGGAGGCTGTGTGAGCATGACTAGGACTCCGACTATAGTCTTGGTGAGAAGTGGGCAGACTCTGGATGTCTTATAGAGGTAGAGCAGCAGGATCAGGATCAGATAAGGAGAGAAAGGAATTGAGGGTGAGTCCAAGGTTTTTGGATAGAGGGATTTGCTATCTGTTGGCATGGGGAAGACTGAAAGAGTGTTGAGGTGTCAGCAGCTTGTTTTTGAATGGGTTATGTATGAACGTGTGTTAGCATCAGGTGAAGGTGTAGCCAAGGCAGTTAAATGAGCCAGTCTGCAGTTGAGAGGAGACACTGAGGATGGTAAATCGGGGGGCATCAGTATAGCAGGGGCATTTGAAGCCCTGAGGCTGGGTGAGATCTCCATGCAGGTGAGTGCAAATGAAGTGGACCCCAAAGCTTGAGCTTATGGGCTCATGTACCATTAGAGAAGTTGGGGCTGGAGGGCGGGGGCAACAGCAGCAGCAGAAACTGAAAGGAGCCCCCATTGAGGCTTGAGCAGAGTGCAGAATCCTGAGAACCACATGGAAAGGTTAGGACTAGTGACCAGTGTGTCCAGTGCCCTGAGGAGGAGGGGGCCTGCCCCTTGGGGTGAGCAGAATGGTGAGGAGGTAGAGGGAGAATAGGAGGAAACAAATGAAGACAGTACAGACAGTTCTGCTAGATAAGCCCCCAGAATGAAGAGATGGTTGTGTTTTTTTTGTTTTTTCTATTTTTAGAGAGAGTGCGAGAGTGGTGGGAGGGGCACAAGGAGACACAGAATCCCAAGCAGACTCTGCACTGAGTGCAAAGTCCTACATGGGGCTCCATCTCTGGGTCCTGAGATCATAACCTGAGCTGAAATCAAGAGTCTGTGCTCAACCGACAGAACCATCATCCAGGCACCCCAAGAGCTGATTGTTTTTAATGATGTGTTTAATAGCTGTGTCTGTTAATGATCTAGTTGAAAGAGAAAATGTGATGTTGGGATCCAGAAGAGCATGGACATTCTTCCATAGCAGAAGAAGGAGGGCAGAATGGAGGGGTCCTGGGGGCTTGTGGATGTTCTCCACTGACTACTTCTGTTTACTCAAAGAATTGGGAACGCTCCAAGTTAAGAATGAGGGCGGGACATAGAGAGCAATTGCTAAATCTGAGTGAAATTCTGGTGGTATTTTCTGGCAGGCTGCCAGCCTCCCATGTCAGAGTGGGATGAAGCTAAAGCCACCCAGGAGGGGGGTGGAGGGGGGGTGGCAAGAGGGGAAAGCACCTTGGGAAGACACTCCCAGGTCTGGTGCTTGTAGAATCCTGAGCACAGTGCCTGGTGTGGGAGTTGTGCTCGGTGTTAGCCCCTGCTTCCAAGATATCTGTCCCTCGATGTCTCTCTGGCACTTGATCCCATCATTTCCCCCCAACATCTCATTCTTCCTGTACATTAGACATCAGAGAATGGTGCCACCTTCTTCCCCACCCACCCTCTCCATCCCCCACCACCTTAGGAGTCATCCTGGATCCTTCCTCCTCTCACCACACTCACTCCGCTGATGTGTCTCAGTCTCACCTACTCCTTCAACAGCCCTGTCCTAGTTCTGACCTCATCTGCATTCAGATCTCTGACCTGTTCTCGATGCCTTCAAAAGGCAGTGATTCCATCCTTTCTTTCGCTGCCCCCAGGTTCCATCTAAATCCCTCCCACCTATTCCTGCTCCCTCCTTAGCCTGCCCCTCACCCCTGCCTGTGTGGTCCCCAAATCCTGGCTGGCGCTCTCAGATATGTGTGCTCAGTCTTGCTATGTGGCGTTTCTCTCCTCAAGTTGCCTGTCCCCTCTTCTCTGCCCAACAGCTCCTTATCCATGGGGAGACAGCTCAGGAGTTCTTCTGGAGGATCTGCCGGATGCCTTGAGTGTCATTCCTCCTAGGTGCCACTGGCATGTCCCTTTGACAGGAGGAGCAGCTGCTCCTAAAATCACCAGCTTCTGAGCACTTAGGCCCTGCCCAGCCTTGTGTAGCTGGTCTGTCAGAGTCTTTTATGTCATCCTCACCAGGAGCAGCGGCATCCCGTGTGGATGCCAATGATAAATGGGCCAGGTCCTATGCTCAGCCCTTGACTTACCATTTGTCGCAGCAGCCCCACAAGACCCCTCTGAAATACTTCAGCTCTATTTTACTGACAGGAAACTGAGGCCCAGGGAGTTTAAGTCACCAGTGTGGGGTCACCTAGTAAGTGGTGGGCCGTGATTAGAACTCAGGCCACCTGATGCCAGAGCCTGCTCCCATCCCCCCTGCCCAGAGTGCACCTGATTGCCCGCCCGCCTGCAGTGGGGACTGGGGCCTCATCCCACAGAGGCGGAGCCTGAGGGGCCAGCCAGGGCTTCTTCCCAGCCTGCCTCCTAGAGCCTCAAGCTGGGGGGCCCCCCTAGTTGCTGACTTTTGCCCCTGTCCCACAGGTTTGTCCTCCTACAGACATGGGGCGCAGAAAGTCCAAACGGAAGCCACCCCCCAAAAAGAAGATGACCGGCACCTTAGAGACCCAGTTCACCTGCCCCTTCTGCAACCACGAGAAGTCTTGTGACGTAAAGATGTGAGTGGGGGACAGGGCCTCCTCTCTCCTCCCAAAGTCAGAAGGCAGCTTCCCTGCCCCCACTGTCCTCCTTCCTGCCCCAGGCCATCCCAGTTGGGGGGATCACCACCCATAGACACAGGCTTCTTGACTCACCAGTCCCTCCACCTCCTGTTCCAGGGATCGTGCCCGCAACACCGGAGTCATCTCTTGTACCGTGTGCCTAGAGGAATTCCAGACGCCCATCACATGTATCCTTGGGAAACCAGGCTTTTTCCGGAAAGTGGGGTGGTGAGGGTGGGGGGCAGTCAGGGCTCCCCTTCCCCGGTGGGCTGCCCTAAGGCACCTGGCCAGGACTCTAGTCTCTGCATCTCTGGCCCTGCTGTTTGCCCTGGTGCACGGCTATGACTGCCCAGGAGAATAGGTGCCACCTGCTGACTTCCATAGGGCGTGGGGCAGGGATCTGGCTGACACCAGTGAGAGGTGTATACAGGGAAGGGGTCCATGCCACCAGTTGCCCTTGACCTCAGCGGCCCAGATCTGTCAGAACCAGTGGATGTGTACAGTGATTGGATAGATGCCTGCGAGGCAGCCAATCAGTAGCAATGCAGAGGACCCACTCCCTTGGTGGTGCCGCCTGCCATGGACCTGCCCCGCTGGCTACCAGTCCAGAGACATTCCAGGGTCCAGGGTGTGGGTCCAGGGCCTTCACAGCCCTCCGTGTGGATGGTGTGGGTCTGGGTGTGAGTGTGTATGGCTGTGAGTGTGGCCATGGCAGCGTGCTTGTGGGCACTGACTGGAAGTGAGGTGGGCACCCCAGGGGCCTGAAGTGCTTCACTTGGCTCTGAAAGCCTTTAACTTGCTTGCTCCTCCTCGGAGCCTGTGTCCTGACATTCTGGACAAGGCCAAGGCCAGCAGAGGCAGCCTCGGGACTCTCCAGCCTCCTCACCCACCTCACCAGCACCTTGCCCATTTGAACTGGACTGCCCTCCCTCCTCCCCTGCCTTCCAAGGCCTGTGGCCTGAGATTCAGAGCCACAGTCCCATAGTCCCCTTGGGCCCTAGCAGAATAGCCCCTTTCCCATTTAGTTGCTTTTGTAGAGGAGGAAGGGGCGGGGCCAGGGATAGCTGTCAGTCACCAGCCCTTAAATAAAGCAGCGGATGCAAACTCCTGCCTCTCTGTGATTTCCTGGGTTCTGGGTCAGGCCCAGGGGCTCAGTGAGGGAGAGGAGGAGACTGAGGCATTCGGAGGTGGCCTAGCAGGCCATCAGAAATCGGGTTTGGTTAGCCCAAACTGCCCATTTTGTCCACCCAACAGGCATTTGTGGTAAAACCAGGCTAGTGCTGGGCCCAGGGAACATGGGCCATGAACCTGCAGACATCTGGCCAGGCAGACATCTTCAGGCACAACAAAATGGGGCCAGCGGAGCCTGGGGTGGGATGGGGGGTTGGCCAGGGTAATTAGAGAAGGCTTCCGGGGGCTGGGGCGGGGGGAGGGGCGGCAAAAGGAGCAACACTCAAGGCCTACCCTGTACCAGAAGCTGCTGTCAGGCTTGCCCACCTTACCCCACTGTGAGGCAGATGCCCCAGACTCACAGGTGAGGAATTAGGCTGAGATGGGAAGTCACTGGCCTAAGGTCCCACAGCCAGAAGGCTGCAGAACTGGGCCTTGAACCCAGGAGGCCTGGCTTCATAACCCCGAGTCTGTCTTCTGAGTCCAGGGTCCAGGCTGAGGGAACAGCTCATGGCCTCCTTGGGGGTAGAAGAGTAAGGGTCTCTGAAAGGGATTTTTTTCTCTAAGGGTGGCGAGAGGTCACTGAAGGCTGGAGGTGGGGCCAGATGCACATGTGTGATACAATAAATATTGGCCTTTGTCCTTAGTTCCTGGCACAGAGTTCCTCAAATCCTTGCAACTTTCTAAATGATAGGAATGTCTTTTGTCACTCAAAGGTGCCCCTTTTGATCACACCTGAGTTGATGCTGGTCACCAGAAAGTGATCACTGCATGGGACCCTCTGTAACACCCACAACCTCTGAGGAAGGGAAGCAGGAACTACAGGTTAAGCTGTATAAAAACTTCAGCAAGGGGTGCCTGGGTGGCTCAGTCAGTCACTTAGGTGTCTGCCTTTGGCTCAGGTAATGATCCTGGGGTCCCGGCATCGAGTCCCAAGTTGGCTCCCAGCTCAGCAGGGAGTCTGCTGCTGCCTCTCTCTCTGCCCTGCTAATGCACTTGCTCACTCTTTGAAATCTTAAAAAAAAAAAAAAAAAATCTTCCAACAAGATTTGATGAGCTCGGGGTTGGGGGCCGTGGTGCTGCTGGGAGAGTGGGCACATGGAGAGGGTGTGGGAGCTCTACACCCTTACCCACACTGTCGCCCATGCACCTCTTCCATCTGGCTGTTCCTGATTTATATTCTTTTCTAATAAATGGTAACCTAATAAAATACAATGTTTGAGTTCTGTGAGCCACTCTAGTAAATTAATCAAATCTGAAGAGGTGGACATGGGAATCTCAGATCTCTTGCTGTTCAATCAGAAACACAGGTGACAACCTGGACTTAGCAATGGACCTGAAAGTGGAGGGACAGTCTCCTGAGCCTTTATCTTATGAGGTCTGATGCTGTCTCTAGGTCGTGTCAGAATTGAGTGAATTGCTTGATGGTTTTGGAAAAAAATGCATTTTTGAACCTGGCTGCTGGGATCTCTGGGTGGCGCCGCTACTGGTTTAGCGCCTGCCTTTGGCCCAGGGCGCGATCCTGGAGACCTGGGATCGAATCCCACGTCGGGCTCCCAGTGCATGGAGCCTGCTTCTCCTTCTGCCTATTTCTCTGCCTCTCTCTCTTTCTCTCTCTCTCTCTCTCTGTGACTACCATAAATAAATAAAAATTAAAAAAAAAAAAACCTGGCTGTTGGTGAACACCTGTGCATTGTATGGTGCCCTCAGACGGCCTTACAGTTATGGAGGTCCCGATGCTCTGGCAGCGGGGCTGATCAGCACCTGCATCTGGCCTCGAGCCAGGGCAGCAGGTGACCTGCGCTTTGCATTCCTTGTTAGTATTGCAGGAAGGATAATGGAACCTTCTGGGGCCATACTGAGGCTAGAGGGGCCTAGCACAGTGCCTGGGTTTGAGTGACGCTGAGACCCACTCAGGGCAGTAAGGGGTGTGAACAGCCGAGGGAGATGTCGAGCTGGCTGAAAGCCTTGGCCACTAGGCCCTGGGTCTGGCATGTGCCCCTTGCCCTGACATGCCCTTTCCTGCTGTCCCCACATCCGCCTCCAAAGTCCTGGCTAAGGTCCTCTGGCCCAGGCAGGAACCAGCGGGCATAGGCAGAGCCGTGGACAGGCGCCTGGGTGGAGGGTGTCCTCAGGGGTCCAGCAGAAAGGGGGCTCATGCCTCCGGCTTCCAGGGCCCGCCTACCCCAGTCACACAAGCCAAGTGCTAATATGGTGCTGTTTTCCCGAGGAGGCAGGGCCCTGGGCCAGGCATGGATCCTCCTCAGCATAGCTTCCCCATGCCGGCCCTGGGGGAGCAGGACTTGCACTAGCCAGGCCAAGAGCGCCTGGAATCCCTTTTACGAGGCCCCAGGGGCTGTGTGCGTCTGTGCATGCGGGTCTTCTGGTGTCTGTCTCTGCAAGTCCCTGTGTTCCAGCTTCATCCCCTATTACGAGGAAAGCAGGGGGACCCCTGTTCTGTAACCACCACCACCACCACCCCATCCCACCCCCCTACTCCGGCATGGCTGCATCCTGTCCTTAGGACAGCTAGGGCCCACATCCCGGGGAGGACAGGATCCCCTCTGAAATGTGGGGAAGTTGGGGCTGTACACATTCCTGGGGCCCTGGGCTGGCAGGCCAAGCTTGGGAATCAGCCCTAAGCAGAGGGCAGAGAGTGAGCCGGGCACACAGGGCCACCGTGCCAGGCAGTCTGCTACTCACCTGCTCTGTGCCAGTCTTTAAAGGGCCATTGCTCTGGGTCCCCAATGTGCTCATCCTCCACTGCCTTGTGCCCCCCCCCCCCCCCCCCGCTGCCCGCCCACAATCCACTTCAGGGTGAAACGGTTCCACCTGCCTACACCGGCCTCCAGGACTCAGCTTGTCCATTCTCATTGATCAGTGCCAAATGTCATCCTGTCTGGAGGCATGGTTTCATTTTTAGCTTCCCCATGTCCCCTGGAGGCTCCCTGTCTTCATTTTCCTGAGGGGGAAAACAGGCCTAGGGAGGGTGAGTTGCCCTAGGTGACCCAGCTAGTGGGAAGCAGGACCGTGATCCCATCTAGCCTGTCCCAGTGCTTGGGCTCTTTTTCACAACCCACAGGCTTCTCAGAAAGGCACATGAGGGCTGAGCATGTGTGTGTCGATATTGCGTATGTGTGCAAAGGTGTGTGTTGATGTGTCCTGAGTGGGAGTGCGTATTGTATGTGTATATCTGAAGGGGGAATATGTATGTGTGCCTAAGGCTGCAGAGTATGCACATACCATATACACAAAAGTAATGCGTGAGTGCAGATTTTGTTTGTGAGTTCCTGTCCTGGGTCCAGCCAGGTGGCTGTGAGCTCCATATGTGTATCTCATAAGTTTTTGTGTGTGCCTGTGACAATGTGCATGTGGGAGATGGAGTGTATCTAAGCAAGGCTGTTTGCACGTGTGCAAGAGCCACCCAGGCTCCAGGACAGAGCAGCCCTGAGACAATGATTTTACAGCCATTTATTGTGCTCCAGTGAAATAGAAAAAGAAAGTGCTCGCGTTAACAAACGCCGCTGTCACATCCACATATGCCAGTCGCTGCAAACCAAACCGCGTGTGTCCGCTGGGTCTCTGGGCATGCAGTTTGCTCCCACTGTGGGAATGGGGTGGGGGCAGGCCGAGCCTGGGCTCTGGGGGTTCTGCTTGGGGGGGACCTCTTGTCCTGGGGTACCCACCTGTGAGGGAGTGGGGGGACAGCTGGGGTAGCTTTGCTCAGTGCGTCCTTTGGGTGCTGTTGGGAACACCCGGCTCGATGGTGGATCCTGCAGCGCTCCAGGGAGGAGGGCCCCCTGCCCCCCCACACGCCCCCCAGTCTGTCCCCCCGAATGCTAACCCTGTAGGCAGGTGCCAGGGGGCTGGAGGACGCCATGCAGGGGGAGGGGGTCGGCAGGGCCAGCTCAGCCCTGCCAAGAGCAGCAGCCAGCCTCCCTGGGGGGAAGGCGGGGGGGGGGTGCCCAGGGCCCTAGGCAGAGTTATAGTAGTTGTGTGGGTGGTGGTTGTGGGCAGGCTCGCCCAGCTCTGGGTACTCAGGCGTCAGGCAGTACTTGGGGTCATAAACCTGACGCGGCAGCCCATACACTGTCATGCCCCGCTGTGAGGCCCCCTTGTTGCTGCCCATCTGCAGGCTGACGTTGAGTGTGTCACAATGCTCCATGCCCAGCCCTGGCTCGAAGATCTGTCGCTTGGTCCCGGGTGCAGTCATGCCGGCCTGTAGAGGGTGGACCAGTCAGGCTGTGGGGACAGTGGAGGGCAGGGGCACCCCCAACAGCCCCCCAAGGTCCCCACACACACCTGGCTGGCTCCCTTGTTGGTACCCATCTGCAGACTGATGGTGGCCTGGTCCAGGGGTTGGTCCGTGCCCAGCTTGGGGTCATAGAGGTGGCGCCGGGTGCCATAGGCCGTCATGCCCTGCTGGCTGGCAAATTTGTTGGTGCCCATCTAGGAAGCCAGAAGGAGAATCATCCCAAGGCTTGCAGAGCCTCACCACGGGCCATGAGACATAACATGTCAGCAGAAACTTGCTCGGCCCTCCAGCGAGGCGCTGCTTCCCCTCTCAGGCTCCAGAAGCTGAGGCCCAGAGAAGGCATGTCACAGGAGCTGTAAATGGCTCAGAGCACCAGGGCCTGACTTCCAGGGTTCGAGTCCCAGTCCCGCCACTTATTACCCAGACAGTCCTGGCAACTGACCTAGCTTCTCTGGGTACCTGTTTCCTCATCGGTGTAAAGGGTGTAAGGATAACAGCACCCACTCCTTAGAGCTGTCGGAGAAGTAAGTTAGTGTACCGAAAATGGCAGGCACGGTGCCCAGCATACATCTGCGTTAAAGCCAAATATCCTGTGCCCCAAAGCCTGCAGGGACCTGGGTGCCCTCCTGGCCTCCTTGACCTCCCCGCTCAGCACAGTGGCAGGACCCAGGTGAGGAAGGGGCCAGTACCTGCAGCCCGATGATGTTCCGTCCTTCTCTTAGCTTCTCGGGCTCAAATTTCCTTTCCTGCTTCTCTGCGTACTTCACCCCCACATTCACCTTGTTCCCTTTCGTCTTGGCCTGGGGAGGGCGAAGGGAGCAGGGACTCGACTAGAGAACCTCCAGGCCACACTGTCCCCTCCTGGCACCTGCTCTCCCCCTGC
This sequence comes from Canis aureus, assembly GCF_053574225.1. Taxonomy (NCBI): domain Eukaryota; kingdom Metazoa; phylum Chordata; class Mammalia; order Carnivora; family Canidae; genus Canis; species Canis aureus. The sequence continues at coordinate 51,025,568 of NC_135629.1, forward strand.
CACCTCCACCGGACTCGGGGGGCACAAGTGGCCCCACTCGCAGCTCAGACTGTCCACAGCCCCGCACCCCTGCGCCAGACCCCCCTCCAAGCCACACTTACCATGCTGGCCAGGGCCAGGAGGGTGGACTGCACCTGGGTGTGGTTGGTGTTCTCAAACAGGTCGTTGGCCTCAAAAATGTCATGGGGCTTCACCCCATACTTGGTGATGGCCTTGATGAAATTGCCGATGTTTTCCAGCTGGAGGGGGCAGGCAGAAGTTAGCGGGGCGGGGGGGGGGGTAGCAGAGGGGGCGCGAGGTGGGGGTGGGAAGAGTTAAAAAGGATGTCTGGGCTCACCTGGTGCCAATTTTGGGTCGACTCGTTGACCTTCTTCACGGAGCCTGGCTGGAGCTTATTGATGAACCTATAAGGCGTCGGGGAGGGCAATGGGAAAGATGAGCTCCCCTCAGCACCCACGCCCAACCCCAGGGGAAGAGGGGTCAGGATGACAGCTACTGGTCAATTTTTGCCATTTCCTACCACCTCCAGCTCAGCCAAAGCCCCCTGATCCACCCCGGTGGGGATCCCCTGCACACCCAGGGAAGACTGAGACGGGAAAGTAAGCCCAGGAGCTGGGCTCCGGTCTCTAGAGGAAAGTCCCCTCATCTCTGCTATGCGGGAGTCTCTCCCTGGCAACTGCATCTCAGTCTCCTTGTCCCTTAGGGGCAACTGCACTGTGGAGAGCCCGCAGCTCAGGGCCCCAACTTCCCTCCCTGGCCTCACTCACCCCCTCGAGCTCCTCCAGTCTCTTGACTTTAAAATGCCACCCATATGCCAACAACTCCCCAGCATTTCCCCGCAGCCAGGCCTCTCACTCTCCATCCAATCCAGCTCCCTACCTGGCATCTCAAAGGCACCCCACCCCAGACTCCTGACACCCACTTTCGCCACCTCAATTCTTTCCATCCTCCCAGGCTCAGTAAACACATCCTGCTCACCCTCAGACTTGCTCTTGACTCTCCTATTCGGTTCTCCCATTCCTTGACACCCAACCCCTCAGCGGGTTCTTTGGCTCTGCCTTCTGAGGACATCCAGAAGCCCCTGGCTCCTTGCCACCTCCATGCTGCTCTGAGTTGTCTGAACCTCAATCCTGTGCTCTTGCAGGGGCCCCCTGTGGCTCCCAGGTTCCGCCTCGACCCCTGCAGACCCTCATAGCTACAATGGCCTTTTCCAAATAACTCCAGCTACTCCCCAGATCAAAAGTGCCCCCCGCCCCCGGTTTCCCTTCAGAATAAAGATCCTAAAACCTTTAACATGACTGAAAGGCCCTACAACTTCTGGCCCCCAGCTAACTCCCTCCACTTCCCCTAATCTCTCCTCGCTGTTCCTTGAACACACTATGCTTGCTGCCACCTCAGGGCCTTTGCACTGCTGCTCTCCCTATACCCTACCCCCTGCCTGGCTCACTCCTTCCTCAGATGCCCTCCCAGCTCCCTCACTCACTTCATCCAAGATTCTGCTCAAATGTTATCTCTTCTGAAAGACCTCCTAGACCATTCTCTACGAAGCAGCAAACCTTTTCCCCACCCCAGCCCTCCATCCTTTCCCCCTTGACTCTTCCCATGGCACTTCCCTCCACAGGCAAGTATGGGGTTTTTTCATGGATTGATCAATCTCCCCCATGAGGACCCAAGCTCTATGTGAGCTCAGAGTTAAATCTGTTCTGTTCACTATCCCCAGTGCCTAGACCTGCACACAGCAGGTGCTCCATAAATTCTTGGTGCACAAATGAATAACTGAGTGGGTGGGTAATCCTGTCTGAGCTAGAAACATCACAATGTCTCCCTATTCCTTATTCCCAGTGGGTATGCTAGAATAAGATCCCCCCACTCTGCCCTTTCCAGCACCTAGATCTTGGTAAGGCTGCACCTTCGGGAAGCTTCCCAAAAGGCACTCTCTGGCCATCACGGTCACCCTGTCCTGGGTCAGACTCAGAGATGCAGACAGGACCCTACTGGGCTCAGGGTCCTGGATCCAGTATTAGTGTCGCTGTGGACTCTGGAACCAGGGCTCAGAGCTGTGTGGATTTTCATTCCTCCTGGTGATTTAAGTTCTGAGAAGAGTAGAAAACCAGGCCTACTTAAGTTACTGTGGCATAACTCTCGTGTCACCAAGCCAGCAATGAACAGCCAATGTTGCCTTGTTGCCTTTTAGCTGTGACCTCTCTTTCTTGGAACTCTGGAGGCCATAAATGGGCCTGCCCTGTCTGCATGGTGATCAAGCCTAGATTCTGGTCATTTCTGTCAGAACAGCATGGGCCTCTGGGCGATATGTTTTACTTAACTGGGCCTCAGTTTTCTTTCCTGTTAAATGGGCACAATGTTGCTGTGCCAATGCTATTTCAAGGTCTCAGATATCAAGTGCCTAACCCAGCTCTGAGCTCATAGTCATTTGAAGGGTTGAGGGGGTAAAGATGAATGCCCAGGTTGGGGGCACCCCAAGGCAAAGTCTGCCCCACTCACTCGCAAAGAATGATGCCATCTTTGAGACCATCCATGAAGTTGTTCCCAATGCGGCGCCCAGTCACCCCCTCGATCCACTCTCGAAGCTCCTGCTCTCGCTGGTGGTCATACTTCTGGGCCAGCTGGGGATGGGGGACACAGAGAAGGTGGTAAGGATGGAGTGGGGAGCAGAGTTGGCTCCAGGGACCCAATCTGAGGTTCCCTAGGCCTGGTCTTCTCATCCCTTCCCAACTAAGGCAATTCTGCTCCAGCGTCCATGGGGGGGCTGAAGTGGGCAATGGGCCAGGACTGAGGTGGCACCTGCCCAGGGGGCCATTCCGGACATTCTGAGGTTTGGCACCAGAGAATGCAGACAAGGGGGGTGGAGAGCGGGGTACTTAGAGCTGGGAGGGGTGGTGCCTGGCCTCTTGGTTCCCCCTCCAGGCCAAACTTGGGGCTTAGCTTCCCCTGGTCCTGCCCCCCCACCCCCCTGCTGGAAGCCTGGGCGCCTCAGGCAGGGGAGGAGGAGCCCTAAGGACGTGGCTCTGAGTACTGCCTTGCAGGGGACTGTTCTGTCTTGCAGGTCTGTCTGCCTCAGTGTCTCTCCAGGTCCTGATCCTCTGGGCTGTGGCTCTGGCTGGAGGCTCCGGGGAGGAGGGGGAGGGGACAGGACAGAGGACAGGACACACTTGTCTTTGTCTTACTCCTGGCCCCATGCATGCTCGGTGGTATTTCTCTCTCTCTCTCCCCGCCCCCCCATCCCCGCACCCTCTGTCTCTGTCTCCCCAGCTCCAGCTGTCCTTCCTCGGCCTTGCCTTCCTGTCCCCATCTCCCTGTGTCTGGCTGGGGGGTGGGGCTCGGGGCTCCTCTGTCTCCTCTCTCTCGGCCTCTCCATCCCCTGTCTCGGTCTTATCTGGCTCCTGGCTCAGCCTCCCCATCCGTCCCTCTCAAGTCTCAGGCTCCCAGAAGCTCGGCGTCTCTCGCTCTCTTCCCCCTTCTCCATCCTGCCCCCCGCACCCTCCACCTCCCTTTCTCCAGAACCCTCCGCCCCAGCCCAGACAGGTTCCAAGACTGCGGGTGGAGGGGACGGAGCTGCCCCTTCCCCTGGGGGAGGAGGAGGAGGTAGGAGGGGGCGGCCCCTCACCTGGCCCCGGCCCTGCCGCCCCCCTCCCCACCAGCCCGGCTTTATAAAGCAAACCGGCCCTTATATAGCGCGGCCCCGCGGGCCGGGCTCCCCGAGGCCGCCTTATATGGCGCGGCGGCTTCGCGCGGCTCTGGGGCCGGCGCCGGGGGGAGGGGGGCGGCGCCGGGATCCCGCCCGGGCCCGAGCACCCGCCCCCCCAGCCCCCTCCTCCAGCCGCGAGGATCCCCCGACCCAGGATCCAATGCCAGCTCCCCCGCTTCCTCGCTGTACGCTGGGGAAAGCCACCCCCGGCCCTCGATGTTCCCCTCTGTCAAATGGGGCTGGGACTCCTGTCCTGGCAGCGCTCACGGAGCATTCCAGTGAGTTGAAGTTCACTGCCCCCGAGAAGCTGAACCCGACTCCGGGATGTGTGTGCCTTGGTGGCCGGGTGGCAGCGGAGGGCGATGCCAGGATCCTAGCTCTGCAACTCCCTTATGTCGAACCCTAGCAACTCGCCTCTCCTCTCTGAACCTCAGTTTAGCCATCCATAGCACAAGGGCGGTACCCGGATGTTTTCCCAGCTCAAAATTAGGAGACCCCTGCCAGGTCCCTAATGCTCAGTCTCTGACCTCCCGGCTGTCTCCCTCTCCCTTCAGGATCTCCTTCGCCATGTGGGCCTCACTTCCCCAGAACCCCAACTCTCAAGCACTCCCCGGTTTCTTTTTGAGATGGGGGTGTGTGTGAGGAAAATCGAGTCCTTTCCCAGCCCCCCAGGAACACAAAAGGAACAGGGGACGGGTTAACAGGAGACTCTGATCAAGTGGGGGTCTTTACAGGGGACAGATCACCTCAGTTTACCCGTGGTTGCCTGTGTGCCCTCCATTTTACCTGTCCCCCAACAGTAGCTGAGGGCTCTGGGATGCTCAGGATGGGGAATAAGGCAGTCCCGACCCTAGATTTGTCCTTTTTCCCTCTCTGATTCCAAGTCACACGGGATAGGCAAGAGGGGGTCCAGGGAACCCCAAGAGCAGGGCCTCTGGCCTGCCAGGGTGTGTGGGCCAGGCAGAGGCCCTATATTGTTCTTGACCTCAGCTGACAGCCCACAGACGGGAGCCTTACCTTGTTCTTGACCTCAGCGGACAACCCATAGGCGGGGCCCCGGTTGAAGTGAGCAGAGGACATGCTGGCTGGTGGTGGGCACGGGTGGCAGTAGTGCCGAGGACAAGGCAGCAGCTAGGCTCCGTCTGCAACCTCTTCCCTCCTCACACGTTTTTGAAGCTCCGGAGGCGGCCCGGGCCTCTTCCAAGGCCTTCCCATTGGCCAAAGGGGCCTGCCAAGGGGCGGGGCACCCCCCACCTCGGCCACCCTCCCCCCCGCCCCTCCCCCCGTGATGTCAGGGCCTTGGTATTGGGAGCTGATTGTGTCATTGTTTCCACCTAGGGGGGCAGCCTGGGTTATTATTTGGGGGGCGGGAGGGGGGGCGCTTGTTCAAAAGAGAGGAAGCTTTTCCCAACCTTCCTGACCCTCCACTGTTCATTGGCCCTCTGGCTGGGCCTCCTGGTTTCCTCTGTGTCCATCACTGAGCCCATCTCTCCTCTCATTGAGGTCATCTCTCTTCCTCTTTCTGCAGTCCATGGTAGCTTAGTGAGCACCATCCTGGGTTTAACTCCAGACACCAACAGGCTATAGTGGGCCTCTGTTGCCACATCTGTAAAATGGACTAATGGATACTGCATGTCCAGCATGCAGTGCCTGGCCCAGGGAAGGCCTCAGGATAACAGCAATATTTCCAATGAGCATCTGGCACCCCACCTCTGTCCTTTCCAGCCCCTCAGAAGGATCTGGGGGAACAGAGATCCTGGATATTATCCTCTCCAACTACCTGTGGGGTTGCCATGGAGTCACTGTGTTAGCAGGTTTCAGGCCATGGACACCCCTGTATTTCTCCTGTCCCAGCCAGGGGGAGCTTTAGAGGGGACACCTGCAAACAGCCCCATCTGGCCAGATCTCACCCCTGGACCACACAGAGGTGGATGACATGACCACACCATGACACTTATGTCAAGGCGATGTTAGGGACACTTGGATGACATGTCAGCAAACTGCCATATACTGAGGATACGTTAAGGACATGCAATTAATTTGGTGTCCACATGCTAGGGGCGCAGCTGTGATATGCTAATGACAGCAGCCCCTTATGTCAGGCCCTGTTACAAGTACTATACCTGTAACAACTCATGCTTCACAACACCCTCAGAAATGGATGCTGTTATCATGTGCACTTTACAGATGGGAAAACTGAGGCACGGGGTGTGGAATCCCTTTCCGAGTGTCACACAGAGTCAGTGACAGAAAATTTGAAGCCAGACCCCTGTCCCTAATGCTACCAGGCTGTCAGGGTTCCTCACCCTCAGCGCTGTCCACGTCAAGGCTGGATCATTCTTCCTGGGTGGAGGAGTCTCTCCTGGGCCTCCTAGGACTTTAAGCAGCATCTCCAGCCTCTACCTATTAGGTGCCTGGAGCACCCCCTTAGTCTTGCCAAGCAGAAATGTCTCCAGACACTGCCGAATGCCCCTCCGGGGTGTGTGTGAAGCAGATCTTTCCTGTTCGAGAACCACTGGGCTAAACCAATATGCTAAGGACAAGGTGACTAAAATAGATCGAATGAGCTAACAATTAGCTCCTGCTATATTCTAAGTGCATCGGGTCGTCAACGCATTCCTCCCAACAGCCTTCTGGGTTGGGGTCTATATGAGGCACAGAGAGGTGAAGCCCACCGCCTGGCGTTACACAGCACGACAGTGACGCAGCCAGGACTCGAACGCGCAGATTCCGGGATCCCGTCCACGCTGAGCGGCCCCCGGCGGGGCCACAAGCCGCTACTGCGCAAGTGAGAACCCGCGCCTCGGCGGAGCAGGTGGCTGGCGCCCCCTGGCGGCCGAGGAGGGGCGGGGCCGGCGGCGGGGCCTGGCCGGGGCGGCCTGCGGTGACGCGAGGCCCTGACTCACTCGGCTCCGCCCCCGGCCCGCGGCCGCTTGGCCATTTATAGAATCCGCGCGGACTCTGAAGTCACGGCCCAGGCACGACGGGGGCGGGGTGGGGGAGCTCTTGGCGCGTCCCCCGACGGGGCAGCCCGGGGTCTCCCTAGGGGGTGGCCCTTTCTGGGTCTGTCCTGTCCCTCCCGTTCTAGGTCTGTGTCTCTATCTCCTGCTCTGTCCCTAAGTTGCCACATGCCGGTCTCAACCTTGCCTACTCTTTTTCTGTCTTTGTCTATGAATCTGCCTGTCTCTCTCTCTCTCTCTTTCTCTCTCTCTCTCTGTCCCCTGTCTCTTTCCATGATCTCTCCATCTGTGGGTCTCTATTTCACCTCTTAAGTCACTGCTTTTCTCACTCGATGTCTATCGTTTCTGTCTTTGTCTGGTTAATAGGGGTAGAAGCAGAGTCGTGGCTGATCCCATCCGCAGGCCCGGCCCCTGGGGACTCCCCCATTACTGGCTGCCCCCTGCGCAGTCTCCTACTTAGCTCCTGTCTAGTATTTCCTCGCCCCAGCCCTTCTGTGCCTCCCTTTCCCATCTAAATGAAAGGTGGGGGGCTCTTGGGGGGCTCAGGTGGTTAAGCGTCTGCCTTCATTTCAGGTCATGATCTCAGAGGTCCTGGAATTGAGCTCAGTAGTGGGCTCCCAGCTCAGCGGGGAGTCTGCTTCTCCCTCTGCCTCTCCCCCTGCTCATGCTCTTTCTCTCTCTGTATCTCTGTCTCAGATGAATAAATAAAACCTTTAAAAATAAATAAATATATGAAAGGTGGAATCTTGTAAGAAATGGAGTTGCCCCGAACGGTCCAGGATGGTCATGAAAGAAAACCTCTGCCTCACCTTAGTATTTGGAGACCCCCTAAAACCTTAGCGCCTTTCAGAGCCATCTAACACACACCCATACACCTCTGTATTTGGTGTCTCCAGGAGACAGTGGCAGCCCCCTTCCCCCTGCCTGTCTGGGCAGTGCCACTCGGCCAGCCCCCTCTCACCCAGCTTTCCTCTCCTGAAAACAGACAGAAGCTGTTGTTCATAATGGCTTCTGTTTCTGGAGGGCTCACTCCATGCCAGGCACTGTGCCAAGCACAACCATTTAATCCTCACTGCCACCCTCTTGGGGTGGAAACTTGCAGGCCCATTTAACAGACAAGGAAACTCAAAGTTCAGAGAGACCAAACCACTCAACACCACTCCTGCTGCTCCCAGATCCTTCGACACATATTTTTTTTTCTTAATTTTTTTTTTTTTAATTTATGATAGTCACACAGAGAGAGAGAGAGAGAGAGGCAGAGACACAGGCAGAGGGAGAAGCAGGCTCCATGCACCAGAAGCCCGACGTGGGATTTGATCCCGGGTCTCCAGGATCGCGCCCTGGGCCAAAGGCAGGCGCTAAACCGCTGCGCCACCCAGGGATCCCGTTCGACACGTATTTTTGAGCACCCAAACACACTCCCACCTCAGGACCTTTGTACTAGCAGTCCCCTCCAGTGGATACATTTCCAAAGAATGCCTCCATGGCCTCTCCCTCACTTCCTCTGCTCAAATGTCACTGCTTTGGAGAGGCCCTCCCTGACCTCCTGCTCTAAAATAATAGCATCTCCCACCCCTAGACTGATTGGGAGAGGATAGGCATGAAGGAATTGTTCACTTAAGTATTTGCACCTGCTAGTAACCATGTCCGCCTCCATAAAAACTTTCACTTCAGGGCAGCCCGGGTGGCTCAGCGGTTTAGCACTGCCTTCAGCCCAGGGTCTGATCCTGGAGACCCTGGATCCAGTCCCATGTCGGGCTCCCAGCTTGGAGCATGCTTCTCCCTCGGCCTCTCTCTCTGTGTCTCTCATGAATAAATAAATAAAATCTTAAAAATAATTTCACTTTAAAAAGTCATTTCTGTGGGGCACGGGGTGTATCTGGGTGGCTCAGTCAATTAAGTATCTGCCTTTGGCTCAGGTCATGGTCCCAGGGTCTTGGGATGGAGCAGGAGTCAGTCTCCCTGCTCAGAGGGGAGTCTGTTCCCCTCCCCCACACCCTCTACCCCCTCACAGACTCTCTCTCTCTCTCTTTTTAAAAATATTTTATTTATTTATTTGTTCACGAGAGACACAGGCAGAGGGAGAAGCAGGCTCCCTGCAGGGAGCCTGATGTGGGACTCGATCCCGAGTCTCCAGGATCAAGCCCTGGGCTGAAGGCAAGCTAAACCGCTGAGCCACCTGGGCTGCCCTCTCTCTCTCAAATAAATAAATAAAATCTTTTAAAAAGTCAATTTTTAGAGGGGGTGCGCCTGAGTGGCTCAGTTAAGCATCTGCCTTCACCTCAGGGCATAATTCCAGGGTTCTAGAAATCCTTGTTTCTCCCTCTCCTTCTGCCGCTCCCCCCTCGTGCTTTCTCTCTCTCTCCCTCTCTCTCTAATACATAAAATCCTTTTTAAAAAAATAAAATAAAATCTTTTTTAAGTCATTAAAATAAGTAAATAAATAAACAAACAAACAAACATTTACAGGCAGCCCGGGTGGCTCAGCGGTTTAGCGCCGCCTTCAGCCCAAGGCATAATCCGGGGGACAGGGAATCGAGTCCCACGAGTCCCACGTCAGGCTCCCTGCGTGGAGAGTGCTTCTCCCTCTGCCTGTGTCTCTGCCTCTTTCTCTCTCTCTCTCCCTGTGTCTCTCATGAATAAATAAATAAAATCTAAAAAAAAAATTTACAGCTGAAACTAGTAAAACATGGTATATTAAGTGTACTTTAACAAAAAAAATTAAATCAATAAAAAGCCCCCTCCACTATCTCCTTCCCCTGCTTTCTTTTTCTTATCATCTCCTATTTGCTTAAATCTATCTCATCCTCTGAGAATAAAAGCTCCACAGAGGCAGATCTTTGCTTGTTTTGTTCACTGCTCTGTCGCCAGTGTCCAGTATACCACCTGCACACAACAGGTGCTCAAAAAAAGCTCACTGGATAAATGGAATTAAAGTTGGTGAGCCAGGACCCAAGCTGCATTTGTTTGAAATGTTGGTGTTTAAGCACACACAAAGGAAGGGCATAATTTCCAGGCAATTCCTGGACTAAGGACAGTTGAACTGAGTGTCTTCTTTGGGTTTTCATTCCAACCTTCCCCAGAAGACCAGTTGGAGGGTGGATAGGGGGTTGAGCCACAGGCTGCGGCTGGAGACATGTAGGTCATTCTAAACCTGCCCACTCCCTTGTCCAGCCAGGAGCTTTGCAAAATATCTTGTAGGAAAAACATCTGATTGAACAAGGGAGCCTTTAAAAAAAAAATAGACTGGTGACTATCAGATTGGCAACATTCAGAACACCTGACAACATGTGGTGCTGGGGAAGCTCGAGAGCATTGTTGATGGGTATGGGCAATTTGTTGATAGCTTTTTTTTTTAAAAGATATTTATTTATTTATTTATTTATTTATTTATTTATTCATTCATTCATTCATTCATTCATTCATGAATGAGACACAGAGACACAGGCAGAGGGAGTAGCAGGCTCCTCGCAGGGAGCCCGATGTGGGATTCATCCCGGGCCGGGATCATGCCCTGAGCCGAAGGCAGACGCTCAATCGCTAAGCCACGCAGGGTTCCTCTTTTTTTTAAGTTGTATGTATTTGAGATAGAGCAAGGAAGAGAGCACAAGCGGGAAGAGGGGGGCACAGAGAGAAGGAGAAGAAGGCTTCCCACTGAGCAGGGAGCTTGATGTGGGGCTCGATCCCAGGACCCCCAGGACCATAACCTGAGCCAAACAGAGATGCTTAACTGACTGAGCCACCCAGGCACCTCCGTTTGTAGCTTTCAAAATGACTAGTTTTTACCTTTTCTGATGGTTAATTTTATATATCAAATTGATTGGGCCATAGGATACCCAGATAGTCAAACATTATTCTGGGTGTGTCTGTGAGGCTATTTTGGGATGAGATTAATAGTTGCATTTCTAAAGAGTAAAACAGATTGCCCTTTCCAGTATGGATGGGCCTCACTCAATCAGTTGGAATGCTGAAGAGAACAAAAAGGTGACCCTTTCCATCCTAAGAAGAAACTCCTCATGCCTGGCTGGCTCAGTTGGTAGAGCATGTGACTCTTGATCTTGGGGTTGTGAGTTTGAGTCCTATGATGGGTGTAGAGCTGACTTAAAAATAAAATCTTTTAAAGAGAGAGAGAGAAGTAGAAATTCCTCATATGTGATTGCTTTGAGCTGGAACATTGGTCTTTTCCTGCCTTCAGCCTGGAATTGAAACATCAGCTCTTCTTAGGTCTCAAGCCTGCCAGCTCTCACACTGGAATTTTGACCCATTGGCTCTCTGGGTTCTCAAGGCTTCAGACTCAGACTAGAACTACATCGTCTGCTCTCCTGAGTCTCTAGCTTGCCAACTGCACATATTGGAGTTCTCAGCCTCCACAGTCATGTGAGTCATTTCTTTATAATTACACACACACACACACACGCACACACACTGTGTCTTTGTTTCTCTCTATTCTGTTGGTTCCGTTTCTCTGGAGAACCCTGCTATCTAATACACATTCTGATCCAGAGAAACCTCTTTTTTAGAATATACCTAATAAGTACAAGTAGGTGTGAAAAGAACATTTATTGCCGTGGCCTTTTAATAACAAGGTACCCTGTAGATCCATCAACAGAGTGAGACAGACACAGATGCAGGCAGGTGAGCAGCATTTTGTCTCAATGACAAAAAAACACTGTGGTGCTACAGTTAAGAGTAGGGGAAGGGGGGCTCTGGATCCATATTCCATGGATTTGGGGCATCCTTTGGTGCTTTCTGGCTGTGTGACCTTGGATAGGTATCTTAACCTCTCTGTGATTCAGTTTCCTTCTCTGGAAAATGGGCATATTGATAGTGCCTGCTTCCTCGGTTTATTTTTTAACTTTTTATTTTGAGTTAATTTTAGACTTACAGAAAAGTTGCAAAAATAGCACAGAGAGTTCCCCATACAGCCTACACCTTGCTGCCCCTACTGTTAACAACTTACATAAGCATAGTACATTTGTTAAAACTAAGAAATTAACCTTGGTACAATACTATTAATAAACTACAGACTTGATTTGGGTTTCTCCAGGTTTTCTACTCGTCCTTTTTCTATTCCAGGACCCAATCCAAGATCTCTCATTGCATTTAGTTGTCGTGTCTCCCTAGACTCTTTCAGTCAAGTGACAGTCCCCTTGGTCGTTCATGACCTGACATTCTTGAAAAGAGCTGGTCAGTAACTGTGCAGACTATCTCTCAGTTTGATTTATGTTGATCAGATTGAGGTTTTCACATTACTGGGAAGGATACCAGAGAGGTGATGTTCCCTTCTCATACCAGGAACTTATGATGTCACAGTGACTCATGGTGACTTTAACCTCCGTCCGTTGGTTGGTTAAGGAGCTGTCTGCCAGGATCCAGCACTGTGAAGCTGCTATTTTTCCTCGGGTTGTTTTGAGGACTCTGCGTTAAAGGGTCTACATCGGACCCCACACATACTGTGGTGCTCTGTATTAATAAAATAAAAATAAATAAAAAAAAAAAAAGGTAAGCGCCTGTGTTTGAATCCACTACTTCTGTAAGGATAAAAAAGAAAATGAGAGCCATAACTGCCTCAAGAGGAGAAGGGGCACTGGGAGCTCTGAAGGCGGTGGCCAGGTCCGTGACAGCGCAGCCACTACCCACGCGCGCCCTCGCCCAGGTCCCAGCGGAGCAGAGCGAAGTGCGCCTGCGCAGAGCTGGGCAGCCGCGCTGAGGGCCAGAGCCCTCCCAGCAGCTTCCCACGTGGCTTTCAACGTGCTGGGGTGGGATGCACGAGCGCCTGGACCGGCGGCTGATTGGCTGCAGCTCTTCGCAGCCTGGCCAATCACAGGAATCTGGATGAGGCTGAAGTGCTGCGGCTGCGCAGAGTCTTTGAGGCATCCTGCCGGTGGCGGAGAGGAGACTCCCGTCCCCAGGAAGCAGCCGGCCGCACGGAGGCCAAGGGACTGCAGATATGGCTTCTCGGGGGTGGACAGCTGTCCTCGCCTGGAGCCTCTGTTAACGGCCAAGCCTCCGCTTTATGAGCTAATCCACTTAGGTTAATAGTTTTTTTTGTTGTTGTTGTTGTTTTTGGTTTGTTTTTTTTAGGTTAATAGTCTTCAACTGGGACTCCCTACCCCGCCCCTCAAGACCAGGAGCCTCTAGTACTTCAATCTGATTTCATCCTATCCTTTGTCTCTAATTTTTAAAACTTACGGTAAAATGTACATAACACAAAATTTACCATTTAAGTGTACATTTCTGTGTTAAGTACATTCACATTGTGCAACCATCACCACCATCCATCACCAGAACTTTTTTCAATCTTCCAAAACTGAAACGGTTGCCATTACATGCTAACTCCCGGTGCTCTCCTTCCTCCAGCTCCTGGCAACCACCATTCTACTTTCCATCTCTATAATTCGCCTTTTCTAGGGACCCTATATAAATGGAATAATATAGCGTTTGTCTTTTTGTGGCTGGTTTACTTCACTTAGCACTATGTCCCCAAGGTTCATCCATGTTGTACCATGGGTCAGAATTTCCTTAATCTTTAAGGCTGAATAATATTCCATTGTATGTATATATATTTTGTTTATCCACTCATCCATCCATGGACACTTGAGTTGCCTTGGCTATTGTGAATTATGCTATGAATATGGGAGTATGTACAACTATCTGTTCAAGTCCCTGCTCTCAATTCTTTTGGGTATATACCCAGAAATGGAATCGCTGAATCATATGGTAACTCTATTTTTAATTTTTGAGGAAACGCGATACTATTTTTCTTAGTGGCTGAACCAGTTTACATTCCTACCAGCCGTGTACAAGGATTCCACTTTGTTCAAATCCTCACTGACGTTTGTTTATACTTATAAAATACATTATTCATACAGAAAGATGTATAAATTATAACTCAATGAATCAATGATCATGTTTTAAAACTTTTAAATTGAGGCATTACATAAAATAAAATGTACAAATCTGCATGGAGAGCTCGGTGAAATTTTACATACATATAAACCTGTGTAATCATCACATAGCTCAAGCCATAAAATATTTTTTATTTTATTTATTATTTATTCTTTATTTTAAAAAATATTTTATTTATTAATGGGAGACACAGTGGGAGCTCTGGACAGGACAGCTGCGGTCTGGCATGGAGGGGTCAAGGCCCTGGGCCAACCTCTGCCTTGCCTGGGTAGAGAGAGACAACAGGCTGGCCAATGAGTCTCCTTAGCTGGGCCAGCTTCAATCTGAGAACCTTCCTGAAGAGGTCCCTTCATCACCTGGCCATCCTCAGCAGTGTCCATCCCACTTCCCCATGCTGCCAGCTCCCCACACCACCAGGGGTGCAGAGCAGGGGCAGGAGTGGAGAATGTCCCCCTCCCCAACCCAGGCCCCATTGACTCTTACAGAGCAAGGCTGATGTAAATGCTGATTGTCTCCGAGGAAAGCGGGTTGTACCTGCTGAGAGTGCTGATGCCCAGGGAGAGGAGGATGAATACACACCAGCAAGGGCAAGTTAGGCCTCACCCCTCTCTTGCCGTCGCCCTTTCGGCCCTGCCCCCGGACTACCTGAGGTCCCACTGGAGGCATTTGCTTGAGTCCAAAGCACTCCTAGGCCAGCCAGAGGTTGCTGAATACACGCTGGCTGAGTGCCCAGGGGCTCATTCGGTGCAAGATGAAGTCAGAAGGCTGAACCATGGGGCAGGGGGGTGCCATAGGGATGGCCTGGGGTGGCCATTGTGCTGTGGCCAAGTGCACGCCCCTGGTACTGCCTCTGCCCAACTGCCCAGGTCCCACAGCAAGTGGGAGAATGCCAGCTGCACTATCGGCAATGTTGCCATGACCCGAGGCAAGGGGATTATCTGGGATCACAGGCCTGTTGCACACAGAGGAAGAGAAGTACAAATCCAGGGATCCAGACACTGCATCTCTCACACACACCTAAGGATACAGCTAGCCAAGTGAAGACCCTGGGGGTTGGGGACACACAGTCACACACAGAGATACACATGGGATGCTACAAACACAGTGACAGTCCCCACTAAGGTGGGTGCGCAGTCATACAGAGAGGCATAGAGACATACCATTGTCATGGACATGGCCCCGTAGTCACAGAATCGACTGATACTGAGGCACAATCAAAGACAGTGTCCTGTACGGTCACTGACATGCCAGTGGTGGGGGACAAGCACACCCATACAAGTTAGAGACACACAGGGTGTTAGAGACACATACCAACAGTTGCAAACAATCACACATCAGAGACCGTCCCAGGCTTGGCATAGGCAGACCTGTAATGCCATTGCTGGGACACAGAGTCACACACAGAAATACACAGGGTGTCATGAGCACAGTCATGCATATACAGAGTCAGAAACTAATACAGTCGCACACAGACAGGGGTGAGGTGTCACACTTGCATGTGTGTCTTGACAGTGGACACCACTGATGGTTCATCCACAAGTTGGGAACACACAGGGCATCACAGTCAATGACTTTCCAGTGTTCAAGTGCAATCGCATACACATTATGGCATGGGAATGGTCACAGAAATGTTGACACACCTACTGCTTAGCCCCTCAGAGTTGTGGGACAAAGTCCACACCCTCCCACATGCACAGAATCACAGACACCCAGAAGACTGTACAATTACAGGTGCACATGCAGCCACTGACACGTGGACACACAAGGACCCACATACACCCATGCCCAGACAGGCTTGCTTCCCACTGACATACATGGGGCCCATTCCTGACCCACAGTCACACTGCCACACACATACCTACACACCTTTGCTCAGTTCTGAAATGCTATAAAAATTCACGAAAATCTCCACACCCCAGCAGTACAGTACACACATACGTGCACACCTGGGGCCACAGGGCAAAATCACAAAAACACTCAGAACCCTACTGGACCCTAGGGCCTCAGTGAGGTTGGCCCAAGGTGTCAAACCAGGCTCTTTGCCCTCCCAGTGAGGTAGGTGAAGGGAGGTGTTAGGGTGAATTCCCTGTAACAATGGCAGTTACATGGCTGTTCGGCATAGATTAGCTCAAACTTCAAAAAAATCCCCTGAAGTTATTATAATTGGTCCAGGGTGAGAAAACCCTGGGCACAGATGAGTTAGGCACTAGCCCAGAATCACGGAGCCAATGAGCAGAACTTGTCTCCTTCTCTGCTGTCAGAGCTGTATCCTCACAGCGCTTAAAACTGCGCCTAGCAGGGACGCCTGGTGGCTCAGCGCTTGAGCGTTTGCCTTCGGCCCAGGGCGTGATCCCGGGAGTCCCGCATCGGGCTCCCGGCGTGGAGCCTGCTTCTCCCTCTCCCTGTGCCTCTCATTAATAAATTAAATCTTAAAAAAAAAAAAAAAAAAAAAGTAAGAAAACCCTGCGCCTAGCACACGGTTAGCGCTCAGTAAAGGTTAGTTGAACAAATGAAGGAATCTCATCACTTCTACCTTTAATATCTCATTCCCACATTTCAGGTGGGAAAACCGGAGCCTCCAGGTGGATTCACAGGGCCCCCAAGTCCAGCCTCCCAGCGGGAACGGTCCACTCACTCTCCCCACCGCCCAGCTCTCTGGCGGTAATGGGGGTGGGACCTGGCCCGGTATGAGGCGGGACCAAGGTCTTTCTGCTTTCCTATTGGTGCTCCTCCATTTGGGGCGGGATCTCTCTAAACCCGCGTTCTTGATTTGCTGCTCCCTGGTGGCCCGTGACCTGGAAGCAATCTGGGTAAGATGGCGGCGCCCAGAGTTAAGACAGAGCCGGGCCGGAGTCCGCGGCTTGCCGCGTGAGTATGTAGGTCGCGCGTGGGGAAAGTGAGCTCGAGCTGCTGGGTCCAGGGGGTACCGGTTCTGGGCCGGCAGGGCGGGAGAGCGGCCCAGGGCGACGCAGCTGCAGGGTCAGGGCACCATGACCTTTTGAGGTGCGGGGCTGGGACGTGCTGGGAAAGGACGCTTTCAATGTACTCACGTCCCCACATCCCTAATCTCCTATTTGCAGATGAGACAGCTGAGGCCCAGAGAGGTTAAGGTCCTCTCCCGAAGTCACGCCGCTAGTTGGCAGCTAGGCTGGAATTCGAACCCACGTCAGTCCGTTTCTCCTAAGGAACCCAGAATCCTGACAGCCAGCCCAGAGCTGCTGTAAGTACTCCCTGCCATGGGGTTCAGACTTCTAGATCATAGACGTTTTGTAGAAATTTAGCTCTTCTCCCCCCTTCAACTGATACCTGTTAGGCACCTACCATATACCAGGCACTGTCCAGGTGCTGGAAACACAGCAATGAAGAAGACAGTCTCCGATCTCCTGGGGGAGCCAGGCGTTAAAAAAGTCAGGAGTGGAGGGAACAGGTGATTTCAGATGTTAATAATTGCTAGTAATTCATTCATCAGGGCGATAGGGGCTTTAAATTGGGAGTGGAGTTGTGGTCAGGGGAAGCCTCTCCTTTGAATATAGACCTGAGTGACCAGAGACAGGTGTGGACTGATCTGGGGGGAGAAATTTCCAAACAGAGGGAAAAGCAAATGCAAAGGCTCTGAAACTAGAATAAATTTAGCTTGTTTGAGAAACAGTGTAGCTAGAGCTGCCAGTAATGAGTTGAGTTTGGAGAAGGGGCACCTGGGTGGCTCAGTCGGTTAAGTATCTGCCTTCCGCTCAGGTCATGATCCTGAAGACCTGGGCTGGAGCTCCTGATTGGGCTCCCTGCTCCGTTGGGGGTTGGCTTCTCCCTTAGCTCCTCTCCCTGCTCATGTACTCTCTCTCAAATAAATAAATAAAATCTTTAAAAAAAAAAAAAAAAAGAAGAAGAGTTGAGTTTGGAGACCCTGACTGAGAGGTAGACCCGGACTGAATATTTTAAGTGTAACACTAGCAATTTCTAGTCAGAGAACACTGAATTTAGTTTACATTCTAAAAAGCTCCCTCTGGCCATGGCAGGGAGAATTGACTGGTGGGAAGGCTGGGTAGGTATTAAGGAAAGATCATGGATTGAGGTGGTGGCTTGCAGATGGAGAGAAATGGATGGATTTGAAGTACTCATCAGGACTACTTGGTGAATTGAATGAGGGACATAGTGGACTCAGAAATGACTCCTAGGTCTGTGGCCTGAATGACTAGGAATGGTGGTGTCATTGGGTAGGAGGGGAAGAACAATTTTATTTATTTATTTTTTTTTAATTTTTATTTATTTATGATAGCCACACACACAGAGAGAGAGAGAGAGGCAGAGACACAGGCAGAGGGAGAAGCAGGCTCCATGCACCGGGAGCCCGATGTGGGATTCGATCCCGGGTCTCCAGGATCGCGCCCTGGGCCAAAGGCAGGCGCCAAACCACTGCGCCACCCAGGGATCCCGGAAGAACAATTTTAAGCAGAGATATCATTCTGAAGCAAATGAAGTTTGAGATGGCCAGGTAAATGCTTAACTGACTGAGCCACCCAGGTGCCCCTGGAATGCTTTAAAATGCTGATGCCTGGGCCCTACATTTTAGATACTTTGATTTATTATATACAGGGTATATGGCCTGAGCATAGGGATTTTTAAAAGCTCCCTAGATGATTCTAATATGAACAAAGTTTGAGAACCATTAGTGCTGCCTAAAATGATATAGAGAAGAGAGGAACAAATTGAAAGACACCTCAGACAAATCCAGAATGTGGGACTATTTGCAATTTTACTGCTCAAAGTGTGATTCCCAGACCAGCAGCAGCAGCATCATTTGGAAGCCTGTTGGATGTGTAAGGTCTTTAGCTCTACCCCAGACTTGCTGAACCAAAATCTTCATTTTAACAAGATCCTGGGTGATTTATCTGCATGTTCAAATTTGCAGACATTGCAAACTTTTTTTTTTTAAGATTTTATTTATTTATTTATGAGAGACCCAGAGAGAGAGGCAGAGACAGGCAGAGGGAGAAGCAGGTGATATGGGACTCAATCCCAGGACCGTGGGATCATGAGCTGAAGGCAGAAGTTCAACTGCTGAGTCACCCAGGTGTCCCAGACATTGCAAACTTTATTTTTTTTTTTAAGATTTATTTATTTATTTATTCATGAGATATATATAGAGAGAAGCAGAGACATAGGCAGAGGGAGAAGCAGGCTCCATGCAGGGAGCCCGATGTGGGACTCAATCCTGGGACTCCAGGATCACGCCCTGGGCCGAAGGCCCGCGCTAAACCACTGAGCCACCCAGGGATCCTCCATTGCAAACTTTAAAGAAGGAAGTGGGTCTTGCTTATTGACTGAGAAAAAGCCTGGATTCTAGGAAAATCTAGAATGCCAAGAAAGTGGGAGGAGGGTCTCACCCATGGTGCATGTTTCTGAGAAATTGAGCAAAATGAGGCCTAAGAAATAATCATTGGCTTTGGTAAGTGTAAAACACAAAAGGGAACTTTATAAATGATGTCAGTGAAATGGTTGGGGCAGCAGCCAAGCTTGAGAGGGTGAAGAAGCATAGTTTGTATATGTATATACCTCTTGGGAGAAGCTTTGCTGTGAAAAGTGCAGAGATGTGGAGCAAAACCTGGAGGGAGTCTCTGGGACAAGATGGGAGATGCTAGAGAAAGTTCAAATGGTAATAATAATCCAGACACTTCCCAGCTCATTTTGTGAAGTCAGCATTCCCCGATACCAAATCAGACACTCAAAGAAAACTACACACCATTATCTCTTATGAATATAGATGTAAAACTCCTTAACAAAATAACTAGCAGACCAAGTTTTCGCAACATACAAAAAGGATTATACACCATAACCAAGTGGAATTTGTCCAGAAATTGCAAGATTAGTTTAAAATCTGGAAATCAGTTAATGTAATATGTCATATTAATAGAATAAAAGACAAAAACTACATGATTGTTTCCATAGATGCAACAAAAAGTACTTCACAAAATCTGCTACCCTTTCTGATGAAAACCGTCAACATCTAGGTATAAAAAGGGATTTTTTTTTTTTTAAGATTTGTATCTATTTATTCTAGAGAGAGAGAGAGCATGAGAGTGGGTGCAAGCTGGGGAAGGAGCAGAGGGAGAGGGACAAGCAGTCTCCACGCTGAGCACAGAGCCCAATGCAGGACTCAATCCCATGACCCTGAAATCAAGACTTGAGCTGAAATCAAGACTCAGATGCTAGACTGACTGAGCCACTCAGGCACCCCTAGAAGGGAATTTCTTTCACCTTATAAAGGCCATTTATGAAAAACTCATAGCTCACATCATACTTAATGATGAAAGACTGGATACATTTCCCCTAAGATCAAGAATAAGAAAAGGATATTTACTCTTGCCACTTCTTCTTCTTCTTTTTTTTTTTTTTTAAGATTTTATTTATTTATTTGAGAGAGAGAGAGAGAACATGAGCAGGGGGTGAGGAGAGGGAGAAGGAGGCTCCCTGCTGACCAGGTAGCCCAACTTGGGGCTCAGTCCCAGGACCCTGAAATCATGACTTGAGCTGAAGGCAGATGTTTAACCAACCGAACCACCAGGAGCCTCTATTCCTGCGACTTCTATTTGACATTGTACTAGAGGTTCCAGCAAGGGCACTGGGGAAAGGAAAACACATCCAGTTTGGAAAGGAAGAGGTAAAACTATATTTGCACGTGATGTGATCTGGTATATAGAAAATCCTAAAGAATGCAGTAAAAAGCTATTAAAACTAATAAGTGAGTTCAACAAAGTTGCAGAATATAAGATCAATATATAAAAATAATTTGTGGGATCCCTGGGTGGCGCAGCGGTTTGGCGCCTGCCTTTGGCCCAGGGCGCGATCCTGGAGACCCGGGATCGAATCCCACATCGGGCTCCCGGTGCATGGAGCCTGCTTCTCCCTCTGCCTGTGTCTCTGCCTCTCTCTCTTTCTCTCTGTGTGACTATCATAAAAAAAAAAAAAAAAAAAAAAAAAAAAAAAGCCAGACCCTGTATCTAGTATGGAGGGTTTGTTTGTTTAAAATAAATAAATAAATAAATAAAATAAAAATAAAAATAAAAATAATTTGTATTCCTATACGCTGACACTGAACAATGCAGAAATGAAATTAAGAAAACAATCCCATTTGTAATAGCTTCATAAAGAATGAGACATGAATAGGGGCTCCTGGCTGGTTCAGTTAGTAGAGCATGCAGTTCTTGATCTCAAGGGTTGTGAGTTCAAGCCCCATGTTGAGTGTAGAGATTACTTAAAAATAAATCTTAAAAAAAAAAGGAAATATAAATAAATTTAACAAAATAAGTAAAAGATTCATATGCTGCAAGCTATAAAATATTCTTAAGAGAAGTTAAAGATGATTTAAATAAATGGAGAGGTGGCCCATGTTCATGGATCAGAAGACTTAATATTATTAAGTCAAGTCTTATATTATTATTATTATTATATTCCTAAACTGACCTATAGACTCAATATAATCCCTATCAGAATCCCTCTGACTTTCTTCAGACATTGACAACTGATTCTAAAACTTATATGCAATAGCAAGGGACCCAGAATAGCCAAAACAATTTTGTAAAAAAAAGAACAGTTTGAAGACTTATAGTTCCTGATTTTAAAACTTAACAAAACTAGGGATGCCTGGGTGGCTCAGCGGTTTGGCGCATGCCTTTGGCCCAGGGCATGATCCGGGGTCCCAGGATTGAGTCCCACATCAGGCTCCCTGCATGAAGCCTGCTTCTCCCTCCACCTATGTCTCTGCCTCTCTCTCTCTCTCTCTCTCTGTGTGTCTCTCATGAATAAATAAATAAAATCTTTTTAAAAAAATAAATAAATAATAAAACTTACAAAACTTATAATAATCAAAATGGTGTGGTGCTGGCATAAGATCCAACATACAGATCAATGGAATTGGGAGCCCAGAATTAAGCCCTTACATTTATGGTCAATTGATTTTCAGCAAGAATGCCAAGACAAAAGAGTACACACTTATGATAAGCACTGAGTAATGTATAGAATTGTTGAATCACTATACTAATAGTTTAGTATTAGTTTCACTGGAAACTAATACAACTGTGTTAACTATACTGAAATTAAAATTTTAAAACTTAATTTTAAAAAAAGAATGCCAAGACAAAAAAAATGGGGGAAAGAACGGTCTCTTAAACTAATAGTACTAGGACAACTGGATATCCACTTGAAATGAGTACCTTTTTCACATCATACATAAAAATTCAAGGTGGATAATAGGACTAAATGTAAGAGCTAAGACTAGTAAACTCTTAGAAGAAAATATCAATAAATCTTTTTTTATTTTTTTAATTTAACTTAATTTTCTAATATTTTTTTAATTTTTATTTATTTATGATAGTCACAGAGAGAGAGAGAGAGAGAGAGAGAGAGAGAGAGGCAGAGACACAGGCAGAGGGAGAAGCAGGCTCCATGCACCGGGAGCCCGATGTGGAATTCGATCCCGGGTCTCCAGGATCGCGCCCTGGGCCAAAGGCAGGCACCAAACCGCTGCGCCACCCAGGGATCCCCAATAAATCTTTTTTAAAAATTTATATTATTTGAGAGAGAGGGAGAGCATGGGGGGAGGGGCAGAGGGAGAGGGAGGAGGAGTCCCAAGCAGACTCTACACTGAGCATGGAGCTTGATGCAGGGGCTCAGTCTTATGACCCTGAGACCATGACATGAGCCCAAACCAAGAGTCAGACACCTAACCAGCTACATCACCCAGGCACTCGAACATACCAGTTAGTATATGACCCTGGCCTCAGCACTGGTTTTTTAGATACAATATCAAGATCATAGCTATAAAGAAAAACATAAATTGAACATCATCAGAATAAGACTTGTGCTGGAAACAGGAACATCAAGAAAGTGAAAAGAGGACCCAAGGAATGGGAGAAAGTATTTGTAAATCACAAGGGTTAGTATCCAGAATATATAAAGAACTCTTACAACTCAGTGAATAAAAGGTAAGTGGCCCAATTTGTTAAATGGATAGAGGATCTAAACACACATTTTTCCAAAAAAGAAACCCGATGGCCGGGCAGCCCAGGTGGCTCAGCGGTTTAGTGCCGCCTTCAGCCCAGGGCGTGATCCTGGGGACCTGGGATCAAGTCCCATGTCGGGCTTCCAGCATGGAGTCTGCTTCTCCCTCTGCCTGTGTCTCTGCCTCTCTCTCTGTGTCTCTCATGAATAAACAAATAAAAATCTTTTTTAAAAAGTTAGGTTCTGGGGACGCCTGGGTGGCTCAGCGGTTAAAGCATCTGCCTTCAGCCCAGGGCGTGATCCTGGAGACTTGGGATCGAGTCCCACATCGGGCTTCCAGCATGGAGTCTGCTTCTCCCTCTGCCTGTGTCTCTGCCTCTCTATCTGTTTCTTGAATAAATAAATAAAATCTTAAAAAAAAAAAAAAGAAAGAAAGAAAGAAACCCAATGGCCAATAAGGACATGAAAAGATACTTGGCATCAATTTTTAGGGAAGTGCAAATCCAACCTTGAGATATCACTTCACACTCACTAGTGTGTCTAATCAATAAGACAACAGGGGCACCTGGGTGGCTCAGTGGTGATCCTGAGGTCCTGGGATCGAGTCCCGCATCAGGCTTACTGCAGGAAACATGCATCTCCCTCTGCCTATGCCTCTGCATCTCTGTGTGTGTGTGTCTCATGAATAAATAAATAAATAAATAAATTTAAAAAATAAAAAAGACAAAAGAATTGTCAAGGGTATAGAGAAATCGGAACCCTTATGTATTGCTGGGGAGAATATAAAATGGTGTGGCCACTTAGAGAACAGTTTGGCAGGGGCGCATGGCTATGTCGGTTGCTACACTCTTTTTTTTTTAAAGATTTTATGTATTTATTCATGATATAGAGAGAGAGGCAGAGACACAGGCAGAGGGAGAAGCAGGCTCCATGCCGGGAGCCCAACGCAGGACTCCATCCCAGGACTCCAGGATCATGCCCTGGGCCAAAGGCAGGCGCTGAACCACCCAGCCACCCAGCACGCGACTCTTGATCTGGGGTTCATGAGTTCAAGCCCCATGTTGGGTGTAGAGCCTACTTAAAAAAACAGTTCAGCGGTTCCTCAAAATGTTAGACATAGAATTACCATATGTCTCAGCAATTTGACTTCTATGTATATACCTAAGAGGTATGTAAACACCTGTTCACACAGAACTTCCACACAAGTGTTCATAGCAGCATTAGTCATAATAGTCAAAAGGTGGAAACAACCCCAAATGTCCATCAATTGATGAAGGGATAAACAAAACATAGTTATATTTGTATAATGGAATTTTTTGGCAATTAAAATGAACGAAGTCTGATACATGCTATAACATGGATAAACCTGAAACCCCTACTAGACTCCGTTTATATGAACTACCTAAAGTAGGCAAATTATAGAGACGGTAGGTTAGTGGTTGTCTGAGGGAAAATGAAAGGTACTGCTGATGGGTATAGGTTTTCTTTTTTGGGTAACAAGAACGTTCTAAAATCAGATTGCAGTAATAGTTGCATGACTCTTATTCTAAAAAAACATTGAATTGGGGCACCTGTGTGGCTCAGTTGGTTGAGTGTCTGCCTTTAGCTCAGGTCATGATCCCAGAATCCTGGGATCGAGCCCCACATCGGGCTCCCTGCTCAGCAGAGAGCCTCTCCTTCCCTCTGTGCTCTCTCTCACTTCTCTGTCACTATCTCTTTCTCTCAAATAAGTGAACAAAATCTTAAAAAAAGAAAAATTGAATTTTATCCTTGAAAAAGATGAATTACATGATATGTGAATAAAGCTGTTTTTTTTTTTTTTTTTTTTTAAGCGTTTGGGTGGCTCAGTTGGTTAAGCCTGTGACTATTGTTTTGTTTTCTACTGAGGTCAGGATCTCAGAGTCATGAGATCGAGTCCAGAGTCGAGCTCTGCACTGGGCATGGAGCCTGCTTAAGTTTCTCTCCCTTTCCCTCTGCCCCTCCCCCTACTCATGTGCATGCTGTCTCTCTAAATTTAAAATAAATAAATCTTAAAAACACAAAAAAGATCCAGTAGGGAGGGGGACCATGGCAGGGGCAAATTCCTCAAGATACTGGAGTGTTTAGCCCCATAAAGTAGGGATGCTTGATTGTAACAGCGGTTTAAGTCCATCTTGCGGATGAGACCAATGGGGCTGGTGAGTTAGAACATGGTCTCTGCCCATGAGGGGTCTCATTTCTGTTAGCAGGTCGGCTTCCAGGCTGATGCTGTCTTTCCTCTCTTGGCCAGGTGGCTGTCTGACGAGCAGCGGCATGAGCTGGGCCCAAGCCATCCTGCTGGCCCGGGGCCTCTCTTGGGGCTGGGGAGGCATCTGTGGGGCTGCCCTCACTGGAGCCCCCTTCTCTCAGGTAACCACTGGCTGAACAGTTGTCTGGTCCCATCAGCTGGCCTATGTGGTCTGAGGGTCAGATGAACTGCCTTACTCATTTTAAGAAGTGCTGCTGCCCATGTGGGTAAGGGGGTTGAATTTGGAAATGATATAAGCTAAATAGATTCGAGTGGTGACTGTAAGTAACTCCTATATCCATTTGTAAAGATGTGAGCAGAACACTGAATTTCCATCCCTTCCCAGAGTGACCAGATGGCCCAAGCCCATCAACAGGTATAGACAGCAGCAACAGTGAGGGTGGCAGTAATGATAATAATCAGGCATACCTTGCTGTATTGTGCTTCATAGATAATGTGGATTTTTTTGGGTTTTGGGCTTTTACAAATTGAGGGTTTGTGGCAACCCTCCATTGAGCAAGTCTTTTGGGGCCATTTTCTGACATTTGCTCATTTCACATCTCTGTGTCACATTTTGGTAATTCTTGCAGTATTTCAAACCTCCTCATTATTATCATGTGTGTTATGGCGATCTGCAAGCAGCGATTATGACCTGCTGAGAGCTCAGATGCTGGTTAGCATTTTTAGCACTATTTTTTAGTTAAGGTACATACGTTTTTGTAGAGATAATGTTATTGCACACTTTTATAGACTACAGTATAGTGTAAACCTAACTTTTCTGATGCATTGGGAAGCCAAAAAACTCATATGACCCCTTTATTGTGATATTTGCTTTATTGTGGGGGTCTGGAACTGAACCCTCCATATTTCCAAGATGTGCCTGTGCCAGGCCCTGCGCCCTGGTGTTTATTTACATTATCTTGTTTGTGGTTGTGATGTCTCCCTTTCCTGTCTGATTTTTGATCTGTGCATCTACCACCTGTAGAATTAGTTGTGTACAATTTCATTTTAAATGGACACTTTTGGTAGGATACTATCCACACAGGGGTTAGCAAACATTTTCATAAAGAGTCAGATAGTAAATACTTTTGGTTTTACAAGCTACACAGTCTCTGTTAAAACTACTTGACTCTGCCAGTGTAGAGCAAAAACAACCCCAGGGACATAATGAATGTGCCTGGCTGTATTCTAAATACAACTTTATTGGGATCCCTGGGTGGCGCAGCAGTTTGGCGCCTGCCTTTGGCCCAGGGCGCAATCCTGGAGACCCGGATTGAATCCCACATCGGGCTCCCGGTGCATGGAGCCTGCTTCTCCCTCTGCCTGTGTCTCTGCTTCTCTCTCTCTCTGTGTGTGTGACTATCATAAATAAATAAAAATTAAAAAAAAACAAACATGAATGCCTTTAAAAAAATAAAAATAAAAAAAAATAAATACAACTTTATTGACAAAAGCAGGCAGCTGGCCATATTTGTCCCCCCAGCAGCCTCCACTCCCCACCCTGGGGAACAAGGTCTGCTTGACCCAAGGGAAACACCATCATAACAGATGGGGAAACTGAGGCCTGAGCAGTGAAATGAGATGTGGGCGCCACCTAGCAGAGGACAGTCAAGCCAAGATTCCCGCTGACTCCAAAGTCTGCATTTTTTTTTTAAAGATTTTATTTATTTATTCATGAGAGACACAGAGAGAGAGAGAGTGGCAGAGACACAGGCAGAGGGAAAAGCAGGCTCCATGCAGGGAGCCTGACATGGGACTCGATCCTGGGTCTCCAGGATCACACCCTGGGCTGAACGTGGCGCTAAACCGCTGAGCCACCCGGGCTGCCCTGCATTTTCTTTTTTCTTTTTTTCTTTTCTTTTTTTTTTTTTTTTTGCATTTTCTTTTTTAAACTCACTTATTGAGATATATCTTTTGAATAGATAACCTGGTTAGTTACAGTGGGCAGTTCAAATAATTCTAGGGCTATACCATGACAAGATTCTGTCCCTCTTTTGCTTGGTCACCACTTAACTCCCCTCTCTCGAGGCAAGAGATGTTTACAGGAGCATTTCCTGTAGATGCATTTCCTCCCAGAGATAGTTTACAGGAGCAAAAAAATGTATATACCCACAGTCAACTCTCATTATCCACAGTAGTTAGTTTTATAAAGTGGCCGCATACCCTGAATTAGTGGATACCCAACTACTGCTTCCAGGGAAATAAGGGGTAGGCTCCTGTGAGCCTCTGCTCACATAATCATCAGCCAGTCAATACAAACCTGTGTGTGTGTGGGGGGGGAGGGGTGTATGTTTCTGTTTAAATACATCTTATTTGATATGTATCGTTGATTCATGAACATTGAACTCCCAGCCACCAGCACTATAACTCATGCCTGAATGAAGCTCATCTACCCCGTGTTATTTTCTCTATAAGGAGTAGCAGAGCCTTCTTGCAGGGAAGAACACTAATCAGCCCTTCAGCAGTATGCTTGGGGGCCATTTTAGCGAAATCCACCAACAAAAAGATGTGAAAAACATAGACTAAATAAAATCTCTAAGAGGACACTTGTTGACAGCATGTGAGCCAAAACAAGAAGGCCAAGCGTTGCCTTTTTCGATCTCAGTTAGGAATGAACAGGGCTTGGGCGACTCAAATTGTTCAGTGCCCTGCATGTGTCTTCGAGTGACCAGGAAAGTGTTAAGAGTATTGACTCTTAGATTACAAATCATTTGTTAGCAAGTTGGTAAATTTGCAACTAATGAATCCACAAATAATGAAGACCTATTGTATATATAAGGTGGTGAGGTTTTCTTACACCTCTGGGAACTTATTCTACACATCGTGTCACACGTCGCTTTTTTTTTGTTTGTTTCATGATATACCTTGGACTTGGTACTGGGTCACACACAGGACCCTCCTCAGGGGCTCTCATAGATGCAGGGGCTCCTTGTCCAGGTTCATGGCCATTTGCTGAACCATTTCCTTGCTGATGCACATTGGGACCGTTTCCACTGCTACAGTGGACATACAGAAGTCATTTGGCACAGGTTTGTTTAGACCTGTCAGATTTACAAACCAGACACAGGGTCACTGCCTCAGAGGGTGTGTGTTTGTCCTGGTGATTGTGGCCAAGTGGCCTCCACTTGAAACCAAGTGGTTTCACTGTTGTTTTCTCACACTTTGTAACGGTGACTAATCTTAGGCTTGGAACCACAGTACCACACTTCCCCAGAGGCACTTAGGGATGCCCATTGGCATGTCCTCCAGGAGAGAGCCAGCCTGGGAGTCCTCCCCGGGGCCCTGGGAGGTGCCAGATCCCAGCAGCGATTTTCTGTCCCCAGGCACCTCTCTGGGCCCCACGGGGCCTCCACCGCAGCGCAATCGCCTGTAACTCTGACTCATGGCTGGTCCCTCCCTCGCCTGAGCCCCCGAAGGGACCCCCGAAGGCCCTGGCCCCCCACGAGGAGCTGTTTACACAGGCACTGGGAGGCACGCGGGACAAGGCGAACTTTGTGCGGGCTGTGCAGAACTTTGGGCAGCATAACGTGTACAAGCGGGGCCACGTGGACTTCATCTACCTGGCCCTGCGCAAGATGCGGGAGTACGGCGTCGAGCGAGACCTGGCCGTCTACAACCTGCTGCTTGACGTCTTCCCCAAGGAGGTCTTCCGGCCTCGAAGCATCTTCCAGACCATGTTCATCCACTATCCTCGGCAGCAGGAGTGTGGAATTGCTGTCCTAGAACAAATGGAGAGCCATGGTGAGGCCAGCAGGCTCAGGGGTGGGGAGTGTGTTACTTCCTTCTCCCAGGCCTTGGGCCCCTTCACCACTCCATGGCTTTGACTTGTCTTTTCTCTCTCCATCTGTCTGTTTGGCTGGGCTGACCCTCCTCCCCCTCCCTCATCTCTCCTGTTTCTCATGTCTTTCCTGTCTCCCTCTGACTTTTCCTTTCAATTCTAATTCTGTTCCCCCTTGTCATCCATCCCCTGCCTTCAATTCTTCCTGTCTCTGGTTCTTTCCATCTGGCCCTACTCCCAATTCCTTCTTGGTCCTGGTTCCTCTGCCCCTCTCCATATCCCATGTCTCTGTCTCCTCTTCTCCCTTCTGCCTAATGCAGGTGTGATGCCCAACAAGGAGACCGAGTTTCTACTGCTTCAGATATTTGGACGTAAGAGTTACCCTATGCTCAAGTTCATACGCATGAAGCTCTGGTTCTCCCGCTTCAAGAATATCAACCCTTTCCCTGTGCCCCGGGACCTGCCCCAGGACCCTGTGGACCTGGCCAAGCTGGGCCTGCGGCACATGGAGCCCAACCTCAACGCCACAGTCACCATTTACCAGGTACCCACCCCTGTCCCACACCTGCGGCCACAGCCACACTCCCAGGCTGGGTGGGCTCCCTCACTCACCCTGAGTGATTGTTGTGAAACATGAGCCCTCACCAAAGTCCCCTGGCCCTCACTCCTCACTGCAGCTTCACCTCTGACCTCTGCTCCTACCTTTCTCCCCACAGTCTATATCTGAGCATCTGTCTTCCTTTCTGGTCCTCAAGCCTTCCTTTTTTTTTTTTTTTTTTTTTAAGATTTTATTAATTTTTCTTTCTTTGAGGGTGGTTAGGAGAGGGGGAGGGGGAGAACCTTAAGCAGACTCCATGCTGAGCAGGGAACCTGACACGGGGCTTGATCCTACAACCCCAAGATCATGACCTGAGCCAAAATCAAGAGTTGACACTTCGACTGAGCCACCCAGGCATCCTGGTTCTCAAGCATTCTAGCCTTAGTGCTCACGGCTCCCTCTGCCGGGAACATCCCTCCCCAGGACTTCATGTTCTTCCAGTCTCAGCTATGCCATCCCTTCCTCAGGATCCCCTTCCTGACCACCCTGGCTGGGGCACTGGGTGCCTGGCTTGGTTGCTCATTCTCCATGACTCAGTTTCCCCTGTGTCTCCCAAGGCTCAGCACAGGGTCTGGCACAAAGCTGAGCTCAGCAGCTGTTTGTTGAATGACTAAATGAAATAGTCCACATACACATACACACACCCAGTGTCCTAGGGGCCCCACTCATACCAGACCACATGGAGGATCCTGTGGTCCTGGAGGCTGACACTAGATAACAGACAGTTTCTCTCAGAGCTTCTGGTTCAGAGATGGAGCACTGAGGGCTGTGGGAGCCCAGAAGAGACAGAAGGAAGGGGTTCCTGGAGGAGGTGAGGGCGAGCTGCACTTGGGCGGGACAAGAGAGGCAAGGAGAGCATTCTGGAATGGGGAGGAACGGGGAGCAGCATGGGCTTGGGTTCAGAGGACAGCTGGGGGATGCAAAAAGGGCTTCCTCTAGCCAGTGCTGGGGGTCGGGGTGGGGGAAAAGGGGCATGGAGCCACCAGGCTAAAGAGTGTGGTTTGAAACTGTTGGTGGGGAGGGAACCACCGGGAAGTTTTAAGAAGAGGAAGGACTGGGTGGGAGCCATGTTTCTGGAAGGAGTTTGGGTTTTGGAAGCACCTTCTGGTGGTCACATGGATGGTATTTGATGGGGGGCAGGGGTAGGGGTGGGCAGAGGACCTGAGGGATTAGGACAGTGGGTAATGTGATGTCCAGGAGAGAAAGGACAGAGGGACAGAGACTTGGCCTGGAGCATAATGCAGAGGAAAGGTAGTCTTTAACTCATTTTTTCATTTTGAAAAGTAAAGCATTAGAAACCAAACTGTACTCAAGAACACACAATGAAGACTCCTCTCGTAGTCTGGCCCCTCAGTCCCCAGGCTCCTTCCCCAGACATGACCAGGTCTATGTCTCCTTCCAAAGAGATCCTATGCATTTGCAAATAGTTATATTCTTTGTATGTATTCTTATCTCCCCTAATTATGAAAAGTACATACAGAAAGATTGGAAACATGGTAAAATGATCACCAGCACCACCTAGATTTAGAATGGGAACAATCCAAGACCCCATCAAGAGGGCATTGTCTATGAAGATTATTACACCTCAGTCAAATTGGTTAAAAAAAAAAAAAAGGTGAAAAGTTGAAGTTCATTCAGTGGTACATTAAGCTTCTTCAGTGTGAAGGGAGGGGAAATAAATGTGTACCTGTTTGCCTATTTTCAGAAAAATAAATAATGCAAAGATAAATCTGAAATGGATAGAAACAATTATCTCTGGGCTCGTGGAGGAGATAGGTAGAACAGGAGTGGAAGAGAGACATCTATTTAATATGGATTGACTTTTAAACTATGAAAATGTTTTAGTGTATTTTTTTAAATCAAAATGGGGAGGGAATTCCACCAAAATTGAAACAGACAAAAACAAATAGAAAACTTCTTCCAAGTCTGTTGTCCAACTGCCCATCCTTAGTAGCTTCTGTTCTAAGAACAAACATATGTATAGAGAAATCCTAAGCTTAATCTCATAGCGTTACGGTTAGCAGTAATATCAAAACTATTTCTGTAGTTTGATGGATAAGTAAGTGCATTACTGTTGATAGGAACCAAGATTTCTAGTGTGAGAAAAAGAGA
The DNA here is from genome assembly GCF_053574225.1 of Canis aureus. Lineage (NCBI taxonomy): Eukaryota > Metazoa > Chordata > Mammalia > Carnivora > Canidae > Canis > Canis aureus. The sequence continues at coordinate 51,056,891 of NC_135629.1, forward strand.
GATAAAAATATACAAAGAAATGTTAAAGAAGAAAAAAAGAGAACTCCATAGTGTGAAATTATTTTTCACAGTGTGAAATTTATTTATTTATTTATTTATTCATTTATTTATTTATTTATTTATTTATTTTTTCATGGTGTGAAATTTAAAATGAAAAAATCAGTATTGGGGCACCTGAGTAGTTCAGTCGGTTAAGTGTCTGACTCTTGATTTCAGCTCAGGTTATGATCTCAGGGTTCTGAGATCAAACTCCATGTCAGGCTCTGAGCTGGGTATGTGAAGCCTGTTTAAAATTCTCTCTCTCCCTCACCCCTCTCACTCCCCCACCCCGCCCTGCACATGCTCTCTTTCTTCCTAAGAAAAAGAAAAAAAAAAAAAGTATAGGTGCCTGAGTAGCTCAGTTGGTTAAGCGTCCAACTCTTGAACTCAGCTCAGGTCTTCACCTCAGGGTTGTGAGTTCAAGCCCCGTGTTTGGCTCCACAGTGGATGTGGAGCCTACTTTAAAAAAAAAAATCGGGGGCAGCCCGGGTGGCTCAGTGGTTTAGCGCCGCCTTCAGCCCAGGGTGTGTGATCCTGGAGGCCCAGGATCGAGTCCCACGTCGGGCTCCCTGCATGGAGCCTGCTTCTGTCTCTGCCTCTCTCTCTGTCTCTCTCTCTCTCTCTCATGAATAAATAAATAAATTTTTAAAAAATAAGTATAATTATATTACTCAGTAAAAAGGCCCAGGAGCAAAACATACTTTTTCCTTCTCTAAGAAACTGATACTTTATTTATTTATTTATTTATTAAGATTTAAATTTATTTATTCATGAGAGACACAGAGAGAGAGAGAGAGAGGCAGAGACACAGGCGGAGGGAGAAGCAGGCTCCATGCAGGTTGCCCAATGTGGGACTCATCCCAGGACTCCAGGATCACGCCCTGAGCCAAAGATAGGCGCTGAACCGCTGAGCCACCCAGGCATCCCAAAACTGATACTTTAAAAATGTTTCTCTAGTAGCACAGATGTACACATATTCTCCACCTTGCCTTTTGCTGTTTTCCCTTAAGAATATGACTGGGAGCCCGTTCTATGACTATACCCATTGACTCACCTCAGTTTTTTTTAACTTGGTGGATGATCGTTGTCTACTCTCAGACATTTCAATTAAAGAATATATGCATTTTTATTTTTTTTTTTTTTTTTTTTTTTTTGTATATATGCATTTTTAAAATTAAATTTCATTTGGTTTGGTTTTTGAATCACGGCAGTATATAAACTCAGAAAGATATAAAAAAGATTTTCTTTCCTCCCTGTTTTCTACAGAGGCAAAAACTGAGTTGCTCCTGTGTCTCCTTCTTGGAGTATACTGTACATGTGAAATTATTCTTTTTAAAACTTCACAGTAAGCATGGAGCATTTACTATGTGCCAGGCACTGTTCTCAGCATTTTAGAACCATCTAAATTAAGTGCTGTTATCCTCATTTTGCATCTGGAAAAACAGGCACACAGGTACACTGACTTGACCTCAGTCACAATGGCAGTGGCAGATCCCGGATTTTAGCACAGGTAGGCAGACTCCAGGGTTCCCTCTGTGTGCACATCTGAAATGTCCGCAGCTAATGCCAAATTGGATCAAAGTAAGGAAGGGATGGGCTTGAGGGATGGGTAGGAGTCCCAAAGGAGCCCTGAATTCACAAGCTGGGAGTCACAAGCTTCCACCCCTACTCCTCCTTGCAGATGCCTTCTTCCAAAGACTCCACAGGTGCAGCAGATCCCACCGAGCCCCACATTGTAGGTAAGGCTCTGGCATGAGGTGGCTGGATTCTCACCAGGCCTGCTGGGTGGGCTCCCTAGGCCTTTGGGCAGAGCCCATCAGCCAGGGCCCCCTGGCCATATGTGTCTCCACACCAGGAATCCAGACTCCTGATCAGCAGGCTGCCCTGGCCCACCACAACCCAGCCCGGCCTATCTTCGTCGAGGGCCCCTTTTCCCTTTGGCTCCGAGACAAATGTGTCTATTATCACATCCTCAGAGCTGACTTGCTGCCTCCTGAGGAGAGGGTAAGGGCCCAAAGCATGCATAGGGGGCATCACCCCAAGGGCTCCTCTGAGGAGGGCTCCTTGAGGTCTCAGAGGTGCAGGTGAAAGGGGTAGGGATAGCTCCTGGTTTGGGGAGGTAGGCTGCAAATCCTGAGCCTCTGACCCTGCTGTACCTGCCTCCCTGGGGTAGGAAGTGGAGGAAATTCCGGAGGAATGGAATCTCTACTACCCAATGCAGCTAGACCTGGACTACGGAAGGAGTGGCTGGGATGACTACGAGTTTGACATCCATGAAGGTAAAACTGGGATGGGCAGTGTTCCAAACATTGGACAGGATGAGGCCTCTGGGGTGGAAGGGTGGCACCCAGGCTGATACCCAGAGCAGTTGCCACATGCAGACCCAGTAGATGTCCAAGTACACACACACACACACACACACACACACACCACTCCCCAGGGGCTCCAGGCCTGTCAGCCCTTGGTCATAGAACATCTCTGTGCTGGCTACTGAGTATGACCAGGACAGGCCAAGTCCATGCCCTTGAGCAGCTCTGGGCCATAGGGAAACAGGCAAGTTAAGTTATATTCTTGGGGCCTCAGGGGAGGAGCACACCACCCAGCATCGGGTGGGATGCAGGGAGGACTTCTTGGTGGAAGGCTGAAGAACCAGGAGGCATCACTCAGGTGAAGCATGGGGTTGGCAGTCTAGGCAGAGGGGATATCTTGTGCAAAAGCTTTGACGCACAAGAAACATCCCACCTGTGGCCTAGAAGGGGTGCAGGCATGGGGATGCTCCTCCAATCCACACTGAACAAACTCTGAGCACCTGTTTCTTCCAACAGTGGAGGAAGGCCCTGTCTTCGCCATATGCATGGCGGGTGCCCACGACCAAGCCACGCTGGCCAAGTGGATCCAGGGCTTACAGGAGACCAACCCAGCCCTGGCCCAGATCCCTGTGGTCTTCCGCCTGGCAGGGTCCACCGGGGAGCTCCTGGGGTCATCCTCGGGGCTGGAGGATCCGCCCCCGCCCCCACCAGAGGGCCAGGAAGAAGAGGAAGACAATCAGCAGCGGCAGCAGCAGGGCCAAAGCTGAGCTTGGGCTGTCACCAGCACAAGCTGTGGACTGGTGTGATAGCATGAGATGCCTTTTGAGTGTACAGCAAATAAAAGTTTTCCGTCTTGGGGCTGCCCTCTCTCTTCTCTAGCAGCGTGGCGTCTCTGTCCCTTTAATGCCTGGTGGCCTGGCTTTTCAAGGGATCTGCGGCATCCTGGACGGACAGATCGGACCCAGGCTTTCCCTCTGCCTTCACCTGACAGCGCCTACCCTTCCCGTCATCCCCAGGATGCATTCAGGATGAGGCGTGGCGAGGGGAGCCCCTACGTCCCAGGGTCTACACGTCCATCTAGGTCCTTCTTCCCGAGGCAGGCCTCAAACCTCAGCCCCTCTCTCGGTCTCAGCAAAGTCAAAAAGTTTAACCGAGAAAAAGAGTAGAAGAATGGGTTGGTGCGAGCGCTTGCGCGCATGCGCAGTTTCTGCTCTCGGTCTCCTCTTGGCGCCGTGGGGCAGTGAAAGTCCGTGAGAAATTTCCCGTCGGCGCGGAAGATGCGCGCCACTTCCGGCCGGGCTCCTAACAACGGGGGAGGTTGGTAACCAGGGAGGGGGGGATGGCGGAGCGGGTGCCGGAGCCCGAGGCGGAGGCGGAGGCTGAGGCGGGCGCAGGCGGGGAGGCGGCGGCCGAGGAGGGCGCGGCGGGCCGCAAGGCGCGGGGTCGGCCGCGGCTCACGGAGTCCGACCGAGCCCGGCGGCGGCTCGAGTCCCGGAAGAAGTACGACGTGCGGCGTGTGTACCTGGGCGAGGCGCACGGGCCCTGGGTGGACCTGCGGCGCCGCAGCGGCTGGAGCGACGCCAAGCTCGCAGCCTATCTCATCTCGCTGGAGCGCGGCCAGCGTAGCGGCCGCCACGGGTGAGGGGGCCCGGCCCGAGGGAGGGAGGGAGCGAGAGAGGGAGGAGACGCCCCCATTCCCCGCCGAGCCTGGCCCCGCCCCCTCGGCCCCCGGCCCCGCCCCCGGCACCTGTGAGCCCCGCCCAGTGGCCGGGCTGCTGGCCTGGGTCTCCTACCGCGGGTCCTGGGACGCGCCTGGCTCGCGGCCCCGCCTCCCGTCTTTCCGGCTGCCCAATCCTGGGATGCGCCCAGCCTCTCGACCCGCCTCCTGGCGCTTGGCCCCGCCCGCTAGAGTCCTGGCTGCCCAATCCTAGTACGGGCCCCACCTCCAAGCATTCTAACTGCCCAGTCCCTGGAGGAGCGTCCCCGCCTCCTGAGACCTTGATGCCCCTTATAAATTGCTGGTCCTTGGGATCTCAAATGCCTCATCCTCTAAAACCCAACAGTGTAGCCTGGGGCTGTGACTGGACACACTGGGCCACCCAGCCCTGTCCTATGAGGTCCTGGCACTCCTGGGGCTGTGTGTGGCCCCATTCCCACAGCCGTCCATCCCAGACATAGGAAGATTCCTCGCAATCCAGATCTCATTCCCTTAAAGCTCTTGGCTCCTGGGGAGCACCTTAGCCCATGGAGACCCAGGAAGCCCCAAGTTACCTGCTCAGGTAGAGGACAGAGGCCTTTGCAAGAGTCTCAGTCTTGAGAGTGAGGAGTGTGGATGGAATTTTTCCCTCCGTGCCTAACAGGTTGGTGTGATGATTAAATGAGTTAAAATACAGCAAAAAGGCTTAGAACATGGTTGGCACATAGTGAGCACACCAGGTATTCGTTGATATGATGATATTTGTTCCCTGTCACAAGCTCTGCTGCGACAGAATCCTTGCTGTGCCCTGGTTTTTATTTGCACACATTGGAATGTTTCTCTGTGAGGAGATTCTGAGGGTCAAGAATCAACCAGATCTGTCTGAATTGCACCCACTGCCTCCCTGGGGTGTCAGGCTGGCTTATATGCCTGAGAATGTAGCAGGAAATGCTGAGCATTTAAAAAAAAAAAAAAAACTCAAGTTAGTGCTCCATTATTAGAGTTTCTTTCTTTCTTTTTCTTAGAAAGAGAGAGCACACAAGCATGGGGAGGGAGAGAGGAAAGGAGCAGAGTGAGAAGGAGAGAGAAATCTCAAGCAAGCTCCACACCTGGCTCAGCATGGAGCTCAATCTCACAACCCTGAGCTCATGAGCTGAGCTGAAATGAAGAGTCCCACACTTGACCAGCTGAGCCCCCCTGGCACCCACCATTATTGGAGTTTCTGATCCAGTTAATCTGGGTAGAATTGCAGACCTTGTGTTTTTTTTTTTTTTGCAAAACTTCCAGGGAGACATTATGTGCAGCTGGAGTTGAGACCCACTGGCCAGAGGGAGCCCCTGGAGGTCCCTAAGCTGAAAGTGGTACTTGCAGAAGCTTGGTTTGTGTAGTCCTGCAGGACTGGGGCCAGGACACTGAGACAACCCAGGCAGTGCATGGCAAAAACAGGGCCCCAGACATATGGGTGGTGGAGAAAATAACTAACCTGAGTGAGGGGTCTCCTGTGAGAAATGGATATGACCAGAGATGGGGGGGGGTCTCTTATTTCAACTCTTCATTTATTTGTAACTGTCTTGTATGCAGAAGGATTTCAGGTCAACAGAAGACAGAAATGGAAAGAGGGAGGAGGGGCACCTGGGTGGCTCAGTAGGTTAAGTTTCTGCCTTTGGCTCAGGTCCTGGGATTGAGCCCCACGTTGCATCGCATTGGGCTCCCTGCTCAGCGGGGAGTCTGCTTCTCCCTCTCCTTCTGCCTCTCCCCACTGCTCATGCTCTCTCTCTCAAATAAATAAATAAAATCTTAAAAGGAAAAAAAAAGAGAAGGGGAAAAAAGGGATGCAGTGGGCCAGGATTGATGCTACTGGATTGAGGCATAAATCACAGGGGACATAACAGGCTTATAGGGGACATGACAAGGGCACTCTTGTTGCATGGTGAGTTAAAAACCTGACCAGAGGAGTTCAAAAGACATGAGGACATGGGAATGGAGATGGGCCATGAATCTGCCTCAGAGCCATCCTAGCAGCTGGTGGAAAAAGGGAAACCGGTCAATAGTGGAGTCTTCAGTGTCCACTTGTTTAAGGAACGCTTTGCAGCACCTCCTCTGTGCCAGGCCCTGGTATTTATGCTGAAAATGCAGCAATGAACAACAAAAAAATCACTGCCCTATGGAGCTGCCATTTTAAAGGGCAGAAGACAGAGACTTGTCCACTGTGCAAAGGCTTGTATACTGTATTATCATATATTTACTACTATTTCCTATAATAAATTATGTAGTATGTGAGAGATCGATAGGAGCTACATAAAGAAAAAAGTGAAATAGGGAAAAAGGAGTCATAAGGATGTGCTAGAGGTTTAAGTAGGGTGTTGAGTGGGCCACAGCGAGAGGATAGCATTTGGGGTAAAGACCTGAAGGAGGCCGGGGAAAGCCATGCAGATATCTGGGGGAAGAGTGTTTGAGGAAGAAGGAAAGGCAAGCACAAAGGCCCTGAGGCAGGACCCAGCCTGGTTGCATACATGGGGCAGCAAGGAGACCCGTGTGGCTGGAGCACAATAAGAGGATGAAGAGTGGGAAAAGGTGAGGACAGGAAGGTGACACGGCCTTGTGGACTGCATGGAGGACTCTGGTTTTTCCTCCCAGTGAAGCGGTAAGGCCTGATAGGATTTCTTTTTTGGCAGGGGGGTTCTTTAAGCACAGAATTTTTGACAGAGAGGTCCCATACCTGGCTTATATTTTAACAGAAGCATCCTCCAGGGTGTGTGTGGCCGGAGGATTGGATGAAACCCGAAACAAGGTTGGCTAAGAGTTGGCAGTCTTTAAGGCTGGTGATGGGCTCAAAGAGGTCCACTCTTCTTCTAACTTTGTATGTGTTTGAATTTTCTTTTTATATCTTAAAATGTTAACAAGAAAATCAAAAGTATCACACAGACGCCTGTGCTGAAGCTATGGGAGGGGAGGGCCGGAGCTCCAGACCAGGAAGGAGGTGACTGCCCTGGTCTGGGTGAGTGCTGACATGACAGGGCCGACCTGGGCCCAGGTGCAGCCATGCAGAAGTGGACAGAGTGGTTGAAATTAGGGCCAACAGGGTTTGCTGATGGGAGAGCACCCCCAGGTATGGACCTGAGCACCCGGAAAGTTGCAGGTGCTGTTAAAACTGAGAAGAGACAGGTCAGGGAGCAATATGACAGCTCACGTTTGAGACGTCTTCAACACCCCTAATGTTGGGCAGGGGTAGTGGTGGTGGTGGTGGTGCTATGTGGTCAGGAGAGGGCCAGGCAGGAGTTCTGGATTTGGGGGTCACCAAGCCAGTGATGGTATGGTGATGGAGGTTGCCAAGGGGGCACAGGTAGACACACAGGTCTGAGCCCAGGGCTCATGCTCTGTGCTTAGAGAAGCCAGGGGGAGGGAGATGCAGCAGTCATGAGGCTGGTGGAGAACCTGCCAGGGCAGTGTCCTGGAGGCCAAGGAAAGGATCTGCCATCAAATACTGCTGAGCTGAACACTGCTGAGCCAAGCGCTTGACTCCAGGGGCTCAAGGGAGGTAGAGGAGACAGGAAGACTGAGCAGGCATATAGACAACTCAGAGGCAGGCAGAGGAATGGGCGGAAGTTGGTAGGGAAGCCCTGGCTCAAGAGCATTTAAATCCAGGCTAGAACACACAGCAACTCCACTTCCCAGATGAAGACACTGAGGCTCAAAGGCGACAAGACCTGCTTAAGGTCACACAGCTGGTCAATAGCAGAGAGGAGACTTGAACTCAGATCTGACTGGCACCCAGGCCTGTCCCCACTGCTAAGCGGTGTTCCCAGCATCCCAGTCCTGGCCAGGCTGTGAGTGCATGGAGGTGGCCATGGGCATATGGACTTGGGTTTGGGTGAGGATCTGGGCAGCCAGCCTGCCCCCTTGGAGGGGAGGGGAGAGCCATGGGAGGGGATGGAGGCATCTGGAATGAGTGAGGGCGGGTAGGGACCTGGACAAGGGCAGAGGGGCAGAGGAACCCAGAGGAGCTGTCCTGGGACCAGATGTGGGGTTTGGGGGCTGAGAATTATTATCAGGCTGGACAGAGCTCAGGTGGGGTAGATGGTGAAGCTAACAGGAGACCTTGGACTGCCTGTCAGGATGACTTGTGGTGAGAGCATGGTCTGGGCCGTAGCAGGGAGGCTAGCGTTCCAGGGCCAGGCTCTGTGATAACATTGATAATTAGAATGATCATCTCTACCACTTGCTAAGTGGCTACTAAGTGCCAGGGGCTGCACCAAGCTTCTTTCAATGCCCATAACCTCATGCCAGTCCCACAAGGAAGGTATGGTTATGATACCATGCTACTGATAGGGAAACTGAGGCATGGTCACCCAGGGTCTCAGGGCCTCCTGCTGCAACATAGGAAAGGAAGGATGGGGGTGCCTGGCTGGCTCAGTCAGAAGAGCATGCGACTTCATCTTGGGGTCATGAATGAGCCCTACGTTGGGTGCGGAGATTACTTCTTTTTTTCGTAAGATTTATTTATATATTTTACAGAAACAAACGCATATGGAAGCAGGGGGAAAGGCAGAGGGAGAGGAGAGAGAACTTCAAGCAGACTCCCCACTGAGCACAGTCTCTTCCCTCTCATGCCCTCTGCCAACTCAAGGCTTGATCTCATGACTGAGACCAGAGCCAAAATCAAGAGTCTGATGCCTACCCAACTGAGCCACCCAGTACTCTGGGTATAGAGAGTATTTAAATAAATTAATTAAAAATAAATAAATAAAAGAAAGAATGAAGAAGCCTCCAGAACTGGTGGGCAGACCCAGAAGCATGGTGTCAGGAAGGCAGAGGGAGGCCCCTAGCGAGTCCAGGAGAGGTTGCCCTCAGCACGTGTAGAGCCGGTGCTGGGCCACAGCCAAGTGGCTTATAGGGGTCAGGATCCCATTTGGCAGTTCCAGTGGCCATCCAGGTGTGGGAGGCCTTGGGCAGCCCCCAGTGTTTGGGTCCGGCTTCGCCCTGGGCTCCCTGAGGCCTTGGTCACTGGGGCACACAGTCCGGGTGTTGGGCTCCAGCCAAAGCAGGGAAGGGCCCAGAGGCAGGTGGGCATGATGGCCCTGGGCACGGGGGCCTGAGCTGGCTGCAGGGGTAGCTATGGGCTGGGGCCCACATAGAACAGGCAGTTAGGGGATCCCTGGGTGGCGCAGTGGTTTAGCACCTGCCTTTGGCCCAGGGCGCGATCCTCGAGACCCGGGATCGAATCCCACATCGGGCTCCTGGTGCATGGAGCCTGCTTCTCCCTCTGCCTATGTCTCTGCCTCTCTCTCTCTCTGTATGACTATCATAAGTAAATAAAATTAAAAAAAAAAAAAAAAAAAGAACAGGCAGCTAGGGGCTGGGGCAGGGTCCCTAGCAGGGCCATCCCCTCAGGGCTCTCAGCCAGCCTGGGGTGGGGCAGCGCAGGTTTTGAGGCTGACTCCACAAATATCCTATTGCCGTGTAACAAATGACCACAGACTTAGTGGCTTAAAACCACACAAATTATCTCACATTTCTCTGGATCAGGAGTCTAGCATGTTTTAGCTGGATCCTCTGCTCAGGATTCCCAGGGCTGAAATCAGGGTTTCAGCTGGCCGCATCTTCATCCTGAGGCTCGCCTAGGGAAAGAGCTGCTTCCAGACCCCCTAAAGGTGTTGGTAGAATTTGGTCCCACCTGGGCTGGACAGCTGAGGTCCCCGCAGCCTTGAGGCTGTCCACCGGGATTGCTGTCAGCTCCCAGAGACCGTTCTCAGGGCCCCGCCCCTCAGGCCTCTCATATCCTCAGCCTCCAGGCCAACTGCATTAGGGCCCCTTTAAGAGCTCCCCTGATTAGGTCAGGCCCACCTTGAAAAAGCTCCCCCCCTGATTCATTTCATTCCAAGTCACCTAGCCACGGGACCGGTATCCCACCATATTCTCAGGCTGCCCCACTCATGGAGAGAGGGTTATAGAGGGCGGGGGGCCCCGGGGCTAGGAATCATTCTGTACTTTTCTGAGTTCTCCAGTCCCTGGCTACGGGCCCCTGGGCAGGTAGGCTCTCTCCTCAGCCTCACTTTCCTACTTGGTGAAAAGGGTGGTGATGACCAACTGCGGTCCGAGGGCTTGTGTCAGGGGAGGTGAGAGTCAAGCAAAGACCCCCGGGGGAACAGAAAAGCAGCTCCAGTTTGGCCTGGGAGCAGGGTGCTGTCATTAGCTCAGCATCAGCCAGGTCCTGTGTTCACTCCCCCTGCCTCTCTCTCTTACAGGAAGCCTTGGGAGCAGGTCCCAAAAAAACCAAAGCGGAAGAAAAGTAAGTGGGGCCACAGCCAGCAGGGACGGGAGGGGCGTTGGGAGTACGTGGCTCACTCATTCTCAGGCACCATTTGTGGAGGGCCTGCGAGGCCAGTGCTGTGCAGACCAGGACAGACCCAGGCCTGCCCTCACAGAGCCCATGGCCTCTGCGGAAGACAGGTCAGGCCCAGCAGGGCCGTGCCGGGGAAGTAGGGGCACTGGGGGCCCAGGGCAGGGGACTGACCCAGCTGTGCGGGGCAGGAAGGGGTCCAGAACCTGTGCTGTGCCCAGTGTGGCTGCCCCTACCACCCCTGTCTCACACCTAAAAGGCCAAGTCACCACCCCACGCTGCACAGCTGGAGAGTGGCAAGGCCAGGCCCCAAACCCAGTGTCACCTGAGCAGTCCCCTTATCCCTCCACGGTCTCACCTGGTGCATGGGACTCACCCAGGGAAGAACTGGACAGGGCAGAGGGAACAATTTCTGTCAGGGTCTAAAGAGCATGTCATGTGCCAGGCTGAGGGGAGCTGGGCGTGAGCAGTCGAAGTGGAGACCTGGAGCATGTCCCTCCCACCCCCTCGGCCATGACCTCTGACCCCTGGCGCCCTGGATCTCGGCCCTTGTCCAGCAGGGTGAGGGCCAGCGATCCGGGAACAGCCATCTGGTGGCAGTGAGTCCCACCCCTGCTCACAGTTGTCAGAGGCAAGGGCCAAGCTAAATGTGACCTCCGAGTCCCAGAGGGGTGAGGAGGGAGATAAGGAGGCGAGTGCCAGACTGGAGGGGCGGCTAGGGATGGCGCCCATGGTTGTCCCTATTGTCCCCATGTTTGTTACTGGGCTGGAGGCCCCAGACAACATCCTCAGGCCCAAGGACCCTTCTGGGCGCCCTCCTCATCTCCCAGCCTGGAAGATCAGGAGGACAGTTTCCTCCCCCTTGGCTACAGGACCAGCGTCATTAGACATATCACAGGCTCCATTTCCTGGGCGCTCAGAGTGTGCCCAGCCTTGTTCCATGCCCTGTCCATGTCTTCACTCCCTCCTCTCTGGCAACCCTCAAGGAGCAGGGACTGTTATTCTCCCCTGGCCCAGAAGAGGCAGCTGAGGTTCAGAGAAGTCAAGTCACTTGCCTGAAGCCACCCAGCTACAAAGTGGCAGTCAGGATTTGGATCCCACGGCCTGGCTCCACTGGGCTCACATCCTCAAAGCATTTACTCTTCCAGCAAACATTCACTGAGCACCCACTATGTGCCAGGCCCTGTGTCGGCACTGGGGCTACAAGAGGAGCAAGAGATGAGTGTCCCTGCCCTTGGAGGGCTGGCATTCTAGCAGGAAAGACAGAAACACGGACACAGATAACCACAGATCGTGTCTCGGTGCTACCTTTAGAAAAAAGACAGCAAGTCAGGTGGGCTAGAAGGACAGTGGGGAGGGGGTGGCCGACTGAGGGGAAGATGTGAGTGAAGGGGGCAGGGCAAGGCAGTCATCTGGAAGAAGTCACAGTCTGAGTAAAGGCCCTGAGGCAGGATCATACCCTGCTTATTCCAGGAACAGGGAGGAGGCCATGAGGCTGGAATGAAGTGATCAGGGAAAGGGGCAGGAGGTGATGGAGCAGAACATGAAGGGCCTGGTGGATCTGGGAGGGTACTTTTGGCTTTTACCCCAGCCAGGTGGGAGCTCTGGTGGATTCTGGGCAGAGGAGGGCCATGGCCTGGCTCAAGTGTCTGCAGCGGTGCCCTCCATCTACCGCAGGCAGAATAGACTAGTGGGACAAACAGGGAAGCAGAGAGACCGGGGCAGAGGGACTCATCTGGTCCAGGCCAGGGACGCTGTGCAGATGATCTTATTAGCAGGAACCTAATAACCACTTTGCCCCTAGCATGTGCCAGGCTCCGTAGTTGATGTGGTTTCACTTATTCAGCGAGGACAGTCGGGCCCGTCTGTGTTATCACCAGGGTGTATCTCACCTCTCAGAGCCTGTTTCTTGATTTGTAAACTGAGGCCGGGCCTGGACAGGGTGCACGAGGGTTCTCAACCCCCCACCCCCCACCCAGGAGCCATAAGGCCGGGGTAGGAGTGTTCTGGGACCCTGGGTGGGGCAAGGGCGAGCACTACCCCTGACTCTGGGCTGTGCCCCGTGTGTGTAGGGAGGCGACGCAACGTGAACTGCCTGAAGAACGTGGTGATCTGGTACGAGGACCACAAGCACCGCTGCCCATACGAGCCACACCTGGCCGAGCTGGACCCCACCTTTGGCCTGTACACCACAGCTGTGTGGCAGTGCGAAGCTGGCCACCGCTACTTCCAGGACCTGCACTCACCCCTGAAGCCACTCAGTGATTCAGACCCCGACAGTGACAAAGGTGGGCCTGAGGGGTGAGGGCTCCTCCTGGGGTGGGTCGCCCTGGACTCCCTGTCCTCAGGGGTGGTGGGGCTTGTCACAGCAAGGAGACTGGCACGGGCGCTGGCCTCAGAGGCGGTGTCCAGACCCAGCAGGCTGGGCTGCAATCTTCCAAGTCCTTATGGAGCTGGGGGGGCGGGGGTGGCATTTCCCAGAGGGACAGCTGGGAGAAGCTGGGAGAGCTTGGCGCACTTATGTCCCAGGCCGCACACAGGCAGGACTGGGTTGGGGGATTTGGGAAACCTGGCTCGGGCTGGAGGCAGGGGTGGGTGCTCTCCTGACTTCCTCCTCCTCCTCTGTTTTCTCTGGCCCTTTCTCTTTCAGTGCTGGGCTTTCTCCCAGCTTCATCCTTTTCCCCTCTCTGCCCTGGTCTCCTCCTTCCTCCCCACTCTCCCGCTCTTGAGCTCTCTCTCATCCCCCCTCCCTCTCTCCCTCATCTCTTCTGTTTGATCCTCTCCCTTCTGTATCCTGCCTTCCCCCTGCTGCCAGCCTCTCCCTGTCTCCCCCCATCTGTCTCTCCCCACACTGTCCCTGCCCCTCTTCTATCGGCCCAGGTGGCCCCGGTGGGGGAGCAGAGGGGACGCTGTGGGTGGCAAGGGGCTGCCTGCCTGCCTGCCGGCCGGCCTCACAACCTCAGCTGTGAGAAGGAGCATGGGGCCTACTGCCAGGTGCCCTGCCAGGGCTGAGGGTGAGGTCAGTCGCCAGGGCTGAGCCCGTGCTGGCAGGAATCTCAGAGCAGGTGGCGTCCCAGCTGGCTGAGGGGAAACCGTGGGCGAGAGGTGTTCCAGGTGGGCCCCCTGGCCAACGGCTGCCCCGTGTGAGTCAGCCAGACCCCAACCTGCGGCTGGCCAACCCCTCAGCTGGCCGTTCTCTCCTCACTCTGGTCCCACCCCAAACTACCCTGAGTGCTCCCTACAACTCTTCGTTAGCCCCACTTGGCAGTCGAGGAAACCAAGGCCTGGGACTAAGGTGGCTGACCCCTCTGGTGATGGGTTTGCTGGAACGGGGAAGGCACGTGGAGGAGCCCCCTTGCATTGCGCCGCCACCCAAAGTTGACACCACTGGCTGCCCCATGTGGCTCTCGGGAGTGAATGCTGGGCGGAGCAGGGGTGGGGGGTAGGGGGGAGGGACTGTGTCCCTGTCCCAGCCCTGTGCCCTCAGCAGCACCCTTAGCTCTCTGCCTGGGGTGGCCTTGCTGCTTCTCACTCTGGCGGAGCCTGTGAGAGGCCAGGGGTTGTGCAGCCATTTCTGTGGTTAATGTTATGATCAACAAGCAGGAAGTGCTGTCTGGCCTTCACATCTAGACACTACAGTTGGGGATGCAGGCGCACACCCTGGCCATGCCCCAAACTCACTAGGTGACTGCCGGCTGCTTCAAGGTGGAGGCAGGGGGCTCAACCCACCCTGCAGATTACAGGATGTTACAAGGAAAGGCCGATCCCCCTACCCCACCCCTGCTGCCATCCCAGGGCTGAGTCAGGGTTGGGGCATTGTGATGAGAATAATAATAGAAACACTGACAGGGTGCTTCCTCAGAGCCTGGTACTGTCCTAGGCCCTTATATTTACTCATTACCCAAAACACCCCTGGGAGGAGGTGCCAAGTTATCCCCAGGCCCAGAGAGGTCACATCAGGCCCCCACATGCACACAGCTGAAGGGATGGACACCAAGATCCTGGCTCTGGAGGCTGTGTGCATCATGTGGCCTTCTGGGAGTGTAGGACACATGATCCCCAGACAATGTGCCCCGATTCTGTCACAAGTGTGTCACTGGAGGGTCATTTCTTGATTTTCCTGTCACCCTGTTTTCTCCCCATGTGCAGGCTTTAGCACAAAACATCTGGGTGAAATGTTGGCGGTCTTGACCTGCATCACAACGTCGGTCTGAGATACATTCATTTTTACAACTGTGTGCCTGTGCCTGTACGCAGGGCCCCCCATCCTTGCAGAGCTTATGATCCAGAGGGAAAGCAGAGAGCAAACAAGATGAAAAATTAAAATCTAGAGTACAGTGGAAGATGGTATTTGGGGGGGAAATAAAGGAGAGAAAAGATTTCTATTTGAGACAAGGTGGTCCTGCCTGAATAAATACCATTTTAGGAAAGGGTCCGATGGAGGTGAGGGAGGGAGCCCCTGCAGGTGTCTGAGAGAAGAGTGTTCAGGCAGAGCAAACAGCAAATGCAAAGACCCTGAGGCAGGAACCTAAATACATGGGCGTACTGCCAACGGGTTTGCTGACAGACTGAAGGGGATGTGAGAGAAAGAGAAGTTAGGGGCAGCCCTAGGCTTTGAAAGCCTGAGCAACTGCAAGGACAGAGCCGCCATCATCCCCTGAGATGGGGATGTCTGGGAAGGGTGTGGGCTTTTTCTAAGAGAAGATTCAGAACCCAGAATTGCTAAGCAGACTCTGAGGTGCCTATGAGACCCCCTCCCTGAGGGCAGCAGAGGAGGCAGTGGGATGTTAGAGTCCCCAGCCCCACATGGCATCCAGGCAGGGACTGTCCACAGGGAGGCATCAGAGGATGGGTGGTGGCAGTATGATAAAGATCAGTATTCCATCTTTGTCCAAGGTTCCTGGCTCAGAGCTCCTAAAACCCTTGGAGTCTCCCACGTGATGGAAATGTTTTTCATTGTCCATAATGAACCCCTCTCATAAGGAACACACCTGAGGCGATGCCAATGTGGTGACTCAGGCAGGGTCCCCGAGATAGCTTTAGGAGGGGGGCTGGTCACCAGAAAGACCAGACACATGACTGGAACTGGGGAATCTCAGCCCCACCCCTGACCCCCGGGGAGCACATGGGCTGGAGACTGGGTTATAAAAACTCTTGAACAACAAGGTCCAGGGAGCTTGTGGGTTGGTGAACACCTCGGGGTGCTAGGAGGGTGGCGCGTCTGGAGAGGGCATGACAACTCCTGCCCCAGCCCCCACACCTTGCCCTGTGCCTCTCTTCCATCTGACTATTGCTGAGTAGGCATCTTTTGTGATAAAACTAGCCATAAGTAAAGCACTTTCCCGAGTTCTGTGAGTCCATCCTAGTAAATTAGCCAACCTGAAGAGGGTGTTGTAGAAACCCACAATTTATAGCCAGAATTACAATGGCCTGGGTCTTTTTTTTTTTTTTAAGATTTTATTTATTTACGAGAGACACACAGAGAGAGGCAGAGACATAGGCAGGGGGAGAAGCAGGCTCCCTGTGAGGAGCCTGATGTGGGACTCGATCCCAGGACCCCAGAATCACAACCTGAGCCAAAGTCTATCACTCAGCCAGTGTGTCCCAGTGGCCTGGGTTGTATGACTGGGTGTCTGAAGCAGGGGCAGGCAGTCTTGTGGGACCTGAGCCCCTAATCCGTGGCATCTGACACTCCCTCCAGATAGAGAGTGTCAGATCCGAATTAAATTGTCGGACACCTAGCTGGTGTCAAGAATGAGGGCAGCATTTAACACCATCATGCTGGCTGAGACCCTGGGGTGGGTGGAGCACTGTGAAGAGCCCTGACTAGAACCTTCCAGACCTGTAAGAACCAGCGAGGCTAAGAAAGAGCCACCAGGGAGGGGCCAGAAAACCAGAATTCAGGTCTGGAGGCTGAGAGAAGAGAGTATCTCTGAGGAGCAGGGTGGTCAGGGGACAAGGAAGGCTGAGAAATGACCAGTGTTTGTGGTACTGAGGGGGTTACCATGCCCAGCCCTTAGTGATACTGTTGCCACCACTGTTGCTTTTGTGACTGTCCCCTTCTCTTTGTCATCACAGTGGGCAATGGCCTGGCGGCCGGCAGCTCTGACTCTTCCAGCTCTGGCTCCGGCTCTGACTCCGAGGAGCCCCCCGAGGGCCAGCCGGCCAAGGTGGCAGCGGCAGCAGCAGCGGCGGCAGTTACCCCCACCAGCCCGGCAGGCAGCAGCGGGCTCATCACTCAGGAGGGCATGCACATCCCCTTCGATGTCCACCATGTGGAGAGCCTGGCTGAGCAGGGCACCCCGCTGTGCCCCAACCCTGCAGGCAGCGGGCCTGAAGCCCTGGAGACAGTGGTGTGCGTGCCAGTGCCTGTGCAAGTGGGCCCGGGCCCCGGCACCCTCTTTGAGAACATGCCCCAGGAGGCTCTGGGCGAGGTGGTAGCCAGCTGTCCCATGCCAGGCATGGTCCCTGGCTCGCAGGTGATCATCATCGCAGGCCCTGGCTACGATGCCCTCACAGCTGAGGGCATCCACCTCAACGTGGCAGCTGGCAGCAGTGCCCCTGCCGGGGGCCTGGGTGATGAGGTGCCCTGTGCCATGATGGAGGGTGTAGCAGCCTACACCCAGACGGAGCCCGAGGGCAGCCAGCCCAGCACCATGGACCCTGCCGCCATGGCAGGCATCGAGACCAAGAAAGGTCTGGGGGCCACGCTGGTCCAGGGGGGCTGCCGTAATTTCTGGCAGGGGAAGGGTTGGGGCCTGGGAGGAGGAGGGAGAGCGGAGGGATGGCCCTGGACCCAGTTCCTCGACCCCACAAGTTCCCCCACGGACACCCGCCCTGTGTCCACCCCCGTAGAGAAGGAGGACCTGTACATGCTTAAGAAGGAAGAGAAGGAGGAGCCCGTGGCCCCAGAGCTTGCAGAGCTGGCAGCGACAGTGCCTGAGAGCGCAGAGCCTGAAGCAGAGGTGGATGGGGAGGAGCTGGACGGCAGTGACATGTCAGCCATCATCTACGAGATCCCTAAGGAGCCGGAGAAGTGGGTGCCTGGGCAGCTGGGGGCTGGGACGAGGAGCGCCACATGGGCACATAACCTGCCTGGTGGGAGAGCCCTGATGCCATGGGCCCCTTCCCCTCCAGGAGGCGGCGGAGCAAGCGGACTCGGGTGATGGACGCCGATGGCCTGCTAGAGATGTTCCACTGCCCCTACGAGGGCTGCAGCCAGGTGTACGTGGCCCTCAGCAGTTTCCAGGTGAGGCCACCACCCAAGCAGGCTGAGCAGGGCCTGCTTCTGTTTTCCGCTGCCTGTGTGCTGGCATCTGGGCAGTGTGGCTCACGGAGCACCCCACTTGGTCCTCCCAGGTGCCACTGGCTTGCCTCCCACATGCCCACTTCTCAATAGCTTCTCACTGACCCTGCCTCGGCCACAGGGCACCAGGCATCACCTCACCACTTCCCCTTCCGGCTCTCCGGTACACTTGCCTTCTCAACTGGCCTGAACTCATCCTGCTTTGGCCGAGGCCACCTTCTTGGCTCCGGATGCCTCGTCTCCAGGCTCAGCTCAGGAGGCCCCCTCCACCAGGAAGCCCACCCTAGTCCCCCAGAGCTGGTGGGGCTGGCGAGCCCCCGGTCACTGCACCACCAGGACATACCTATAGTTTGTCCTCTGGAGCCTGGACGGATGCCCCAAGGGCAGACAGGCTCCCGTCACATTCCCACTTGTGGTGGGAGACGGCACCAGTAGGCCTTTGAATATGCTGAGTTTCATTTTCATTAAGCACGTGTTGAGCACCTACAGGGTACCAGGCCTAGTGCTGGGCGCTGAAGCTATGGGTTTGCTGGTGAGTTAAAGAATAAAAGAGCAAAGGAATGACTGACAGGGGGTGCCTGTTCCAGACATTGGGAACAGTGTAGCTCTGTGGCAAAGCCTGCTGTGGGACTCCCGGCCCTGGAATCCAGGGCCTGCCCCTGCCCACCTGTAGGACATGGGCCACAACCTAACCCTCTAGAGCCTCCTCCCCCATCCATAAGCTGGGCAAATAGCAGGGCCCCACCACATGGTTATGACAAGGCCCAGGCCCTGGCTATAGTAGGTGCACACCGAAACTGCAGTGCCCCTGGGCCCTTGCTCAGAACTGGGAGTCCCTCCCAAGGGCAAGGGCCCCTCTTCCCTCCTCCAGAGAGGCTGCCCCCAGCCTGCTTCCCAGCTACCCTTCTCTGTCCCCACACTGGAGAGTCCTGGAGGTGGGCCCAAGCACCCACAGCCCCACTCCTGCCCCTCTTGCCTACAGAACCACGTCAATCTTGTGCATCGGAAGGGGAAGACCAAAGTGTGTCCACACCCTGGCTGCGGCAAGAAGTTCTATTTATCCAACCACCTGCGGCGGCACATGATCATCCATTCAGGTCAGGCCCAGGACGGGGCTGGCAGCACAGGGCGTAGGGCCATGGGCGTCGGATCTAGGGCCGGAGCAGGCTGGCTGAAACCCCAGCGAGCACTGGGTTCCCAGGCTTAGGACTGACCCCCGCCCGCTTGGGAGTGCCACCCAGGGCATGGGCGGCTGACTCAGTGGGTAGCTGTGCTGCCTGCGTCCAGCGGGAGGGGACGGCTTCAGATTTTTCAAGAGGCGGGAACTTTGAATTTTTACATGAAATCGCCCCGAGGTTCATACATTGGGGTCATATTCAGACCCACTTTGGCCTGACGGCTTGCTCTGCGTGCCTCCCATGGAGTCGACCTCCCATTCCAGCTCCGCCCCGACGCCCTCCTGGACAGCCTCTGAGCCCCACATGGGGCCGTCGGTATTAACCGCCCTCGTTATCAGAGTCGAGGCTTCCAGGGCTCCCGGGGCTGCCTGCGTCCAGAGGTTCGGGAGACCGCTGGGGACACCCGGGTTCGGCCGCGCCGCGGCGACGTCCCGCAGCCTCCGCCCCCGACGGCGGCGTGCTCAGCCCCGCATCTCCCCCAGGTGTCCGTGAATTCACCTGCGAAACCTGCGGCAAGTCCTTCAAGAGGAAGAACCACCTGGAGGTACACCGGCGCACGCACACCGGCGAGACGCCCCTGCAGTGAGTGACGAGGGGTGACAGGGAGGGGGTCTGGGCCTGGGCGGGCAGAGGGCCGGTCCACCCCTCGGGCTCTGGGGTGCGTCGGGTCCTCGGAGCTTGGGCCCCGCCCCCAATGCGGCCCCACCCCAGGCTGACCCCGCCCCCGGTGTCGCCCGCCGGCTCCCGGCAGGTGCGAGATCTGTGGCTACCAGTGCCGACAGCGCGCGTCGCTCAACTGGCACATGAAGAAGCACACGGCGGAGGTGCAGTACAACTTCACGTGCGAGCGCTGCGGGAAGCGCTTCGAGAAGCTGGACAGCGTCAAGTTCCACACGCTCAAAAGCCACCCGGACCACAAGCCAGCCTGACCCATCCAACCACTGACCACCCCTATTTATTCGTCCGCTCGGACACCACGCCCGGGCTGGCCGGGGCCCGGACAGCCGCGGGGGCCTCCCGGACCGCGGGCCGGAAGGAGGCGCCCCTGCCCAGCCCCAGGGCTGGGCCCCCGGGGCTGGTCCCCCCCCAACCCCGCCCTATTTCTGGAGGTGGCGCCTGGGGCTGCTAGAACTGTGTCAAGAGAGCAGAGTGAGATTAAAGAGCGAGAAAGGAGACGCCCTTCCCCTAGGCCTGGATGATTTGGGGGGCCGGGCCCCTCTTTGTCTCCATCCTGGTCCCTTCCTGAGAAGGCCGAGACAGGCGATGATGCCCCTACCTGTGAACAATGCCCTTTCCTGACAGCCTCTGCTATGCTTCAGCTATCCGGGCCTGGTAGCTCTGAACACTGTCACAGGCCCAGGAGCAGGAGGTTGGGAGCCCGGGAGGCCACTGGACATCTCCCAAGACTCAGGATCCTGATGCCCACTCCTAGGTCCTTCACGGAACATACATTCTCCACCCTCAGAGAGCTCAGGGACCAGTTGGGGAGATGTTCAGTAGACCCCCGAGGAAGACCTCTGCAGCCGTGACAAGTGCTGTGCAGGAAATAGAGTGATGTGTTAGTTTCTGGCTGTTTAAATCGGTGGTCAGGGAGGTCCTCTTTGAAATGGTGGCATTTGAGCATAGACCAGAATGACAAGGAGGTTCCGTCCCTGAAGAAAGCTGGAGGAGGCAAATCCCAGGCCGAAGGAACAGCCAGTGCCAAAACCCCGAGGTAGAACGGCTCGGCGTGTTCCTGGAACAGGAAGCCGAGGTGGGGGAGGGGGGAGTTGGCAGCGACGGGGCGGCTGCCCTGGCCCCATTTCCCGGAGGAGGATGCTGAGGTCGCCGCCGCCTCCTGCTGGCCGCCCGCAAGAGAGGCGGGGAGCGATACGAGCCCGGCGGCCGCCAGGTGGCGCGCAAGCTGCGTGGGCCCTGGTGGCCGCAGCCACGTGACCCGGGGGACCGCAGCCGCGAGCTCGGGCACGTGCCCGAGGGAGCCCTGTGGCGCCACGCGCAGATTGGCCCCTTGGCTCCTCACCAGCTCGTGGGGGCGGGGCCGCAGCTAGGCTTTATTTTACACTTTGGACCAGGGGTTATCCAAAGCAGGGACGGGAGTGTCGGCGAGGATGAGCAAGTCCGGCCACTGGGGCCACCCACGCGAGCTCCCTAAGTCCCCCAGGGCTGAGTCCCCTTCGCTATCCCCGCACATCCAGAGCCAGCAGTTTCCATGGAAACCGCAGTCGGGTCTGCGCGCCCCGGAGGAGCGCCCCTCCCGGCACAGGCACAATTTGCAATCCGGGAGGAACACCGGGTGGGGAACAAGTCATCGCTCGGGGTCTCTAGGTTCGACAGCCAGGTCGCCCGGGCAGAACCAAGAGGGGCCACCCGGGGACCTGCAACGCCACCGCCCAGATTGCGCGGGCCAATGTGATTGGCCTGTTTTCTCCTTTGGCGTGTCAGTGCTCTCTGCTGCGCGCTCTCTCATTGGCTCAATCTCGAGGGCATCCTCCCGCAATTGGTTCTCTCGAGGGCAGTCCCTGATTGGTCCAATTAGGCTCTCCTCGCTGGGTTTGATGGCATTCTCGCTACAGTCTGGAACCTAAAAGGGCGTGCAGGGACGAGGATAGGGTGGAGGCTGCGACTCCCAGATAAGGGGTCCCGTGCTACCGAGCCCGCAGAGTCCTCGGCCAGACCGTCGGGCCGCTGTCTGTGGTGCTGAAGTCTCAGTCGAAGGCGACCCTGCCCTAGTAAGAACGCTTCCTCCCGCCTGACAGCCGTCCCGACGACGTAAACGTGCCCTTGAGCCGGCGCACCAAAGGAGGCTGCGCCAACCGCTACCTCCTAAGAGAGAAGCCAGGTTCCCCCTAGCTGAGAAGAAGTACGACTCCACAGGCAGGCCAATCACGAGCCCGGAAAGCCAGGACGTTTATACAACAGATCCGCCCACCCAAAATTTATGGGGCCTGAGAAGAACCGGTGCTTTCCCGGAACCTCAGGGCGCCAGTGGGTTTTGCCTGGAATCCTAAACCCCAAACTTCTTTACCCCCTTTGGAGAAGTGCCGAATGCCCTTGCACTATAGGGTGCCAGTCCCCACCTTTCGAGCCAATCTTTTGAACCTAACTCACTCAAAAGCCGCAGGGTCCCAGGTCCTTTTGCAGGCAGATGAGAGCCCCTGCTATCCCCACCTTTCTCCATTGGGAGGCTACACCTGCTGCCCCCAAATCTGGGGACCTGGCCTCTGCTCATAGAAATCTTGGTTCCTCGACCCTTTCCAGTCTTCTTGGTGGACAGCAACTCCGGAAGTTCTTACAATCGGGCCACCGGTATCTCCTCGCTCTCCTCGCTCCAACCGCTCAGGGTGTTGGACACAGGAGGGAGCCGTCCCTGTCTTTCCGGCAGAAAGCCCGCCCGAGAAGGGGCGGCAGTGCAGGAAGCCGGGCCCACAGGGGCAAAAGGGCCTGAATCTGGCAACCCGGGCCCCCAGGGCGTGCTTTCTGGGGGTGCCGAGTCCGAGCCAGCGCGCGCTCGCTTCCACCTGCCGCGCCGTCGGGCGCCGCGAGGAGGAGGGGCTCAACTGCCGCAGCCAATAAGCGACGCCGGCTCTGGCAGCTGCTCCTATAAAGGGCTGGGGGCGGCGGCGGCGCGGCCCAGAGCGCGGAGCGCGCAGCGCGGGCTGGAGGGTGGGAGGGAGGGCGGGCGAGGGGAGCGGACTGAGCATCCAGGACAGGACAGGCCCGGCCGAGGGGCGGCGGCGAAAGACTGAGCGCCGCGATCTCTGTCAGGAAGCGCAACCTCCCCGGGCCCCGCGGGGCCGCGCAGGGGGCGTTCTCAATCCCGCGCCCGCTCCCTCTTTCCATCCCCTGCCGCCCGCAGGCCACCCCGGGGCCCGGCTATCCGCGCGCGCGTCCTCGGGCTCGGGCCCGTCCCCGGCCCTCGAGGGAGCCGCCGCCTTCATCTACACCTCTGCAGCGGCCGCGCCAGAGGCCGCCCGGGCAGGACCCCGGAGTGAGCATCGAGCGCCCCCCAAGGAGTGCACGACCCCCGGAGCCGCCCTCAACACGGACCGCGCCCGCCGGGCACACAAGAATGGTCACTGTAGGTATTCCCTTGTCGCTGAGATGAGATGGAACCTGGTTGGGGAGGGGTTAGGCACAGGCTCCGCGGAGATGGCGGGGGGGGGGGGTGGGGGGGTAGGACCAGGCCTAGCTAGGCCCCGGTGGGGGGGTAGGACCGAGCCTCGGGGCCTGAGAGTGGGCAGGGCCGCACCCAGAGTGCTGGGGGCGCATAGAGTCTGGCCTGAGAGGCCTTAGGGAGCCGAACTCCGATTCGGGGAGGCGTCCTACAGCGCCCTGGGGGCGGGATTGCCCCCTTCCAGCAGGCCTGATGGGGGAGGGGCCGCAGCAGCGGAGGATGCCTTCTCCATCCAGGCCCGGACCCCGCAGGCCGCCCAGGCAAACGCAGGGCCCCAATCACTGGTGCTGGGCCAGGACAAGGCGGCAAGCCGTCCCCGAGAACCCCGGGAAAGCGGGTGGCGTCGGATCGCGCGCCCTGGGCCGTGGCCGCGCCCGGGGAGCCGGGCGTCTCGTCCTCGAGCCCGTCGACCTTGCGGCAAGCGGGGAGGGGAGAGGAGGGGGCGCGCCCGGAGGCCCCGCGGGCCCGCCGCCGCTGCCGCCGCGTCCCTTTGTTTCTCGGAGCTTCTTAGCGGGCCGTAGCCTCGCGCGGGCGCCTCAGGCTTCGGGGAGGGGGAGGGGAGAGGAGGGCCCGCGGGGGGGCTTCCTGACTGCTGGGCCCCCGCCCCACGGGGGATGGGGTAAGGAGCTCGGGGATGTCCCCTAAGCCAGGTCCAGGCGCCCCACCCTGCCAGGGCTCTGGGCCTCGGGGTGACCTTGAGAGCGCCCGCCCGCCCGCGCCGCTCGCCCCACTCCCGGTGCTTTCAGCAGCCACCGAGCTGGTCAGCTCCCGAACCCGCGGCCACGCCCGGCCACGCCCTGTATAACCACGCCCCTGCCCCGCCCATCTGGACCCCGCCCCCTGGGGCCCCCAGGGCCCGGCCTCGCCCGAGCCCTCGGATTTCCACTCGGCAACCCGGGCGTATCCCGGGGGCGGGGCTGGCCAGTTCTAGCCCCACCCCGGCTCCACCCCCGCCCCCGCCGCGCGACTCCGCTCCCCGCGCCGCCGCGCGTCCTTTGTCTGGTCCCAGCGCCCAGGCCTCCTTCTTCCGTACTTACTGCCTTTCCGGTCTGTGTGTGTGCGCGTCTCTGTGCACTGTGTCTCTTTCTGGGCCTCTTCTTGGAGTGGGGGCAAGCACAGTGGGTGGAGGGATGCTCAGCGCTCCCTCCCTACAGGGGACCATGGGACCCGCCCACCTGGCTCGGAGAAAGGAGGCTGGAGAGGCCACGCTTCTCTGCTGTGTGACCTTAGGCCGGCTCCCTCCCCTCTCTGGGCCTCAGGCTGCCAATCCAGGTGCAGGAACGCGAGTGCAGCCTCCTGAGGACTCTCAGAACCCCCACAACAGCCCAACATCCATTCCTCTGATCTGTTCCTTCATTTGAAAGAGGGAAACTGATGCACAAAGGGGCAAGGGTGTGGTCAGAGGTCACACAAGGGCCTTGAAGCCCTGAAAGGCCTGGCTACTCCACTGGAGGGCACTCAGGCAGAGGTCCACCATGCGGACAGGCTGGGAGGAAGTGAGGGGATAAACTGAGACAGTGAGGGCCCTACATGGAGGGAGAAGGACCCAGAAGTGGGAGGCCTAGTTAGCACCACGTGGTGGCCCAGCCTCACTATGCATAGCCACTCAATGCCCTATTGTCGCCAGCATCCAGGCATCTACCACTGTGGCTGAGACCAAGGGGCACAGCTGGGGCCAAAGGGGTCAGACACAGGAGGATCTACATGGCAAGTGACTGTAGGTGTTCACTGCAAAATCCTTATGTCACGTGTGTGTGCAATGGTGCAAAAGAGTTGAAGAAACAGTGGCAGAGAAGGGGGGCAGACAGATGGGTTCAGAGGGCAGAAGAGGACAGAGAAACGGGGCGGGGGGGGGGGGGAGAAACAGAAAGAGAGATCCAGAGGAAGAGCTGGAGAGACTGGGAGGGAAGGTTCCATTGCCCCCAGTGGGTCTCTGCCTCTCCATCCTGGATCTACCCTCCTCCTCTCTGAATTCACCTCTTCACTCCTGACCTGGGACAGCCCTCCAAGGTCCCTGCGATCCCCGAGTCATCCCAGGCCACGCGTTTGCTGTGGGCTGGGGCAGGGCGGGTGTGGTCTCCACCAATCCGATCCCTATTAGCGGCTCAGCCGGCTGAGCTGCAGAGGAAACGCGACACTGATCCTGCTAAGCTCTGGCACAGATGGGAGGGAGATGGGGTGCTGGGGAGATTAGTAGGCTGGTTCTCAAGATCCCAATTACCTTTTAACCCCATCCAAGTTGAGGATTTTTGGGGTGGCTCTGTAGGCTCTGGGGTAGTCAGATCAGTAGTCAAACTTCATCATTACCACCGCCTCCCATCACTCCCCGGCAAATCTCAGGTCCCTCTGACCCTCAATTTCTCCATCTAAGAAGTGGAGAAGATGATCTCCAGCTTTCAGTGTGCTTGTGGGAAGTCAACGAAACCTTTGCACCTGCTCAGTGCCTGACACATAGTCGGGGTTCCAAAGCTGGAACTTGCTGTGTCCTGAAACAGTGGCTTGTGTACTGCTAATTATTGGGGGAGGGGGTTCCCATAGAAGACGTCATCAGCCAATCACAGAACTCTAGTTTGCTGAGCCCAGAAGGGAATTCAGAATCCATCTTTGTGTTAGGGAATCTCTGTGCCATATCCTTAGTGGAGGGACAGAGGCTTAGAGAGGCAGTATGAGTGTCGGAGGATACACAGTGAGGAAGGTGGAGCCAGGAGCCGGCATATGGTGGCACCCAGTAAACATTTGTTGAATTGAATGGGTAGACTCGGCCAACAGAGTGAGTTTAAATGTAGTCATGCCTGGGCTAGGTGTAGAGTTAGTGCTTGGTTTCACTTTGCTGTTGTTTTTACTATTATTAGCCTTTTTTGTTAGTAAAGTAGGTTCTGATGTCCAAGCTCCAGATCTGAATTCTTTTTTTCTTTTTTTTAAGATTTTATTTATTTATTCACGAGAGACACACAGAGAGAAGGCAGGGACATAGGCAGAGGGAGAAGCAGGCTCCCTGTGAGGAGCATGATGTGGGACTCGATCCCAGGACCCCAGGATCATGACCTGAGCCAAAGGCAGACGCTCAACCACTGAGCCACCAAGGGGTCCTCCGGATCTGATTTCTAGATACGCCATTTGCATGACACCCAACCTCGTGGAAATCCCCACCCCTTCACTGAGATTGTTACCTCTTCTGTTAAATGAAGAAAAGAGTCCCACAGTGTTCAATGTTGGAAGAATTGCCCGGAAATTTTCACATAAAGGATTTTGTCTGGCATATAACAGGCCACCCATACGTGGCCATTGGTGAAGTATGAATCTTATGAAACTGGATGCAGACCTGTAGTGTGCCTTACTGCTTTATCACAGGCGCCTGGGACAGACATTGCTAATCAACCCAGTGTGGGTTCCTGCTCAGTCTGGACGAGGCTTCAGAATAACTCTCCCGGAAGCCCCCAGACAGCCACTCTCAGCCAACTGGAGATGCAGGGGAGTTGACCCTCCATTGCCATCCTTTTGATAAGAGTAAACAGAAAGGAAACAGAGGCCCAGAGAAGAGCTAAGATCATCCCTGAGGACACACACCTATGAGGTGGCAAAGCTGCCCCCAGGCATTGGTGACTGTCTTTAAAACCAGCTCTGAAGTCCATCAGAGCCAGGTTTGAAATCGAATTCCCCATTCATATCCCTCGACGTCTGAGCTCAGTTGCCTCACTTATAAAATGGAGACTGTGTTGCTGTCTCTAAAGATGATTGGGAGTAATAAGTGAAATGATGCCTTTCCAGGCATCACTTCACACAGTGCCTGGCACACAGAAGATGTCAATGGAGCAGGACCAGTATTAATAGCAGTATTTACGAGGCAGGGATGACAGACATGACAAGCTGCTTCCTGTGATTGTGCCCATGGCAGACCTGATCCCGAATGCTTTGCAGCTGCACCCATATGTGACTTTAGATCCTTCCCTGGGGTCACTGTGCCAGTAACTTGGAGTTTGCCGCAAAGTGGAGCTGAGGCCCAGAAGCTTTGTGGAGCCTACCCGAGGACACACAGCTGAGAAATGTTAGAGCTAGCACTATTCTTCATTGGCAGTGAAAGTTGAAAATACAGACTGTAGACCAGAAAAACTCCTGTGCAAATCCCTGTCACGCCATTTATAACCTGCGTGACCGTTAGTAATTATTTATTTATTTATTTATTTATTTATAGAAGATTTTATTTATTCATTCATGAGAGACACAGAGAGAGAGAGAGAGAGAGAGAGAGAGAGAGGCAGTGACACAGGCAGAGGGAGAAGCAGGCTCCATACAGGGAGCCCGACGTGACACTCGATCCCAGGGACTCCAGGATCACGCCCTGAGCCAAAGGCAGGTGCTCAACCACTGAGCCACCCAGGGATCCCCAGTAATTTTTAAAACATTGCTGAACTTCGCTTTCCTCATCTGTTGTCTTAGCTCGGGCTGCTCTAACAAAATGCCATAAACTGGGAGACTTAAACAGCAGACATTTATTTCTCATAAATCTTCTTCTGGAAACTGGGAAGTCCAAGATCAAAGTAGCAGCCAATTTGGTTTCTAGTAAGGACTTGCCCCCTGTTTTGCAGGTGGATATCTTCTTGCTGTGTCCTCACATGGTGGAGAGAGAGATCATCTCTCTCCTGTCCCTTTTTGTAAGGACATGAATACCATTCTTTCGGGCTCCACCGTCATGACCTAATTACCTCCCAAAGATTCCACATCCAAATACCATCACATTGGGGATTAAGGTTGCCACATATAAATTTGAGGGGACACAGGCATTCAGTTCACAGCGTCTGTTAAGCAGAAAAAATTAAGAACTCTTTTCAGGGTGGTCGAGAATAAGGAAAAAAAACAACAACAACCTTTCCTGTAGAGGGCTTTGCACGGTGCCTGGCACACAGTATGTCCAATATTTGGGAACAAGTATGGTATTGTATTTTGGGTCAGGGATGGCTGAGATGAAGTGTACCTGCTGACACTTTCTAATTCTGTGGTCACAAAGATCTTGCTAATCAATCACAGTGATCTCTCCTGCTGAAACTGAATATGGCTTCTAATCCTTCCTAATTCATCCCTTTGTGAAAACCCTAGCAATCAATTTGATTTTTCAAGTGAGGGTAACCCATCTGCCAACAATGCCATAGGAGAAAACCTAAGGAAATGGCTGGGTACTTTACCTTCCCATGCCCATGACAGATAATCCCAGCTCTGTTTCCTGCTGAGCCCAGATGTGGCTTTAAAAGTCTTCTCTGTGTGGTCCTTATGTGTAAAATACATGTAGAATATTTTTGAAAATTGCTAAATACTTCTAAGAAAGCAGATCTTAGAAGTTCTCAACACAGGAAAAAAAATTATAACTATGTATGATGATGGATGTTAACTAGACTTATCATGAAGATAATTTTGCAATATATACAAATATTGAATCATTGTGTTATACACCTGAAACTAAATGTAACATTATATGTCAGTTGTTTTAAAAATAGATGTAAGAAATAAGTTAAATAAAATTCAACATCTAGGGGATCCCTGGGTGACTCAGTGGTTTAGCGCCTGCCTTCGGCCCAGGCCGTGATCCTGGAGTCCCGAGATCTGAGTCCCACATCGGGCTCCCTGCATGGAGCCTGCTTTTCCCTCTACCTGTGTTTCTGCCCCTCTGTGTGTGTGTGTCTCTCATGAATAAATAAATAAATAAATAAATAAATAAATAAATAAATAAATAATCTTTAAAAAAATTCAACATCTATTCTTTAAAAAAAATCTTGTTAGGATACTAGGAATAAAATTAAACATTCATAATATGAAAACCCACAGCAAAAGTCAAATTTAGCTGTGAAATATTTAAAGCATTTCCTTTAACATTATGAATATAAAGAAGCCATTACCACAATGTAACCCCTGCAATAAGACAAGAAAAATAAATAACAGGTATAGATTGGAGATAAATAAATAAAACTGTCATTATTTGCTGGTGTTATTATGTTAGTTATACATTTAAATAGCTCAAGGGCACCTGGCTGGCTCAGTCAGTAAAGCATGCAACTCTTGATATCAGGGTTGTGAGTTCAAGCCCCACATTGGGTGTAGAGATTACTTAAAAATAAAACATTTTTAAAAAGTAATAGGGACTTCTGGGTGGCTCAGTCAGTTGAGCACCTGACTCTTTTTTTTTTTTAATTTATTTTTTATTGGTGTTCAATTTACTAACATACAGAATAACCCCCAGTGCCCGTCACCCATTCACTCCCACCCCCCGCCCTCCTCCCCTTCTACCACCCCTAGTTCGTTTCCCAGAGTTAGCAGTCTTGAGCACCTGACTCTTGATTTCAGCTCAGGTTGTGATCTCAGCGTTGTGGGGGATTGAGCCCCGTGTCAGTTTTAGTGCTGAGGGTGAGAGGGACATCTCCTTGAGATTATCTCTTTCCCTCTCCCTCTGCCCCTCTTCTCTCCCTCTCTCTCAAATAAATGAAAAAATTTTTAAATAATAAAAATGAGGGACTCCTGGGTGGCTCAGCAGTTGAGCATCTGCCTTCAGCTGGGGACGTGATCCTGGAGTCTGGGGATCGAGTCCCATGTCGGGCTCCCTGCAGGGAACCTGCTTCTCCCTCTGCCGATGTCTCTGCCTCTCTCCCTGTGTCTCTCATGAATAAATAAATAAAATATTAAAAAATAAATTAAAAATAAATGAAAATGATAAAAAATAGCTCAGTGGAAAACCTGGGCATGGGAGGGTAATGAATGCCTAGTGGGAAAATTATGGATGAAGCAAAAGAAATACTAACACATTTGGGATAGGAATTACCTTTGGTGGCAGGAGGGCAGTATGTAGTCAGGGAGAAGCTTATGAGGACTTCAAAGCTAATAAAAATATTATATTTCTTATTCTGAAAACAAAAGTGTTCATTTTATTGTTCTAGAAATGCACAGATTGATTTTAGACAGGCAAACATAGCAAACAGATATATATGGCATCTATATATGGAATTTCTCACAGTAAAATCACATGTAAGGTGCTTGCCTAATGCTAGAGGAATGGTAGGGATTATTAGAATAATACTTGTCCTCTCTCCATGTTTAAGCCCATGTCAGACATGACTGATCCATCACCACTGAGCCCCTCCTCAATCCCACTGATTCCTGAGTAGGGACTGGGCCGTGAGCGGGTGTGGCCTGTTGTCTCCAGCAGATACTCGGGGCCATGGAGTCTCAGGTGGCGGGGGGCCCGGCCGGCCCGGCCCTGCCCAACGGGCCACTCCTTGGTACAAACGGAGCCACTGATGACAGCAAGACCAACCTCATCGTCAACTACCTGCCCCAGAACATGACCCAGGACGAGTTCAAGAGTCTCTTCGGCAGCATTGGTGACATTGAATCCTGCAAGTTGGTTCGAGATAAGATCACAGGTGTGGCTGCTGGCAGGTGGGGAGGGAGGAGACAGAGGTGGTAGTCTCAGGAGTACAGGTGTGATGGGGGCAAGTAGCACCCTGGGGGATCCGAGGTATAATGGGGAGACAGGTGTGATCTCTGGTGGGGTATCTCAGGGGTGATGGGGGCAAGCAGGACTCTGGGGGATTTGAGGTGTCCTAAGGACAGGGTAGTACTCAGAGGGGGGGGAACAGTAAGATGGGGATCTTAGTTCTCACAACCTTGAGCAATGGCAGTCAGCCTCTCAGGACTGGGTCTGGGAGGACACGGGTACGTGTGGGGAGGTCATCATCCTGGTCCTGCCCACAGGGCAGAGCCTCGGTTATGGGTTTGTGAACTACTCTGACCCCAACGATGCAGACAAAGCCATCAACACCCTCAACGGCCTCAAACTGCAGACGAAGACCATCAAGGTTAGTGCCCTCCTCATTTCTCTCTGCTGCCTGTCCCCCATTACTGCCCATCTACAACTATCCCCAATCTCCCTTATTACTGCCCACTTGGACTGCCCCCTTCACTGCCACTTAATGCCTACAGCCACCTCCCCTGCCACAAACCCCTTTTCCCACCCACCCATCTCCTCCATGGTTCATCCCCTCAGTGGTTCAAACTCTCCCCCAAGAATTCCTAGCTGGGCACCCAGGCCCAGACTCTTCCTCTCTGAAACTCAGTTTCCTCATTTGTCAGAGAATATCAGCATATCAGCTCCACATTCTCTGGTGGCTCAGGGAAGTAGCCATCCCATTGGCAGTAGAAGAGTGACCAGGGTCTGACGGGCAGTCCCCTTGCCTTTGTCATGGAAATGGAGGAGGGGTGGGGGCCCATCTGCCATCTGGAGCCTAATTAGGGTCTGGGAGGGCGGGATTAGGGGCGAGCCCCTCCCCCACCTTTGTGCAATGCCCCTCCCCCCACAACCTCCCCTCTCAGCAGCTGCAGCTGGGACTCTGCTAGCCCAGGTTCCCTGGGGGGGGTCGCCATGGAAACCCCCCTCTCTAGGTTTGCCTGGGGGTGTCTGGACTCCGCCCCACAAATCTGCTCTGGAACCTTGGGGGAGGCTACACTGGGGGTGCCCATCTGGCCCCAGTTGTCTCTGGGAAGTGAGGTGCAGGAATCTCTTCCTCTTATTCTGTGTGGTGGGGGAGGATGAGGTCATGACCTGATGAGTCTCTCTCCTTGGCCAACTAGACCCAGAAGCCCTGGGGCATGAGGGTGACAAATCCAGAGGCCATTATGCATGTGATGCAGTGAGCGTGTGTGTATGTGTGTGTGAGATACCCTGGGCTGTGAGCCATTGTGTTTGTGGGACACCGCAGCTATGTGTCTGTTGTCGCATGAGTCTGGCTGTTAGAGACTTCGAGTGTGTCACTGTGTGTCTGTAGGATGTGTTTATTTCACAGGTGCTTTGTGACACACTGGGACTCCAGCTGTGACCTGGTGGGCTGTGTGGGTGTGTCTGGCTGTGACAAGGTGTTTGTGTGGCAGACTGAAGTTGTGTGGGTGTGTCTACCTGTGCCCTATTCGGGATGGAACGGGTGTGACGTGGGCTTGTGCAGTGGTGACAGGTGTGTGGTTCTGCGACTCTTACTGTAATTACTGAAGACCCCCAGAGCTTCTGTGAATGTCTTAGCAGCCTTGAGTCACCGTTTTGCTGGTGCAGTCACCGGGGCTGTGCAGTGGGTGGCACAGTGTGGCCTCGTGTCTGTGTATGTGTCTGTGTGTCTGCCTGGGTGGCACTGTTGTATGGCTGGTCCCGACTGGGTGCTCTGGCAGATTTTGCCCTAGTCACGTCTGGCCGAGCGCACATCCAGGTGAGGGACCTGGGTCAGCCCCCATCATGTGCGGATGGAGAAGACCCCCGAAGCCCTACTCAGTGCCTCAAGTGACTTCTGACCCCAAACACCCACTCAGAAGCTCACACTTGCCTTCCCCTCACCCCTAACTTTGATTCATCAACAAACCCTCACCCCTCAAAACTCACAGCCTCACAGGCCAGAGTGGAAACCATCAAGTACATGGCTATGATTTTTAATTATTACTACAGGAAAAAGAGCAGCTGCGGTGTTTGTGTTTGTTTCCTGGAGGACCCCAGGTGCTCACAATTGCATTAATTAGAACCCCTCTACCTCCAGCCCATGAGGCTCTCACCCAGACCCACCCCTGGCCCCATTGACTCCTTTTGTTAGTTTTTTAATTACTCATCTCTAATGAAATGATATGCCCTCACAACTCACCACCCCAAACGAAAGCCAGACCCTTGACAATGACCCTTATCTACCTAGAGGTTAATTTAGAAAGAGACGGAGAATAGACCCTGGCAGAAATAGAGACGCTCATGCCCCAGCCCGGTGCCCCTGGAAGCTATAGGTCAACCTGTTAGCATCTGGGGGCCCCTCCAGACTGTGTTTCCAGGACACTGATAAGCACACAATGAGATGGGGTCACACAACTGGCTGCTCTGTAAATGGACTTTTCTTTCCCTCAGTTTACAATACTCGCCACTGTTTCGGGGAAATAAATATACACGTCCACCATTTTTTAAACAGCTGCAGAGAGTTTCATTGTTGGGCTGGACCATAATTAATGACACAAATCGAAAGATTATACTAAAACGTGTCCAATTCACGACTGAGAGAAGTGCTTGGAGAGAGTGACGGGGGCGGGTGGGTAGGGGCGGAGGACCAAATTCAGATGGGAGAGGACAGGGAGGACATTTGAGCTGAGACAAAAGAAGAGCGGAGAGGAAGGATGTTCCCGGCCGATGGGAACAACCAGAGCAAAGGCCTCGTGGCTGAAGTGTGCCTGGTGTGTTTGGGGAACACAGAGACTGGTGTGGCTGAAACAGAGCGATCTGGGCAGAGATGGGAGTGAGGGGGTGGGGTGATGGGCAGGTTGTGTGGGGCCTTGTGGGCTGTGAGAAGGACTTTTACTCTGGAGAAAGTGGGAGCCACAGAAGGTTCTGAGCCAAGGAAGGATGTGCCCTGACTCAGTTGCTCACAGGCGCCCTCTGGCAGCTGTAGAGGAAAGAGATGGGACGTTAGACTGGGGGGTGGGGACCGGGGGTACAGGCTGCTGTACTGGTCTGGGCGAGCGATAGTGGGAGGTGGGCCAGGGTGGGGCAGTGGAATTGGGAGTGTGTGGATTCCAAGTAATGAGGAAGGATCGGTGGTGGATTGGGTGTCCGTGTGAAAGACAGGCACTGGGGACAGTTACTGAACTGGGACAAGTTGGGAGCAGTTGGGAGCTGGGTGCAGCCTCACAGAGTGTGACCGCCTGTGAGACCTCGTGTGGCACCCAGAGGCAGGTGTCACACAGGCCCACACTAGAGTCGGACGTTTGGGAGTCATCAGCATGGAGCTGGTGGGTAAAGACCTGGGTGGCCCTGTGGGCCCCAATGTGGTCAGAAAGAAGGGCCACAGTCCTGGGCTCACCTTCCAAAGAAGCAGGAAATTTCATGTTGATGGAGTGTACGGCGTGAGCTCAGGGGCTGGGGGCTCGAGGTCCTGGGGAGACATCTGACCCGGGGGCCCAGCAACGGGTCTCCCCCACCACTTTATGCAGGCCGGGCCTCATTGTCGGCCAGGGCCACGTCCCCTCCCCCATGCCCTGGCCGGCACCACCCAGGGAGGTGACTTGAGAGATATTTGTTGAGGGACTAGATGAGGCGCCTCTGCAGCTCCCTGGTGGTCGGGACGTGGCCTCCCTCTCCCCATCTGTGAACCGGGTCCTCCCCTCACCTCTGCCCACCTGGGCCCCCACTCCAGGTGTCCTATGCCAGACCCAGTTCTGCATCCATCCGCGATGCTAACCTGTACGTCAGCGGACTCCCCAAGACCATGAGCCAGAAAGAAATGGAGCAGCTCTTCTCCCAGTACGGCCGCATCATCACTTCTCGCATCCTGGTGGACCAGGTCACAGGTAGGCTGCGCGGACGCTGCGCCTGGCAGGGCACTGGGCCGGGGAGGGGCGGGTGACGGGCCCTCGTGACGCGCCCTCACTCCCTGGCAGGTGTCTCTCGGGGCGTGGGGTTCATCCGCTTTGACAAGAGGATTGAGGCCGAGGAGGCCATCAAAGGACTGAATGGGCAGAAGCCGCTGGGAGCGGCCGAGCCCATCACGGTCAAGTTCGCCAACAACCCGAGTCAGAAGACTGGGCAGGCCCTGCTCACTCACCTCTACCAGTCGTCGGCCCGGCGCTACGCAGGCCCCCTGCACCACCAGACGCAGCGCTTCCGGTGAGCGCCCCGCCACCCAGCCCCGGGCACCGAGACCCCCACGCTGGGGGCCCCAGCCTTGCAAGCCACCCTCCCTGAACCCCGTTCCTCCAGGGCAGAGGGACCCTGGGAGGGGGTCCACACCGAGGGCAGCAGATGGGAAATGTGTGGGCCGGTCAGAGGCTGAGGCCAGGCCCTCGTACCCGGCAGGCCCTCAACGGACGGGCGCAGGGCACTAGGAGTGGCATTGTCGGTGTTGGGAGTTTTTAGAGTCAAAGAACAAAAAAAAGCGCTTTAGAGTCACCTGAAGGGGCTCCCCTCTGTCGGGGATGGGGCTCCAGCCGTCTGTGCCTCCTGGTGTCTAGACCATGAGCACGGAGCTCGTGTTGCCTGTAATTTACCAACAGGGACCCTGAGGCACAGAGAGGTGTTGTCACTCGCCAGGCCGGGCTCTGCCGAAAAGAGGCTTGAACCTTCCCTTCTGGGGCCCCGAGCCCCGCAGGGTGGGGGCAGGCGAGTGGGGCTGGGCAGGCTGGGATGGGGAGGACAGGACGCGGGCACAGGCCAGGCAGCGGCAGGGCAGGCGAGAGGCAGCGCCCGAGTGACCACGGTTCCGTGCCAGGCGGTGTCCAGCCGGGCGGGGAGCAGGCGGGTGGGGGCAGGGCTGGGCTGCTGGCCTGCTGGGTGGGGGCAGGGAGGGCAGGCCGGCCACCGGCCAGCGTCAGGCCAGCGTCACAGCTGGGGGTGTGCCCGGAGGCCACCGGTGACCACCCCTTTTGCTTCCACAGGCTGGATAATTTGCTCAACATGGCCTACGGAGTCAAGAGGTAACAGTGCCCCCGCCCCGCTGCCCCCAGCTCCCCACTGTCCCTCCTTGGACTCTTGCCCCAGTGGGCCCCCTCCCCACCGCCACCACCAGGACCGCCAGCTCAGCTGTGCGTCTGCCCCTTGCCCCGGAGTAGCGTGTCCATTTAGAGAATTAGGGGCTACGGAGCCTAGTGAATGCCTAGAAAGAGCTACTACAGAACTGGGCCCTGGGAGGGGCTGTCCG
This sequence comes from Canis aureus, assembly GCF_053574225.1. Taxonomy (NCBI): domain Eukaryota; kingdom Metazoa; phylum Chordata; class Mammalia; order Carnivora; family Canidae; genus Canis; species Canis aureus. The sequence continues at coordinate 51,092,622 of NC_135629.1, forward strand.
GGGGGACCCGCTCCAGCCCAGGGAAGGGTGAACCATGTTGCCTGGTCACACCCATGCCCCCTGGTTCCCACGCTAAGTCTGAGTTGCATCTGCCAACTGTTGATGGTCTTTGCTGAGGGTCACAGAATACCCCCCTTCTACCCCATAGTCCAGGATGGACCTTGAGGCTCGCACAACGTTGTCCACCTCCCCGACCCTGTGAAGGTCCCTGTGGGATTTTTGTTTTTGGGTTTTTTAAGATTTTATTTATTCATGAGAGACACAGAGAGAGAGAGGCAGAGATGCAGGCAGAGGGAGAAGCAGGCTCCCCATGGGGAACCCAGTGCAGGACTCGATCCCAGGACCCCGGGATCACGACCTGAGCCGAAGGCAGACAGTCAACCACTGAGCCACCCAGGCGTCCCTAGGTCCCTGTGTTTCTTGATCGTAAGCTGTTGAGCACACACTGAGTGCCGGCCGCTGGCCTCGGGCTCGGGGACCCAACAGGGCCCAGCCGGACTTGGTCTCTTCTTGCAGAGAAGAAACAGCATTGAGCACAGGGCTTGGCACACAGTGGGCGCTCAATAAGAGGTAGCCACTCTCATGATTATCGTTACTGTTATTAATTATCTCAGCCTAGTGGGGAAAGACACTTTTCCCCTGCAAGTGAACAGGGCTGTGAAGGGGGCCAGAGAGGGGGTGATGAGGACCCCGCAGAGACTCCTCACCTGTCCAAGGTGCCAGAGCCTGGGCAGAACCGGGCAGGAGGGAGCAAGCCGTTAGTCCTCAGTGGCCAAACTGACCGAGTCAGACTCTGGGGCTCCCTCTGAGCAAGCAAGCGAGGCCTTGGGAGTCAGGGAGGCCCCGAGGCACATGGGCAGAGCAGACCCTGCGTGTTCATTCATTCAGTGGTTGGTCAGTCAGTCAACAAACCCTCCCAAGTGCCTGCTGCGCTCAGAGCTCTTCTGAGCTGGAGCACCTTGGAGTGGATCATCCATATACAGCTTGAACAGGAAAAGTCTGGCAAGGGGCAGGGGCAGCAGCGGCCCAGTTACGAGGCAGAGACCTGGTAGTGGAGGGTGGTACTTGGCCAGCTGCACTCCCCTCCTGGCCCCGAGCACTGCCCTTCGGGCGGGCCTCTAGCCTGGAGGGGCGGCCAGGGGCCGGGGGTGGGGGGGGGTGGGGGGGAGCGCTGCTGAGGGCAGGGGCGGGGTGGGATCAGTGAGGGGAGGGCAGGAGTTGGTGGGAAAATGTGCCAAGGGAGGGGTTAGTGGTCAGGGGTGGGGAAGGGGCCAGGGTCAACTGGAGCCAGTGGGGTCAAAGCTTACGGGGTCAAGGGATAGACAGGGGCTCTCGGTAGGATTGTGGGTGAGGGCCCAGTGTTCAGGGGAGGTCAGAAGTCAGGCCAGGGCTACAGCTCAGGATGGAGATTGGGGGCCAGCATCTCAGAGCAGGTCACAGTTTCAGGTGGGGTCAAAGGTGGAGGTCATGAAACTGTCGTGGCGGGGAGCACGGCACAGCCAGCGGTCACAACGGTGTTGGGGGTCACGGGGGTCAGGGGTGTGCCGGGGGTCAGGGCAGAGCCCGCGTGACCCCCAAAGTAGTCCCCTGTCGCTCATCGCCAGGTTCTCGCCCATCGCCATCGACGGCATGAGCGGCCTCGCGGGTGTGGGCCTGTCCGGGGGCGCGGCGGGCGCTGGCTGGTGCATCTTCGTGTACAACCTGTCGCCGGAGGCGGACGAGAGCGTGCTGTGGCAGCTGTTCGGGCCTTTCGGGGCCGTCACCAACGTCAAGGTCATCCGCGACTTCACCACCAACAAGTGCAAGGGCTTCGGCTTCGTCACGATGACCAACTACGACGAAGCGGCCATGGCCATCGCCAGCCTCAACGGCTACCGCCTGGGCGAGCGCGTGCTGCAGGTGTCCTTCAAGACCAGCAAACAGCACAAGGCCTGAGCCGCCGCCGCCCTCCCCACCCTCCCCGGGCAGCAGAGAGAGAGAGAAAGAGAGAGAGAGGGGCCCCGAGAGAGACAGCGCAGGCCGACCACCGACGGCACGAGGGCCCCGCGTCCCTGCGGAAGCCACAGGGTGAGCACTTGGGGTGGGAGAGTCTGCAGGGAATGGGGGGTGCCTGGGGGTCCCCCACCCCGTCCTCCTGCCCCCACCCCAGGCTGGGCTGTTCACTCTCTCGTCTTGGTTTTGTTCACGGCGATGGTTTTTGTTTCTTTTTTCGGCTAAAAAGAAAGCAGAGACGTGCCCCCACCCCACCTTCAACCACCCTCCGCGGGATGGCTTTGCGGGGGCGCTGGGGGTGCCCTCCCAGACCCCCTTGTCCAGGCCTCCCCAACACCTAGATGAGCCTGAGGGGAGGGGGAACAGGTTTAAAAATCCCCAAAAAAGCAAAACGGAGGAGGGGTGTGGGCATTCCTGGCCCAGAGCCCCTGGATAGAGTGTGAGGAGCAGGGGGAGGGGCTGGAAACAGAAACAAAATGAAAAAAAAGGGGGGGGTGGGAGGGGAAGAAAAACTCTATTTTTGTAAAAAGGGAAAAAAGACCTCGTGGAGAATTTTTACTGGGGATTCTTGAACTTGAAAAAAAAAAAAACACAAAAAAAGACAAAAAAAAAAAAGAAAATATTTTGGCAGGTTATGTTTACCAACTGGGGCAGGGGCAGGGAGCAGGGCTTGGGGGCCGGGGGTCCACGGGGCCACACAGAGAAACACAGCCACGCGAAGACACGCGGGGGACACGTGCACACACACACACACACGCACACACACACCCCACAGGGACACACAGAAGCACGCACGGACAGACCCAGAGACACGCCCCGGACACACCTTCAGGAGCTCGTTGGCCAGACCCAGACAGGCAGACAAACACGTGGATAATCACAGGAGACTCGGAAGCGTGGGGCTACGCAAATGTGGCCACGGGCAGACATCATCGGGGGCTAAGGCGGCCGCAGGTGGCTGTGGAAGGCGAACATTTCCACGTGGACACGGGAGAGCGGAGACAGACACAACTGGACACACAAATGTAGACACCCAGTCCCGGAGAAACCAGAGCTACGATACCCAGGAGACACAGACACGCGCATGGCATCCCTTAGGCCCAGGGGAGAGGTGGTAGCCCAGACCCTGGCCCAGTCCACTTCCTCCAGCTAGGCTGCCCGGGGCTCCCCCGGACGCATGGCCCCCCTCAGCCCAGCTCCAGGTTCTCTGCTCTCTCCTGGCTCATCAGTGGTCCCTGCCGCCCACGAACACAGGCGTGCACACACAGCATCCATGCATCCAAACACACGATACCTCGTTTCACTTTTGGCATCATTGTGGGCTGGAGGCAGCCCCCGCCCCCCAACACTTGAGGCCAAAGGACCCCCTGTCCCCGGGGCTGAACCTCCCTGGGCCGAGGCACTGGCCCAGAGGCTGAGGGGGGAGGCTGGGCCCTGAGCCTTCCCCCTCCCCCCAAAGGCCTCCCCAGCAGGAAGTACCCGCTGTTCCCTGCAGGCCCCCCCCAACCTCCCCCTACCCCGGGGGTGGACAGGGCCCAGGGGCCCAGCCCCGAATTCCCTCCCCACCCCCTTGTCACCCCCTTTCAGTTTGTTGGGTTTTTCCGTCTTTCCAAACTCCTGAGGGCCATGGATGCAGCCCCCATCCTGAGGCCCAGCCCCGGCTTCTGTCTGGAAAGTCCAGACGCTTTCCATTCCCCTAGTTTTCATTCTTTGTAAAAAAAAAAAAGAAAAAAAAAGAAAAAAAAGAAAAGAAAAAAGAAAAGAAAAAGAAAGAAAAAATTTCCAACAGAAGCCGATGGCCGGAGCCCCTGGGAGCCCTCGCAGCCCCCCACCCCCCGCAGCGGGCCCAGTCAGAACTGAGAATTGCAAACCCCAGTTCAGCTTCAGTTGCCCTTCCTCCCGTGTCCCTGCGTTTGGTGTCCGGCCACGGCCCCATCGGACTGCCCAGCTCTCTCTCCCCCACCCCTCCCGGTGTTTGTTAGTAAACGTCTGTGGAGCTTCTGCTGCAAGGAACAAAAAGAAAAAAAAAATCAAAAAAGCGACAAAAACACACAAACAGAAGAGGAAAAAAAAAAGCGACAAAAAAAGGAAGAAAAAAAAAACACAGAAGAGATTTAAAAAAAAAAAAAAGGAAAAAAAAAGACATAAACTGGCACCAGTTAACTTTCTTGTACTTTTTTGCCGAATTTAGCTTCTTGTAGTTTTAACTTATTGCTATGTTAACTATTTATTCTTGTTGCCCTGTAAGGACATTTGTGTATATTTCTGTTCCTTCATCCAGTTTGCAAGTTTAAAGGAACCACGATGTTCTCTTTGTTTCTTTAAGTTTTGCTGAGACGTGGTTATGCCTAATTTATTTATAAAAGGGGAAGTGGAATCATTAAAGTAATAATAATTATTAATAACAGTAATGGTAGCCGAGCGGCGCCCGGGGGGCGTGTGCTCTGTGGGGCGTCCCCGCGGCCAGCGACGTCCGGGGTCTTAATGGGATTATTTTTGCTCGTCTTGAGAATTTTTTCAGTCCTCTTTAGCTGGTGAAAACCCTAGCTTGTTCTTGATACACGAACCTATTTATTCTTGTGGTTTTTAAAGTCCTTCCCAACCTCCCAGCACCCCTCCAGCAGGGCAGGCACCCCCAGCGGGTCCACCCCTCTCCCTCTGCTGTTTCTTGGGGCTCTCTCCCCTCCGCCCTCCGAGCGCAGGGACACGTGTGCACACGTGGGCAGCGTGCAGGGGGCGTCTGTGAGCAATAAGGGCTGGGTCTGTCCCCGACCCTGGGGCAGCCGGGCTCTGCAGAGGGGGCACCTCCCCACACCACCCCCCTCCCCACTGAGGCCTAGGCCCCTGACACCCCAAAGTCTGGGAGGGGACTTCTTTTTCTAAAACACAGAACTCAGCCCAGCCAGGCTCCCTCCCCAGAGGCCAGCCCCTCACCCCAGAGGCCAGGGGGCCTGGGGTCTTCCACAACCCTGGGGGGCAGGGGCAGGGCCCGTGGGATGGGGGCTCAGCCCCCTCCAGCCCTCCCTTCATCCTGTTATTTATTCAGAAGGTTTCAAATCACGACAGAGTCCATGTTGGAGGTGATAAAGAACTGTAAAAAAAAAAAAAAAAAAAAAAAAAAAAATCGAGAAAAAGACAAAAAAAAATCACAAAAACCCAAAACCCAACAAGAACACTTTGCGTTGCGTTTAGACTATTTATTACCGGGATTACAGGCCTGGCCGCGGTAACAGACTTTTACATGGAATTGTTTAATTATTTGTACTTTTCATGCCAGAAAATAAAAGTTCAGAATCTTACGGCCTCAGCTGTCTGTGTGCTGGCAGGTGGGGAGTGCTGGGAGTGTGTCACTGGTCCTGGCCGTGTGGCCACACCTAAGCCTGGCTCTCATCGGGAGCCCCCGCCCCTCCTCACTACACACACACACACATACACACGACTCAGGGTGGGTGAGAAACCAATGCAGGTGGAAGTGGCCCCGGGGGTCCATCTGCCCTGCGGCCCTGGGCTTACTCCAGGGCCCACCAGGCAGCTCAGATGTAGGCTCTGATGAGACCGCAACCCTGACGGGGGAGGTGGGTGCTGGACCTGCAGAGAGCCACCTCCCTGCATTCCACCCTCTGCCCATCCCACTCCTGAGGAAAGCAAAGTGGACAGCCTGGTTGGGGAGAGGGAATCGTGTTTATTGTTTTGAGGTCACAGGTCAAGTCACTCATCCCCACCAGGGAGGGAGGCAAACACCCTGGGCGGGGGGCGGGGGCGGGCGCCCAGGGGGTGCGGAACTCCTTTATTCCACCTTTGGAGACCACCGGGGCCTGGGAAGGCGGGCTGTGCCCTGCCCGGCCCCCCTGAGAGCAGGGCAGAGCTCCACATGGATCCTGCCCCCACCCCCTCCCCCCGCCCCCAATGCCAGGGTGAGGAGACTGGAGGGGCAGGCCTTGGTCCCCTGGCGGAGCGCTGGGTGGGCGGGTGGCACCGTTGGGGATGTTTCTGAGCCTTGAGGTTCTGGAACCAGAGAGAGACCAAATGAGAAAGACGGAGAGAGAGGCGGAGGGGTGAGGAGAGAAGAGGTGCCTGCCTAGCTCTTTTCTTTAGAGCGTGCTGTACCCCCAAAGTTGAGGTGGGCACCTCCGCACCCAGGAGGGCTAGAGCTCATCGTGGTCACCATCAGTGGGCAGTTCAGGTGGTGGCTCTGGGCAGGCGGCTGGTGTCATCAGCTCCATGAGGTACTCGCAGCGACTGGGCTCCGTGGTGCTGGTCACCACTGTCTCCTTTCCACACAGCAGGCGCACCTGGGGCAGGCAGGTGGGCGCTCAGGGGGGCTTGGGGGGGGCCTGGACCCCTGCCCCCAGCCCGCGCCCTGCCAGCACTCACGGTGGTGGAGCGGTTGGGGCCCTGCCAGCAGCCCGTGCCCTGCTCGTACTTCATGGCGCTGAACTTGTCGTGCTCGGGGCCAGCCCATGAGCCCCAGGTGCTGCAGGAGAGTGAGGTGCTTAGGAGGGGGGCTGGAGGGGACTGGGGAGCTGGGGGAAGGAAGTCTGGTCTACACCCACTCACCCGAGGCTGGTGGGGGAGCCGCCAAGTTTGGGCTTCTGAGAGACGAGCTTGAAGGGGCAAAGCCGGTAGATGTACCTGTCACAGGATGGGGATGGTGGGCAGGGGACATGGGACCCCAGCCTCCTCAAACTCCCCTGACTGCCCGTAAGCCCACCCCTTCACCCCCCGGCCTCGCCCAGGACCCCACAAGTCCACCCCACCCGCCCCGCTGGCCAGTGGGGGGCGCACTCGTTGGTGGTGAGCTCGTAGCACTGGCTGTACAGGTAGGCAAACTCTCCGTTGGGGCCAAAGTCAAAGGAAATCTCCTGCTCCAGGTTCCTGGAAGGGGAGGCCAAGCAGTTAAGGGGCAGCTGGGGACGCCACAGCCTCGTCGGGATCACATGGGGAGGCCCACTCCAGCAAGGGAGGGCCACCTGGGGGCTGGGCTCAGGCTCCTCGCTGTCTGGGGACCCTCCCTGCAGGAGCTGCCACCGCCTCAGCAGAGGTAGCCTCGGCAACTCCCCATTACCACCTCCTCTGGGGAGCTCGGGGCAGGCGGCTACATGGCAGGTGCAAACACGGCCTTGTGTGGCCAGACACCCCCCCTTACCTGATGGACTCCTCCATGTCCCTCAAGGACCGCTCAGCCTCCTCAAACTTGTTGCGGGCCTCCTGGGCGGCTGGAGGGGGTGGGCAATGTGGGAGGAGGTCAGAGGTGCCCCAAAGCCCCATCCAGGAAGACGGAGGGGGTGCCACGGACACACCCACTTCCCCCAGCTCACGGCCTGCTCCGAGTGAGGACTGGGCCCAGGAAGGCCCTGCAGGCCTCTAGTCCCAGGGCAGACCCCACTCGGCTGCCCAGGCTCTGAACTCCTGAGGGAGGAGGAGGGCCAGGGCTCTTGGGGCCTAGCTGGCTCCTCACCCCAGCCTGGGGTGGCACAAACAAGCGGCAGCCTGAGGCAGGAGGGCCCCTGGGGCTGACAAGGTTAGCGATGGTTTCTCCAGGCCCCAGACACCCCTTCCAGGGCGGCCCACACGCCCCAGGTTTGCTTGGGGCCAACGCAAGCCCATCTTGGGAGCCAAGTAAGGTCCATTCCACGGGCCAGGCACGGGAGCTTGGATTCGGGCAGGGTCCCCTCCCTCCCCGGGTTGGCGCGCACCATCAATGAAGGCCTGCGTCTGCTCATCATACGGCGGCATTTTGTCCTCTTCAGTGGGGCTGGCCGCAGGCTGCGGGGGCACCAGTGGGGGTGGGGCCTCCTGGGGGAGGGGTAGAGTCAGCAACTGACCCAGCCCCCACCCAGTCACTCCCTTCTCCTCCAAACACACACCTTGGGCTGCTCCCTTGGCACCTGGGAATCTTCTTCCTCCTCTTCCTCCTCTTCCTCCTCCGGCTCCTCTTCTTCCTCCTCCTCTTCCTCCTCTTCCACGGGTGGTGAGGGCACTGGAGGGTGCTCCTCCTTGGGCTCCGTCAGGTCAGGCTCTGACGGTGCAGGTGGGGGGCTGGTGGGTAGCACCTGGCGGGTGTGTGGGCAGCAGGTGCCGTGGGCTCCGTGGTCCACCCCCGCCTCCCCGGGGCTCAAGCCCAAGCTCACACCATCACCCAGTGGGCAGCCTCTGTCTCCGCCCCTTCCAAGGGGCCTGAAGGGAGGGACAGACAGCTGGCAGGGGGGGCCCTCCACAGAGGGTGCTTGGGTTACCCAGCTGGCCAGGGTGGCCCTGTGCCAGAACCAGAGGCAGTTCCTTTGTGAGGCATTTGGGAGAGGGAAGGCTGGGAGGGGGGACTGCCTCTCTTCTCCTCCCCCGACTGACCTCAGACCGGTATTTGTCCCTGATGGCAGCCCAGAGGCGGTCAGAGAAGGCAGTGGCGTCGGCGTGCACGTCTCCCCCAAGGAGGGCCTGTGTACATGTTGGGGGTGGTGTCAGGATTGGGGCCTCCATGTGCCCCGCTGTGTGCCAGGCACGGATGTGCCCTGACCACCCATGACCAGGCCCAGAAGGGGGCAGCACAGGCCTGTGGGAACAAGGAGGGGGCCCAGAGGAGGGGCGCAGGCAGGGGTCAGCAGCCAGGGAGAGAAAGTGAGAGACACAGAGGGAGAAAGAGCTAGAGGGCACTGCAACCAGAGGTCGCTGGGCGCTTGGGAAGAGGTGGAGGCCCAGGCAGGACAGGGAAGAGGCCAGCAGCAGGGATCCGGACTGGTGAGGACAGGAGGCCAAGACCCACACCGAAGGATGAAGGACGGAGGATGGTGGGGCGAGGGTTGGGGGGACGAAGGGGAGCTGCATCTGGGGCCCGGTGGGCAGGAAATCTGGCGCTTTCCTAACCAGATGCCTCCGTGGCACCTGTGCGCTGCCACTGGGTCCCCAAGGGCAGGGAGGAGAGCCGGGCTGTTACCCTCTGGCCTCACCCAGGCAAAGCCAAGTGGCGTCAGCCATGCCGGGCTTCCCAGCAACCCTGGGAGCAGTCCATAACCAGCCTGGCCCCGCTGCCTGGCCCTACCGTCACCCTGGGGCAATGCCCTCTCCAAGTCCCGGGGCAAGAAGGATGGGGTACCTGAGCTTCCCCTTCAGAGAGAACCCCATCACCATCGGTGTCCAGCTCCGGATGGGTCTGCAGCTCGGTGACTGAGACCCTGCAGGGGCACGGGCAGAGGCCCAGAGAGGTAAGGCCCACTGGCTCAGGGGCCCGCTACTCCCCTTCCCCGTTCTGCCCCAGAACTTATTTTAGGACCTCAAAGGGACAGGCATAGAAGTTGGGAGAAGTGAGCTCTGGGGTTGGGGTTGGAGTAGGGCCCAGTCTCGTCTCCTACCCAGTCCTGAAGACCCCACAGCCCTCAAGGGTCTCAGAAGAGACAGAGACCCCATGTTCCCACAGCCCACCCTGCCCTCAGCCATTAGCCTGGGCCAGCCAGCAAGGGCAGGGCCACGGTGGCACTGAAAGGGGTCTGGCTGTTGTCAAAGTGACCCAGGCCACAGAATGGGCTTAGGAAAAGTAATGGGGCCCCCCAGCTACCTCACCTGGCTCCTTGGTGTTGCGGGGGTGGTTTCCCTCATCTACCCTCAGATTTTTCTTTACACTTGAGTAAGCAGAGGCTTGTCCAGAATTGGTTTAGGACTAGCTAAGGACTCACGCCAGGGAGGTGGGGCTCAGGCACAGGATAGCGGGAGGTGGGAGGAGGGAACCCCAGGCCCAGGGCAGGACAGACAGACTCACGCTCCATCCTTATCGTCGTCCAGCTCCTGGAAAGCACTGGCTGCCAGCTCCTGTTCCCGCTGGGCCTTGGAGGCAGCCTGCTGCTCTGTGGAAGAGCCAGCTCCATCACCCGCCACCCTGAGGCCTGCCCTGCCCCGACACCCCGTGTGGCCCACTGTGTGCGAGACCCTACACTGGGTGCCATGTTGGGCCAGTGTAGAGCACAGTCCGGGGATGGGAGCCAGGGGACGCCAAAGGCCGGCCAGGGTAGGGGCCAAGGCAGAGTCGAGAAGTGCCAGATAGTGGGGAGACTGAAGCGGGGAGTTAAGAGATTTTGCAAGCATGGGGGCTGGGCTCAAGAACACCCTAGGACTTTGGGTCTGAATAAGCAAGGGGCTGGCAAACGCCATGCCAGGGTGGGCGGGACATCACGCATACGTCGGCCACGTCCAGGAGGCCCCCATGAGAAGCAGCCCATGTACCCCATATGGGCCCGCTCTCTGACACAAGGGTCAGGATGGAGACTGGAGTCTGGTGTGGCCAAGTCAGGAAGGCTTCCTGGGGGGCTCTGGGGAGTCCCAGGAAAAGAGAAAGCCAGCCGCACATGAGAGGGAACTGGGCTATGGCCAGCAGGGAGAGGCCTGCAGCTGTGCCTCTGCTCTGACGGTGCCTCCTCTACTGGCCTCATCCCCACCTAGTCTGGCTGGAGGGGACAGCAGCTCCGGTGACCAAGCTCAGAGCGTACCCCGGACCTCAGCTCAGCCATCTACGATGGGGTAAGTGGGGCTTCCTCTGCCACGCTGCGGCTCAGCCCGGGGATCCCACAGAGCCCCAGCAGAGCAAGCCGGCACTGTAACCTCTCACAGACAAGGGCGTGAGGCTGGCTGGCTGCAGGGACCTGCCCAAGGTCACCCAGCTGGCGAAGGGCAGAGCCGGGGCAGAGCCACAGAAAGGTTTAGGTCAGCCTCCACCGGGATGAACAGAGAGACTTTCCAGCACCGGAGAGGAAGGCAGAGCTTGGGGCGGCTGTTTGAGTAGCAGAGCGAGTGTGATTCTAGGTGGAGGGAAGGTACCAGCTGGACACCACCCGGGAAAGAGGGGACATAACAAAGCCCGGGGTCTCTGAAGAGCAACAGAGGGTGGAAGCCAGAGTCTGAGGGCAGAAACAGCCTCTGCGGAGGGAAGGAGAAAGGGAGTCTACAGGTGCCACTGGGATTCTGGACTGGAGGCGCCTCTGCTCACCTGCCCCAGGGCCACAAAGCTCCAGTCTGCTTTCAGGGAGTATCCAGAAGCTGCCCACTTCTCTCTACCTCTGTACCCCCTACCCTGGTCCCAGCCCATCGCTTGCCTGGACCAATGTGGTCCGCTCCTCCCTGGTTTCCTGGCTTCTGTTCCGCCTCTGCTCAGAATCCTCTATGGCTTCTACCTCACTTGCGGTGAAAGCCTAAGTCCTCCCCGTGATCCCCAACGCCTGCCTTTGTCTCCACCACGACACGCATACTCCCTCTGTCCAGCCACACGGCAGTTAGCTGCTCCTTAAAAACCAGACATGATGCGGCCTCAGGGCCTCTGCACCTGTGCCTTCTGCCGGCTCACTCGTCCTTCAGCAGGCAGGGGCTCTCTCCGTCTCGATCAGTGCTAAGCTAGTGGCACCTAGGGTGTGCAGCCACTCCATATACACTGGGTGACCTACTGGATTACGGATTCTGAGAAACGAGGGCAGAGAGAGGAAGGGACAGAGAATGCAGCAGGTGCCCAGGGAGACGGAAAAGACCAGCAGTGCAGACTCAGAGACGGGCTGCCCACAGCTCCTGGTTACCAGCCCATCACCAGGGCCATGTTTCCCAAATCCTGCAATGCTTGGTCCTTTAGCTAGTCTGGAGTGGGTTTCTGCCCCACCTCGCCCTTCTAGCCTGCTGCCCCAGGGTGACCCCCACTGGACAGACTGAGGCCGAAGGCCAAGGCTTCCGACTTCCCAGAATGCACGTATAACCTGCCAAGGGCAAGACAATGCTGGAAGGAGCACAAAAACCATCTTCAACCAACCAAAGTGATACTAACTGCCAAGGCAAAGAGCAATTCGGGAAGATAAAAGAACTTGGAAGCACCTGGCAAATTTGGACATCTGATCTGATGAGAATTTGTGAGACAAGGGAGAGAAAAATCAAAGCCCCAGGTGGAGAGAATGGGAGAGCCCCCCCACCTCATAACTACGCTATGACCCTGGCAGGGGCTGTCCCCTTATAGAGGCTGGACCAGAAATCACGCAGCCTGTGCTCACACCTGAGCTTCCACTGCCTGACAGGTTGGAGGGACCTCCAGCCTTTGCTCTGGATTCAGGGGATCCCCCAATGGTTCTGTCCCCACGTGGCTGGCAGGAAGAAGAGCCGCTCCTCTCAAGAGAGAAAAAAAAAAAATCACTTCTGCTAGACTGAAAATTATTCCTCCAAACGACTTCTGAATACAATGACCGACGCACAGGGCAAGACAACTAGGTGCGTGGGGGTGCTGAGGTGCTGTGATCAAAAGTCAGGAGACATAGGAGCCAACAGGTCATGAGCGAGGCTCCCGGGGCCACCCCGTGACGTACCTTCCCACCGCTTCTGGTGCTGGTCTTTGGCCTCCTTCTCGGGCTTCTCAGCCTCCTCCTTCACCATTCGCAGCATCTCTACCTGGTCCTCCAGGGACTTCTTCCCGGCTTGTAGCTCAGTGAGCTTTTCCTGGGTGGGCAAGAGACCAGATGCCACTTCTCCTTCTGCCTCTACGCTACAGAGTGGCCGCCAGGTGACCTCTCCAAAACACACAACCCCCTGGGTCTCCCCCTCCCTGGGGTTCCCCAGAGGTCACTAGAGGGAACCCTGAACACCTCGATGTAGCCCCCACAAGGTCCTGCATAACCAGGATCACCTCGCCAGCCCCATCTGTGCCACACCTCTCTTAACCTGTAGGCTCCAACTACCCCAACATTTAGGTCCCCAAACGCTCTGCCTCCAGTTCGTCACACGTGGTTTCTCTTTTTCTAGAATACTCTGCATGGCTAACTCTGAATTATTCTAAGATCTGAGTTAAGATAGAGGCCTTCTCCAGAAGCCGTCCCTGCTGCCTGCCCCCACAACAGGTAGGGGAAGGAGGGAGACTGGGGCACAAGTCTCCTCTATGCCACATAACCCCAACCCAGATACCCCTTTTCCCAGTGGCCCTGGGTGTCACTTTGTCACCTGTCCCTCTCAGTAGACATAAGCCCCTGAGGCAATTCCAGGTCTGCTTCCAGTCTCATGCCCACTATACCACACCCCCTGGGCCTCTGTGGATATTGCAAGAAGGAATGAGTGTGCGTGTGGATGGGGCCCCAAGCTGGAGGGTCTTAGCCCAAGCCCCGCCATAGGATCATTTTCCTCCTATGACCTTGACCCCCACCTCAGCCTGGCCTGCTCCCAGGATCCTCCTACTGCCCCAGGAGGGCAAAAGTCACTTGGAACCAACCTCACTCCATGGCTCCCCCACTGTCTTCTGAACTCAGAAAAGACTTCACTGCATCTCCACCTCTGAACTCAGGAGGGGCCTCACCAGCCAGGGCATGGAGGTAAGAAAAACCCAGAACCTTCCCTGGGCAGAAAAACAGAGCTGAGCCCTCCTATGGAGGATCTGGCAAAAGTCCAGGAGCAGTGTTGAGGACTCTGACCTGTCTAACAGCCCAGGGGGTGGCAGGCAGGGGAGGAAGAGACACATGCCTAGGCACACAATTTCTTCCAACCTCTGCAGAACTCACCCTGTTGAACTAACCCGGCCCCTCTGATGTCTTGAATCCTCCTCCAAAACTGGGAGGTCACATGGTCATCAGCCTCATCTTACAGATGATGGCACCAGGGAACCAGGATGCAGAGAGGTGTCCCTCCCATTCTGGGATGCAGGAGGGGAGCTCCTCTAAGCCCACTTCAAGCTGCCACCCAAGGCCCTGGTCTATACCTGTGCTGCCCACCACCTGGTAACAACTTAACCAATGACTAAACAGCCAGTGGACAAATGAGTAAACCACAGCACACACAAACAGTAACTGGCCTAGGACTCCACTATTCAGGGGCATGTGTCAAGGCCACCCAACCTCACTGGCCCCTGACTCCAGGCCTCAGGGCCCAGACCATCTTCAGCCAGCCTCACAGGGTCCCTCACCTGCTTCTCCTCCCGAGCCTTCTTCCAGTCCTCAATGAGGATCTTCTTTAGGCGGAACCCCTCTCGCGTGACCTCTGCCATCTGTTGCAGTGTCTCTCTCTCCTTCCGGCCCTTCTCTCTAGTGTGGAGAGAACACACAAGCACCGCCAAGGAGGCCTTTAGGGCTCACCAGGTCTGCCTCTTCCCAAAGGGCTCAACCCACCTGCTGCCCGCTCCCTGTATTAGGAAACATGAAGAACAAATCCTTCTCCCCCCACTTCCCCGGGCTCTCTTGGCCTCAGAGCCCTTCATCCTTGTCCTTGAGAGGAGGGACAGCACTCAGAGTTCGCTCATTGTAGGCATCCAGGAAAGGGGCTAGGAAATGTCTGGATGTGGGGGTTAGAAGCTGCTCCCGAAAAGGGAAGAAAAACACAGAAATCCCAGACTCTCAGGCAAGAAGGCCAAGGGTTGTCCTTGACCTACCCTGTAGTTAAAAGATTTTCCATCAGGTGAGTTTTAAAAAGTGTTGGGATTTTCAGGTTCCCTAAAAAACGAATCTAGCCTGGCCACTTGCCCTTAACTGACAGAAGTCAAGAGACAAGTGTTCCTTCAGATGCCACAATACCCACCACGCCTCAGACTCAGCTGGCTTCTGCCGTTTATACTACTTGTCTATGGGCGTTTCAAGTTTTAGGTCCTGCCACAAGAGCATAGCAATGAAAAGATTGGAGTCTCAGGATCAATCAGCCTTGGTACAAGTCCTGGTTCTGATGTGTCCTAGCTGTGGGAACCTAGGGAAGTCACTTTTTATCCTAAACTTGAGTTTCCTCATCTGTTGAACAGGCAACAATTGCACCTGGTTCTGGACCAGAGATGAAGTGGCAATGTGGTGTTCATTCAAAAGGCACCTGGCAGAGTGAGCACTCGACACACAGAAGCAGAAAAGAGTGACACCTGGGTGGCTCAGTGGCTGGGCGCCTGCCTTCCACTCAGGTCGTGATCCGGGGATCCGGGATCGAGTCCCACATCAGGCTCCATGAAGGGAGCCTGCTTCCCCCTCTGCCTGTGTCTCTGCCTCTCTCTCTATCTGTGTCTCTCATGAATAAATAAATAAATCTTTTTTTTAAAAAAAAGAGCAGAAAAGAGAAGGGCGCTTGGTTCACTGGGTGTAGTGAGGAAAGGGCTGGGGCGTGCTGTGGGGAGCAGCAGGTGCCAGCCACATACTTGCAGGTGTTCTCACAGACGATCCCGCTGTTGTACTCATCGGTGCCGTCACAGCAGTCTAAGAGCACAAAGCAGGGATGCGATGAGACCGGCAGTGGCTCCTCCCTACTCCCCCGCGACCACCTATTTCCCCAACCCCGGTGTGATCTCATTCACCACAAACTCCATCGTTGACCCATCTGGAGGAGATGTACAGGGGCTTGTAGCCAGTGTTGCTGCAGTGGAAGCTGCCATTAGGACAGGCGGCTGTACCTGTGGGAGGAAAAGAGTTTCTGGGGTGTGCTCAGGAGAAACATGTCACATCCACACACAGGCAGATCCCCGGCCACAGGTGTGCATAGACAGCCTGGGAGCGCAATCAACGCTGAGAAAGGGAAGGAAGGGCAGCTGCCTACCCAGAGCCTGAAGTAAACCCCTCCAATGTCCACTCCTGCCTCTCCCCAAGGCCCTCAGAACAGGGCCTGGCCAACTGCTCCAGCCCTTGCCTCCACTTCTGTCTTTGTCTGCTTTTTGACCCTACCTTGTCTCCCATCTCAGGGTATTTGCACATGCTGGCACCTCCATTTTTAGCACACTTTAGGATTCAGGTGAGATCTCACTTCCTGACCCCCAGGCTGGGGCCAAGGGGATGGGGGACTTTTGGGGCTCCTCTAGGAGCTATGGCCTTCCTCACCAACCCACAAACCACTCGCTTCTATGCCTGCTTTCCCCCACTCAACCCAGAGCCATGTGAAGGCAGGGCTGGATTTGTCTTGGTCACCACCATGCAGCCTGGCATTTCCCAGGCACTCAAAACAACGTCAAATGAATGAATGAATGAATGAATAAATGAATGAATGAATGAGTGAACAGAGAAAAACTCACCTGGCTCATCTGAGCCATCCTTGCAGTCACAGTAGTCATCATTGACCTGATCGAAAAGGATGGTGGCAGAGCCATCCAGGCAAGTGAAAGGCTTGGACTCGTCGTAGAAGTGATGGTCTGGGGACGGAGGCAAGCGGCTCAGCCCAGGGCCAGGAGAGGCCCGCTCAACCGAAAGGCAACCTCTGTCCCCACCTCGCAGCCGAGCATTGCCACCTTCCCTACCCAGAGGCCAGGAAACTGAGGCAGAAGGCCCAAAGCATCTATCCCGGGGGCCAAGTCGGCCCCTCCCACACCCTACCCTGACCTCCAGCCACCTCCAGTGGGGGACTCACTGGTGAGGGAGACGCCCCGGGGCCTCTTGACCTCCACGGCCCAGCACAGGGGCAGCAGCAACAGCAACAGTAACATCTCGCCGGAAGCTCGCAGACCGGAAACAGGTTCTGGGGAGGAAGCGGGCTGCGGGGAGATGTGCTGTGCCCCCACGCTGCGGCAAGAAAGGGACGCGGGTCAGGGGAGAGGGCTGCTTGCAGCCGAAGGAAGTCACCTCTTCCTCCAGCCAATTGGACTCTTCCATCGCTTCCCGGCAATGGGGGCTCACTTTGCTTCCGACACGGTGGGGGCTGGGGGAGGTGGTCTCCCCAGTCTTGCCCAGAGGGAGCCTCACTTTGCTCATATCAATGGTGCGAAGCTCAAAACCTCCACTCCCAATCCGGGGGGCGGTGGTGAGCTGTCCGATTCCCGCCAATCGGTGGAAGGGGTTAACAGTCCCCCACTCTACGGACGAACACCCTCCAGCTGCCCCCAATAAGAACCTGGGGTCACCGCCTCCCCCCGCGCGCGCGATAGTTCACCACCTACACGAGGCTGGGGCAAAGGTCAATATCCACCGCGCCCCCCAGCCCAGCAGCCAACCGTTCCTCCTGAAAAAAGAAAGCGGAAATCGGTGGGACCCGTCACTTCCGGCATCACGCCGCGCGTGCGGAGCGGCGCCTCAACGGTGCCATGTTGGGAGTGGCGAGTGGGGGAGGGGCCGGGCTGGACCCCAGGCGGCCATCTTGGATAGGACTGTGATGCCCTAGAGGGGCATCGTTCTCACGGTGCGCGCTTAATGGCGGCGCTAGGCTCCTCCATCTTGGGAGTGGCAGGTCCTACAGCCGGAAAAAAAGGTTCCTGAAAAATGCCCAGGAAACCCAGGGGAGTGGTGGTGGTGTAGGGAGTGCTTTAAAAAAAAACAAACAAAAGTGTGTGTGGAGGGGGGAGGGTGCCTGGCTGGCTTAGTCCAGGAGCGGGGCTCTTGATATTGGGGGTTGGTTGTGGGTTCGAGCCCCATATTGGGTGTGGAGACTACGCAAAAATAAAATCGTAAAAAAAAAAAAAAAAGTAGGGGCGCCTGGCTGATTCTGACTTAGAGCGTGTGATTCTTAATCTCAGGGATGTGCACTCCAGACCCAAACTGGGTGTAAGGATTACTTAAAAATAAAATCAGAAAACATTTTTTAAAGATGAGCATGTGACCCTAAAGTACCCTCCCCCCAGCATCCAGCAGAGAGGCTGGGCCCCTGGCTATTGGACCGCCCCCTGCGCAGCGCTGGCCAATGAGAGAGGTGGTGTGGAACGCGGGTGGTTTCCATGGGAACACTGGAAGGAGGGGGCGGAGGTTACCGAGCAACCGGAGATGCTGCGAGGCCCCGCCAAGCGGTGGGAAAGTGCATTCTCCCAGAGCCGGAGGAACTCGCGCCGACGAATCCCAGATAGGGGCAATGGCTAGTTGCCTCCTTAATCCTCAGGAACCCTAGGCCTCAACCCCGTCATGACGTCTCCCCTGTGCTGGCCGGCCTCCACCAACATCCTGCCTCCTCAGGACCAGGCTTTGACTTCCTCCAAGGCCAAGGGCAATCCGACTCAAACCCAGCACCACCACTCCCAAGGGAAGATTGTGGCCCATGCCTGGCCCCCACACCATTCCAAGTCAAGACCCCTCCATGCCCACAGGGGGAAGTCTGCTGTGCAAACGCAGGTGGCAGAGTTACAAAAGAAGATACAACTGTTAGGTAAGATGGCTGGAAGAGGAATAAAGAATCAGGAGTCAGCAGTGTCCACCCAGCCCTCTGACCAGGCACGGTGTGACAAGGGCCTTTCACCACCATTCATCCAGGTGACCAGTTTCTGGAAGCAAAAACTCATACTTCTTCATGGTTTTCCTCATCTCTCTCTCTCTTTTTTTAATTAATTAATTAATTTATTTATTTATGATAGTCACACAGAGAGAAAGAGAGAGAGGCAGAGAGAGAAGCAGGCTCCATGCACCGGGAGCCCGATGTGGGATTCGATCCCGGGTCTCCAGGATCGCGCCCTGGGCCAAAGGCAGGCGCCAAACCGCTGCACCACCCAGGGATCCCCCCCCCCCTTTTTTTTTTTAATTTATTTTTTATTTTTTATTTATTTATTTTTATTTTTATTTTTTTTAAATATTTTTTTTTCAATTTTTATTTATTTATGATAGTCACAGAGAGAGAGAGAGAGAGAGAGGCAGAGACACAGGCCGAGGGAGAAGCAGGCTCCATGCACCGGGAGCCCGATGTGGGATTCGATCCCGGGTCTCCAGGATCGCGCCCTGGGCCAAAGGCAGGCGCCAAACCGCTGCGCCACCCAGGGATCCCTATTTTTTATTTATTTATGATACTCACAGAGAGAGAAAGAGAGAGAGGCAGAGACATAGGCAGAGGGAGAAGCAGGCTCCATGCACCGGTAGCCGGACACGGGATTCGATCCCGGGTCTCCAGGATCACGCCCTGGGCCAAAGGCAGGCGCCAAAACGCTGCGCCACCCAGGGATCCCTTTTTTTTTTTTAATTTTATTTACTTATGATAGTCATACAGAGAGAGAGAGAGAGGCAGAGACATAGGCATAGGGAGAAGCAGGCTCCATGCACCAGGAGCCCGATGCGGGATTTGATCGGGGGTCTCTAGGATCGCGCCCTGAGCCAAAGGCAGGTGCCAAACCGCTGCGCCACCCCGGGATCCCTTTCCTCATCTCTCATAAAATCTTTCCTGGGCGCAGAACCAACGGGATTGTGTTTCATACTTTTGTATGATTTCAGCTTTTCTACCATGCATGGGGGCAGGAGTGGTGGTGGTAAAGAACAAAGATTCTAGAGCCAGATTTTCTGGGTTCAAGTCTTGGCTCTGCATATACTGTTTGATCTTGGGGGACTGTGAGTAGCCTAATTGATCTCAGTTTCTCTATTCGTAAAATGGGGATAGTGAGAGTACAACCCTATACGAAGTTGAAATATATAAAGTGGTAAGAACAGTGCCTGACACATAGTAAAGCACTGTAAAGGGTAAACCAATGTTTCTCAATGGGAGAGGGCTATTTTGCTTCTCAGTGAACATTTGGCAATGTCTGGAGACATTTTTGATGGTCACATTGTTGGGGAGGGGGTGCTGCTGTCATCTAATGGGTGGAAGTTAGGGATGCTGCTCAACATCTGACAGTTCATGGGACAGATCAAAACAAATAATTATTCGTCCCAAATATCAGTCATGTCAAGGTTGGAACATTCTGATGTGACCCATAATTATTACTGTTTTGTCATTCTTAGAAGGTAATCTTGCACAGTAGTTAAAGGTTTGGGCTCAGGAATCAGACTTCTTGAGACCATGAACGTTGTAATAAGCCTGAGCCTCATTCTTCTTGTCTGTAAATGGGTAGGATATGGATATGCACCTGTTGACATACAGCATTTGATACCTGGAAAGTTCTTTGTCCAACATCCAGCATATACTAAGTGCTCAAACTAGTGTATTGTTATAATATTAAGTTAATGATAACAAAAATAGCTTCCCTCTGGGAAGACCCCAACACCCTGCTTGTGTACCTTACATGACCTCAGAGGGTGACCGGAAGGCCTTTTATGAGAACAGCCAGTGGAACATCAAGAAGAATCAGGAGACCATCAACCGTCTTCGTGAGGAGACCAGGGTGTTGCAAGTACAGCTGACAGACCTGCTCCAGGTGAGGGTGCAGAAGTGGGTGAAGGGTTTCCAGGAAGCAGGGCAGCATCCCCAAGGGCAGGGTGCTGCCTCAAGTGGGAGTGGTCTGGGTGAGCGGTGACTGGGCTCCTGTCCTTGCAGGGAGATGAGAAAGTGGTCCAGACTGTGATTCGGGAGTGGAGGTCAGAGAAGCCATACCTGAAGAACAGGACAGGACAGGTTTGCCCCACCCCACCCCCACTATCTCCCTTCATTTCCAGCTTGTGTCCCCTCCTTGCTGGACTCCCTGCCTCATCCCATCTTCTCCAGTCCTTTCTCCACACCAGCTGGCATTCATCTATTCATTCATCTATTCATTCAATTAACCTTTATCACACACCGACCATGTGCTAGGCATGGTATTAGGTATTGGTGACTATGCAGTCAAAAATCTGCACCAATCTGCACTCCTCAGAACTTCATATCCTCCTGGGGAAAAGACAATGGGGGGGGGGGCCGTAGGAGGGGAACAAGAACAAATACAGAAAGTAATTTCCAGGGGATCCCTGGGTGGCGCAGCGGTTTGGCGCCTGCCTTTGGCCCGGGGCACGATCCTGGAGACCCGGGATCGAATCCCACGTCGGGCTCCCAGTGCATGCAGCCTGCTTCTCCCTCTGCCTGTGTCTCTGCCTCTCTCTCTCTCTCTGTGACTATCATAAATAAATAAAAGTTAAAAAAAATTAAAAAAAAAAAAAAAAAAGAAAGTAATTTCCAGTAGTGATAAGAGAAATGAATAAAATAGCAGAGTGACTTCCTAGAGATGGATGGGGCAGAGGTTTGCACTTTTTTTTTTTTTTTTTGAAGATGTTTATTTGAGAGAGAGAGAGAGTGCACACACGCAAGCATGGGGTGGGGAGAGCAGAGGGAGAGGGGAAGCAGACTCCTGCTGAGCACAGAGTCTGCTGTGAGGCCCTGGATTCCAGGGCCCAAAATCATGACCTAAGCCAAAGGCAGACACTGAACCAACTGAGCCAACCAGGTGCCCCAAGGGGTTTGTACTTTAGATTGGGGTGGGGAGTCAGCAAAGCCCCCTCTCTCTAAGAAGGTGATATTTGAGCTGAGAATGAGACAGGCAAGAAATGATTTTGGGAAAAGTGTTCTAGGCAGAGGGAACAGTGAATGCAAAGTCCCTGAGGTAGAAACAAGGGGTAGAGTGTTGGAGATGATAACATCTCCAGTGCGGCAGAGGAGTGTGTGAGCGGGGCTCCATAGGAGGTGAGCATCAGGAGAGTCAGCAAGGGGGCACCTGGGTTGCTCAGTCAGTTAAGAATCTGACTTCGGTCCAGGTCATGATTTTGAGGTCCTGGTGTTAAGCCCTGCTTGTTCCTATGCCCCTCCTCCTACTCATGTTCTCCCTCTCTCAAATAAATAAAATCTTTAATTAAAAAAAAAAAGGATCAGCAGGGGCTGAATCTTCCAGCAGGCTTAGCTGGCCATGATAAAGAGTGCAGGTTTTATGACATATCAGAGAAGTGGGAAGCAGAGTGTGAGGAAGCAAGAATGGAGGTCAGATGGTGAAGATGGTGTTAGCTGTACTCAGACAAAAGTGGTGAAAATAGGAAGAAAAAGATATCTCTGGGAAAACCTTTGAAATAGAACAAAGCATTGATAATGAATCGGATGTAGGTGGGAGAAGAAAAGGTGAGGATATTGAGCTGTTGGACTGAGCACCTGGAAGGATGAAGCTGCTATGAGCCGAAATGGAGAAGATCCAAGGGAGGCAGACTTCGGGGAATCTCACACACTCAATTTTGGACATGATAGTTTCGAGATACCTGTGGAGACACCTGGAAGGCAGTGTAGATTGATACGGGTATATGACCCTCTAGTTCTGGGAGTGGGGCAGGGCTGGGGGTTAAATCTGGATGTCTTCAGCCTGTGGTCCAACCATGAGCCTGGATAGGTCCATCAAGGTGGTGGGTATGAACAGAAGTGAGAAGAGCCTGGGGCCGTCCCTCCTGGGGGCCAAGGAAATGGACAAGGGACAGCCAGGGTGGAAAACTGGCATCCTGGAAGATGACGATCTGCAGGGGATCAGCTTGGTCAGATGCTGCTGAGACCCTGGGTGATAAGAAACAAGATGTGGGAGAAGAAAGGGAGGAAGGGTTAGGTGAGAGGGTTGAGACTGCCGCTGGGGCTTGCCTCCCCCCAGCAGGCCTTTGAGCACCTGGACCACCGACTGAGTGAGAAGGTGAAGCAGCTGAACACTCTGCGGCACCAGGTGGGCCTGCGGCAGAAGTGGCTGGATGAGCTCCAGCTGCAGCACAGCCTCCGCGAGCTGGAGATTGCAGAAATGCAGAATGGCAACACGGAGGTGGCCAAGGTGAGGCTACCCAGGGGCGGGAGGAGGGCAGGGATATCCTGGGAAGAACTTGAGAGGGGAAGAGACTCAGCCCAGCCTTGCCTCCCTCTAGACCATGCGGAACCTGGAGAACCGCCTGGAGAAGGCCCGGATGAAGGCTGAAGAGGCTGAACACATTACCGGTGTGTACCTGCAGCTCAAGGCCTATCTCCAGGTGGGGACCAGCATGGCTCAGGGGTGACGTGGGAGGGCCAGCTGCCGAGGCACAGTGGTCACAGGGCCCCCACCCCACCCCCAGGAGGAGAGCCTTCACTTGGAAAACCGGCTGGATTTCATGGAGGCTGAGGTGGTGAGGGCAAAACGCGAGCTAGAGGAGCTGCAAGTGGTGAACCAGGAGGCGTTCAACGCCCAGGATATCGCCAAGGTGCCAGCCCGCCGGGCCCCGGGGTTCCTGCCCAGACGCCATGGTCTCCTGGCCCCCAGAATCCGGACCCCAGCTGTCCCCGAGCTCCTCCCGCCTGTCTCCCAGATGCCGCAGCCTGGCCCAGCTGCCTGAAGTTGTTGGGCCAGGCTGCTCCGGCCCTGAGCCACGGTGGGTACCAGCTGATCCCCCTGTCGCCCTGCTCTTCCTCCAGAACCAGCTGCAGTATCTGGAGGAGACCGTGTTCCGAGAGCGCAAGAAGCGTGAGCGCTACATAACCGAGTGCAAGAAGCGGGCGGAAGATAGGAAGCTGCAGAACGAACGCATGGAGCGCAAGGTGACCCTGTCCAGGGGTGCGGGGTGCAGGGGGCGTTCAACCCCAGCCTAGACCTGGCCCGGCCCCACCCCTGCCCTGCTCTTAACATTTCTCCGGACTCCGCCCAGCGCCACCTCCTCTTGATGCCAGGGTTCCTCCCACGAACCTGCCCTCGCCCTCCTCCCATCAGATTGCCTGTCTGGAGGAGCTTCCAGATGTCCCCTCACTCGCTGGTGGTCCCCATCCTTCCCCACCTGATTACCACCCCCCCACACACACACCTAAATCTGATCAGGCCTCTAGCACCTCCCCTTACTCGAGGCCCCGCCCCTGCTCTCTTGACCCCGCCTCTTGCACGGCCCCCGTGCCTGCCCCTCGCTGACCAACCCTTTCCTGCCCTCCTGACCCCTAACTGGGTGCCCCAAGACTTTACCCTGGCTCCCCAGTCGGGCCCTGCCCCCTCGCGGTCCCCTGCCCTCAATCCTTGCCTGAGAGCTGACTCTCCCGCCCTGGCCTCAACCTGTGAACAGACCCAGCGTGAGCACGTGCTGCTGCAGTCGGAAGATTCGACCCAGGACAGCCTGCGCGTCAAAGACAAGGAGCTGAAGCAGCGCTGGACCATGTACCAGACAGAGATGCTTTTTGGCAAGGTCAAGGATGCCACCGGCGTGGCTGAAACCCACGTGAGTACTGCCGGCGGCCCGCAACGCTCTCCGCCCTCTAGTTGCACTCAAGCTGAGCCCAGGCCAGTGAAGCCAACCCAGCCAGCCTCCCCTTTCCCCGGGCTCAGTTCCTCAGCCAACACAAACCTGCTCTATTCGTAAAAGACACTTCTTCTGCCTCTAGCTACTGCCCCGTTCTGCTCCTCACAGCAAAACCCACATGAGCTGTCTACCCTCGCCATCATTCCCTCTCCTGTTCGCTCTAACACTGACGCTTTCCTTGGCGTGTCAGCTCTGAGAAGTGGTGAGCTTTGTCTTTTCTGTGTTTACGGCGCCTGTACCATGGTCTGGGGCACTGCTGACTGCCCACTGCCACTCTTGGACCCTGGCAAGCCGGACCCCTGTCCAGTTTCTGTCTTTTGAGCAGTCTCCCAGTGCTGCTGCTTTCATAGGATAACCCCCAAAGAGTTCTGGGACTCCAAGCTATGGGAGTCATCTGGGGCGCTGTGGCCAGGCACCTTTCCAGAAATTGGCCTGGTGGGCAACTACCTCTGAGATTGGCCATGTTTCCTCACTGGATTGGGCGAGATTCACAGTCACAATGTGGATGGCAGGTTGATTTTGAAGAGCAACTATGCTCACTGCTACCCTGCACCACACGCTGATTTTGGCTGATTCAAATTCCTCATATAGACAAGGACCCTGCAAAAATTATGTGTCAGGGGCTTAACATCCTTGAGGCACCTCTGAGTCTGACTCACAGAGTCCCTAAACATTGCTGTGCAGAAGCCACAGGCTTAGGCCATCTGTCCTGCACACCCAGGGGAAAATAGGAGGAGGTGCACTCAGATCTACCCAGGCCTCCCTCTGACGGGCTGGTGGCCTGCAGGCGGTGGTGAGGCGGTTCCTGGCACAGGGGGATACATTCAGGCATTTGGAGACACTCAAAAGCGAGAACGAGCAGTCGCTGCTGAGGCTGAAGCAAGAGAAGCAGCAGTTGCAGCGAGAGCTGGAAGACCTCAAGTACTCAGGGGAGGCCACGATTGTGAGGTGAGACCCCGTGCCCAAGGAAGAGAATGAGGGGCCTCCGGGCTCAGGTTTCTCCAGTGGTGACCTCCCCATTGCCTGTAGTCAGCAGAAGCGGCAAGCTGAGTTGCAGGAGCGCCTCAAGGCCGAAGAGCTGCGCCTTGCTGAGGCACAGGATCAGTTGGAACGGACCAAGCGGGCGATGCAAGTGACCAAGGAGAGCCTTGAACACCTGGCGGGCAAGCTGAACTGCATCACAGTGGTAGGCCTCCCCCCAAGGAAGCTCAGCCCAGAGCCTCCCACAACCCACGAGGGTGTGGTTCCTGCCCCTACTCAGGGGAACCTGCTTGAGAGGACCAACCCTCTGCCCTGTCCAGGACGTCAGAAGCCTGCCTACAGGGGACACCCATCCCCCCTCCTCAGAGTCCCCACCCCCATCTCCCTGAGGGAAACCGCCTTAGTTCTCAAGAGGCTCAGGACTTCAGAGACGCTGTCCCATCTTCATGGGAAAAATCCCACCTTGCCTCTCCATCCCAAACCTGAGACCCCACTGCAATCTTTGGGCGGCCCGAGACAGGGGGAGCCCCACCGTGCCCGCAGCAGAGTCCCATTTCTTCCGAAAGTCACCCCTGAAATGGCTTCTCGAGTTATTACCCCCTTCCCTCCACTAAAACCCTTCATTCCACCCATTGCTTTTGTCTCTGGAGTTCGGAGGCTCTGCCCTCACCGGGGCGTGGGCCTTGACAATAGAAGCCCCACGGGGGGGATCCCTGGGTGGCGCAGCGGTTTGGCGCCTGCCTTTGGCCCAGGGCGCGATCCTGGAGACCCGGGTTCGAATCCCACATCGGGCTCCCGGTGCATGGAGCCTGCTTCTCCCTCTGCCTGTGTCTCTGCCTCTCTCTCTCTCTCTCTCTGTGACTATCATAAATAAATAAAAACTTTAAAAAAAATTAAAAAAAAAAAGAAGCCCCACGGGGGATAGATAGCATCACCCCTGTTGGCGGTCCGTCACCTTCCAAAGGCCCTGCCCGGGGTGGAAAGAGTCCCAGAGGCCCGCCCCCTCCAGGCTGATTCAGCTCCGCCCCCGGCCGCAGGTGGATGGCCGCTTCGCGGGAAAGGAGCTGGATCCCAAGGCAGGGGACTATCTGCCAGACCTGCTGGGCCTCGTGGAAGAAAAGCTGCTGAAGCTGCAGGCACAGCTCGAGAGTCACAACGTGCCAGGGATGCTGCGCCACCTCACCGACGACGAGGTGCGAGTACAGCCGGGGGCGGGGCTGAGGCGGCGGGACTGGGGCCGAGGAGCAGGGAGGGGCGGGAGGAGGGGGACACCAGGGGGGAGGCCTATGGGGCGGAAATGAGTTCCAGGGACAACGTGTGAGGTTTGTAGAGTGAGGAAAGCTTCCAGAGGGTCCGGGAGGCCAGTAGGCAGGACTGGGGAGTGAGAGAGAAAGAGAGAGAGAGTGTGTGTGTGTGTCCCCGCGCGCGCATCAAGGGACTGGCCCCCAGAACCAGGGGCGGGCCTACGGGCAGGGGGGCGGGGCTGGGTATCCGGGTACGCTCTAAGAACAAACAATTCCGCTGGTCTCGAGAAAAACTAAATTGGACGAATGGGCAGAGGTGCATTTGGAATCAGGGTGTACCTTGGAATGGGGTAAGGAGGAAGGGCCACAGGACTTCCCTGCAGCCTCTACACCAGCGTCTTCTCTCCCGCTCCGCCCCCCCAGTTCTACTCCACCCTAGAGGGAAAGCTGCCCACGTACAACACCCGCATCGCCCTGCCCCTTGCCAGTCTCAAGGACAAGTTCTTCGGTCAGTATGGTCATGGAAAGGGGGCGGGGCTGGGGGCCCGAGCTGACCAACGGAAAGTGGTCGGAGGCCGGGCGTGAGGCCAAGTTGGGGGGTGGTAAAGGCTGGGAATGGAAATCTGAGCCAAGAATAGGAACCCGGATCCCCTCATTGCCCTGCGCAGACGAAGAGGAGAGTGAGGACGAGGACAACGACGTGGTGACCCGTGCGGCGCTTAAGATTCGTTCCCAGAAATTAATCGAATCCCGCAGCAAGAAACGCAGTCGTTTGAAGAAGTCCTAGACTCACCCTCGCGCACACCTGGCGCTGCCGGGCCCCTGAGGAGCTCCCAACCCCTCTGGGCCCAGCCTCAGGCCCACGGGGCCCCCTCAAGGGCTAAACGCGGCCGGGATGAGGGAGCAGAGCAGGGCCCGTGGCGCCGGGAGTAGAGAAGGGGGCCGGACTGCCGGACGTTCCCATAGTAAATCTTACGAGGCGAGCCAGAGCTGGCCTCAGGATCATGCAATAAACGTCACCAACCAGCCCCCTGGGTATTTGCCTCTCCTTGATTCTGCACCACGGCAAAGACTGCCGCCCCTAAAATCCAGGGCCCAGACTCCACCTTCTCCGACCAGGGGAGTGAGTACTCCCCATCAGCTGGGGATGCAGGTTGAACACTCCCCCGACCTCCAGTAATGAGAGATACCCCCACACCTGGAATGAACCACCCTCCCCACTTGAAGACAGGATACTTTCCTAGGGAGGCAGAATGGCCCCCCACTTAACTATACACACTAGTTCACCCACCCCCGTTAACAGAAAAAAACCCTTCCGGGGAGAGAGGAGTGTCCCTTCTCCTGGGCACAGATTGATACACACCTATGGGGAGAGCCGGGACCTCACCTCTGTGGGACCTGGGCTGGGCGCTGGGGTCCAGCTGGGGGCATCCGAGAGCCGCGGGTCCCGCCCCGCCCCCGCACAGCCGGGTCGCCCCGCCCTGCCCCGCGGGCCCCAACGCCCGGCCACTGCCCGCCGCCCGTCGGCCCTTCCGCCTCATTCAGCCGCGCCGCGGAGCGGGACAGGCACGGGCCATGGATCGGACAGCGGGCAAGGAGCTCGCCCTGGTAAGGGGACCAGGGGGCCCGGGCCCCACATCCCTGGCACCCTGGGATCCAAAAACCACATGTCCCTGCCTTCTGGACCCTATCTCCCCGCAAATCGGACCCTTCGTATCGGCCCAGGAGTCCCAACCTTGAGCCTCCCGGCCCCTGCCCCGGTGAAGTGGCTGGTACCTCTGAAGGATGGGGGGTGTCTCTGAGCTCGTCTACAGGGACAGAGACAGGTTCCGTGAGCCCGGACCCTGGGACGTCCCCAGATGCCACTCCATCCTCTCAGGACCGGGGTGTAGGGTGCCCGCGGCGGCGAGGGGATCGGCCCCAGCCCCCGAGTCTCGCTGGGTCTGATCGGGGAGGGAGGTGGTGCTAGAAGGCCCTCTTGAGTCCGCGCGGGACGGGTGGGGGCGAGGGCCCGGGGCCCGTCCCCCCGCGGCGCCCTGAGCCGGTCTCCGCGTCCAGGCGCCGCTGCAGGACTGGGGCGAGGAGACCGAGGACGGAGCGGTGTACAGCGTCTCGCTGCGTCGGCAGCTCAGTCAGCGCCTGAGCCGGGGGACCGGGCCCGCGGGCTGCCAGGTGAGGCTGCGGTGGAGGGTGGGGCGGGGCGGGGCGGGGCCGAGCGCGGGGACCTGGAGGCGGGAGGCGAGGGACGGCCGGGGGCGGAGCTGAGGCCCGAGGGAGGGCGGGGTTTGCAAGCGCCCAGGTGAGGGTAGGAAGCGTCTGACCGCAGCCGGGTGAATCGGGTGGACCACTGCGACCGCCCAGTGACCGCGTGGTTCCGGACCGGGACTTGGGGACTAGCCCGGACGGCGGGGCCTGGGTCGGCCAGGTTTAGTGGGGCGGAGCTGGAGGGAGGGGTGGTCTTTGGAAGCAGCCGGGGGAGAGCCGGCTGGGGACCTGGGAAGCGGGGCTGGAGAGCTGGGAGCCTAAGGACACGGGCGGGGTGGGGCCTGGGAGGACCGTGGTGTCCCGGGCGGGTTTCGAGGATCGTTTAGGTAGGGAGCAGAATAATGAATCCAGGAGGCAGGGTTCAGAGAAATGGGCAGGACCAGACGCCAGAGTGGTGTTTAGCGATGGGCGTGGTTGGAAAGGGGGTGCTGGGGGGGCCACTCCTCGTGTCTCTTTGCCGCCTGCCTTGCCCCGCAGGCCCCCCGCCCCGCTGCGGACGCCTTCGTCCACTACCGCACGAGCAAGGTGCGGGCGCTGAGGGCGGCGAGGCTGGAGCGGCTGGTGCGGGAACTGGTGTCTGGAGACCGCGAGCAGGACCCCGGCTTCGTGCCTGCCTTCCTGGCCACTCACAGGGCTTTTGTGTCCACTGCCCGCGTGCTGGGCCTTCTCCTGCCGCCACCGCCACCGCCCTTGCCTCCAGGGTCAGTACCTCCGGGGCAACCTCCCTGTTCCCACCCGACTCTCACCTGGGTTATTGGATCCTGCAATCCCTCCTCCCCTAAGCGCCCCCTAGCCTCCCTCTTTACCTGATGGGGGAGTTGCTTTTCCCAGGATAGAGATCGAGAAGACAGAGGGAGGAGGTCTGCGTGTCAACAAGAACTTAAGGTTGGTCGCCCGGAGGTGAGGGTGGGGGTGGATGTGATGGGGGGGGGTGAGCATTTCAGGGGTCCTAGAGGTCCAAGGTCACATCTGGGGTGTAGGGGCTCCCGAGGTCCAGAGCTCTGGGCTGGGCTCTGAGGCCCCCCACTCTGGCCAGGGCTGTGGTATCCGTGCTGGGCTCCTGGCTTCGGGATCACCCTCAGGATTTCCGGGATCCCCCTACCCACCCGGACCTAGGCAGCGTCTGCACCTTTCTGGGCTGGGCGGCCCCAGCAGGGCCAGAGGCCCAGGAGGCAGAGAAGCTGCTAGGAGATTTCCTGGAGGAGGCTGAGCGAAAGCAGGAAGAGGAGCAGCCTGAGTCACGGACAGGTGAGGGGTATTGGGATGCTGATTGTGCCCGGAGCAGGCCTTTTCCTGCATGATCCATCCCCCAAACAGGTTCTCCCCTCACAGAGCAACAGACCTCAGAGCCTTAGTTTCCCCACCTGTAAAATGAGGCTAATGACCCTTTGTCTAACATATTAGTGTTCATCTAGCGCTTCGCCCTATGGTTCCATCCTAACTACAAAAATACTTTACCATTGGGTCAGGATGCCTTTTGTGTCTAACTACAACTCTTTCCATTGCTACTTATGTTAGGAGCCACCAGAGACCTGGGTTCAAATCCCAGTTCTGCCATTTGCTGACTGTGTGACCTTGGATAAATCACTTTCCTCTCTGAGCCTCCATTTCCTTATCTGTGAAACAGAAATGATAATAGTATTTACCTCGTTGATGTCTTTTATTTATTCAAAAAAAAAAAAAAAACAGCTACTGGCAAACAACTAGACAGGAGCTCCCCCAGTTCCCTAGGAAAGACAACAGGATATAAGTAAATAATAAGGAGGACTGCGCAAATAGTGTTATTTCCATCTTAGGTGTTATCACTGATTCTTATTAGAATCTACCGCTTAAAATGAAAAGACATAGGAACCCATACTAATATTTTCTTCCCCCTTTTTTAAAAATATATTTTTTTAAGATTTTATTTATTTATTCATGAGAGACACAGAGAGACAGTCAGAGACACAGGCAGAAGGAGAAGCAAGCTCCCCACAGAGCCCAACGTGGGACTCGATCCCAGACCCCAGGATCATGCCCTGAGCTGACGGCAGACGCTTGACTGCTGAGCCACCCAGGCATCATCCCTCTTTCTTTTGCTTTTAAAGATTTACTTATTTAAAAAAAAAAAAAAAGATTTACTTATTTATTCGTGTGAGACACAAAGAGAGGCAAAGACATAGGCAGAGTGAGAATCCTGACTGGGGACTCAATCCCAGGACACCGGGATCATGACCTGAGCCAAAGGCAGATGCTCAACCACTGAGCCACCCAGGTGCCCCTTGATATTTTCTTGTAGAGTAGGTATCAGCAAATCTGATCCTTTATAGAGTTTTCCAATCTCTGTCGTAGAGAGCTTTTGGGGAGAGGGAAATATATCTATGTACTTCATTCGGGTCTTTGTTCAGTTTGTCACTTCTCCAGACATGCTTTCTCTGATCTCTCAGCAAATATATCTTCCCACTCTACATCCTCGCCTGCCTTATTTTTCTGCCTAGCACTCATTGGCCTTGTTCCTGACTCTGTCCCCAGGGGCAGGAACAACCAAGATTTGTTGATTGAATAATTGCATCCTGCTTATAAAGTATCATCTTTCACCCATCTGTGTTGGACCTGATCCCTATCACAAAAGCATCTAAATCCCTAATCCCCATCCTTTAATCCTCAGATTAAAGTGGGCATATTCCTCTCTGCTTTACAAAGTAGCAGCCACTTCTTTCTCCCTGGTGACAAATATTTCATTTATGTATATTTTATTCCTCTGTCTTACCCCTTGTTTTTTTTTTTAAGATTTTATTTATTTATTCATGAGAGAGAGAGAGAGAGAGGCAAAGACACAGGCAGGGCAGAGGGAGAAGCTGGCTTCATGCAGGAAGCCTGATGTGGGACTCGATCCTGGACCCCTGAGCCAAAGGCAGATGCTCAACTGCTGAGCCACCCAGGCGTCCCATTCCCCCTTGTTTTTGTTTTTTTTTTTTTTTTTATGATAGTCACACAGAGAGAGAGAGAGGCAGAGACAAACTCTGGGAAACGAACCAGGGGTGGTAGAAGGGGAGGAGGGCGGGGGGTGGGAGTGAATGGGTGACGGGCACTGGGTGTTATTCTCTATGTTAGTAAATTGAACACCAATAAAAAATAAATAAATAAATAAATAAATAAATAAATAAATAAATAAATAAATATAAAAAATAAAATAAAATATTTGCTTAACTCTAAAAAAAAAAAAAGAGAGGCAGAGACATAGGCAGAGGGAGAAGCAGGCTCCATGCACCGGGAGCCCGACGTGGGATTTGATCCCGGGTCTCCAGGATCGCGCCCTGGGCCAAAGGCAGGTGCTAAACCGCTGTGCCACCCAGCGATCCCACCCACCCAGGGATCCCTCCCCCTTGGTTTTTAAGTGTCTTTCTTCCTCTACCTGCAGGATTTCACCAGCTGATTCCAAGTCACTTGAGCTGCACAGTCCAATGAGGTAGCTGCTAGCCACATGTAGTTATTGAAATTGAACTAAAATTTTTCAGTTCTTGCTCACACTAGCCACATCTCTAGTGCTCAGTAGCCACACTGGAGAGCATGGGTAGAAAATATCTCCACCAGGGGCGCCTGGGTGGCTCGGTGGTTGAGTATCTGCCTTCTGCTCAGGGGGTGATCTTAGGGTCCTGGGTTGGAGTCCCAAATCAGGCTCCCTGAGAAGAGCCTGCCTCTCCCTCTGCCTATGCCTCTGCCTCTCTATGTCTCTCATGAATAATAAGTAAAAAATCATTAAAAAAGAAAAGAAGGGGATCCCTGGGTGGCGCAGCGGTTTGGCGCCTGCCTTTGGCCCAGGGCACGATCCCGGAGACCCGGGATCGAATCCCACATCGGGTTCCCAGTGCATGGAGCCTGCTTCTCCCTCTGCCTATGTCTCTGCCTCTCTCTCTCTGTGACTATCATAAATAAAAAAAATAAAAAATAAAAAATAAATAAAAATAAATAAAAATAAATAAAAATAAAAAAGAAAAGAAAAGCTCTCCACATTGCAGAAACTTCTATTGAAGGTACTGCCCTAGGCTGTGAGATCTTGAGGTCAGAGGAGTACATGAACATTTATTGGACATCTACTGTGTGCTCTGCTCTGGATTACACTTTAACATTTTTGTTTTGGGATGACTTTTTACTATGACGTTTTGCTATGAAAAATTGCAGGCATACAAAAAAGTAGTGAGAATAATATAAAGAACACTCACCCATTGTTCATTTTCAACCATTATGAATTTCACCCAGAAATGTTTTTTTCAGGATGATTTGAAAACAAATCTCAGACTTATGTCACTTGACCCATAAGTACTTTGCACCTTAACTGACAAGGACTTCTTTTTAGGTTTTTTTTTTAATAACCTAATCTCATGTACACAATCATCTTCAACAAAATCAGCAACAATGAGACACCTGGGTGGCTCAGCAGTTGAGCATCTGCCTTTGGCTCAGGGCGTGATCCTAGAGTCCCGGGATCAAGTCCCACATCAGGCTTCCTGCATGGAGCCTGCTTCTCCCTCTGCCTGTGTCTCTGCCTCTCTCTCTCTCTCTCTGGGTCTCTCACGAATAAATAAATAAAATACTTTTTTAAAAAATCAGCAACAATTACTTAATATCAAAAGATACCCAGTCCTGGGGCACCTGGGTGGCTGAGTCAGTTAACCATCCAACTCCTTTTTTTTTTTTTTTTAGATTAAGATTATTTATTTATTCATGAGAGACACACACAGAGAGAAGCAGAGGTATAGGCAGAGGGAGAAGCTGACTCTCTACGGGGAACCTGATGTGGGACTCAATCCTGGGACTCCTCCCAGGATCATAACCTGAGCTGAAGGCAGACAGTCAACCACTGAGCCACCCAGGTCCCCTTAAGTGTCTAACTCTTGATTTTGCCTCAGGTCATAATCTCAGGATCATGAGATGGAAACCCAAGTAAGGCTCTGCGTACTGGGCATGGAGCCTGCTTAAGATCCTCTCTCTCCCCCTCCCTCTGCCCCTCTCTGCCCCACTCTCCCTCTCTCTCTCAAAACAAAAACAAAAACAAAAAAACCCAGTCCAGATTCAAAGATTCAAATCCTCTCCCCCTGTTGTCCCTAAATTGTCTTTTTTATGGTTGTTTCTTTGAAATCCAAACATCTATTCAAGCCACTTGGTCTTTAATTTCTTAAGTCTCTTCTATTCCATGACAATCTCACTTTGCCTTTTCTTTAATGTCATTAGGAGAAAAAAATGTGTCATTTGTCCTGAAGAGTGTCTCACCTTCTCCATCTATTCGCCTGTTTGCTGTCTCATGGTGACATGTAGCATGTTCCTCTATCCCTATATTTGCTGGAAGCTCCACAGATTTGGTTAGGTGCAATTTTTTTCCAATGCCAACTTTTTATTTTTTTTTTTTTTTTTTTTTTTTTTTTTTTTTTTTTTTTTTTTATTTATTTATGATAGTCACACACAGAGAGAGAGAGAGAGAGAGGCAGAGACACAGGCAGAGGGAGAAGCAGGCTCCATGCACCGGGAGCCCGATGTGGGATTCGATCCCGGGTCTCCAGGATCGCGCCGTGGGCCAAAGGCAGGCGCCAAACCGCTGCGCCACCCAGGGATCCCCCAATGCCAACTTTTTAAAACTAGTATTTTGCAATGCCATCTGTCCTAATTTGAAATGAAAGATAGATAATTGGGGTACCAGGGTGGCTCAGTGGTGGAGCATCTGACTTTGGCTCAGGTTGTGGCCCTGGATCCTGGGATCAAGTCCTGCATCGGGCTCCCCACAAAGGAGCTGGCTTCTCCCTCTGCCTATGTCTCTGCCCCTCTCTCTCTCTGCGTCTCTCATGAATAAATAAAATCTTAAAGACATAAATATGTGGACTTACAAAGATAATTTAAAAATAATAGCATGGTGCTGTTACTATCATATGAAGGAGAAATAAAGTGAAAGCAGGTTACACAATAATAAGTCATGCTTGTCGCTGTGTCAGCACTCAGGCATGTCTTACTAGGATACATGATCAAGTCGTCCAGAGCCTTTGTCTCTTTGTTGTCATGGTGAATGTGACAGCCAGAAACACCAACTAATGCAGGGGCGAACAGTGGCCACACAGGTGTAGTAGCATAAACATTGGTGACATCCCTTTCTAGAATGGTAAACAACACTCATAATTTCTCAAACAAAACAGAGCCCAGACTTTGACAGTTCTTGTATTTCTGGAGCCATGTTAATGAGTGTTTATGAGCAAAATAGTTGGGTTCTAGGTGCAGATTATTGTAAACAGATTTTCCAAGGACGCAAATGTCTTGGAGGGACACTTGGAGGTTGAGTGGCACAAATTTCACTGTGCGGTGGCCCCCTTGTGGCAGAGTTCAACTTCAAAATGTTCCCTAGGGGAGGTGGGTGGGGAAAAAAATGTTGCGTAGGGGGCGCCACCATAGAATCCCATTCCTATTTATTGAGCACTTTATAGCAATCTAGTATGTGTGATCTCAGTTGATCTTTAAAAATCCAGATAGGGATCCCTGGGTGGCGCAGCGGTTTGGCGCCTGCCTTTGGCCCAGGGCGCGATCCTGGAGACCCAGGATCGAATCCCACATTGGGCTCCCGGTGCATGAGGCCTGCTTCTCTCTCTGCCTGAGTCTCTGCCTCTCTCTCTCTCTGTGGCTATCATAAATTTAAAAAAAAAATAAAAAATAAAAAAAAATAAAAATCCAGATGAAGGGCTCAGCGGTTTAGCGCCACCTGCAGCCCAGGGTGTGATCCTGGAGACCCTGGATCCAGTCCCATGTCCGGCTCCCTGCGTGAAGCCTGTTTCTCCCTCTGCCTGTGTCTCTGCCTCTCTCTCTCTCTCCTCTCTGTGTATACTCATGAATAAATAAATAAAATCTTTAATAAATAAATAAATGAATGAATAAATAAATAAATAAATAAATAAATAAATAAATAAATAATAAAAATCCAGATGAAGAAATCAAGGCACACAGTGGTTAAAGGGTTTGCTTTAATTCACATAGCAAGCCCGGGGGACAAGTTTGGATTTAAACTTGGGCCTTCCCTTAACTATAAAGTTCTACTACCTCGCACCACAGGAATAGGGCAGACAGATCTTATTTTAATATAGGTTCAAAAATTATATATATATGTTCAAAAACAAAAACGCCTCTCTGTTCTACTCTAGCCTTTTAACGTTTGGCTTCAAGTCCTTTCCCTGCCATTTCCTGAAGGTATGACCTAAGGCAAACTGTTCCTGCCTCAGTTTCCCCATCTGTGGAAGGCTGATAATAGCACCACCCTCACCGGGTTAGTGTGCTGAATCACCTAGGATGGATCACCACCTTAGATGCTAAATGAACATTGCAGTTGCTCCGAGACACTTAAAAATACCCAGGGACGGGCAGCCTGGGTGGCTCAGGGGGTTTAGTACCGCCTTTGGCACAGGGCCTGATTCTGGAGACCCGGGATCCAGTCCCATGTCGGGCTCCCTGCATGGAGCCTGCTTCTCCCTCTGCCTGTCTCTCAGTCTCTCTCTCTCTCTCTCTATCTCTATCTCTGTCTCTCATGAATAAATAAATAAAATCTTAAAAAAAATAACAAGGGACATTTCCATTTTGCATATTAGGAAAGTGAGACCCAGAGATGCTAAGGAACTTGTCCAAGGTCACACAGCTAGTCCCCAATCCCAACTTGAGAGTTTTTAACCCGTTCCGTTCTCCCTCAGGACCTCCTGGCGCTGCCCAGACCCCTCGCCCCGACTCCCCGGAAGGCTGCTCGGAAGAGGAGGAAGGACCAGCGCGGGAAGGCCCTGAGCTCCTAGACTTTGGCGTAGATGAAGTGGCCGAACAGCTGACCCTGATGGATGTGGTGAGCACCCAGGCAGGCCAGGCGGGGGGCCAGGCCAGGCGGGGTGCGGCTGTGGGGCAGATACCGTGGGCACAGATCCTCCTCACTCCCCCCACCACCACCCTCCCCACCTCCCTCCACCCAGGAGCTCTTTTTGAAGGTGCGGCCCTGCGAGTGCCTGGGCTCGGTGTGGTCACAGCGGGACCGTCCAGGGGCCACAAGCACTGCCCCCACTGTGCGTGCCACTGTGACCCAGTTCAACATGGTGATCGGTTGCGTGCTGGGCTCGGTGCTGGGAGAGCAGGGCCTGGCCGCCCCGCAGAGGGCGCAGCGGCTGGAGAAGTGGATCCGAATCGCCCAGGTATGCATAGACGGGGAAGAGGGGAGGTGGAGGCTGGGCTTGGGTGGGTGGCTGGGAACAAGGCCTGGTGAGAGGCAGGGGACCAGGGTCTGGGAATGAGGGGAGGGTTGGGGTTAAGAGATGCCCCTAAGGGAGGGCCCTGGGCCCCTTGGCTGCAGAAGGATGCTGGATGGGTCTAGGGAAAAGAGGATGGGGTGGGAGAGGGTAATAGGGAGGGGGGTGCATTGGAGGAGGAACCCAGAGAAGGTGCCCAGAGAAGGGGGCCACATCCTGAAAGAGACTGGATAGGGGCTGGGCAAGAGTCTTAGGGCTGAGGGAAAGAAAGAAATGGGGGCCTAGGAGGGTGGGAGAGTGGGGAAGCGAAAAGGGGAAGGGGGTGGTTGATACCCAGAGTGAGACATAGATTTAGGAAGGAGAGGTCTGGGTCCAGGAGAGATCCTGTGGGCATGTCTAGGGCCCGGGGAAAAGTAAGGAGTAGGGACACAGGTAGCCAAGGTGAGAGGTAGGGAATGGAGGGGCAGCTGGAGGAGAGGACCTAGGGCTGCAGGTGGGGAGGGGGGCGGGTCCTGAGGGAGGAAGAGGGGAGGCAGAGTTCATACCTGTGGTGGGAAGGTAAATGGCAGCTGGGGATAAGGCTAGGGGTGTGACACCCCCCCCTCGCAGCGCTGCAGGGAACTGCGGAACTTCTCCTCCCTGCGCGCGATCCTGTCCGCCCTGCAGTCGAACCCCATATACCGGCTCAAGCGGAGCTGGGGCGCCGTCAGCCGGTGAGTGGGGGGGGGGCGCCCGGGCAGAATGTCCTCCCCGGGGCAGCTCCGGCCTCCCCAGCTGCTGATCCCTGACACCTCTCCTGCCCCCCTCCAACCCCCAGGGAACGGTTATCCACTTTCAGAAAACTTTCGCAGATTTTCTCCGACGAGAACAACCACCTCAGTAGTAGAGAGATGCTTTCCCAGGTAAAGATGCATGTGGACACCCCCCCTGCCCCGGGGGTCCCAGACCCAAAAAGGGGACCTGGGGCCCGGCTAGGGCGCCGCTTGTCATTGTGAAAACATTCAGTGTCCTTTGACTGCACTTCAGCGATGACCTTCCCCTTGTTTGTGGGCAGCCCGCTGGGTTTTACTGCCTCTGCTGCCCTCATGTTAGCTCACACTCAGCAACTGCCTTATTTATTCATTCAACAAATACCAGAAGTTACATGGAAAAGGTCACTTGAGGCCAGAGTCATAGCAAAGAGGAAAAAAAAATGCAATTTTCACTAGGACTCGACTTTGACAAGCAAAACTAAAAATCGTGTGCCAGGAAGTCTGACTTATTGTAGGCAAGACTTAGATTCTCGTTGTAATTAGGCCCCGCTTCTTAGGGTGAATCCAGAACAGATGGAATGTGAAGCCTGTTCCTTCAGCCCAGAACATTCTTCACATTCATCTTGTGCGGGTCTCGCTCCACTTGCTTCTGGATTGCCCTTACCTCCGCCTGGTACATGTGTAGCTTGGCTGTCGCTGTCTCTCCCCCGCTAATGTCTGCTCTGTGAGGCCAGGATTTCTGCCCGTTGCTCGCTGCTGCCTCCTTAGCACTCAGAACAGTGCCTGGCCGAGCAGCTGCTCAGTAGAGAGCTGTGAGGGAATGAAGGTCTCAAATCAAGATGAGAGGTCAAGGAACCCCTAGCTCTGAATTCAGCACCTCCTGTGTGCCAGGCAGTGGGCCAGGAGACTCCACCGTGATCCAGACGGACAGGGCTCCTGCCCTGGGGGAAATCAGGACCTAAATAGGGAGACACATCATGCATTAATAACTGCCTGGCAATTATGTAGTTAATTACCACACAGAGCAATGCTATGAAGGCAAGGTTCAGGGCATTTCCAGGAGGGTGGATGACAGGCCTGTTGTTCAGTTTTCCTTGGGTTTGACCTTTACAACTGGCTGGTGGTAACTGAAAGCAAAACAGGTATATATGGTGGGTCTTGAGGCATCTTCCCAGTGGGAAGTGTAAAAGAGATCCCAAGACTGCTCAGTTCTTCCCTCCCCCAGGAGGAGGCCACCGAGAGCCCCCAAGAGGAGGACACCCTCCTAGGAAGCCTGCCCTCAGTGAGTGAGATGGTTTGGGAGGGGGGCCGAGCAGGATCCTCACAGAATGGGGTTGGGACATAGTGGGGTCAGTGATGGCTGAGAGTGACTGAAGTTCTGGGGACCACAGAAACTGCCCCCAGGCCCTGTCCCCTACCTTGGCACCTTTCTCACGGACCTGGTTATGCTGGACACAGCCCTGCCGGATATGCTGGAGGTCTGACCCCTGACCCTTGACCCCTGACCCCAGTACCACTTACCCTCAGCGTAGTGGGCCTCCTGACATACCACCCTTGACCCTGCCCGTGCTCCCTACACCACCCCCCGTAGCACAGTGGGCTCCTGACATCCTAGCCCCTGACCCTGACCCTCAATCCTTGATTCTGGAGGCTCCAGTTCAGACAAAGTTTGCCCCCAGGGGGATCTCATCAACTTTGAGAAGAGGAGGAAGGTAGGTGGCAGGGGGGAGGACATGGGGCAGGGGACAGGCTGGGGGCAAGGCAGGGGTGGGTTCTGAGAGGCCGCCCCCTCAGGAGTGGGAGATCCTGGCCCACATCCAGCAGCTGCAGAAGCGGTGTCGGAGCTATTGCCTGAGTCCCCGTGCACCCGTCCTGGCTGCCCTGCGCGACCAGCGCCAGCTCAGCGAGGAGCAGAGGTGACCACCCTGTGGCCCGGCCCAGCCCCGCCCTGGCTGATTCTTGATGGCACACAAGACCCACTTACCGCATGTACCTCTGCAACTCCTAAGACGCCCTCCTGAGCCCTGACCCCCAACCTGTGACCTTATATTTTCTCCAGCCCAGTGAGGGCTCCAGTTAACCTCTGACTTCAAATTCTGACCCCTTCTGACTTTCTGACTTCAGCCTTCAATGTACAGCTGGCCATTTCACACCCGGTCCCATCTGTTCTCTTCCCCACCATCTGACCCTGTCTGACCTATGACCCCACTTCTAACCCCAATCTGAATCTCTGAGCCCGATCATTGACGCCCAGTTCTGAATAACTGACTGCAACTTTGATGTATATTTGACCATCCAATTCAACTATTCCATTTGTTTCTTTTCATTCTGTTGAATCATTACCCTAATCATTGACCCCAATGATTACTTGACCTTGAACTCTGTCTTTGACCAAATTTTACTCCTCGATTCCTGTGTGACCTGCCAACCAGGCCATTCCATCTCATCCCTAGTAAGACCCTGATACCATAATTACCACCCCCTTTGCTACCCTGACCCTGACATTCGGTGCTCAGCCCCTGCTGCTTCCCCAACAAATGCACAATGCAGCTCCCAACTAATTCTAGCTTTCATCTCATCCCTTGCCACTTCCTGGCCTCAATCCACCCCCATGTGCACCCTGACTGCTCAGCTACCGTGTCTCCCGTGTCATTGAGCCACCCGCTGCCTCCTGCCCCAGCTCCCCACGTATCCGGCGGCGAATCAGCCTCACCAAGCGCCTCAGTGCGTGAGTCTTGGGGTGTGCCTGAGGAGTGATGTGGGCAGACATGGAAGGCTGCTCCCGGGACCAAGTCTGGGCTCATCCTCATCCCTCATCCCTTGTCTCTGTCTTTAGAAAGCTGTCCCGAGAGAGGGGCTCATCCCCTGGTGGGAGTCCTGGGGACCCCTCATCTCCTGCCTCCAGGTGAGCATCCCAGTTAGTGAAAGGACTAGACATGGCAGGGTCAGAGGTCAGGGCATCCACTTGACCTCAGGCTCTACATCTCCTCCAGTCTGTCCCCAGGGTCTCCCCCATCTAGTCCTAGAAGCAGAGACCCTCCTCCAGGCAGTCCCCCGGCCTCTCCAGGGCCCCAGAGCCCCAGCACCAAGGTACTAGGACTACTTATATGAATGTGGGACTGCGGATACTCAGGGCTGTGTGTGTGTGTGTGTGTGTGTACATGTACATGGGATTTCTTTTTTTTTTAAATTAATTTATTTATTTATGATAGTCATCAGAGAGAGAGAGAGAGAGAGAGGCAGAGACACAGGCAGAGGGAGAAGCAGGCTCCATGCACCGGGAGCCCGATGTGGGATTTGATCCCGGGTCTCCAGGATCGCGCCCTGGGCCAAAGGCAGGCGCTAAACCGCTGCGCCACCCAGGGATCCCAGTATATGGGATTTCATGGCCAGGCATATACGTAAGAAGCTGTACCCATGCCTGCCTGAGCACTCTGGGGGTCTGTCCAGGATACCATGTGCATGTCACGGCCCTATTTGAGGGATCCTCCTTCAGTAGTCTGGCTTGCATTCAGATCTGGACCCCCATGAGTCGGCTCACCCACAGAGGACTCCAGGGTGTGATTATACCTTTTGCAAGGATGTGTGTGTCCCCAGGAATTGGTGTACCTAAAGAGGGACACATGGGCATAAATCTCCACAATATCCCTGGGATCATGAATGGAGCTGTTCATGGACTTGCAGATGTACATAACTTATAAGCATATGTGTATACCTGCTGCTCTCTGTGTACATGGGATTGCTTGTGTGACATCATAGCTTTGTGCATTTATGGGTCATGCGTACATCTGTTTTTGTAACAGGGCATGAAGGTCTGTATGTGATGGGATTGCATAGAGGCGGGTCTGTGAGTGTGCCCTAATTGCCTGTCCCCAGGCTCCGCTTATGTAGGGGGACATGTAAGTCTCCCACTACTCAGTGCCCACCCCCACTGCCTACAGCTGCTGCCCTTGAGCCTGGACCCGCCAGGCCTCCGCCCCTCGGCTCTGCCCCTGAGCAGCTCTCACATCTCCTTACCGGGGCAGCAGGGATCAGAGGCTCGAGTCATCCGAGTCAGCATTGACAATGACCACGGGAACCTGTATCGGAGCATCTTGGTGAGGGTTTGGGCCAGGAACCTGATGGAGTGCTCCACCCTCCAGTCTTGGCAGTCACACCTCACCACCCACCTTCTTTCCCAGCTCACGAGCCAGGACAAGGCCCCCAGTGTGGTGCAACGAGCCCTACAAAAGCACAATGTGGCCCAGCCCTGGGCGCGTGACTACCAGCTCTTCCAAGTCCTTCCAGGGGACCGGGGTGAGCAGGGACTGCTTGGATGCTGGGCTAGGGGATTAGCTAGGAGGGCAGCAGACTGATTAGGGTTGTGGCTGGCGTAAAGGGCCATGAGGTGGTTCTGACACAGAGTTAGGGGTAAGGTGAAACAGGGTGGGGGTAAGAAGCAGTAAAATGCTGGTGCCTCAATCTTGTGGGGTCATGAGGCTGCCTTGGTCATGTAAGAGAAAGGGGCACTAAAGGTGTCTTAGGATTTATGGGGAAATGAAATTGTCCAGGGCCAAAGGAGAGGGGGAAAGGAAGGAGGTTGTCTTGGCTTAATTTGTAGGATCATAAAAAAAAAAAAAAAAAAAAAATTTGTAGGATCATGAGGTTGCTCTGGCTCAGCCTGATGGGGCAGGTGTCTGAAGGGGGTCTGGGCTTGAATTTGTGAGGAAATGAGTTTGTCCTAGCTCACGACAGGGGCTTTGAAGTTGTCTGAACTTGGCACAGGAGAGGGCCACGTGGTATTGAAATGCAGGGTAGGGGAGCATGATGTCATTCAATACAGATGCAGGGGGATGCCTGGGTGGCTCAGTGGTTGAACATCTGCCTTCAGCTCAGGGCATGATCCCAGGTCCAGGGATCAAGTCCCACATCAGGCTCACTGCAGGTGAGCAGGTAGGAGGTCCCCCAGTTCTCGAGAAGGAGAGGCAAGAGGACATGACCTGAGCTTGGTGGGACATTAGGAAGGAAGGAATATATGAGGCTGTTCAGCTGTCAAGAGTGAGGGCCGCAGATTGTTCAGGCTGGATGGAGGAAGTCAGAAGCTGCCCAAGTCCGTGGTGACAGCAGCCTGAACTTGGCTGGGAATTGGCTGGGGGGAAGGGTGAGTGAGCAGGAAGTCATTTGGGATGGGTGACCGGAGTTTGCCCAACCTTGCAGCTCAGGTGGTCTAGACCCTAGAAGGAAATAGCAGGACACTCCCAGGTCCGTGGCGGGAGAGCTATTGCTGTGTAGGCTTTGAGTGGGAAGTTGTCCTGGTTCCCAAGGAGAGGACGAGGCTGACTTGAGTGTCAGCCGAAGGGACCCATGGTTGTTGGGTGAATAGCAGAAGGTTACCTAGGTCTTTTGTGGGGGAAGTTTGAGGTTGTGTACGCCTTTAACCATCACATCCACCCTTGGCCAGAGCTCCTGATCCCTGACAACGCCAATGTCTTCTATGCAATGAGTCCAGCCGCCCCTGGAGACTTTGTGCTGCGGCGGAAGGAGGGGGCCCGGCCCACAACCACAGTCTCCTCACCCTGAGGGGGCCCTCTTCTCCCTCTAGAACACAGGCCCCTGGGGCCTGGCTTCTGTCACCATGGGAGAGGGGAGAGGGCTTCTCTACCAGAAAGGTCCATTCTGCAGCAGAGAATGTAACCATGTGCTCTGTAACCCATGACCCCACCCCTGCCCCCAACTTCAACCCACTGGACACCATCTCTCTGACCCCCTTGGCACCGGATCCTTATTCCAAAGCCCAGCCCACAGATGAAGAGCTTCACCCTGTAAACAGAGAAAGCTGGTAGGGCGCTGGGAGGTGGGGGTGTGGTGGGGGGTGCAGTCAGACTCTTCCCCTGAGAAATCTTGTGACTGAGGGAGACATATCAGAACTGATAGAAGTGGATTGTCCTGAGTGATGAAGATGAAGCAGGAGGTCTGTCTTATCCGTTCTGACCTTGTGCCTCATGCTCTCTCTCAAGATAGAAATTAAAAACCAAAAATAAGGGGGCACCTGGGTGGCTC
Source organism: Canis aureus (assembly GCF_053574225.1). Classification (NCBI taxonomy): domain Eukaryota; kingdom Metazoa; phylum Chordata; class Mammalia; order Carnivora; family Canidae; genus Canis; species Canis aureus. The sequence goes on from NC_135629.1 coordinate 51,135,929, forward strand.
AATGGTTGAGTGTCTGCCTTTGGTTCAGGTCATGATTCTGGGGTCCTGGGATCAAGTCCCACATCAGGCTCCCCACAGGAAGCCTGCTTCTCCCTCTGCCTGTGTCTCAGCCTCTCTCTCTGTGTCTCTCATGAATAAATAAAATTTGTTAAAAAACACAAACTGAAAAAAATCTAAGAGCCTTCTGAAAGGGTTTGACATGACCAGTTGTTGGAGGGTGGGGGCTGTCACACACAGGGTTGGGACTCCCCAGCATTTTGGGGGGCACTATGCTGCTTTTCTGCCATGTGTATGGGAGAGTGAAGAAATGAAAATCCATGGGGCACCTGGGTGGCTCTGGGTTTTGGTTGAGTGTCTGACTCTTGGTTTCTGCTCAGGTCATGAACTCAGGGTCCTGAGATTGAGCCCCACATGGGGCTCCGCACCCAGTGTGGAGTCTACTTGAGCTTCTCTCTCTCCCTCTCCCTAATCCCCTCCTGCTCTCTCGCACTTTCTCTCAAATAAATAAATAAATCTTAAAAAACAAAATGAAAATCCAATGGGATCAGAGACAAATATCATCAGCACCCATAAGTCAATAGGGTGTGGAGACAAAAGGAGAGAGGTGCACAGTCTCTCTGTACTGGGAAGAAGAGGAAACAGAGAAGGCAGAGACAAAGGGAGCCACAGGGCCACCTACAACACAATCATAACAGTAATGTGTTCACGAGGAACTTCTACTCTGTGCTGAACATCAACTAGGGGCTTTATATCTCACTGTTAATCAGGGTTCTTTGTGCTTCAAGTGTTCAAAACCCCAGATCAAGCAGATGTGCAAGCAGGAAACTAATGACTCACACAAATGAAAAGTTCAGTGGGCCCAGCTTTAGTCACCATTGGATCCAGGGATTCGAAAGATGTCATCAGGATTTTGTTGCTGTCTCTGGACTCTGATTTGCTCTGAGAATGAGACTGTGTCTCCCTCCCACTGACGCCCCCCCCCATACCTCACCAAATCCAATCACCCTCTGTGACAATAGGACAACCCCTGATTTTTTAGCTGGCCACCCAAAGTAGAAAAAACATTTTCAGTCTCCCTGGCAGCAAAGTGTGGTCAAGTGACTTAAGTCTTGGCCAATGGGATGTAGGCAAATTCTAGACCTGCCCTTAAAGAGAAGGGGTGCGCCCCCTCCCCCTTCTCATTAGAACAAAGCAGGGGAGTGGATCATCTTGGATAGGAGGGGTTCATGCCCTTCGAATAACTGAGCAACAAACTTGAAGGAGCCAGGCCCTCTGAGACCAGGCAGCAGCCATAGGGTGTTGCTGCTACTTGGATTGTAACATAAGAGAGAAATAGACGCCTATCTTACTTTAGTCACTATTATTTGGGTCTCTGTTACAATAGCCAAAATAACATCTAAATTAACGGAGCCCCACTCCGAGGCAGGCTCACACCTTCTGGGGGCAGTGCCAAGCTGATATCTTACCAGTTCTACCTTCCCAGGCAAGGAGAGGCCCTTCTTCCCATCAAGTCAAGCAAAAGTCCCCGAGCAGATGCCCGTTGGACCAATTCATGTCACGTGGCCACCCCTGACCCAATCACTGTGCTCAGAGAACTGTAATATGCAGATTGGCCAGGTCTGGGTCCCGCGCCCATGCTTTGAGCTGGCAGAGAAATTTCAAGTCACAGGACTGGAGTCTGGGGACGGGGCACATAAGTGGAAATTACATTTGGGTACTGCTACTAGGGAAGGGAGAGTTCTGGCAAATGTGGGGGAAAAAAAAAACAATCCTTAGAGTTCTAAACATTGTCCCCTGAGCAATGATGGGGGATGCCCTGGCACTGTGTGAGCTGGGAAGGGAGAGAGAAGAATCTGAGCGTCATGTACAGTCCAGTAAAAGACAAAACACAGAATATGACAAGATATTTTACAGGCTGTTGTTGCTATGAGTATTAAGACCTCAGGAGCAGGGCAGCCCCGGTGGCACAGCGGTTTAGCGCTGCCTGCAGCCCAGGGTGTGATCCTGGAGACCCGGGATCAAGTCCCATGTCAGGCTCTCTGCATGGAGCCTGCTTCTCCCTCTGCCTGTGTCTCTGCCACTCTCTCTCTCTCTCTTTGCATCTCTATGAATAATAGTAATAAAAAAAGACCTCAGGAGCAGTCAGAAGAAAATAACTTATTTTTACTGAGTGCTTCCTATGTGCCAGGTACTGTTTTAAAAACTTGACTTTATCTCATAGAATCCTCCTACTAGCTCTGTGGAGTAGGCACTGTCATTACGCCCATTTTACACATGAAAAACTGAGACTAGTGAGGACTAGTAATTTACCCAGGGTGGCATGGTAGGTGGCAAGGCTGGGGTGCAGACCTGAACTATGGGTTACGTGCCTGAACGCATGCCCTTAACCGCTGGGCCACTTTGTCTGTCATAAGCACAGCTTACGCTTCCTGCCTCTTTCACTCGCCTTCACACACAACACAAGTGACAACTTCCTGAGGAAGAGATTACCTTGAATCAGTATTGGTTTTTGAAAGTTCAAGGGTGCTCAGGCACAGCTGTATCCAGGGACTAACAGTATCACCTGCCTCTTTACATCTCATGGCTGAGTTTTTCTCTGATCTTTTGCTCCGCAAGTATTTCTTGAGCTCCGACTGTGTGCCAGGCCCTGTTCCAGGCGCTGGGGATACAGAAGTGAACAAAAGGAACTAGCGAGAATCAGTGACAGAACATTAAAGATATTTTAGGTGATAGTAAACAGAGGAAATGCAAAATCATCATCATCATCATCATCATCCATTTAAGGGCGATAGGAATGTGGGATGCGAGGGTTGCTCTTTTCAATGAGGTCACCACAGAGGGCTTCACTGAGGAGGTGACACTGGGGCAGAGGCCTGAAAAAAGGGAAAGAGTGGGCCTGTGGATATTTAGAAGAGTTCCAGCTAGAGGGAACAGACGGTGCAAAAGCCGAGGTTAGCTTCACGGTCGGGCAGTGTCTCCCCACCTTAGGAGGGACATGTCTCCGGATAGGCCCTCACAGCCCAAAAGAAAGGGCCACCGTCTTCCCAGTAACTCTGGGTAAAGTCCCAGGGTGGAGGCTCATGGGATCCATTTGGGTCACATGCCCACCCTGAGCCAATCGCGGGGCTCCAGGAAACAAAGTGTTCTGACCGGCTAGTCTCCGGAGGGCAGGTGCAAGTATCCACCCCTGCCCCAGGCAGGTACCCCTCTGGAGCTGTTTACCCTACTTTGAGCAGCTCAACCCAAGCGAATGGCTTTCCCGGTATGTACTATAATTACTTCCTAGATTATTAAAAGAACAGCACTTTCCTTGTAAAATAAAATCCCAAGGGGAAAAACAAAACAAAACAAAAAACCTGTTTTTTAAAAAAAATCACAGATCTTGACATCCAGAATGTGTATTATTTTACCAGTACAGGATCACATGGTACATTTCGTCTGGCCACACTGCCTAGCATCGTGCAAACGCTCACCCGCCAGTCAGTTATGATCATTTATTCCTACCCAAACTCGGAAGAGATGTTGATTAGCACGATAATACCAGCGTCTTACATTTTTGGAATGTTTGCTGAGCACCCAGCCCGATGTTACGGATGAGAAGGCTGAAGCTCAGGTAAGTCACCTGTCCAGGGCGACGCAGGAAGAAAGTGTGTCTGCCGCAGAACCCGGTGCCGTTCTGACCCCCAAGGGGCCGCGGGGGGGCCCCTGAGGGCCCCTACCACCTCCCGCGGGACCAGCAGGACGGCCTCCTCCCGCTTATCTCAGCCCAGGCTGCGTGTGGTCCCGCCCCCTCAAAGGAGCTGCCACTTGGAGGCGCCTGGCCAGGAAGGGCCTGGTCAGCTGAGTCTGGAGGAGCCAGCTGCCGACCCAGCTGTGGACTGTGCCAGGGGGAAAGGGGGGCAGGGGCCCTGGGCCCCCCGTCGCCGCGGGGGGCTGCATCATGAATCACCTATGGACGCACCTGTGGCCTGGAGTCGGCTCTCTCTGTCTCTTGCTGGCTGGGGCCGCCTGGGCTTCCCTACCCAAACCCCTGGACCCCAAGTTTGAAAGTAAAGGTAAGGGTGGATCTGTGTGGGACCCCCGCACTAGGTCCCGGAGGGCGATGCTCAGGCCTGGACTTCCAGCCTGGGGCCTGGGGGTCAGGTCGGGTTCTGTGCCTCCAGCGTAGGTCCTGGGGGCCAAGCCGGTTTCTGAACCTCTTAGACGGGGACCGGTGTATGCAGCATGCTGGGATCTAAGACTCCAGACGGGGTCTGGAGGGAGACGTAAGGTGCCCGTTTTTCTCTTTTCAGGGAGCCTGGGACATGATAAATCCTAATGGGGCGGGGGGCGGGGGGTGCTAGGTCTAGGCCTTGCCATCTAGAGTCCCCGAGGAGAGGGGACCTAGCCGACCCTTCACTGAGGGAGGACGAAGCCCGGGGCCTGGCAGAGGGGCCGGGCTGCTGGCGACTGTAAACACGGTTTGTACGCGGGCGCCAGATCCCGGGCCCGCCGGCTTGAGGGCAGGGGCGGGGGCGGGTGTCACGGTTGGCGTTATCGGGCAGCCGGCAGCCTGCCGGGGCCGATAGGGGGCCGCCACCTCCGCACACATCCAGCGGCACGCCTGGCCTGGCCCGGGGCGGGGCCGGCCGCGGGGAGCAGAGGCCTTGAAGGCTGCGCGCAGTCCCGCGGGTCGTGGGGTGGGCGGGGACGCGCTTGGCAGCTCGGGGGGCGCCACCGCCGTGGACCCTCCGAGAGGGCCCGCTCGGGGTAGAGCGAGGCGGGGCTTTTTTCTTATCGGTTCGCGCAGGCGGCGGGAGGGAGGGGAAGGACGCTGTGGCCCGAAGACTGGGCTCCCCTGACCCCCTCCCCTTGTCCCCCCCGCCAGCGGCCCTGCTGGCCGCCCGCGCGCCCGAAGAGCTTCTGTGCTTCACCGAACGGTTGGAGGATTTGGTGTGTTTCTGGGAGGAAGCGGCAAGCGCCGGGGTCGGCCCAGACAACTACAGCTTCTTCTACCAGCTGGAGTGAGTGCAACGGGGCAGGTGGAGTGGGCCTCCGAGGAGGGGGCGGGTGCGCAGGACAGAGCGCCCCAGCTCACGCTTTGGGGTGTCTGCTCGTTTCAGGGGCCGCAGGGCACCTTCCCTGGTGGGGTGACTGGTGCGAAGGCTGCGGGGTCAGGGCTGACACGCCCCCCCTAGTGGCTGGGGCTGGAACACTCCCGTGACTCCGTGGGAGAGCGATCCCAAATAGTAGCGCGGGGACAGCACCCCTAGAATAGGCCTAAGGCGTCGCGTGCGTCGGGGCTGGGACGCCCCCTGGTGTTCGCGTCCAAAATGTGCCCACGGTCCGGGCAATACGAACCCTCGCGTCCCCACCCCCAACTTGCTCCCTTGCCTCTCTGGCCCCTTGGCGCACAGGGGTGAGCCCTGGAAAACGTGCAGCCTGCACCAGGCGCCCACGACTCGCGGCGCTGTGCGCTTCTGGTGCTCGCTGCCCACGGCCGACACGTCGAGCTTCGTGCCCTTAGAGCTGCGCGTCACAGCGGTATCGTCGGGCGCTCTGCTCTATCGCCGCATCATCCACATCAACGAAGTGGGTGAGTGCGCAGGGAATGGGGACTTTGTCCGGTGAGGGAGTCTCGGTCACCGCCCACCTGATCGACCCCCCTCTGCAGTGCTCCTGGACCCTCCGGCGGGGCTGCTGGCGCGGCGGGCGGACGAGGGAGGCCACGTGGTGCTGCGTTGGCTCCCGCCTCCCGGGGCCCCCGTGGCCAGCCTCATCCGCTACGAAGTGAACATCTCAGGCAGCGTCGCAGGGGGCTCACAGAAGGTGAGGCCGCCCTGACCGCCAGCCCCGAGGGCTCCACTGGGGCGGGCAGCCCCGCCTCCTCCCCCCAACCCCCCAGTTGGCCACCACGGCCCGCCCTGGCCACGCCCCCCGGGCCCCGCGCTTTCTCCGCTCGCCCCGCCCCTGGCCGCGCCTCTCACCCAGGCCCCGCCCCCAGGTGGAGATCCTGGACGGGCGCACCGAGTGCGTGCTGAGCAACCTCCGGGGCGGAACGCGTTACACCTTCATGGTTCGCGCGCGAATGGCCGAGCCGAGCTTCGGAGGCTTCTGGAGCGCCTGGTCCGAGCCTGCGTCGCTGCTGACAGCTAGTGGTGAGGCCCCAGGCAGGCGTAGGAGGGGCTGGGGCGGAACACGGGGCAATCCCACCGCCCTGACCGACTCCCTGCCCCCCAGACTTGGACCCCCTCATCCTGACGCTCTCCCTCATCCTCGTGCTCATCCTGCTGCTGCTGGCCGTGCTCGCCCTGCTCTCCCACCGCCGGTGAGCGCCCTGTTTGGGCACCTAGCCCAGACTCCTCCCCACCAACTTTCTCCCTTTGCTGTGGAAAGCTAAGCTCAGAGACAGGCAGGCACTTGCCCAGGGACACACAGTGAGGAGTCAGTGGCAGGGCTGGGGTGCAAGTCAGACCAGACCCAGACTCATATTTAAAATCCCCTGGGAACATTCACCTGGTTTACCTTCGACTTCAGTGGCTACTCCTTGAATTCCTTTGCTGGTTCCTTTTCCCAATTGTATCAACTTTTGTAAAATCCCGGGATGGGCTTAATGGAAAGATTTAACACCTTGAGTGCCTCCTGCCCTTGTCATCAAACTCCTTAGATTCTTCATGGTAGGACCAACAATCCTGAGGTTTTTATAATTCCCAGCACATACCATGTGGTTTCACACCTTCAAGGCTTGGCACATGCTGTTCCTTTTGGCCAGAATGCCCTTCCTGCCTTGTCTGCCAAGCAGTCTTCTAGTGGTCTTTCAAGGCCTTGTTTATTTACTTGGTTGGAAAACACATGGGAATGCCAGCTGTGTGCTAGGCACTGGGGAGAAAGTGGAAAACAAACATGTCTTCATGACCGTATGGATTTCATAGCTGAGTCAAATTACAAGGAAATCAACAGATTTTTTTAAAGATCTTATTCATTTGACAGAGAGAGAGAGAGAGAGAGAGAGCACAGCAGGGGGAGCGGGAGAGGGAGCCTGGCATGGGGCTCAATCCCAGGACCCTGGGACCATGACCTGAACTGAAGGCAGACACTTAACTGATTGAGCCACCCAGATGCCCCATTATCAAAGATACTTGATTATGCATTGTGATAAGTGATATCACAGAAACAACTAGAGTAGGGGGACATGACAGGATGATCAGAGAAGGCCTCTGGGCATTGACATCAGAGTGGAGACCTGAATGTTGGAAGAAGGCAGCCACATGAAAATGGAAAAGAAAGAGCAAGTGCAAAGGCCCTGAGGCGGGAATGAGCTCGAAACACTGAAGTAGCTGCCAAGATGGGCTCTCTGGCTAGAGCAGAATGTGTTAGGAGGAAGTGGTAAATGATGAGGTGAGGGAGGTGACAGGGGTCAGAACATGCCAGACTGTCTGCAGGGTGGTAGGGAGGTGTTTGGATTTTATTCTGAGTACAGTGGGGGAATATTATGGAAAGGAGTAAAAAGGGAAGTAACATTAGTGATATTGAACTCCTGTGCATCCTTCAAAACCGGGATCTAGTCACCTACCTGTAAGCCTTGCAGATGCAAGCCAGAGCCTCTGTTCCTCTGCCTCTATGCACCTCTCTGCTTCCACCGTCATCGCAAGGGGCTAGGACTATCTATGCCTCTGTGACTCCTCCTAAGAGGGTACTGGTGGGTATTCAGTGATGCATACCCGTGTTTGTGGTCCTTTTGGCTTCACCAGGACTCTGAAGCAGAAGATCTGGCCTGGCATCCCAAGCCCTGAGAGTGAGTTTGAGGGCCTCTTCACCACCCACAAGGGTAACTTCCAGGTAGGTGGCATGGTTGTCCCCTCAGGGCCTGGCGCTTCCCTGCTCCTGTGGCTGAACCCCAGGTCTCTGAGCAGGCTGGTGCTATTTCCCCAGCTGTGGCTGTACCAGAACGAGGGCTGTCTTTGGTGGAGCCCCTGTACTCCCCTTGCAGAGGACCCACCCGCACCCCTGGAAGTCCTCTCTGAACGCTGCTGGGGGGCACCACAAGCAGTGGAGCCAGGGGCAGATGATGAGGGGCCCCTGCTGGAGCCAGTGGGCAGTGAACATTCCCAGGACACGTACCTGGTGCTGGACAAGTGGTTGCTGCCCCGGAACCCATCCAGTGAGGATGTCTCACAGTCTGGTGGCAGTTTGGACATAGTAGCCATGGATAAAGGCTCAGAAGCATCCTCCTGCTCATCTGGTTTGTCCCTGAAGCCTGGGCCAGAGGGGGCCTTGGGCACCAGCTTTGAGTATACCATCCTGGATCCCAGCTCCCAGCTCTTGTGCCCAAGGGCACTGCCCCCTGAGCTGCCCCCCACCCCACCCCACATAAAGTACCTGTACCTCATGGTGTCTGACTCTGGCATCTCAACTGACTACAGCTCAGGGGGCTCCCAGGGAGCCCAGGGGGACTCACTGAACAGCCCCTTCTTAAACCCTTATGAGAACAGCCTCATCCCAGCCCCTGAGCCTTCACCCCCCGGCTACGTGGCCTGTTCCTAGGACTCCAGTCTTCAGATGCTTGGAGACTCAGCATGACCTCAAGTACTAGTCCAGGCCTAAGACTTATGGAGCAGGGTTGGTGAGGCCTCCCTCAGGACTAGGGACATGGCTAACCCTGGCTTTTGCCCAGCCCATCCTGCTCAGTACATCCTTGCAGTATTTTGAAATGTATAGAGTTGTGTGTGTGTGTGTATGTGTGTGTATTTTTTGTTCCTATCATGACTTCTACAAACACCCTGTAAGCCCCATCCTTCCCTGGACCCAGGCCATAGGGGCAGCAGTAAAAGGTCTCAAGCTCAGTCTGAAATTCTGGACCTGACCACCTCAATAACAATCATAATAAAATGAATTAGTCAGTATATGTTATACTAGGTGCCATAACAAAAAACTCCTAAATGTGACTGCTTAACACATCAAATGCTTTCTCTCTCATATTTCAATGCAAACAAGTGGGCAGCCATCTCTGGGATGAGTCAGCAGCCCAGACTCTCTTGGTCTATAACTTCACCATCCCCCGGGGCCACCTTAAATGGATTCTCTGCATCTTGCCAACCAATAAGCAAAACAAATCGCAGAAGATTTGGTGGGCCATTTTAGGGACTTAGCCTAAGAAGTAGTATCTATTTCTTTTTTACAAATGCCACTGGCCAGAAATAGTCACAGGACCCCAGCTAGAACCATGGACAGCAGGGGAAAAAATGCAGTTTAGCAGTACAGCCCAGGAGAGGAAAGTCGTTGAATGAGCCTCTAGCTAGTCTCTGCCACTACGAATAACAATAACAATAATTTGTAAGGCTTTATTCTGAATCAGGCTCTGTTCTAAGAAAGTACTCTGATGGGATCAATGTCATCAGGTGGCTTCACTGGCAGTTCTGGTTTAACCACTTTTTAAAAGTTTGACATAACCAAGGAAAGATGAACACATGCAGAACTTCTCTCCCAATTCCACTTCTAGGTGTATACCCTAAAACCCCTCATACACACGAACCAGGGCATGTGTGCAAGAAAAAGTGAGAAGCCTGACCTGGGGCTCGATCCCAGGACCCAGAGATCATGACCTGACCTGAAGTCAGATGCTTCACCCACTGAACCACCCAGGTGCCCCTGAACTAATCGTAATAATAATGCTGAGTGGGAGAAGAAGTCTTAGAAGATTACATTTATCACGAAACATTTTATAAAGTTCAAAACAGCAAAACAATATGTTGATTGGGCATGATAGGTACATGGTAATGCTCTGTTTCAAGAGAAAAAGCACTGTTCTTTAGGTCTTTGAATCTGTACAAGTCCCTGAAGTAAGTATTCCAGCCATGGGCAGTTGAGGCACAAAGAGGGTGTCACACATCAAAGCTCAAGGCTGGCCTCCAGAACTTGAACCTTTGTCTGAGTTGGGGTTACCAGACTGGGTAGGCCATGGGGTGATTGTCATCTCTCCATCTGGTCGGAAAGCCACCCACCACTCTGCTCTAGGGCTCAGCCCACCTGAATCCAGGCAGGCTCGGAGGCCGCGCTGTCCTGGGCCTGGTGCATCCACCTGCAGCCAGCACTGGGCAGGGAAGTACCGCTGGAGCAGCGACAGCTGCAGGCCATCCCCACTCTCTTCCTCTTCCTGGATCTGGAGGGCCACAATGAGCCCACAGCCCTGGCCAGGCCCAGTCCGGTGGCTGAAGTGGGCAGCTGTGTCTAGAAGCAGGGCAGCCAAGTAGGCCGCTTCTTGAGAGTCTTCCACTAGGTACTCCTCCAGGCCATCCAGCAGCAGGAGGGAGGGGGCTGGGCCCAGGGCCTCATGGGCAGAGCACAGAAGCTGAAGGAGTTCATGGGTTGAGGGTGGGTACTGGAAGCGTATCTTCTAAAGTGAGTTAAAAGAGAAAACACTAGGTTCAGCTCAGGAAGCCAGGCTCCCAGCTCCAGCTGCCCCGCTTCCCTGTATTTCCTGTGCTCGGCGCTCACACCCCACCCGGGTAGCTGGTTCCAGAGTGAAGCAGCTCAGAATTGGTGGAATACTCTTCCCTTCATCCCGTCTCCCTTTTTGGGACGGTTTCCCGACCTTTTTTAATTTTCTAAAAAATATTTTATCCATTTATTTATGAGAGAGAGAGCGAGAGAGGCAGAGACACAGGCAGAGGGAGAAGCAAGCTCCATGCAGGGAGCCCGATGCGGGACCCGATCCCGCGACTCCGGGATCACCCCCCGAGCCACAGGCAGACGCTCAACGGCTGAGCCACCCAGGCGTCCCGCTTTAATTTTTTTTTTTTTTTTTTTTTTTTTTTTTTTTTTTTTGATGGTTTCCCAGTCTCAGCAACGCCTGCTCTGGTCCCGCCCCCGCCCTCCCGTCCCGGCTCCTTCCTGACTCCGCCCCACAATGGCCGCCCCGCCTCGCTCTCCCGTCGTCCCTTCCATTGGTCTGTCTGACTGTCACTCAAGCCTTGATCCGCTCAGGTGCGAACTAGGCCGCCTCCGGTCCCACCCCTCGGTTACCTGTAGCCGCAGGGGGTCGAGCGCCGCTCCGGTCCCGCGAGGCAGGCTTTGGAGAGGCCTCCGGGTCAGGAAGAGGACGGGGCCTCGGCCCTCTCCTGCCGCTTCCAGGGCCGCCGCGAATAGCAGCGCGGTCTTTCCGGAGCCTGGGCCGCCGAGCAGCAGTAAAGGCGGCCCGGCCTCCGCTGTGTACTCCTCCCCGGACTCTGCCGAGCCGCCCTGGTTTAGCACCCGCCTCAGCGTCTCCGCCATTCGCAACGTGCCTCTGTCCAATCAACGGCCCGCCCCCGCCCTTAGTCCCGCCCAACCCGGGGTCTCATTGGTTACAATGCACTTAGCTTCTCCATTGGCTCATGGATCTGCCATCAAAGTTAGATTGGCCTGGACTAGCTTCTCCCCTCGTGAAGGGGCAAAGAACAGTCCGAGGGAGGAGGAATGTTGGCATTTGAGGGAGAAAAGACCCTTCCCTTGCGCAAGTCGGCCGAGGGAGGCAGCACGACTATCATTATTGTGAACTAGTCAGCTAATCAAACAAATATAAGTGTTGGGAGTTGAAGGAAACAGGCCCTAATCAGTAACACATTACTTAAAGTCTCCTAGGCTCAGTCTGCTCATCTGTGAAATGGAGCTCCTGACATCTCAGAGGAATATTGTGATGAATGGGTCTGTGTGTGTTTCTGCTGATGTCACCTAATGACAATTGGGAAGGTGAATAATGGAGGAGCTTGTGTGCTTCCTTTTCTGCACCTTAGTATTGGCACAAGCTTGTGTTGGAGGCTGCAGGCTCAGGAACATCCTCGTGCAAAACAGCAGCAGCCACCTCTGAGGGTCTGTGAGAAGAGGAGTCTCAGCTGGCTTTCTCTTTGGCCTGGGAGCTGCTTGGGTTTTACCTGGGGCAAGGGGGTCGGGCATGACCATCAACCAAAGAAAGTGCAGGTAGACAGTCACACAGGGTGGGAGATTGAGGGACAGCCAAGGCAGAGATCTTGTCTTGTTCACTTAAGTGTTTCCATCGCCCAGAACAGCGACTAGATCGTTGTAAATTTTCAATATATGCTTGTTAAACGAATGAATGAAGAAAGGAAGTAGGACTGATGAGAAACTGGGAAAGGAGGAGGAACAAGATGAGTGGTTAAGTGATGGCTGGCTAGGTCTCCTCACCCAGACTTCGCCCTAGAGCTGCCACTCAGCCCGGTTGCTTTGGCAACTCTGTCTCCTGGTAACTTCAAAGTGGTGCTGTTGCCAGGAGACCCAGGGGCGGCGGAACTGATATTTCCTGGGCTTTCTCTCTCCCTCTGGGGCCAGAAAACAGATCTACAACATCCCCCAATACACCCACCCACACAGCCAGGCACCTCCACAGCCCTCTACACACATGCACGCGTGCTTGTGTGCACGCGCGCGCACACACACACACACCATGGCATCTCTGCATATATTCTACTTTCAGAACCCCCATCACCCACATGCTGACAGCCCTATCCTACCTTGACACAAAGCATCCCATATCCACTTCCTCCCACATTTACATCCCCACATCCTTTCCCTTGCACACAGATTAGGACACACTCTGATACAACCAAACAATTGCTATTACACACACACACACACACACACACACACACTTCCTTTCAGCTAATGTGCCTGCAACTCTTTCGATACACACATACACAAAGCACACTGTTACATTTCTTGTGAAACACACCACCTCAATCCCCCCACCAAGAGATGCACAACCCATGTTTCACCTCAACTTGCAACACTCCAAATGCACAAGCACCCAGTAGTGACACTGGTATCACATAGTCGTGCAGTTACATACATGGGAGCATGCCCAACACAGCCCCACTAGACTCGATATTCCTTTACTGGGAGCACTCAGCTCCTAAATTTCCCTGTGGCTCATTTTCCAACTCCATTCAGGTCTTGGTCAAATATCACCTACTCAGAGAGGCTTTCCCTAATCACTCGTGTAAAATTGCATGCCCTACACATTTTAACTGCTTATCTATATTTCTTTCCAAATTACTTGTCATTTCCAACGTTATGTTCTTATTGCCTCTCTCCTCACTAGAATGTCAGCTCCACCAGGGAGGTTCTTTCTTTTGTTCATTGCTGGGCCCCTAGCCCCTGGAACAGCATTTAGCACACAGCAAGTGCGCATAAATGTAGACTGAGTACATGGGCAGAGATGCAGATGTTTGGCATATTTCTTGTACACATAGTACTCCTCTCACTTCTCAGAAGCCTGTCTTCATGTCCTGATAGAAGGACCCTTACCGTAGAGAAGGTCCCAGGAGGAGGGAGGATCAAAGTGTGAAGGGACAGGGGAGTGGACAGCTCAGAGGTAGTCTCTGTTTCTCCCTTGTTTTTCAGCATCAAGTGATTAAGTAATTCATTTCATAAAATTTTATTTAATTCATTTCATTTCTTTCCTGTGTGCCAGGCCCTGTTCTAGGCACTAGGGCTTCAGAAGTGAAAAGACAATTAAGTCTCTGTCCTCGTGGAGTGGACATCCTAGTGAGGGAGAAGATAATGACCACTAAACATAATGAGTTTAAATAGCCTGTGAGTGAATGACAAGTGTATGCAAAAAAAAAAAAAAAATTGCACAGGGGAGAAAAAGTTGGAAGGACCAGTTGTTTGGTTTTTGCAATCTGAAATAGGGTGGTAGGGGCAGGCCTGAGAAGGTGACACTTGAGAAAAGGCTTGAAGGAGCTGAGGGAGCAAACCATGTAGATGTGTGAGGGAAGAGAATTGCAAGTGGTGGCACCTTTATGTGCAAAGGCCCTGAGGCACCGGGAGAACTTTGGCTTTTACCAGGATGCATGGTGGGTAAGCCACAAGAGGGTTTGAGAAGAGAAGGGTTGTGGTCTGACTTACATTATAAGCCAGAACTCAGTTTTTTGTTGAGTTCAGTTAGATTCTGTGAGGCCTACAGGGGCACATCAAGAGGTCTTTTGAATAAGCACATATACCTTAGTCTAGGTTTTCTGCCTAAAATTATCCCGGGGTTCCTGGGATGAGGGTGTGGACTAGGTGAGGCGGGCCATCACCACCCTCTCTACAGGCCCTAACGTTTCTTGTGTCTGGCAACCCCTACTTTATTTACCCTTTCGTGGCCAGCACTTAATTTCAGGACCGCGGACAGCGCCGACTGGTTTGGCTGGAGCGCTGTCCGCTGTGCTGAAGTTTTGCTTCTTTCCTGGCCCGCAGAGAGGTAAGCGTGCGACAGAAGGAAACATGGCTCTCAGGGGTGCGATCCCTCGAAACAGGAGCTCTGTTTGGTGAAGAATGGGGCTCCGTGTCCTATCCCTCCTCTACCTTAAGCCCTCTCATGCTTCCATCTCATTTCCCATGGCCCACAATCAGACCCACCACCCACCCCACCTCCTCACCCTCTATCAGCCTCCTTCCCGGCTCGAGCTGAGCTGCACAGGCCTCCTCACTGTTCCCTGAGCACAGTGGGCTGGTTGCCACCTCAGGGATTTCATGCTTGCTGTTCCCTCTGCCTCTAATGTCCCTTCCCCCCTGACATATTTACATGGCTCTCTTCTCCCTCTTTAATGCCTCTTTATTTTTTTAAAAAAGATTTATTTATTTATTTATTTATTTATTTATTTATTTATTTATTTATTTATTTATTCATGAGAGACACAGACTGAGAGAGAGAGGCAGAGACACAGGGAGGAGGAGAAGCAGGCTCCTTGCAGGGAGCCTGATGCAGGACTCGATTCCAGATTGAGTGATCTGAGCCCCAGATCACAACCGCGCAACCGCTGAGCCACCTAGGAGTCCCCTCTTTAAATTGCAAGCTGTCCCCATCCCAAAGTTGTCCCATTGTCTTTTCTAGCTTTAATTTTCTTCTCTCACTTATCCATATCTAATATATTAGAGGTCCCAAACGCTAACCTAAACCCTTGATCCTAGAGTTTGGAATTCAGAACTTTTCAGGTTTTTTGAAAGGTACTATGGTATAATACTATGCATTACATAACATCCCTAGTGGGGCCTGGGATAACATCTCAAAATCAAACACTTTTCTTTATCTGCAATGACACATAAGAATGTTCACATCAAATTCAGTAGATAACAGCTATAATAACCTTGTCAGTAAAGGTCAGGTTTTGCCACAAATGGGTTATGAAAAAATTTTGGTTTTCAGGCCTTTTTGGAATTTGGAATTGTGACTCTAGCTTATTTATCTTGTCTGTCTCTCACATATTAGAATGTTAGCTCCCTGATGCAGAAATTTGTGTCTGTTCTGTTCCCTGCTACAGCCTCTTGTGCCTACTACACAGCACCTGACACACAGTAGATGATCCACAGTGTTTGTTGAATGAATGAATGGAATGAACGAATGAATGAATAGAATGAGGGGGGAAGAGAAGTACATAACTCTTTCCTGGTTCCTGAATGACTCCATGCCCCAAATTGTCAGTCTGATACCCCTCAGAGCCACCAGTTGGTTGTGGGGAGGTCTATGCCTCTGTGCCCTTCCTACCATCCTGGTTTCCACTGGGTCCTCAAGGGTTGGGTCTCAGCACAATGTCACAGTCAGAACCCTTGCTCTCATCCATGCGGCCCATGTGGGGTTGGCATGGGGGGTTTCTAGTGCCCTCACCCTATTCCGTGTCCTCTGCACCCTGTCCACAGTCAGAAACAGGCCAGCTGCCTGGAGGAGACTGTCAGGTGAGGTCTCTCACCATGTGTTTGTGTGTCTTACATGTAGCTTGTGGGGCTGTCTGCATTTGACTGATGAAGAAACAATAGAACAGAGAGGTTAACTAACTTTCCTGAAGTCATGCAACCAGGAAATGCTGAGCCAGGATTTAAACCCAAGTTGCTGGCTCAATGACCCCACACTGCTTTTCCATGATCACCTCATATACAGTGACAATAAACACACTCCCCATCTCACCTTATCTACGTACCCATAATTAAATTCTTCCACACCTCAACACCTCGGGGAGGAGGAAGGCAGGTGGCCAAACTTCTGTTACAAACAGGTCTTTATTAAAGTTAAGGATGGGGCAGGAAAGGGGGGCAGTGTCTCCTCTGCCCACTGCCTTTGGCTGCCTGGAGCAGGGGAGTCCTCTCTGCTCCACCCATGCCCCCCCGCAAGGTGGCACATCTGCACGAGGCTGGGGCCCAGGGTGGGGGCAGTGTAAAGAACAAGGGGAGATTCCAAGGCAAAAAAAAAAAGTCCCTTCCCATAGCCCTAATAACAGAAGGGTTTGGGGCAACCTGGGCACAGACAAGGGGAGACACAGCACCCTGAACCCCAAAACCTCTGAACTGGGGCAAGCCCTGTATAAGTTGGGAGTTGGGAGGGACTGAGCGAGAGGTTGCACATGGGGGAGGAGCTGAGAGAGGAAGGGGTGCCCCAAGGACCCTGCCATGGGGGAACCTGCCCCCATGCTCCAGCTGGACTCTCTGACTTGGAGAGATGATTCGATGACAAAGGATGACCCCATCTTCCTCCTCTCCTTTGCTCGTGCTTGGGCATTGGCGGTCCCCCATTGACTGGAATCATACCCACCCATCCTAGAAATTCTGAAAACCAAGGACTCCTATTGGTTGTTCAGACGCTGAACACTAACTGGAGTTACCCTCTAGCCTGAGGAGTCTAAGATGTGAAGGGAGGCTCCCATTGGTTGGTGTAAACGCCTTTTAAGTAGAAATTTTAGAACTGGGGGCTCCCATTGGCTGAGCAATGGCCAATGGGGTCAGGTTTTGGCCCTTAAAAGAGCAGTCCTGGGGCAAGGGCCCACCTCCCAGTTATGCCCACTTGGATGTCTCAGAGGGCAAGAGAGGCAGGGGGCGCCCCCCCCATATGTCCTTCCAGCCAGCCTCTAATGTCCAGGCTTGGCTGGTTTGTGCACAGAGGGCTTTGGCACTCACATGGCACACGCACACACACGTGTGGCAGGGAAGGAATGGGGGCCTGGCTGATTCTGGGAGGGTGGTGGGGCCTCACAACAGGTGGTCACGGCTGGCAAACAGGTAAGGACTGAAGTTGTCCCGGTGGAAGGGGGAGGGATAGAGTCCGCTAAGGGTGTACAGGTCCCGAAGCAGGGGCGTGGGCAGCAGTAACTTCCGACCACGTCCGCCACCCCCACCCGGCCCCCCAGGTCCAGGGGAGGAGGGTGAGGGGCCCTGGCTGGGGGCTGGTGCGGGCAGGGGCAAGGGCAGGGGCAGGGGCGTCGGCTCAGACCTCAATCGAGGGCGGGGCACACGGGGCGACGAACACATGGCTGGAGCCCTGGAGGACACGCAGCTGGGGATCAGGTGGCCACGGCGGGCACAGTTCTGCGACTCTGGGGGTCAGGGTCAGAGGTCAGGGGATCAGAAAGCTTGGGAGAGGGCCACGAGAGCATAGGCGAGACCTCTGTGGCAATGACTGCAACCTGGAAGTCCCCCCGGTTATCCCCCCACTCCCTCGACACTCACTGGATGGGGTGAGCCGTGCCGGTGTCGAATGCGGCCTGCAGGCCTCGGGTTCCTGAGACAAAGAGGCAGAGGGAAGGGGCTAGCGGCCCCCTGGGCCCCACTGGCCACAGCCATGGGGGGCTCATCAGGCGGAGAGCCCGGTAGAAAAGGCAACTTGAATTTTCCCGGATTAACCACAACATACCCTTCTCTTTGGGGTGATTGTCCCCCAGGACCTAGGTCCACGGAGATAAGCAATCCCTCTATCTCCCCATGGCCTGAAGAACCCCTCCCCCCAACATTTTGCCTGACTTCCTGTCTCCTTGGCCCCCCTCCACCCGCCACCCTCTCCAGCCGGGAGGAGACCCCGGCCCCCCTTACCTGGGCCACACTTAACTTTTCGAGGGGGCTGTCCATGGTGGGGGCTTGGCCCAGGTCCTCCCAGGGGGAGAGCCTTCGGCCAGAGGGCCGCCGGCTCTGGAAGTTGTGTACGACACAGGTGACCTGGAACAGAGCGAGAGAGACATGTGAGGCCCAAAGCCAATAACATAGGAGTTGTGTACATACCATCCCCATTTTTCAGATAAGGAAACTGAGGCTCAGGTTTTTAGTCAACATTTTCTCAAGACATTTATGTGCCATTTTACTAAAAGGTAGGTACTACTGTTATTTATTCCACAGGGCCCTGACTAGGGGGAGGCAAGTAAAGCCAAATGGTGCAAAGCAGGATCTGATCCTGTCATTTAAGTTTTTGATATTTTGGACATTATGTTTTTGCATGAATTTTGGTTTTTAAATATACCTCATTCAAACATTATTTATCTTGATTACGGAGTGTTTGGGCAGCCCTTTAGATTCTGCCCTCAAAAGCAAGGACCTCACTCATCTTACCCTGGTCCTGGCCCTGTCACCCCACTTCTCAGATGAGAACATCTAGGCAGAGTAGTAAGATTAAGGGACTTGTCCAAGGTCACCACAGGGTCCACACCCTTCACTATCATGTGGTCCTGCTTCCAGGGTCAGAGAGCTGATAGAGGGTCTCCCACACTGGAATGGATGGCGAGGTGGCTCACCAGAAAGGTTGCGATGGCAGCGCCCGTCAGGAAGCCCGCCAGCACGTCGGACCAGTGGTTGCGGTACTCAGCCACGCGGACCACGCCCACCAGGAAGGCGGGACACAGCAGGGCCAGGCAGAGTGAGGGTTTGACCAGGCGGGAGCCCTTCACGCGGAATACCAGAGTCACGTACATCTGCGGGAGCCAGACCAGTCAGGGGACACACAGCAGCCCAGTTGCAGAACCCAAGTGGACACTGCCTTCCAGGCTAGAGGCTGTGGTCAGAATCCCTAGGAGTGGCATTGGGCCTGGAGGCTGTGGCGAGGGGCTCCAGGGGACAGGAGGTTGGGGATGGAGTCATGCACTCCAGTGGGCCTTTCAGGGATGGGGGCATGGCCAGGGCACCAAAAAGCAGTGGACAGAGTTGGGGGCCCAGGTATCCCCAGGACCATTTACAGATCGGGAAAGATGTCTGCTAGGTTAGACACAGCTTCAGAAACCAAGAGGGTGGAGTCAAAGCCCAAGGGGCTGGTCCAGGAACTCCAGGAGGTGGAATCCCCAAACCCTAGGAGACCACTGACAAGAACAGAAGCTAGTCCTGGGCGCCAGAAAAAGAAGTCAAAGCCACAGGAGGTGCAAACCAGGGAAAAGCTGAGGACAGGGGATATCCCAAGTGGGTCAAGTCAGGGGCATGGCCAGATCAGGAAAGGGCAAGGACAAAGCAGGGGCTCCTCCATCCCAGGCTCCAGGGGTCGAAGCTGGAAGCCCACCCATCCAACCTCCCAGCCAATGGCTAAGACCTGCAGCATCGTGGGGACATGGCTAGGCTCCAGGGAATGGAGTCCAGTGCTCCAGTCCAGTTTTGGTCCCACAGGGCAGAGCCAACAGCCTCCTTTGGGTGTGGCATTCCTAGGCCAGGAGGCACAGCCAGACCCAAAAGAGATAGTTAAGAACACAGCAACAAACTCAGACTCTGGGAGGCCAGCAGAGGAGTGGGGCCACCCTAGGGACAGTGTCACAGCACCAGGGAATGACTTTACCTTGGGAAGGAATCAGAGGTTCCATCCTAGAGTGGCCTCCTGCCCACTGGCCACCCCCCACTTTTGTGCCCCTATTCTGGGGCTCACCGCTGTGTAGGTGACTGCATAGGCGCAAAGGGCAGCATCCTTGCAGGGGAAGGCACGGCGCGCAGCGGCCACCAGGCTGGGGCTGCCGGCACAGGCACCCTGGTCAGTGACGAAGCGGTCGGGCCCTGGCCTGTCCGGTGAGGGCGGTGGGCAGCCCAGAGCCGTGTAGTTGGGGCGGCACACGGACAGGAAGTGCGGCGTAGGGTTGCCAGTCACCACCTGCCCCGCATTGGCGAAGATAGTCGTGGTGAAGAGGCCGAAAGAGTAGACCCCTGGGGGTGGAGTGAGAGAAGGAGTTCATGCTGGGCCCCTGATAGTCCAGAGCCCTTCTCCTGTGAGCCCCTATGTGGGCACCCTGTTCCTGTGACCATCATTAACACAGCTGGGAACCCCCCTAAAGCCATATACCATTATCACTGGGCCAAGGTCCTCTCCTCTTGGGACCACCATGAGGGTACTTTGAGCCTCTTGCTTCTGTCCCCCTTGGATTACTACTATGTCAAGAGGGGATGCTCCCTTGGAACCCTAATATAGCTGGGATAGGATCCCTCAACAGCATTACATCAGGATTGGGCCCATGTCTGGAACTTCCTAGGACCATCCTGATGGCATTTCTGGGCCTCTTTACACCTGCCCTGGACTCACTATTACTGAGTTGATCACTTTTTCCCTGGACCCACAATCAGCCCTTGGTCACAGGAACTACCATTTTGTATGAGCTCTGCCCTTCTCCTGTACCATGGCCACCAACTGTGGCTGTGACCGCACAGCGGGGTCTCCCCTTCCTGCTCGGGGTGAGGTGGAGGGTGGGCTGGTGTTTGGCCTGGGCCTGCGTTCCCCTTTTCTGCCTTAAGACTCTCCTTGTAGCAATCTGGGGCCCTCACAGTTGCCACCAGTGTTGGCTTAGGGCGGACCATTGTCCCTAGAACCTCCATTCTGCCTGGCCTTCGCCACATCCCTCTTTGCCTCAAGAAGTCACCATCATGGCAGTTCTAGGCCCTCTTCCCCATAAAATTCTTATTATGGCTGAATCTGACCCATATCTCCTCTGCTGAGCCCCCTGGCCGCATCACTCACCCAGAAAGCGGACCAGCCTCCGCAGTGGGGGGCTGAAGCGGCAGCAGGCCCCAGACACGATGGTGCTCTCCCCGATGATGGGGATGGCTGAGGGTGGCGCGGGGGAAAAGGCACGCGCCAGCTCCCCCAGCAGGATCTGTGGGCAAGATCAAGGCAGGGTCTTCCTGGCCTTCAAATCCAACCCTCCTCCCACTTCCACCTGGCCCTCCTGTCACCTGGGTCTGACCAAGGCTACCCCCAGTCTCACCGTGAGGGTGGGTCCAGCAGTGACCAGGGCATAGATGAGTGCAGGAGGCACTCGGCTGGCAGCCTCAGGCCCTGGGTAAGGCTTGGCATAGGTACTGTCATAGCAGAAGAACCCCTGGGTGTGTACGGGGAAGGTGTCCGTGAACTCCAGGCGGTAGGCAAGCAGGACCACGATGCCCAGAAGCACTGACTGCCACCCAGTCATGGCAGGGAGACAGAGAGAGGAGAGACAAGTTCAGGTCCAATCCGGGGCCATGGTGAGAGAAACAGAGATGGAGAAAGACAGAGATGGGGAGGAGAGACAGAGAGATCAAGACTGGAGATACATAGGCTGAGAGAGAGAGAGAGAGAGAGAGAGAAGTGGGGAATGGTCTGGACCTGGGAGGCACAAAGAGAGAAACAGAAAGAGAAGACAGGAGAGGAGGAGGGGAGAGGAGAAGAGAAAGAGAAGGGGCTAGTAGAATGGAAAGGAGAGATGGGATGGGAGAGAGCAAGGGAGGACTGGGCCAGGGCTCAGATCAGAAAGAGGGATCAGCAGGTTTTGGGGCCCAGACCAACAGGGGGAAAGATAATACTACTAGTAGAAGTGCTAGCAGCTCCCAGAAGTACAACCGTTAATGGGGGCA
The DNA here is from genome assembly GCF_053574225.1 of Canis aureus. Lineage (NCBI taxonomy): Eukaryota > Metazoa > Chordata > Mammalia > Carnivora > Canidae > Canis > Canis aureus. The sequence continues at coordinate 51,157,490 of NC_135629.1, forward strand.
GCACATCATATTAAACGTCTTCCATGAATTAATACATTTTATTTTCATAAGTGGCCTGGAAGAAAGGGACCCTAATTGCGCCTATTTGACAGCCAAGGAAACCGAAACTCAAGAGGGTACGTGAGGTGCCCAGAGTTCTGCGGTCAGGATGCGCAGAGAGGGATTGAAACTCTGGGAGTGTCACTTCTAAACATGCCTCCTTCCCGTGAGGGTCTGGGAGGGAGCCTGGGGGTGCGCGGGAAGGGGGGGTGAGAGTTACTGGGTTCCTCACCTCCACGAAGACAAAGCAGGGAATGATGGAGAAACTCCTCTTCGGCTGAGGTCTCCCTCCTGCCATGGTGAAGGCCGGGCCTGTGGAGGTGGGGAGGGAATGGGACGGCCAGGGCGGGGTCTAGGGGGAGGCTCTGGTCACCTGCCTGAGTAGAGTCCTCTGGCCACATCAGGGCCCCAGAACTACTACAAAGGAGCCTGGGCTCCACCCACTGAGCCTTCTGGCCATGACTGAATATCCAGGCCCCTGCCCGTAGGCGGCCTCCCCTGACACCACCAGCTCAGCTCATCCTCCACCGGGGATCCCAGAGATTCTATAGTGGTCTTCTCCCCCGAGAGCCCACATAGGAGATTCAGACCCCAGGCCTTTCAGGAGGGCCACTCCTCCTTACCATACAAGTCACCTCCCCTCAGCCTTTAGAAGACACTTCTCCAGCTTAATGGGACCCCTCCCATTAAGAAGGGCCCATAGAGAAGGACCCACTTAGAAGTTTTCACAAACCCCATGGGTTTTTAGGGGACCTCATCCTCTTTCCCCGTGTGCTTTACAAGGCATCCCATGTTCTGTGTACCCCATCCCCCCCCCAGGGTCCTCCTCTGAGTCTCTTCCCCCATGGCCCACAGGGGCCTCTCTCTCCTGTCCCCCTGGGCTGCACCTGACTGGTTCTGGCTGATGGCCAGGCCCTCCCTCTATCCCAGCTGCTTCTCCCTCTCCCCCTCTTCCCAGCTTGTCTGCCTCTCTGTATCATAAGGGGGCTATCTTCTCCCAACAAGCCCCCACACCCCCCAATCTAACCTCAGTCCCCGGCACTGATGGGCCAACATAGACACACCTGCTCGACCCATTCTCCCAGGCTGACCTCACCTGTGAAAGGGCCCTATGGCTTCCCACAGGCCTCCGCCACACCCACAGACTCACAGCCGCTCCTGGCGGCCAGCAGGGCAGGGATGGTCACCCCCATTGCACAGATGTGGAAACTGAGGCCCAGGAAGGTGAGGGTAGGCACTCTGGGTCCAGTGCCCCATCCACGCAGCTTGCTCTGCAGTGTGACATGTGGGGTGAGGGTCACCAGAGATCTCAGATGCCCACCTGGCCACGGCCCCTCACCCTTCCAGAGACACAATAACACATGCTGGCATCCCTAGAATACACAACTCAGCCACAACTTCCATCTCAAACACCACACACACACACACACACACACACACACACAGTATAGCATGTGTCCATCCCACCAACAAGGATCCAGTGCCTGCTGGGTTCTAGGCACTCTGCTTGTGGTGAACAAGACAGGCCTGCTCATTCAGACAGGTGCCCAACACCCACTACACACAACTGTACACTCACACACATGGCACAGTGTGCACACGGCCTGTCACTGACACCCACACAGATCAAACAACCTCCCCCTACACACACACACAGTCACAGGGACACAAGAGGAGGTCCTTCACACACTTCACAGCCCCGCATACAGCCCCACACAAGCACCCACCTCACTATCATCAGGGACATAGCCTCAGGGCTCCCGACACACTTAAGAGTTACATCAAAAAGAGTCACCACACGCAATGGGGGTCACAAACCGGTCACAGAGTCACACCCCCAATTACCAGGCACTCAATGACAGCCATACACATTAACAGTCTCTCATCCACACAGACACTCATAGGAGAGACGATGTCATCCACAGCTCAGCCACATGGCCACACAAGGGCACATACGTGGACCATGACACGGATTTGCACGCCAAGCCACACAAGAAAGGCGCATGAGCACAGCCACACACAGAAACATAAATGGGCCCCCACACACCATCACAAGGAACACACAATGGCAGTCATATGCACACAACCGTACAGACACACTCACAGGGAGAGCAGTCACAACAACACAGCCACACACCCTCAGAGTGACACCCATGATGACAGCCACACAATGACAGCCACAGGAGAGTCACACATACACCACACAGACCACACAGGCATCCCCAAAGCCGCACAATTACAGTTATACAACCACACACTGACACAAAACGACAACCACACAATCACAACCACCCTCACCACCGCCGCTTGGCTTCTCGGGCCCGGGGTCCCCTCTCCACGCTCCCCTCCCCGAGCCGGGTTCTCAAGCCCCAGCTCACGGCCTCCCCTCCCCCTCCCCGCGCCGGACCCACAGGGGACCCGACCCGCAGGAGCTGAACCCTGGCCGGACACACAGACCGAGGGTCGGTAGCCCGCGAGGGGGGGTGCCGGGAGCGCCCCAAGCCCCTCTCCCTCACCGGGTCGAGGCTGTCACGGTTTGAGGCCCCGCTCCGCTTAGACGTCACCCGGGCGGCAGGACGAACCAACGGACGGCAGGCCCCGCGGGCGGACGGAGCGGTGGGAGACGCCGTCGGCCGGCCGCGCCGCGCAGACTCAGCGAAGGGGCGAGGGGCGGGGCCTCCGAGCGCCTCATTTGCATAATCCGTGGGGCGGGGACTCGCGGCGTCTCATTAGCATGGTCCGGGGCGGGGCCTCTGTTGCTCTTGGGGACCCGACAAAGTGTTAAGACAAATTTGGGAGGGAATGAAGGATGCAGGTTGAGGGAGAACTAGGCGGTGGGGGCGCTGAGGAGAAGAGGAGGGCAGGGTGAGAGCGTGACCCTGAACCTCGACCCTCCCTTCCTGTGCCTCAGTTTCCCCTTTTGGGCAGTGGACTAGAGCGCCAGGGCCCCCCCAGAAAGGATCCCTGCTGGCCAGTGTTCAAGAGCCTGTCTGTATACTCATATCTGGACCCCTGACCTTGTTATATATTAAATTTGGCCTCACACTCCCCTGACCCTAAATCTACACATCCTGAACAGCCTCTGGGGCCCCCACACCCTCCCCAACACTGGAAAGTAAACCGGATGTGTGTGTGTGGGGGGGGTCATTCTCAGGCACAGGAAGCATCAGGAGCAACAGTCCACAGGTGGAAGAGGGTCGTGGCTAGTTTATTTTCTCTCTGGAGGGGTCTTCAGGGAGAGCAGTCCCCGCTGCTCAGGCTGTGGAGAGAGTGGATGAGGGCCCAGCTTAGTCCAGAGGACCCCAGGGCTGGAGGTCAGGGAGCAGATGCCCAGGTTGGGAGCTGGGAGGGTCCATACTGCAGCATTCCAGGGCCGGCCAGGAGAGGAAAGGTGGGGTGAGGCAGGGGAGGATCTGTACCAGGTGGGAAGGAGCGGCTCTTGTTGAACGGTGGTTGGGATGGGTCCTGGTCTGAGTCTGAGTCTGAGTCCCACGAGGGGAGCTGAGGACACAAGCTTCGGTGCCCCTTGTAGCCTGTGGGAGGGACAGGTGCAATTCTGGCCTTTCACCCACAAACCTGAGTGTGACCCATGAGTGGGATCATGATCAAGGGCCAGTGTCCCTTATGTCACTTGAATGTGACCCAACATGATACCAAAGTATGACCTCAGTGACCCTTGAATTTTACCCCACTGGTCCCCAAAAAGATCCCAGTGACCTTGAGTGACCCCAGGATGGAAATCCTTGAGTGACCCTAGAACAAGACCCAACATATATGACCCCCAAATACAGCCTCTGAACATGACCTCCCCACAACCCAGAGTGCACCTCATCCCCCCTCACCCCTGAGGTTCGAGGCCCTGGGGCAGCCCCCTGTGGACATGGTGAAGCCATCAAAGGAGTTCTGCAGCAAGTGTACAGCGGACCTGCAGGGAGATGGGGAGCTGGGGATCCTGGGAAACTTCTGACTGCTCAGGGCTGGGTGGGGGACATGCTGGGGATCAGGCGCTGGGGGTAAAGGGAGGCCTGGATTCAGGTGGGTTCCAGGTTCTGGTAGTCATTGCTTGATCTGATTTGTAGGAGGGCAAGAAAGATGAGGTTCAGGAGTCAGAGATTAGAGTGGGAACAGGACATCACCATATGTCACTCAGTTCCTTTTGGAGGTCATCCCTCCAGGAGCCACTGCCTCCTGGTGGCATCTCCTCAGTCTCCGGCCAGTTGGATGTCTCATACCCCTGCTGCTTCATCTTGGTCAGGACCTGAGGCCAGGGGGTGGGAGGTGTGTGTGAGACGACAATAGTAATAACAATAATGGTGAAAAGTGATCCTTACTTAGCACTTATTACATGCCAGGCTGCCCTCAAAGTGTTTAACATACAGTTCACGCAGCTACCCCTTCAGGTAGGGATGCCAAGTCATGCCCATCATACAGATGAGGAAACTGAAGCCCAGAGAAGTGAAGTGACTTGGCCGCAGTCACACAGCAGTTAAGTGGCCGAGCTGAGATTGGAATCTAGCCCTTCTGGCACCAGTCCGAAGGTGGAGGCCAGCAGAGTCCCATGTCCCCAACTTACACAGGGTCCCACCCTCTCTGCTCACCTTGCGGCACTTCACCTGTGTCTTCTGCATCTTCTGGATGTTCATCAGGTTCTCTGTGATCTCCTCCTCCTGAGCCTCTGTGGGGGGAGGGGACTCAGGGGGGCCAGAGCTGCAGAAGAACCCCCCTCCTGGCCGTGGGCTCCAGGCACTCACGGAGCTTCTGATAGATGAAGGTCACCTCCTCCCGCACCAGCTCCAGCTCCTCCCACAGGAACTTCTTGCTGAGGGGATAGTGCAGCCTAGACCCACACTCCCTGCTCAGCCTTTGGCCTCACATTTGCCAACCTGCCTCCTCATGTCTCCTCCAACTCTCCTGTTCCCATCTGTTCCCATCTCCTGTCCCAGCTACCCATCCCCCCAGGGTCTGTCCCTTCCCCCAATCTGCCTGCCCAGCTTGCCCCTCCTGCTGCTACTCCCACACGTCCACTCCCCCAGCCCTGTGTCCTCTCCTCCTGACCTCGAGCTTCCCATTCTCTCAGCCTCTCTTTGCCTGGCCCCTGTCACCTCAGACCTCCCATACTCCCCAGCCTCTGCCACCCTCAATCTCTCTGCCTTCCAACTTCCCATATCACCTCCAGTTTCCTGAACCCCTGGCCTCCCTCCCCATCCCATCTCCAGCTTCCTGTCTTCCCTGCCTTCTGGCCTCCCAGATTCCCATACCTCTCCACCGCCTCCTCATCCCCCAGTCTTGTCCCTCAAGCCTTCCCAGACCCCCTGGCTACCTTACTCAGGCCTCTCCCATTTGCCTCATCCCACATCCCACCTTTGGTTCCCTCTCCCCAGCCTCCCTTCCCTCCCACAGCTTCCAGGCTGCCCTCCTGGTGATGCCCACCTGTCCCGGATCTCCTGGGCCAGCAGCTGTAGGCAGCGTGTGGTGCGGGCCCTCTGCACCTCCTCGCTGTCACGCAGGGTCTTTTGGAGCCCCTGAAGGCCTTGAGCCAGGGCCCCATACAGTTCCTGCTGTCCCTGCTCCAAGCCCCACTTGTGTCCCTCCTTCTCTGTGAGGCGGCTCATAGGGCTCAGCACCTCTGCAGATTAGATGGGATCATGACTGAGCCCCAACCACCCCTGAGCCCAGCTTTGAACCCAGCTCACCCTAAACCTGGACAGACCTGACTCTGAACCTAGACACACTCAGCTTCTTTCACCTTGGGCTAATCCAGCTGACCCCAACAGCATCCAGCCTCTAGCCTGACTTTGACCCTTGGCCAGTTCTCACCTTCAAGCTGTTGGATCTTGATTTGCTGCAGGCAACTCTCCTTCTCCAACATGGTCACTGAGTGGTTTAGGAACTCAAAAGCCTGCAGGGAAGAGATCAGGCTTGGGGGCAGGAGCAAGGGAATAGGGCCAAAGGTTGCTGAGGGCAGGGCAGAGGAGCCTCACCTTGGTCTGGGCCTGTAGCTGGCTCTTAAGTGACTCCAGTTCGCATCGCAGGAGCTTCTGGGAGTCAGGAATCATCATGGTGGACTTAACTATGAGCAGAGGTAAGGGTCAGCTGAGGCTAGGAGTGGTGGGGGCAGGGGGTGAGGTCAGGTCAGAGGTCAGCAGAAGCTCAGAGGAGGGAGAGGGGTGGGCGCAAAGTAAAAAGCTGGGGTCTGTTGAGGCTAAGGTTGGGACAGGAGTGGGTCACAAGGTCAGGGGCAAGACTCAGCTGAGGCTGGGACAGGGCTAAGTGGGCAGCAATATTGTGGCTCCTCCCAGGCGAGGCCAGAGGGTGGAAGTAAGAACTGGCAGGTCATCTGCACATAGCCTTGTTGGGAGGGAGGGTTCTCACCTTTGGTTTTGGAAGAGTTGGTCTCCAAGGGCTTCTAGGAAAGGGGGACATGAGGGTAGTACAGATTCATCCCTGTGCTTCTCCTTGCACATCCCAACCCATTGTGTGGGGGGTGGGTAGGAGTTGGGTCTACAGAGTGCAGGCAAAGCTGCCTCCATGCATGGGCATGCCACCCCACCCCACCCTGACTAGCCCACACATGGTCAAAAGTATGCTTGTGTGGTTTGTCCCCTATGTGTGCAGGCCTGGGGCTGCCCCTGACAGCACACCTGTGGAGCCCTGTCTCTGGCTTGGGCTCAGGTAATGACCCTCCTCCTTAAAGGCAAATAACATAGACAATGTCTCCAGGGAGCTCCAACAGCATTGAGGCACAGTGACACATGATAATCAAAACACAACTATGGCCACACAAGCTCAGACACAGCCATGCGTGCCAGGTGGTAAGGCCCAGGGCATCCACTTACACCCAACTCAGACACACAAGCATGACCACAGCCACACAGACACACAGGCACTCATACCCACAAAATATCACAGACAAGACCGACTAAGAAACGCAATCGCACATCCCTTCATCCATTCATTCAAGATGTTTTTAGTGTCGGCGGGCTGAGCGTTGGGTGCTGTTCTTGGTGCTGAAGTCACACATTGTGAGGGTTCCTGAGAAAGACCCCCACACACCACCCACTGCCACGGCCCCCTCCCTAAGCCCCACAGTAGCAGATTGTGGTGTGGCTGGGAGGGGTTTCCCAGGTGGGGGTGACCTTAGCGATGTTTTGATGCCTCTTCAGAAGGTCCTGGTCATTACACTGTTCCTGTGAGTCTGGGTTTTGGATGATGGGAGACCCAGACAACTGAGGCTCCAAGTCTCTCTCTAGCCTCCAGTCTATACCCGGCACTGTGTTCTCAGGAGCTGGCCCCAAGATCTCTGGCTCTGGGGTCCTGGACCAGTGAATCGTATAATCCAAGGTCTTGTCTGAGGAAGAGCCTGACAGGGGGTGGGGTTGGGAGAATGGTGGGGGAGGCTTTTCTGAGGACCAGCCCAGAGCACTCCAGCCCTTCCCAGCTCCCCAGCCCCAGGGAAGCCCCTCAACAAACCCCAGTACTTGTCACCCTTCCTGTGAGCAGGCAAACACACGTTGGAGGGCAAGGGAGATGAGCAGCAGCAGGGCAGAGAGTAGTCAGGGTCCTGGGGTAGGCCAGCCAGAAGAGGGTCGCTTCAACAAGGGGGGACAGGGGGCTGCACTGAGACCAGCCCTCATGTCCTGACACTCCCAGACCTTCCCCTAATACCCCCAGAGAGGCCTCAGCCTTGAACACAGGGCCTCCCAGTTATGGCAGGAGCAGAAGCTGGATGAAAGATGATCCCAGCCCTAGGCATTGGGCGGGGTAGTGAGAAGGATCCAGAAGACCCTCACAGGAGTGAGTGAGGCCTCAGAAGAGCCTAAAAGCAAAAAAGGATCTTAACATTGGGAACCAAAGGAAGGGCATTCCTGGCAGGAAACAGCATGGGCAAAAGCTCAGAGGCATGGAACCACATGCTCTATGCTAGTAAATTCAGGATGGTGGAAGGTAGGGTCCAAGAGGAACCAGTAGGAGGCTAGCAGGGCGGTTCAAGCAAGGGATGGAAAGCCAAGCAGGGAAGTTGAGGTCTGGCTCCCAAGTGGGAGCCATAGAGCATGAGCAGGAGGGGCAGGGCATATCTATCCAGTAAATGTTAGCAGAACTGGAGCTGAAGCCCTGTCCTAGGTGAGGCTAGGAACGGGAGAAAACCCAGTTCTGGGTCTCACATTCACACCCCCTGTTCAACATTCCAGTGTTGTCAGGGCTGGCACAGATGGGGACCTGGGGCAGGCCTGTCTGGAAAAACTTCCAGGTGAAGGGCATTTTGTCCTGATGCACGCTCAGCTAGAAAGCCCACCCTCCAGGGCTTTCTCTTCTGCCCTTGCTGGGCTGTCTGGTGTCCTCCCTCTGGCCCAGTCCTCCTGGAAGTCAGCTATACACCCTTCAACGCTCTCCTCAACGTTTCCTCTGTGAAATCTTCCCTAATCCTTTTTTTTTTTTTTTTTAAGTTCCTATTTTCTGAGCACCTTACTGAGTGCTGGGCACCATCCTAGGCACTCACTGGGTCTTCACACCCATGTCGTGATATAGGAGCTTTTCCTCAGCCTGAAATGTTCTAGGCCACCCCTTCAAGTATCTCTGTCTCGGAAGGCCCGCACTTGCAGAGACAGTACAGCAGGATGATTAAGCGGGGGGGCCTCTCCACCTGGGTGGCCTGGGTTCAAATCCTAGCTCCGCCCCTTCCCGGCTGTGTGATGTTGGAGAGTTACCGATCGTCTCCATGCCTCAGTGTCCCCAACTATAAAAAAGGGGATGTCATACGATCCACCTCGCTGGGTTGCTGTGATTAAGTAAATTAATCTATGCCAGTGCCTGACATACAATAGTGGGAAACTGTTCTCGGAACGTCACACTGGCAACCTGGGAAACTGGGGACCCCAGGAGCCCTGGGAGGCTTGAAAGGGAAGAGGGAAGATGTGTTTTTGAGCTCCAACTGCAGACTGGTACCCAGTCGAGCCCACCCCACCCCCACCCTCCCGCCCCCCACGTCTCCCCCTTAATCTTCCCCCTTCCCCTTCCACATCAACTGCTTCTCCCGCTGTCTCCGGGAGAATTCGAGGGGGAAGGGGGCGGAGTCATTAGCCTGAGCCCCGCCCCCCGGGCCGAGAATCCTGCGCCCGCCGGGCTCCAGACCCCCTTCCCCCCCCACCTACCACATACCACCTGCTCATGCTCTCCCCTCAGGGCCCGCGATGCCAGTCCCCAGCTGTGACGCTGAAATTTGATCCCGTGGGGACACCATCGCATTAAAACGCGCAAAGCCTAAAGGTAGAGTCACAGAGAGGGGTGTGGCTGGCATTTTAGCTCCGCCCCCGCCGATGCAGCCCAAGACCTTATTGGCGCCTTCCCGCTTCCGCAGATCTTAGGAGCCGCGATGTAATTGGATAAAATCCAGACGAGGGGGCGGGATTCCAGCTGGTTTCCGCTAATCGATTAGTCCGTATCTAAGGAGGGCGGTGCGGGAGGCGGCAGCTCTACCGTCCAATTGGCTTCAGGCTTAGCTGGGAGGCGGGATGAATTCTTGGAGGTGACTGAAGAGGTCCGCGGGCCACCTGGGAGCGCCGGAGCGAGGTAGCTGGCCCAGCCCGCCCGGCCCCCGAGATCTGGCCCCGGCACGCCTGTTCTCGGGTTCCTGGGTGCTGCGGGTTGAGGTCTGGGTGCAGTGATAGGGTCGGTGTCCTCGGCGTGAGATTTGGGGTTTCCCAGCATTAGATGGGGGTGTCCAGGGGTGCTTTGGGGACCTTCACAGTGATATCTGGGATCCTGAGATGACAGCAGGCGTCCTTACGGTTACAGTTAGGTCCCTGGGCTGATTTGGGGGAGTCCCCGCGGGGAATCTCTGAATACCCAGGGCTGGGAGTTTGAGCTGCTGGGGCTAACTGAAATTTTCGAGTCTCGGAGACGGCGTGGATGCTGGGGGTCCTGAAAGCCTGAGATCCTGAGGGCTGACATTTGGAGAGACTGGGCTAGAGGTTGTCTCGGGATTGTTCTGGGTCTTCCCCACCCCCATTCCCCGGGCTGGTATCCCTGGATCTCTCCTGAGTTGGCCGTGATCCTGGCCTCGAGCAGGCTCACAGGCTGAAGACCATGGGGCAAGGGTAAAACTCTGGGACACCCGGTGCCTTTTTCCCAGGCCTGCAAGATGGAGGAAGGCGGGAATCCTGGAAGCCTGACTAAGATGGTCCATCTACTGGTCTTGTCAGGGGCGTGGGGCATGCAAATGTGGGTGACCTTCATCTCAGGTAGGGACCCCCCACCTGGACGTCATGGGTACCCAGGGTGGAAAAAAGAATGAGAGGGGGACCTGGAAGTGTCCTAACAGGCATGTGGCTCACTGTACCCCCACAGGCTTCCAGCTTTTCCGAAACCTTCCCCGACATACCTTCGGCCTGGTGCAAAGCAAACTCTTCCCTTTATACTTTCACATCTCCATGGGCTGTGCCTTCATCAACCTCTGCATCTTGGCTTCACAACATGCCTGGGCTCAGCTCACATTCTGGGAGACCAGCCAGGTATGCGGGCTTGGGCTCCACTGCCCTCTGGAGACCCATTCCCAGGACCCCACTTAGTACCTATGGCTACACCTTTGTGAGAATTTAAAAAACAAAAACAAGCAACTACACCTTCCTGGTGGGTGCCAAACTGGGCTCTGGATACCCTTGAGCAGTGCACAGCCTGCACAACCATCCCTAGCAGCCCTTTCTATCCCTCAGTGTGTCTCTGCTGGTTGCTGCTCCTTCTCTTTCCCCTGGCTGGGCCTGCTGCCAAGTTGTGGTGACTCAGCTGGGTTCAGGCAGTGACCCCAGCTCTTTGTTTAAAAACCAGCCTGACTGGGAATTTACAATCCCCCACTCCCATCCACACATTTTCCCAGCCACAAGGCAGGAAACCATCTCTGCATCTCATATTTCTGCATCCTGCCCTCCCCCTGCCCCTGTTATGTTCCTCAGATGTGGGCAGGTGAGGCCTGACAAGGATTTCAAGAATAATCCCAAAGAGTCAGGAGAGGATTATGGGTAACTGGAACCTCAAGGACTTTCTATTCACTCCTGTGGGCCCAATCTCAGTTTCTGGAGTCTGGGCAGGGACCATAGAGGAGATGGGCCCTGTCTTAGGCTCTTTTTGGCCGGTGGTGGGGGAAAGTTCTGGTGCTCTGCCCAATTTGGGGAAGAGAGGTTCTGCCCTGAGATGCCCCCAGTTTGGGGCAGCAGGAGGGGAGGAGGCAAGGCTGTGTTGTGGAAACTTCCAGTCTGGGTATCAGAGGAGGAGAGGCTCAGAAGGTTTTGGGAGAGAATAGAGGACGTGGTGCTGGAGCTGCTGGTTTTAGGGTATGAAAGCTAGGAGCCGGGAGCTCTGCTTGGGGCCTCTAGACTGGGTTTGGAGAAGGACAGGGAGGCCTGGCTTTGACCTAATACTGTCTCCCACCCACCTCTGGACTTTGAGGATGCAGGAGGACCCTCCCTAGGATCCCTCCTGCCCCCTCGGCATGATTCACCTTGTCCTCCTTCCACCACCCTACCAGCTCTGCCTGCTGTTCCTGAGCCTCACATTGTCCACTATCAACGCCCGCTGGCTGGAGCCTCGCACCACAGCTGCCATGTGGGCCCTGCACACAGTGGAGAAGGAGCGGGGCCTGGGTAGGGAGGTGCCTGGAAGCCACCAGGGCCCCGACCCCTACCGCCAGCTGCGAGGGCAAGACCCCAAGTACAGTGTCCTCCGCCAGACCTTTTTCCGCTACCATGGCCTGTCTTCCATTTGCAATCTGGGCTGCCTCCTGAGCAATGGGATCTGTCTTGCAGGCCTTGCCCTGAGCCTCAGGAGCCTCTAGCACCCACTTCCTCTCTGGCCCCGCTGAGGCCCCAAATGTTAATAAACACTTCTTTGGAAATGGCTGCTGTCATTCTTCTCCCAACTGGAAAGCAGGAAGAGGGGTGGGCGAAGGTAGAGCTGAGGGCCTTCGTTACCATATTCATGTGGCAGGATTTGGAGTGTTAGTCATTACCGACCCTAAGCTCTTCCTGTAAAGTGTCCATTTACTGAGTACCTGCTGTGTGCCAGGCATGGCACTAACCATCGTATGTACCATGTATTATTATAACAATAGCTGATTTGATTGTATTTCCCACCCCATTGACACTGGGGATGGCTGCATGACTTGCCAAATTGGCCAAGGAAATGTGAACAGAGTCACTTCCAAAGAGAAGTGTACAAGCCAGTGCATGATTAGCTACATTTTTCCTTCACCACAATGACCAGTGTGAGTGAGAAGAACACCTTGGGTGTCGAGTGCCATGGAGACCTTGGGGCTGCTTGTTACTGATCATATGGTGGCCCTTCCTGATGCATGTCCTCTCCATTCACCCATGTGGCAGCCCTTGGAGGGAGCTACAATTGTTCCCATGAAGCAATGGAGATTCAGAGTTCAAGTGGCTTTAGGTGTAGTTGCTGGGATTTGACTCCAGCAAAGCCCGCAGATGTTCTCATGGCTTGAAGAAAATTCTGGAGCCTCACCTGAGCCTGGATGTGAGAATTTCGTCATTGTGTGGCCTCAGTCAAAGAGGTGCCCTTCTCTGAGGCTCCATTTCCTTACCTGTAAACGGTTTAATTCTAAGAGCCCTTCAGGGTATTTCGCAGGGACCTACACCACTTTAGGGTGGGGCATCGCACTTTCGAGATCCTAACTCAGGTCAGAGCCTTCACACAGTCCTGTGAGGTAGCAATTTTTTTTTAAAGATTTTATTTATCTGGGATCCCTGGGTGGCGCAGCGGTTTGGCGCCTGCCTTTGGCCCAGGGCGTGATCCTGGAGACCTGGGATCAAATCCCACATCAGGCTCCCGGTGCATGGAGCCTGCTTCTCCCTCTGCCTATGTCTCTGCCTCTCTCTCCTTCTCTCTCTGTGACTATCATAAATAAATAAAAATTAAAAAAAAAATATTTTATTTATCCGTAAGAGTACATAGAGAGGCAGAAAAACAGGCAGAGGGAGGTGCAGGCTCCCCGCAGGGAACCCGATGGGAAGCTCGATCGATCTGAGGATCCTGGGATCACCACCCAAGCGGAAGGCGGACGCTCAACCACTGAGCCACCCGGGTGCCCCGGTAGGGATTCTTCTTATGCACCACTGGACGCCCGGGGGCACCAGGCTCCCCGGGAGGTTAAGTAACACGTCCAAAGTTAAACCGAGTTAGGAAGTGGTGGAGCTGGGATTCGAACCTGACTCCAGAATCCGCTCCCTTAACTTCCGTGCAGAGTAGGAGCTCTACGTACCGTTCGGAAAGACGAAGTTTATCGTCGGGGGGCGGGCCCGAGGCCGCCCCAGCGCGGGGCGCTTCCAGCCCCTCCCCCAGGCTCCCGCAAGCCCCGCCCCGGACTCGGCCCCGCCCCGCCCCTCCCGGGAGCGGCTCCTCCTCCCCCGCCTGGGCGGAGCGGGCGCGGGATCCGGGTGGCTGCGGGCAGCGGCGGTGGCGGCGGCGGCGGCTGCGGGGTCGGCGTCGCGCCTGGGGCCAGGCCGCAGCGAGTTCGCAGCAGGAGCGCCCGCGGGCAGCGCCCCCCACGCGAGGTGACCCCTTCGGAGGGACCGCACCCCCGCCCCGCACCTCCGCGTCCCCGCAGGTCTGGGGGGCCGGGGGCTAGAGGGAGGGCCCGGGGAGCGGGGAACAAAGGCGGGCGGAGGGGGAACGCCTCTTCCCTCGCCCCCACCCAGCTGGGCTCCTAGGGGAGCGTTAATGGGGCGCGGGCGGGGCCGAGAGCCCAGCTGGGAACAGGAGATGGGACCATATGGTGATGGGAGGAAGCTCCTGAGCCCCCCTGCACCGGCGGGGGCGCCCCAAATCCAGCAGGGAGATAGGGCCGAGGCCCCCGAGGACCCTTCTCTAGTGCCAGGTGTGAGGGAGGGTGGGCAGATGGTCGGCAAGAGGTGGGACCGGCTGACAGGTGGGCTGGGGCTGGGGCTGGGGGTGGGGTAAGGGCCCCAGCCTGGCAGCCCTGCCCAACATGGGGAAAGGTTTCCTGCCTCTTGTCTTCCCCTCCTCTGAACTCGTTCTCCCGGAACACCGGGTGGGGCCCAGGGCTGGGCAGGAAAGCGGGCTGGTTCGGTCCTCTTTTAAAATGGAAAAAAGCCCCACAGGCAGTTGAGAAATAGCTTTGCTCAGGGTTCCTCTGCCAGCCAGTGTGCCCTTCATTCACCCAGGCCTCTTGGAGCCTCCCTGTGCAGCTCTAGGAGAAGCCATAGACGGCTGGGGAAACTGAGGCCTAGGGAGAGAATGAGGGCTGAGGGGGTGTCCCAGACCCAGATAAAGCAGCCTAGCCTTGGGGACAGATTGCCAAGAAAGGAAGAATCAGGAATTAGAGGGGTATGGTGGTGGTGGGGTGGGGTGGGGTTCTTATTAGGTGGCTTCCTTAGGGTCGAGGACTGTCATTGCAGCCTCTGTGGGCTGGGGCCGGGGTGAGTCAGCCCTGCCTGGAGGGAGACAGGCCCACCCTTTTGACAAACAGAAGGTGGCAGGACCCATCTGGGGGTAGAGCTGGGCTTTAAACCTGGGTTGTATCCAATGAAACCCCCGTGGAGGCCAGGGATGGGGTTAAACTCAGCATAGAGGTGGGGGGGTGGTCAGGGCAGGTGTCCTTGCCAAAGTCAACAGCCAGGCCCTGAGGGGGGGCTCTATCCAGCTGGCAGGCCCTCCTCCCCCCAGCTCATACCTGGGCCCAGCCAGCTGCTCACTCCCGGGCAAAGTCCACACCTGCACCTTCTGCAGGGTCTGGTTCCTCGGTGGCCAGAGGAGGCACTGCATGTGTCTCCCCTCCGCAACCTGGGCCCTTGCATTTGATAAGCAGCCCCATTTTCCAGAAGAGGATACAGAGGGCCAGAGAGAGCAAGTGATGCATCTGAGGCCGCTTGGCCTCCTAGTGGCAGAAGCAGGATTTGAACCCGGGTCTGGTCGGATACACTGGAGCCATTCCAGGTGGTTTATTTTTCTGCAGGGCGACAGCCCCTCCCCGTGCCCCAAGAGGCTCTCTGCCAAGATGGCATCAGCTGGAGACCCCCCCACGGGCCCGCGGGATGCAGCAGACCAGAACTTTGACTACATGTTTAAGCTGCTGCTCATCGGCAACAGCAGCGTGGGCAAGACGTCCTTCCTGTTCCGCTACGCGGATGACTCCTTCACACCTGCCTTTGTCAGCACTGTGGGCATCGACTTCAAGGTCAAGACGGTCTATCGTCATGACAAGAGGATCAAGCTGCAGATCTGGGTGGGCCAGGCGGCTATGGTGGACCTGTGGCAAGGGAGAGGAGCCCTGGAGGGGCTGGGGTTCCTCCAAGGAAGTCCATGATAGGGTGTCGGGCTGTGGGGAGGGGCCTCAGGTGAGAGAGAGTAGCCAAAGACGGGGTGGGGGCTTGGGGTAGATGTGTAGAGTAGGGGGGATTATCTATGAGGTGACTTCATCAGGATGAGGATATGCCCTGCCTTGTGGGGTCTGAGGGGCAGACAGTGCTAACCCAAGGCGGGTTAGAAGTCCTGGTGACCAGTGGGGAAGAGGTTGGGGTACCATCGCAGGATCCCCTACTGGGCCTCTGTGCTCCTCAGAGGCATGCTCTTGCTCCCAACAAGGGTGCTAATAATGATTCTCATGGTATTGAGCACCAGAGTGTCTGCATCAGGATGGTGCTCTCTGACCCAGGTGGCTCTTGTATGTGGTCACTAAGTTTGTTCTTGGAGGTGAGGTCAGAGGGGCGTACGAGACTGTGAGAGGCCGCTGACCCCTCAGACTGGGAAAGCCGTGCCTCCCATCAGACTGGGGCTGTGAGGGCCAGCCCATATTTCTCCCATCAGACAGAGATTGTACAGGCAGGGCCATGTCTCACCCATCAGACTGGGGCTATGAGCACAAGGTGGTGACCCGCTTAGGGCCCTGCAGGGGTTGGTTGGGGAACAGGGTAGCTTCTAGTGGCCTGACCCTGCTGTGTGCCTAGGACACGGCGGGCCAGGAGCGCTACCGTACAATCACCACCGCCTACTACCGCGGAGCCATGGGCTTCCTGCTGATGTATGATGTTGCCAACCAGGAATCCTTCGCCGCCGTGCAGGACTGGTGAGTGCTTGCTGACCACGGACACCTGACCTTCCCCCTCCTCTCCTGACTCTTAATTTCTAGCCTAATGGCCCTCAAACTCCACAGGGCCACACAGATCAAGACCTACTCATGGGACAACGCTCAGGTAATCCTCGTGGGGAACAAGTGTGACCTGGAAGATGAGCGTGTCGTGCCTACCGAGGATGGCCGGAGGCTCGCTGATGACCTTGGTTAGTGCCCAGCCTGGACCCCAGGCCCTGGACCTCCCAGAACCACACCCTTACTCCCCACCCTTGGGTCCCAGGTCCAACCACAGTCATCAACCCTCTGCCCTTTGAGGATCCGCTCAGAAAAATACCCACAGGTATGCCACGTTCTGCATTTAATCTCGGAGAATTCAGGGACAGATACTCCCCACCTTCCCATTGCTCTGGGAACCCAGACTTGGCAAAAACATTTCTGGAAATTTATCCTTCAAACATCCCACCCACATGGGAAGTGGAGAGTACAGCAAATCACGGCACTGTTGGCAACTTCCTAAACATCTCGCCCTGGGGAAAGCAGCTATGCATAAAGCACAGTCACACAGTAGAATACTACACAGCTGTGCAAAGGGATGAACACGTTCTTTGTGTCCTGCTATGGCAAGATTTCTGGGGTGTCGGGTTAAGTGGAAAAAGCAAAGTGCAAAAACGTGGGTTTGGCTGCTTCCTGTAGTCTGCGGCTCAGCAGATGTTTTCTCAAAGGGCCAGATAGGAAATAACTATAGTCTTAGGGTTCTCTGTCCCCACAGTCAGCTCTGCCTGAAAGGAGCCAGAGAGCATACGTGGCTGTCAGAAAAACTCAGTTTACAAAATTAGGTGAGGGGCCAGATCTGGCCCGTGACTCGAAGCTTGCTGGCCCCTGCAGGAGTGTGTAAAAATGTATGCGAATAAGAATATATACTTAGGTTTGCCCAAAGAAACTCCAGAAGGACACAGAAGGATCTAGTAACAGTGATGACATCTGTGTGTCTGAGAACTGGGGACCAGGGCACTGGCATGGGAGGAGGAATTTTCAGGCTACCTTTTTGAATCAGATAAATGGAAATTTAGGCTAAAAGGAAATCTTTTTTTTTTTAAATTTAAGATTTTATTTATTTGAGAGAAAGTGTGTGTGTGTGTGTGTGTGTGTGTTATGCACACAAGTGGGGGTAGGGCAGAGGGAGAGGCAGAAGCAGACTCCCTGCTGAACGGGGAGCCTGAGGACACAGGGCTCAATCCCAGGACCCTGGGATCATGACCTGAGCTGAAGGCAGATGCTTAACCCACTGAGCTACCCAGGTACCCATAGGCTAAAAGGAAATCTTGCCTGGAATATTCTAGGATTCTAAGCTCTCCACAGGACTTTCCTTGCAGGAGGCAGTATAACCATCACCATAGGGGAGGATGGGTTAAGGACCCAGCCTCAGGAGCTAGAGTCCCATCCTGTAACCCACTAGCTGTGTGACCTTGAGGACATCACCTCCCCTCTCTGTGCTTCCATTTCTCCATCTGGAAAACAGTGAAAACCATGTCTCCTTCAGAGTGCTGTTAGATGAAATAAGGGACTCCTGGGTGGCTCAGTGGTTGAGTGTCTGCCTTCAGCTCAGGGCATGATCCTAGGTGCAGGGATCAAGTCCCACATCAGGCTCCATGCATGGAGCCTGCTTCTCCCTCTGCGCCTATGTCTCTGTCTCTCTTTTTGTCTCTCATGAATAAATAAATAAAATCTTAAAAAACAAAAAAGATGAAAAAAAAAAAAGATGAAATAAGTTAACACTGGCCCTGATTGAACATTAACTTGTATTATTTCTTGGTTGCTTTGTGATCTCGTATTAGTAACTTCAGCTGTCTGGGCTTGCACTTGCTCCTCTGTGAAATGGAGATTATAACAGCCCCAGTTCATCAAGCTGTCTTGGGGGGCAAATGAGTTTTTGTTTTTGTTTTTTAAGATTTTATTTACTTATTCATGAGAGACACAGAGAAAGGCAGAGACATAGGCAGAGGAACAAGCAGGCTCCCTGATGCAGGACCTGATCCTGGGACTCTGGGATCATGACCTGAGCCAAAGGCAGACACTCAACCACTGAGCCACCCAGGCATCCCAGGGCTAAATGAGTTCTGACATATAAAGCCGATATCACAGCCTTGCACACATGCAGTTGCATCTAAGTGTTGGCTGGCATGATGGTGAACTGTTGTTGACACTTGCACACAAAATTCTAGGCACCACATAATGACCCACAAATCCTAAAATATTTACTATCTGCCCCTTTATGGAGAAAGTTCAGGGACCCTAGACTATAAACAGTCTTTTTTTTCCTTACCGTCTATTTGTTAGACAAACTGGGTCTTTGTTCTATGGAACATCTTCCACTTGAGATTTGGCTCTTTGCTCCCTCATGGTGTCATTAACCTGTTCCTCTGTTTCTTGTGTTTTCTGGGAACTCCAGCTTGGAGTTCTCATTTCTAGGTATGCTGAGGAGTCAGCTTTTGCAGCTGGGGCCCAGATCCCCAGTTTGCCTGGAACTGGTGAAATTAGCTATGATTTCTAGTGGTGGGCTGGGATACTTGCCGATGTTGCCCCCACCTTGCAGAGAACATCTAGAGACTGGGCGTAAAGGGGCTTCCAACTCTGTCATTAAGTTTAAAATACTGAGGTACAGAGCAGGAGACAGAATTTGATCCCAGTTTTGTAGGAAAAAAGCAACACACACATACATGCACATACACACGCACATACCCCCTACAAACCCAACCCCGATAATTATGTATTTATATTCTTTTAAAAATGAAAAGTGAGGGCAGCCCAGGTAGCTCAGCGGTTTAGCACTGCCTTCAGCCCAGGGCGTGATCCTGGGGACCCGGGATTGAATCCCATGTCTGGCTCCCTGCATGGAGCCTGCTTCTCCCTCTGCCTGTGTCTCTGATTCTCTCCCTGTGTCCCTCATGAATAAATAAATAAAATCTTAAAAAAAAAAAAAAAAAGAAAAGAAAAGAAAAGTGAGGACAGCCCGGGTGGCTCAGTGGTTTAGTGCCACCTCCAGCCCAGGGCGTGATCCTGGAGACCCTGGATCAAGTACCATGTCAGGCTCTCTGCAGGGAGCCTGCTTCTCCCTCTGCCTGTCTCTCTCTCTCTCTGCGTGTCTCTCATGAATAAATAAATAAAATATTTTTTTTTAAAAAGTGAAAAGCAAGGGACTCCTGGGTAGCTCAGCAGTTAAGCATCTGCCTTCCATCCAGGGCATGATCCTGGAGACCCAGGATCGAGTCCCATATCGGGCTCCCTGCATGGAACTTGCTTCTTCCTCTGCCTGTGTCTCTGCCTCTCTCTCTGTGTCTCTCATGAATAAATAAAATCTTAAAAAAAAAAAAATGAAAAATGAAACACCAAAACACCAATGACAATTGCTTCTGGATGATGAGGTTACAAATAGCTTTTATATCTGTCTTGATATTTTTCAGTGGTTTCTAACTTTAGTGAATTTCTCCACTGAATATTTATAATCAGGACCAAAAAAGTATTAAAAAAAGAACTCGGATGCTTTGAGGCAGAGCCGCACACAGATAAGGAAATGCCAGTTTTGCCTGGGAAGGCAGTAGGGTGACATTGATGATCAGGAAGCTTGGAGTAAGAGATCTGAGTTCATGGCCTGCCTCTGTCATTCAGTCAATCAATCATTCATTCAGTTAGTAGTTTCTGACATCTGCTATATGCCAGGCACCAAACAAGTCAGATAGCAATCTGCCCTCCCAGAGCTGGCATTCTAATAGCAGAGACCGATAGGAAATGGATAAATACACACATAATTATTTGATTGTAATTACATTTTTATAGGACAGCATGACTAGTGCTGGGATAGAGCCGTTTACCCTGTGCTGTGTGTAGTATAGGGGGTGTTTGTCTGAATTTCTGGCCCAATTTCTGGCGGGTGTGGTGAATATGGACGTATTGGGGACCATTTGGGGGTAGCTCCCTGTAGGCCGAGCCTGAGCCAATCTTTTAGGGGTGCAGGAAAGATTGTCATATACACCCACCCTTATTTTTAGGTTGGCAGCCCACTTTTTGTAGCTGAGGAACCATGGGCAAGTCCCCAAATCCTTTATACTACCTTCCATCTTTGGGAGCAGAAGCTTTTTTAAATTAAATAGTTTCAAAAATTATTTTATTTTATTTATTGATTGATTGATTGATCGATTTAGATTGATTTCGATTTTTATTTATTTATTCATGAGAGGCACAGAGAGAGGGGCAGACACAGGCAGAGGGAGAAGCAGGCCCCATGCAGGGAGCCCAATGTGGGACTCGACCCTAGGTCTCCAGGATCTCTCCCTGAGCCAAAGGCAGGCGTGAAACCACTGAACCACCCCGGCTGCCCTATTTTATTTTTCTTTTTGAGAGAGAGAGAGAGAGTGGGGGAGGGGCAGAGGGAGGAGAGAAAGACTATAAGCAGGCTCCATGCCCAGCATGGAGCTCCACCTGGAGCTTAATCCCAAGACCCTGAGATCATGACCTGAGTCGAAATCGAGAGTCGGATTCTTAACCATCTGAGCCACCCAGGTTCCCTGGGACAAGCTTTTTTGTTTAAATGAGAGACAAGTTAGGAGTGTTTGGGTGTCTGCTACTGCTTATTATTTATTGCTATCATTATTACCACCTCTAGTACTTTCTGTAGGTCAAGACTGTGTGCATCACATATGCCCCATGGACGCTGGGAAGCCTTGCCGTTCGTTACATGCCTGCCAGGCACCAGAACATCACTAGCTGGGCCCTTGCAGCCACTGCTCTGTGAGAAAGATTCTTGGAATAGTACAAACTGGGACTGCTACCACAGACTTTTTTTTTTTTTTTAATTTTTTTATTTACTTATGATAGTCAGAGAGAGAGAGAGAGAGAGGCAGAGACATAGGCAGAGGGAGAAGCAGGCTCCATGCACCGGCAGCCCGACGTGGGATTCGATCCTGGGTCTCCAGGATCACGCCCTGGGCCAAAGGCAGGCGCTAAACCGCTGCGCCACCCAGGGATCCCTTTTAAATTACTTATTTATTTATTTTATTTTTAAGATTTTTATTTATTTATTCATGAGAGAGAGAGGCAGAGACACAGGCAGAGGGAGAAGCAGTCTCCATGCCGGGAGCCCGACGCAGGACTTGATCCCAGGACTCCAGGATCGTACCCTGGGCCAAACCGCTGAGCCACCCAGGGATCCCCTACCACAGATTTTTATTGGCATCAGCGTCATTTCCTTTTTACAGATGAGCCAACTGAGGCTTCAAGAGACTGAGGTTCTCAGCCAACGTCTCACAACCTCATGAAAGGCAAACCTGGGCTTAGAAACCAGGTTTGGATGATGCACAGCCCAGGCCCTACCCCTGGGGGGGTCTCACTGGTGTTCCCACTTTGTATCCCTCCAGGTTTTGAGTTCTTTGAGGCCAGCGCCAAGGAGAACATCAATGTGAAGCAGGTCTTTGAGCGCCTTGTGGACATCATCTGTGAGAAGATGAACGAGTCCCTTGAACCCAGCTCCAGCCCGGGGAGCAATGGGAAGGGCCCAGCCTTGGGGGACACCCCACCCCCCGAGCCCAGCAGCTGCAGCTGCTAGAGGTGGTCCCCAACCCCTGCCCACCCCTTTTGGCCTTGGCAGGGACTGTGACAGAGGCATGAGCCACAAGGGCTGTTTCCAAGCTCAGGGCACCCCCTTCCCTCCGGTCAGCTGCCCCGACTCCCGCATGGTCTCCAGCTTGCCCAGGCAGCCTTCTCACAAGCTCCAGACCCTGGGGATCCTGCACTGCAGGCAGAGTCTGGGGATGTTGACATGCACGAGCTTGCTGCTTTTCAGGAATTTGAATGGAGGGAACATGAGCAGCATGTCCCACCCCGCCTGGTGGAGGGGTGTCCACAGTGCCTTCGGGGTTGAAACTGTTGTCCTCATCCATTCTGTTTGGGCATTGCCTGGCGTTCACGAGCTGGTCAAAGATGGTTCGTTTTCTTTGTCCTGCGGTGTGGGTCCTCAGAGTTCATCCCTGGGGATGTGGAAGGCAACTCCTTTCTCAGGGTCCCCTGGTGTGGTCCCAGGCCCACCCGTGAACCTCCTCAGACCTCAAGCTTCCAAGGCGGGAAGGTGATTATAGCCCTTGCAGACCCTTCCCCCCTGGCCTGCAGATTCCCTGCCTGTGAAAGCAGTATTAAAGCAGCTTTTCCCATTGTCAAGGGACAGGAAGTCAGAGACCTGACCCCCACCCAGCTTCAGGGACCCCAGAAGTGCCTTCAGAGCCTCCCCAGTGTTCCACATCACCCACACCCCTGCCACTGTTTTGCCTTATCCACTGCATCTCTGATCCCTGGATTGAGTTCTGGACTATGGTCCGCATCAGGCTGGGCAGAGAACATTGCAACTCCTGGCATTCCCGCTGGGGTCTTTTTGCTAGGAGTTAACCCCAGAGCCAGGAGCCCGGGCCCTCCCGCCCATACCTGCCTCTCCCAGGCCCCATTTAGCTGGTGATGTTTTAAGCAAGATCTTTCCACATCTTATATCCTGCTAGAAAAGGAAATTGAGCAATATTCCAGTCTCCTGCTCTTGCTGGCGACTTGCCGCTAGAAGGACTAGGCTCCTCCCATTCAAGAGCCCTTGAAGACCCAGAGTCCCGTTTCCTGAGCCAAGTCATTGGTGGGACCCAGGGAGGTGATGTCTCCTCCTAATAGAGGAGTCACTCTCAGGGAGGCTTTAGGGTTGGGCTGAAGGGGCAAGAAAGCAGAATTGGGTAATTGCTGTTGCCACATGCCTTTCACTGACACAGCCTGGGAGTGGCAGGCTGATGGGGATACACCGGGACTCAGTCCCCGGTTGACACACATCTGGGAGGCCACAAGGCTGCGGTGCCCAGCTGGCAGGGGCTCCTACTGGGAGGTTATGTGCAGTTTGGGGAGCTCTGTCTTGATCTCCACCCCCCACCGCAGCTCAGTGCCCTTCCTGCCCACCAAAGTCCAAACTCCAGTGGCATGGGGCACCTGTTTCTGCCCCACAACACCAACTAACATCCCATAACACGACAAACACGGGGAAGATGGTCTAAACAGATGGTTTGTGCTCCACTCCCAGCCCCTGCCACCAAAATGACTTGCTATAGCCTTAAAGAGTTCAGCCTCCTCCTTCTGAAGGGAGGAAGACCTGGTTCAAGTTTTATTTCACTTTTACCATTATAGAGGCTCTAGATTGGATTCTTTTCTAGACAGGCCCCGTTCACCCCTTACCAAGGGCTGCCCTTAGAGCTTCAAAGGGAGCGTATCTTTGCAAGCCAACAAATCATGTGACTGGTCAAATGGACAAGTTTCTGGGAACACAATGAGTTTGAGGGAATGTTTGGGACAGGAGTCAAAAATGTTAGTTGCTTTAACATAAAAGATTAAAGCAGCCATTAAGAAAAACAACAAGTCTGTTAAGATGTACTGTGGGCCATCAAGATTCTGTTGGCCAGTCCATTTTTCTTAAACTGTTTGCTAGGAAAAAAAAAAAAAAAAAGATGGACCAAAGTGCCCTTACCTAAGGGACAAGCCAACCTGTCATAGCCCACCTGATAAAAAACAGCTTTGGCTGTGTCTTGTGCCTGACATGAAGTGAGCCTTGTGTCTACACGTGATTTTTGAACACTTGAGCTTTAAGTAGCAACTGAGACAGCTAGCTGCCTCTGGGTTTTCTCAAAATTAGGAATAATGTAGGAGAGGGTTTTTTTGGGTTTCTTCTAAAAATAATGCAGGTTTTTATTGTATAATTTTGGGTGGGAGGCTTCACTCACGATGGAACCCAAACCAATGTCCTGGAAGATCATGGGGGTGGGGGGGTGGGGGGGGATGGAGATATGTTGAGTTTACAAACAGCAATGAAGCCAAAGCTTGGGGGTGGGGGTGAGATTTCTCAACTCCTGGGAGATTGGGGTCTGGAGAGGTGGCCTGAGGCTGGGTCCTGAATTCTTACCATTTGCTTTAAGCAGCTGGTCTCTCCACTGCCACGATTGGGATTTAGGGTTCTGCTTTTTCCTTTTCTTCTTTGGCTTCCCCAGGGTTCATGTTCTTTTGTTTTTCTCCTACTCCACTCCAAAAGGCAAGTAAGGGGTGAAATTTGGTCTCAGTGTTGAAGCGCTAATTCCACGAACCGGCTTCTCCCCTATGATCCCAAAACACTACGGAGTGAGCTTCTCGATTTGGTCATTTATATACTGGATGCGGTTCTCCTGTGTAAGCAATTCCTTGATGTCCACTCAGAAAGACGAGCACTTTTATCCATAAGAGAAAATAAAAGCCGTTATGCCCAGATGCTGGTAGCTTTTTTTTTTTTTTTTTTTTTCCATTAGTGAAATGTGGTTTCCAGGAAGAGGGCGGTTGATTCACAGCCAAGTAGATGGCTGGTTGAGGGCCATGCGTAATGCAGCAGAATCTGGATCAGGCCAGGGAGGCTCGGGTCTGGGGCTGCCTCTAACCAGGTCTCATGCCAACCAACCTTGGCCCTGGAAAGTTTGCTGTGTGGTAGGGAGGGTGACATTGCCCCAACTAGTCCTAGTGAGATGATCTGTCCTCACAGCAGCCAGAGGGAACCTGTGAATACCCAAGTCACCCCATTGCTCCTTTGCTCAGAGCCCTCTGTGGCTCCCACTCAGTAAAAGCCTGAGCCTTCCTTCCAGCTCACAAGATCCTGCATGATCTGACCTGTCACTTCCCTTACTCCCCACTTGCCCTGCTGCAGTCACATTGGCTTTGCAGCTATCTGAACACACCAGGCCCCTGCCTCAGGGCCTTTGCCCTGACTGTTCCCTCAGCCTGAAGTCAAATGGCTCCTCTCATTCACCCCCTCTTTCAGGTCTTTATGCAAATCTCACCTCATTGACTCCCCTTTCCTTCTCCCCACCCCCTCCTTTTAATATGGCTACCTCATCGCAGCATTTCTGATGTCCCTTATCCTGTTCCCCTTCCCATAGCCCCTCGAAGCTACTGTATAATTTACTTGTTTACCTGAAACAAGTGTCTTTCAATATAATATCAGTTCCTCAAATGCAGGGATGTTTTATTTTTCACCACCACACCCAACTCAGTTCCTGTTTCATACAATAAAAAAGAAATATTTGATTTTGGTCCCTAGTGTCTGGCACACAGCTCCTAAAACCCTTTGAATCTCTGGAATGATAAGAGCGTCTTTTGTATGCTAATGAGAGGCCTGCTGGCTGGGAGTCCCTAGGTGGTGTCAGGATAGGGGGCACTGGTCTCCAGAAACACCAAGCCAAGATTAGAGGGTAAGGAACTATGAGGCCAGCTGCCTGACCTTAAGGGAGGGGAGGGGAGCTGGAGATTGAGATAATCACCAATGGCCAATGATTTCATCCATCATGCCTAAATAATGAAACTTCCATAAAAAGCCTAAAAAACAAGGGGCACCTGGGTTAAGTGTCTGCTTCGGCTCAGGTCATGATCTCAAGGTCCTGGGATCTGCTCAGTGGAGAGTCTGCTTCTCCCTCTGTTCCTCCTCCCCCTGCTCTTGCATGCTCTCTCTCTCAGACACACATACAGACACTCTCAAATAATTAAAATAAATAATACAATCTTTAACAAAAAATCTAAGCAACGAGATTCAGAGAGCTTCTGGATTGGAAACGCATCAAGGTGCTAGGAGGGTGGCGGCTGGGGAGCGCAGGGAAGCTCGGTGCCCCTTCTCCATACCTTGCCCTATGCATCTCTTCCATTTGGCTGTTCCTGATCTCTACCCTTTCATAATTAACTTGTAATAGTACTGAAATGCTTACTGAGCTCTGTGAGATTCTAATTATCAAGCCTGAAAGGGAAGGGGAATTGTGGGAGCCCCCCGATTTTGGAGCCAAGTCAGAGAAGTAGGGGTCACTTGGAGACTCAATACTTGCAGCTGGCATCTGAAGGGGGGGGCAGTCTCGATGGCCCCAGTCCTCAAGTTCGTGGTGTCTGCCCCAAACCCTGGGTAGTTAATGTCAGAATTGAACTCTAGGATGCCCAGTCGGTACCCGGAGAGAATTGTTTGGTGTGAAATCCCTCCATACCCACATACATTTGGTGTCAGAAGTGCTGTGAGTAGGGGCACCTGGGTGGCTCAGTCTGTTAAGCACCTGCCTTCAGCTCAGGTCATGATCCTAGGGTCCTGGAATCCAATCCTGCCTCCAGTTCCCTGCTCAGTGCTGGAGTCTGCTACTCCCTCTGTCCCCACCTTGTGCTCTCTCTCCTCTCTCTGTCTCAAATAAATAAATCTTAAAAAGTGGGGTGGAGGAGTGTTGTGCGTAAAACAGTTCATTTTTTACTTGGAGCAAGCGCTCCACAGATGTTTGTTGAGTGAATGAATGCTCTGCAGAGCTCAAGTGTGAGCGGGATCCAGGGACTTACACACAGTCCCAGGATCCTCAACCGCTGTCTGAGCCTTCGCTCTGCAGCCTCACCGTCAGGCTGCGCGGTGAGCTTCAAGCCAACCGATCACCTTATCCCAAGCCCTCAAGCCGACTGTCCAGGGACCAGCTTGGGTCCCAGCCCACACCTGAACAGGTCCGACAGATGGAACACGCTGATTGGCTGTCAGAGACCACGAGGCCCCGGGCTTAGGGACAGAAATCTGAGAGGTGGGCTGTCTCCAAAGGAAACCGATGTGTCCTTTCCTGAAGTGGGAGGTGATTGCAGCAATGGCAAATACAACACGTGCTCATTTTAGCTTTCTCAAAATCCGCCCCTCTCCCTCCCGCCCCCCAAAGAAAGATGGAAAGATTAGTTAAACCGGCATTTTGCAATCCCCAATGAAAGAACCGATTCAGGTCGCTGGGGTCATTGGATGAAGCCCTTGGTTTATGCTTTCTCAGCAGTGACCATGGCCAGCCCTTAGAATCATATGGGGGAATGTCAGAGTCCCCAAACCCAGGCCACAGTCCCGTCCAGTTAAATCAGAAGGTGGAAAAAATAAATAAAATAAAATAAAATAAAATAAAATAAAATAAAATAAAATAAAATAAAATATCAGAAGGTGGGAGGGGCACCTGGGGGGCTCCACCTATGAGCGTCCGCCTTTGACTCAGGTGGTGATCCCGGGTTTGTGGGATCCAGTGTTGGATCGGGCTCCTTGCCGGGTGCCAGCTTCTCCCTCTGCCTATGTCTCAGCCTCTCTCTGTGTCTCTCATGAATGAATAAATAAATTTTTTTTTTGACAAATCAGAAGGTGGGGGATGGGGTGCAGGCTTGGGTATTGTTGGAAGGTGTTGGGGGCTTCCGATGTGCAGCTAGGGCTGAGAACCAGTGACTCACAGGAAATATGGGGGGGAGGGGAAGAAGATAAAGGGTTCAGGGTAGAAGCAACGAGTAAATCCATGCTTTTTTTTTTTACAAAGATCCCATTTATTTATTTATTTGAGAGAGAGAGAGAGCACAAGCAGGGGGAGCAGCAGAGAGAGAGGGAGAAGCAGGCCTCCCACTGAGCAGGGAGCCTGATGGGGGGCTCCATCCTAGGACCCTGGCTGGGTTCATGACCTGAGCCAAAGGCAGACATTTAACTGGTTGAGCCACCCAGGTGTCCCCACTCTCCTTCTGCAACAAATTAAATGTTGATGGGGTTGGAGAAGAAGAGGAAGAACCTGGAGCAGTGGTTTTCTGAACATGTTCTGGCAGCCTGGCCTGAGAAGTTGTTTGAAATTCAGATACATGGGCCCCACTCCAGAAGCCCTGGGGGTGCCCCCCCTCCAGCATCTGTGTTAGCAGAACATTCAGAGGACTCCAATGCATCCTCTAATTTGAGAACTACTGGATTAGAATGAAAGGGATTTAGGAGACATGACAAGCAAACATGATGTGTGGACCTTATTTGGATCCAATTCAAATAAACCAAATGTGTTAAGTCCTGGGGATGTAACGTACAGCATGGTGGCTATAGTTAATAATACTGTATTGCATATTTGAAAGTTACTAAGAGAGTTGATCTTAAAAGTTCTCATAAGAAAAAAATTGTGTGATGATGTATAGTGATGTTCATTACTTATTGTGGTAATCATCATGCAAACTACTATCAAGTCATATGTTGTAGACATGAAACAAATATGTTAGATGTCAATTATATCCCGATTAAAAAAATACAAAGAAATCAGGGCACCTGGGTGGCTCAGTGGTTGAGCGGCTGCCTTGGGCTCAGGGTGTGATCCGAGGATCATGGGATCAAGTCCCACGTCGGGCTCCCTGCACGGAGCCTGCTTCTCCCTCTACCTGTGTCTCTCTGCCTCTCTCTGTGTGTCTCTCATGAATAAATGAGTAAAATCTTTTTAAAAACACAAAGAAATCAATATAAAAAGACATTTTTGAGCCCATCAGAAAAATTTGATGGTGGGCTGGGTTTGGGTGATACCAAGGAATGGTTGCTAATTGTCTTAGGTGTTGTCCTGGTCCATTTGGGCTTCTATGAAAGAACACCATAGACTGTGTGACTTATAAACAATAGACATTTCTTTCTCTTAGTTCTGTAGGCTGGGAAGTTCAAGATCAAGGCACCAGCAGATTCAGTGTCTGGTGAACACCAGTTTCCTAGGTCATAGATGGCTGTGTGTGTGTGTGTGTGTGTGTGTGTATGTGTGTCCTCATTTGGAAGAAGAAGCAAAGGAGCTTTCTGGTGTCTCTTTTAAGATACTAATCCCATTTGTGAGGTCTCAGCCTTTAGGACCTAGTCATCTCCCAGAGGCCCCACCTCCCAATAGCATCACATTGGGGATTGGGTTTCAACATGGGAATTTGGGGGGGACACAAGCATTCAGTCAAGTGTAATGATAGCATTGGGGTTGACTCAGATGAATACATTCTTAGAGATGTGTACTGATGAGGGGGGGAAATGACATTGTTTGGGATTTGTTTCTAAATACTTCATTAATGGGAAAAAGGGATCATGAAACAAACATGTCGGACTCTAGGTGATTGTTGAATCTGGGTGATGGGTATACAGGAGTTTCTTTGGACAAATTCCTTTTTGTATGTGTGTGAACATTTTAGTTTTTTTTTTCCACAAAATAATTTACAAAACAAGACAATTGCATGAGAAAGGAGCCCATGTCATCCCATTCAGGTACTTAGGGTTAAGATCATGGCCAACTGGCATAAAAAGTAAAAGGAAGGAAAAAGGAGTCAGGATAACAGAGCTCTCCCAAATCTTTTATTACCAACCTCCCTTCCAAAATCAGTGAGTGTCACAGAGGAATAATAATGAGACAAAATCTCCAGCAGCCAGGTGGGCCAGATGTCCTGTCTTCCCCCCAACCCCCCACCCCTCCCGGGGTCTGTCAGCCTAGTTTGATGAACAGCAGCAAAGTGGCAAGAATTCCTGGCAGCTGAAATGGGAGAAGAAAGAAATATTGAACCAACCTGAGGGACCTCTGGAACCCAAATCAAATTTGGATACACTGAGAGGGGGAGAGGAACATTTTCTTTCGAGAAAGGTGAAGGGCAGGGTTCTACAGAGAGCCGAAGGTCCCTCATGGTCAGGTTGGAGCCACTTTGGCCCTGTTTCCACAATCAGTCTCAGTCATGAGCAGCAGGTGGAGGCCTATCATGATGCATGTGGGTCTTTTTCCCTTGGTTTCCCACAGATCTTAGATCCATCCTCTCTCTGCTCCCCCCCCACACACACACCGGGTCCCGCAAACTACATTTCCCAGAACCTCCTCCCCTTCCACTTCCTGTTAGGTTTGCCTAATAGGAAACACCTGTAGGAGATGGGAGGGCTGTTGGAAAAGTCGGAGTATTTCTTCCCCACTGCCTCCTCTCTCTTACGCCCACCCTGAGTCCTTCAAGACTGCGGCTGTGGGCAGGTGCTCCTCTTCCATGGCTCTTGCTTTTCCCACCCCTTCTGGCCCAGGGGAAGTTACAGCTCCCCATGTTGCTAGTGCCTCATCTCTCGTTTTTCTTAACCCTGCCCACACCTCAGCAGCGAAGGCCCTGAAAACCTGGCTGGGATCTGGACTATTATGACCTCCTTGGAGAAGACTGTGGTATAGTTTGCATATATTCAATATAAATTTGTACAATGAAAAAAATACCCGTTTTTAAAATACAGATCAGGGACGCCTGGTGGCTCAGTGGTTGAGTGTCTGCCTTCAGCTCAGAGTGTGATCCTGCGGTCCAGGGATCGAGTCCCACATCGGGCTCCCTGAATGGAGCCTGCTTCTCCCTCTGCCTGTGTTCTCTGCTTCTCCCTCTGGGTCTCTCATGAATGAATAAATAAAATATTTTTTTAAAAAATAAAATAAATAAAAAATAAAATACAGAACAGTTGGATGAGACTCATCTGTATCTCAGCTGGGCAGTGATCTCCAGAAAAACACTATTGCATCTTGAAAATCAATCTGGTGGGCAGCCCGGGTGGCCCAGCGGTTTATTGGTGCCTTCCGCCCAGGGTGTGATCCTGGAGACCCAGGATCGAGTCCCACATCGGGCTCCCTGCATGGAGCCTGCTCCTCCCTCTGTTTCTCCCTCTGCCTGCCTCTGTGTGTGTGTGTGTATGTGTTTCATGAACAAATAAATCTTTAAAATAAATAATGCATGTGTTACTCGTTAAAAAAAAAAAAAAAAGAAAATCAATCTGGTGGTGGGGGCACCTGGGTGGCTCAGTTGGTTGAGCACCTGCCTTGAGCTCAGGTCATGATCCCAGGGTACTGGCATCTAGCCTTGCATCAGGCTCCCTGCTCAGAGGGGAGCCCGCTTCTCCTTCTGCCTCTGCTTGTGCTCCTTCTCTCTCTCTCTCTGTCAAATAAATAAATAAAAATATAAAAAGAAAAAAAAAGAAAGAAAATCAGTCTGGGGGAAGCACATGAGAAAAACTTCATGCGGGCTCAGAGGGATGGAGGCTGTTTTTTCTTTTTACAAAAATAACAGCTTTATTGGGAAAATTCGTGTATCATACAATTCGCCTTTCTAAAGTGTACACTGAAGTGGTGTAAACCCTTTATCTTTAATGCAATTACTGAGAAAGTACGATTTATATATGCCATTTTGCTATTTGTTTTCCATTTGTGTTTTGTCCTTGTTCTGTTGGCTCACCTCAACTTTCTTTCATGTTAAATACTTTCTAGTGCAGCATTTTAATTCCCTTGTTTCTTTTACTGTATTTTAAAGTTCTTTTCTTAGTGGTTGCTCATGGGATTGCAATTAACATTTTTTTACAATCTAGTTTGGATTAGTACTAAATGAATTTCAGGAGCATACAAAAACGTCGCTCCTATATGTCTTTTCTCTCCACCCTCCTTTGTGCTATTATTGTCTTGTGAATTATATCTTAATATCAGTCTATAAACACAATTTTATAGTTATTGCCTTAGGCAGTTTTCTTTTAAATGAGGTAGAAGAGGGTCACCTGAGTGGCTCAGTTGGTTGAGTGTCTGACTTCAGCTCAGGTCATGACCCCCGGGTCCTGGGATCAAGCCCCACATCAGGCTCCCTGCTCAGTGGAGAGTCTGCTTCCTTCCCCCTCTCCCTTTGCCCCTCCCCCCTACTTGTGCTTTCTCTTTCTCTCTCAAATAAATAAGTAAAATATTAAAAATAAATAAATGAGGTAGGAGAAGAAAAGTTCGATCCTAGGATCGAGCCCTGTGTTGGGCTCCGTACTCAGCCCATAGTCTTGGGGTTCTCCCTCTCCCTCTGCCCTGCCCCCTGCTCATGCTCTCTCTCTCTCTCAAATTAAAAAAACACACACACACATTTATCACAATCATACAATAAATTGTCCATTTGAAAAAATCATATTTCTTGTCTTTCCCTGCTGATTAGAATGCCCATGAGGACAGAGATTTTTGTCTATTGAGTTCATTGTTTTATCCACAGTGCCTACAAGAATGCCTGGTCAAAGTAGGTGCGAGGGATCCCTGGGTGGCGCAGCGGTTTGGCGCCTGCCTTTGGCCCAGGGCGCGATCCTGGAGACCCGGGATCGAATCCCACGTCGGGCTCCCTGTGCATGGAGCCTGCTTCTCCCTCTGCCTGTGTCTCTGCCTCTCTCTCTCTCTGTGACTATCATAAATAAATAAAAATTTAAAAAAAAACAAAAAAAAACAAAAAAAACAAAGTAGGTGCGTAATGAGGTTTGTGGAGCGAAGAAGTGAACATTAAAATTTGTCTAACGGCTTTCCATCATATTCGGAATAAAAGTCATACCCTTCTCTGCCCCCCACAAGGCCTTGTATGATCAACCCCATCAGTTCCTTGCCCTCATCTCCCCCTACCACTCTTCATGCTCACCCTGCTCCAGCCACAAGGACCTCCCCACTGGTCCATGAATAAGCCAAGCCTATTGCTACCTCCTAGCCTTTGCACCAGCTGTTCCCTCTGGTTTCTTCTATCTACACACATGATTTTCCCTCATTTCCCCAGGTCACTGGTCAGATGTCACCTCCTCAGGAAAGCCATCCCTGATTCCCTTCCCTATCCTATCATCCTGCTTTACTTCCTTCCCAGAAGGGATCTTTAACTGAACCGATCATCCATCCCCCACCCCCACTTGAACGTCACCTCCACCATAGCAGGGATCTCTGGTGCCCAGAACAGTATTTGACCCAGAGTAGGTGCTCAATAAAAGAGCTCAATGTGTTCTTAAGGGTCTAGGCCTTACCTATATCACTGCTGCACCCAGTTGAAGCTCTGAGTCTTGGTTATTTTCAAGAGCTTGGGGAAACAGCCCTGAGGATACAACTATCAAAGCAGGCAGGACCTGGGTAAAGACTTCTGGATTCCAAATTCCCATCAGCCCCACCCATTGGGCCAGTTTTTCTCAGATTCAGAAAGGAGCAGGGGACAAAGCCGTAAGGATACTGAGTCCTTCCCACTTCTCACTTCCCCTAACCCAGCATCTTCCTGGCCTCCTCTTTCCCTCACCTCACCCATAACATACAACTTGCTCCCCAATATCTGTAGTGACCTCCAAGTGTGGTGAATGAGAGTATGACCAGATGTCCCAAGTTATTGCTAGCTGTGTGATCCTGGAGAAGTCACACACCACTCTGTGCCTTGGCTTCCCCAAATGTAAATGGGACCAACTGAATCTGCTGCCCAAGATTATGGCAAGGATTAAGAGAGAAAGATCTACATGAAGTACATAGCAGTGGTCTGACACATAACCAGCATTCAGTAACTATTAGTTCTTTCTGAATGCTCTTTACATATGAACAGAAGGGCTAACATGTATCCAGCACCTTCTCAGCCATTTACATGTATTTTCTCACTTACTTATCACTATAACTCCAGGAGGTGGGTACTCTGCTGTTTTGTAGGTGAAGCAACAGGTTCAGAGAAATTAAGAGACCAGACACGGTGTGTGGGTACAGAGATGGGCCCTCCACTTTCCTTCCTGCAGTTGCAGAGATGCTCCCCTTTCTAGGCCCCTGGCAATTCTTGCTTCTGGAAGCTAGAGTTGCCTTGAGCTTGCTCTTGACAGGGTTCAGTTCCCCTTTACTTAATATGCATTGATTAAGTGTCTCCTGTGAGCTAAATCCTGGGAACCCAGCCACATACAAAACAGACATAATTCCTGCTTTGGTGGTACTCACATTTGGGTGGTGAACACAGGTAATGAGTACAGCAATAACAGGTGGTGAGTAAGTAAGTGCTGGGAAACTCCCTGGGCCTCAGTCTCCTCACCTATACAATGGGAGAAAAGCACTCCCCACCTCAGGATGGCATATGATGGGGACTAAATTCACAAAGTGAGTGCCCAGTCCTGTAGCAACTTGTCACTATCTTAGAATTATCATCGTTTATCATTATTGCTATATTTTATTATTTTTTTTTCTTTTTTTTTAAATTTATTTATTTATGATAGTCACCACAGAGAGAGAGAGGCAGAGACACAGGCAGAGGGAGAAGCAGGCTCCATGCACTGGGAGCCCGATGTGGGATTCGATCCTGGGTCTCCAGGATTACGCCCTGGGCCAAAGGCAGGCGCTAAACCGCTGCGCCACCCAGGGATCCCAATTATTGCTATATTTTAAGTCCTCTGGGGACACCTGGGTGGCTAAGTGGTTGAGTGTCTGCCGTTGGCTCAGGGTGTGATCCCTGGGTTCCAGGATCGAGTTCCTCATCGGGCTCCTCTCAGGGAGCCTGCTTCTCCTTCTGCCTATGTCTCTGCCTCTCTCTCCAGATCTCTCTAATGAATAAATAAATAAAATATTTTTTTAAAAAATAGCCCTTTGTAAGACAGGCAGTGTAGCCCAGGGAAGGGACTCAGACCCAAACCAGCTTCAAATCCAGCTCTATCAAAACCATGTGACCTTGAACTGGCCCCTCCCAACCCTCAGTTTCCCCATGTGAGAAATGAGGATGGTAACCCTAATTCCCCAAGGCTGTGAGGTCAAAATGAGCTGAACACCCAATGACAGTTGCTTTCTTTCTCCCTTGACCCCTCTCGCCAGGGTTCCTGCAAATATGCAATTTTTCTAAAAGTCACCAGCCCTAGGAGGCTACCTAGGTGATGTCCAGCAAAATCTTGAGTTAGCCCCCCAACCCAGGAATTATGTCTGTGGACACGTTGCACCCATCACAGGCTGTCGTCCTGATGATTTATGGCAGCTCCTGGGGTGGGAGGGACCAGTTGTCATTTCAAAGAGGAGCCACAAAAATCCGTGTAGTTTTTCACCCCACAGCACTTTAGCTACAAAGAGGAGAATAATCATTTGAAGTCTCCCTTTCAAATATCAAAATAATGAAAACAATAGAAATCGTGGTCACCATGGCTACTGTGTAGAGCAGTCATGCTATACTGGGGCCTGGCTGAATGCGTTCTTTACTCCAGTCCAGCGTGGCTCAGAACCCTCCATGGCTCTCATCGTACTTGGGATAAAAGCTGAACACCTCCCCATGGCCCCCAAGGCCCTGCAGGAGGTGCCCAGTCACCTCTAGGCCCTCATCCTACCCCCACTCTCCCTCTTTCTCACTCAGCTCCAGCCACACTAGCCCCCTCATTGGCCCTCAAACACACTTAGCAAGCCCCAGCCACAGGGCCTTTATACAGGCTGTTCCCTCTTACTAGAATGCTATTCCTTCAAATATCTTTGCGGCTCCCTTCCTCACTTTATTTAGCTATCTACTCAAACGTCCCTCTGTGGGAAGGCCTGCCCTGTCCCGTCTTACCAGGTTAGCCGCAGCCCCTGTATCAGTCAGGCTGGGTTAAGGGATGCTGCGTAACAAATGATCCCAGAAACTCAGCAATTCATTTCTCATTCACACTACCTGCCCCTCACAACTTGGCAGGGGGACTCTGTTTATCAAAATCACTCAAGAACTCTGGCTGATGGAGGAGCCACCATCCGGATAGTTCCACTATTGAGGCAGGAGGAAAGAGTACTCTGGAGGGCCCTGAGCTGGCAGTCAAATAATTTGGCCCAGGGATGCCTGGGTGGCTTAGTGGTTGAGCATCTGCCTTTGGCTCAGGGCATGATCCTGGAGTTCCAGGATGGAGTCCCACATCGGGCTCCCTGCATGGAGCCTGCTTCTCCCTCTGCCCATGGCTCTGCCTCTCTCTCTGTTGCTCATGAATAAATAAATAAAATCTTATAAATAAATAAATAAATAAGCCCATAAGTGACATGCACTTCTGCTCACAGCTCATTGGCCAGAAGTCATCATGTGATCCTCCTCCAACAAAGGGGCAGACCATCCCATTGCGAGGTGCCAATAAGTGACAAATAGCACTGTCAGGTAAACAAACCCTTACTGTCTATGCCCTTACCCTGCCCTGTTTCACATCTGACATGTAGGCTTACTAAGTAGTTTCACGTCTATGTCCCTACTTACGTGTCAATAACTCATGGCAAGGGTCTTGTTTTGTGCACTGTTGTGTCTGTCCTTGGAGCCCTGGACAGTGGCCGGCACACAGTAGGTGCTCAATAAAGATAATGGAAGGGCTGTTTGAATGAGGGAGAGATGTTCTTTACCATCTAAAGCCTCAGAAGCCAAAACTAGGATGCAATTTTGTGGCACTACCCATCATGTGCCACCTCCCAAGCCTGAATATGACCCCAGGGAAGGTCCTGGGCTCCAAAACTCAGATGTCAAACACTTCTAGAAACAGGCAATGCTTTTTTCCTTCCAAACCCTTTCTGGCCTCAAGGACCCTTTGAAACAACCTGCCCCAAGAGCTTCTGATGACACATGCAGGCTGGTCCTGATCTTTAAACACCAAGACTCAAGAAGGAAAGGTCACCACCTCCCACCCAGAAGGATGGTTATTTTAAAAAAAGAGAGAGAAGGAGAGAGAGAGTGGTACCTAGGTGGTTCAGTGGCTGAGCATCTGCCTTCAGCTCAGGTCGTGATCCTGGAGTCCTGGGATCGAGTTCTGCTTTGAACTTCCTGCAGGGAGCCTGCCTCTCCCTCTGCCTGTGTCTCTGTCTCTCATGAATAAATAAATAAAATAAAATCTTAAAAAATGAGAGAATAACAAATGTTGGCAAAGGTGTGGAGAAACTAATACCCTTGTGCCTTGCTGATGAGAATGTAAAATGGTGCAGTTACCGTGGAAAACAGTATGAAAATTCCTCAAAAAATTAAAGTAGGGCAGCCCCAGTGGCCCAGTGGTTTAGTGCCACCTTCAGCCCAGGGCATGATCCTGGAGACCTGGGATCCCATGCCAGGCTCCCTGCATGGAGCCTGCTTCTCCCTCTGCTTGTGTCTCTGCCTCTCTCTCTCTCTCTCTCTTTCTCTGTGTGTGTGTCTCATGAATAAATAAATAAAATCTTAAAAAAATTAAGCATAGAATTATCAGACGATCCAGCAATCTCATTTCTATATATACACCTAAAAGAAATGAACACAGGGACTTGAAGAGATACGTACACCGTGTTTATGCATCATCATTCACAACAGATGAAAGGTGGAAGCAATCGAAGTGTCCATCAATAGGGGAATGGATAAATAAAGTGTGGTGTATCTGTACAATAGAATAGGATTCAGCCTTAAAAAGGAAGGAAATTCTGACCCATGCTACAACCTGGAGGACATTATGCTCAGTGAACTAAGCCAATCACAAAAGGACAAACACTGTAGGATTCCACTTATATGAAATCCCTAGAGGAGTGACGTCCACAGGGACAGGTAGGAGGATGGCGCGTTTCAGGCGATGGGTGGTGATGAGGGTCACCTAACAATATGAATGTACTTAATGCCACTGAACTGGACTCTTAAAAATGGTTAAGATGATAAGTTTATGTTATGCGTCTTTTGCCACAAAAGAACACATCCGGGATGTGGATCTCACCTTCTCCATGGCTAAGCTCCATTCTGTGGAATAGTCATCTGGGTCACTGTAACCTCTGTAATTCTTCCTTAGGGTCATGAAGATGTGCTCCAAGGCCACTTCTTGAACCTCAAAGATGACACAGGAAGTGAAAGGCACATAAAACAGCAAGGTGCCCCACTTGGTGAGGTTTCTTGGGGACAGAGCAGGGAGGTCAAGCTTCCCTTCTGTTTTTGTTCCTTGTTTTAAGATGTTCTTTATTTATTTGAGAGAGAGAGAGCATGAGTGGAGGGAGGGACAGAGGGAGAGGGAGAAGCAGACCCCCACTCGCTGAGTGGGCAGCTGGATGCGGGGCTCGATCCCAAGACCCTGAGATCATGACCTGAGCCAAAGTCAGGCATTCAACTTATTGAGCCACCCAGGTGCCCACCCTCCTGCTTTCTTTGGCTTCCTTCACAGTCCACCACCCTCCCTCAGCTACAGGTCTGCACTGGAGGAGGACAATGCTGGCTGCCATCACCCCCGAGAGAGGGACATGGGGAAGAGCGTGGGTCTCGAGCTGAGTGCATCTGGTTGTACCCATCACAAACTTGAATCATCTGCTCTTTTGAATCGCCCACATGCCTGCTACACCCCCAATTTGGCTGGAACTCGATTAAAGACTTGAATATCATCTTTAGCAACTGAATCAGGCTCAGCACAAAAGGGGCAAATTTAATTTTCTATTTTTTAAATCAAGGTCTAAATAAAAAAAGGTTTTTTTTGGATGAGGTGAAACAGTCACGTGGTTCGAAATTCACAAAGCACAGAAGGGTAGACCATGAAGTCTCCCTCCTACCTTTTTCTCCCAGCCAGAAAGGTCCTCCCACTCCGCCACGGTGACTGTTACTGTTTCCTGTGTCCCAAAAGAGATATTCGATGTATGTCAAAGCAAAGCATATTCGCATCATCCTTCTCCTTGCTTTATACTATTCTCATTGTTCTGCATCTGGCTGTTCTTAGCAAGAGTAGCGATTGCTCCTGGGGCTCTGCTCACATCCCGTGAGCGTTTGTCATTTCTGTGCACGCTGGCCTGGCTTCCCGCTGCCAGCCACGGAGGGCTCTCTGTGGCATCTCAGCCCACATGTGCCCTGCGAGCAGCCCTCAGGCCATACTGATGGGAGGTAGATCAATATTGCAGCTCCCTCACCCGCTTCCCCTTGGGAAAATAGACACACATTCGAAACTGCTCCCAAATCTCCCCAAGCAGGACAGAGCCCAGCTGCCTGCAGGGTCACCCCTTATGGGCTGCATTCCTCTCCCTGCCTCGCTTTGCCTCTTGGGATCACCTCTCAAATAAACCATGAGCCTTCAGAGCCTTGTCTCAGGGTCTGCCTCCGGGGGTGCCGGGGACACAACTGAAGAGAACACTGTGTCCTGGAGAATGCACCATCTCCTGCATGGGGAGCCTTCTCTTTCCTTCTTTCCACCTGCATTGGACTTTCTTTTTTTTCTTTTTTTAAGATTTTATTTATTTATTCATAGAGATGCAGAGAGAGAGAGAGAGAGAGAGTAGCAGAGACACAGGCAGAGGGAGAAGCAGGCTCCACTCAGAGAGCCCGACGTGGGACTCGATCCAGGGTCTCCAGGATCACGCCCTGGGCTGCAGGCGGCGCTAAACCGCTTCGCCACCGGGGCTGCCCGCGTTGGACTTTCTTATATGCATTATTTTAAATTAACCTCCCTCCTACTGATGGCAATCTTTTTTTTTTTTTTTTAGATTTTATTTATTTATTCATGAGGCACACAGAGAGAGGTGGAGACACAGGGAGAGGGAGAAGCAGGCTCCCCACAGGGGGGCGGATGTGGGATTCGATCCCAGGACCCCAGGATCATGACTTGAGCTAAAGGCAGACGCTCAACCACTGAGCCACCCAGGCAACCCAGCCAGTGGCAATCTTTTGCACTCCCTGGTGTATACCTCCTCTTCGGCACCTGAGCAAGCAAATCCTTGGATGATTCCTAGAGATGGGAAAGCTGGGTCCAAGTATCCGTGCTTTGTCATTTGGATGGATTTTGCAAAATAGCCCTCTGTGTCTAACACATTTCAAAACCGCAACAGCTTTTACAGCTTTTTCCATTACTTCTTAACACCTTACCACCAGAGGCAAGAGAGACGGTGAAGGAAATTAACTCGGCCAGTCTCTTGAGGACTTTGAGGGGATGGCTGAGGTTTTTGGCTCTTCACCCAACTTCTGGAGACCCAGTCTCCAGCCCTGGAGACCCAAAGGCCAGGTATCACTGTGTGGGTGGCTCCTGGGGGGAGGGGGCAGTGCTCCTACTGATTTGACTGATTTCTAAAGTGGAGTGGGAGTAGCAGCACAGTACTTACAATGCAGAACAAGGCAAGGACCACTTGGCAATCGTGATTTCAACAGTGAGCATGTTAACCGTGAATAAGAAACACTGGAAAACACAGAGGGGCTGGAGGGGGCTGGGAACCCGCTCAGCCGCCTCCCTGCAGGGGTGGGGACTGTACCTCCGTTACCTTCCCCCCAAAGCCATATGGCCTTTTCAGTTGAAAAGAACTCAGCCCAGGTGGGGGCAGGGCTTATTTCTTTCACACGTTCTCTTCTTGCCTGTCATCCAGGATGCTGGCACTGAGATATTCTTTTTTTTTTTTTTTTTTAAGATTTTATTTATTCATTCATGAGAGACACAGAGAGAGGGGCAGATATACAGGCAGAGGGAGAGGGAGAAGCAGGCTCCCTGCAGGGAGCCCGATGTGGGACTGGATCCCAGGACCCCAGGATCATGACCTGAGCTAAAGGCAGACACTCAACCACTGAGCCACCCAGGTGCCCCAGGCACTGAGATATTCTTGGAGCGACTGGCTGGAGCTCCAGTTCATGCCCAGTACTTTCTGGGTGCCAGGGAGACCTATTGAGGGGACCTCCAGGTCACCAAAGGCTGTGTGCCCTGGCAACAGGCGCCTGTGGGGAAAGAGGAGGGATGGTGGTGAGGACAGAACAGAGGCAGGAGGAGGGGAGGAGAAACAGGATGAGAATCCTTGCAGATGGGAGGAGAGGTGAGGGGGCTGTAGGGAAGATGCAAGGTGACAGGTCATTGGCTACAGGGTTTGTGTGTGGTGGTGCTTACGTTTGCTGGCTTATGTTTCAGACAAAATTCACAAGTCCAATGGAAAACCATGAGAAAGACAACAAGTAGAGAGAATGTCTTGAACTTTCCCATCAAGGAGAAACTGCTGCTCAGTCTGGGCCTTGGTTTCCCCATCTGTACACTGTAGGCATGGGACCAGCTCAAGAGGCGTCAGTAAGTTCTGTAGAGCTACTGGAGGCCAGATGGGGGCAAAGTAGGTCAGCTCCTGGCTCTCCTTCTGTTTTTTATTATGATTATTAAAATCTGATTGCTCATCAAGACTTGGAGTTGCCAGACCGGCCCATGGCTGGGCTTATCTAGTCCTCATACGGAAAGGTGAGAAAACGTGGTGAACACACACCCGGGGACCCCAGAGCCCACAAGGACAAATATTGGGACAGAGCTTAGCAGTTGTGGGAGTCCAGACAAGTGAGTTATGTAGCAGATTGTGAGGATTAATATTAATATTACTACTCTCCCCAGCTCTGGGTGACCAACGTGGCTGGAGGCAGATATCCAGGCGTCCATATAGCCTACAGTTTCCATCTTCAGAATCTATGCCTAATCTGCTCATTTCTCCCACCCTGTCCACAACCTCACACAGCACAGCCCAGCACCCACTGTCTCCCACCTGGACCAGCACAATCCCTGCACCCTAGTCTCAGTCCCATCCAGGTCACTCACACTCTGTTCCTTCAATGGCCACCAGAGGGCGCCCATGAACACCCGAGTCAGGGCACATCTCTCCTCTGCTCAGACTCCTCCGTGGCTCCCAACACCATAAAAAACGATTTTGCTTTTCTGAGGAGGTCTCAGAGGCTTTGGAGGGACAGATGAG
The DNA here is from genome assembly GCF_053574225.1 of Canis aureus. NCBI lineage: Eukaryota > Metazoa > Chordata > Mammalia > Carnivora > Canidae > Canis > Canis aureus. The sequence continues at coordinate 51,198,830 of NC_135629.1, forward strand.
AAGGGTAGAATCAATTGGATTTGCTAATGGGTTGCACGCAGGGTGTGATTGGATTTTCTTTGATTCCTCCAAGCTAAACTATGAATAAAATAGCGTCCACGTCCTATTGAAAATGAAATATTTAGGTACAGGATCTGTCGAATAAATATTTGTTGAGTGGAGTAATTAAGAAAGAAAAAGAGATGATAGAGCTTTAGGGAGGAATAGGGTGGGGGCAGAGTGCTTTTAACAGTGGAGGTTGTTTAGGGACACCTGGGTGGCTCAGTTGGTTAAGTCACGATCCAGGGCCCTGGGATCAAGCCCTACATTGGGCTCCCTGTTCAGGGGGGAACCTGTTTCTTCCTCTCCCTCTGTCATTCCCCTCACTTGTGCTCTCTGGCTCTATGTCTCTATCAAATAAAATCTTAAAAACAAACAAACAAACAAAAAACAATGGAGGTGTTTATGCTCTGGGAGATGACCATACTAAGGATCTCCTGAAACCCCTGAATTGAAATAACCTGAATTTTGTAGCAACATAGTGAAGGAAAACAAAAAAAGCTGGAGGCAAATTTTACCAAATCAACTCAGATGAGATTCTAAGGGGAATGGGAGTGGGGAAGCTGGGAACTAGCTTCTGGGGAGTTAACCAAGGTATATGTGAGAATGAGCAAGATGTGCAAAATCTGCGACATGCTGTCTGCATGGTCATGCTCAAAACTTTCATACCTCATGTACTTGAACACGTAATTGTGCGTACATGATGATAACCACAGTGTTGTATTAGTAGGATCATATACATGGGCTGAAGGAACAGAGTAGTGTACCCAGAAAAGACCCAACCACAATGGAAATTGCTGTAAGTAGAAGAGGACAGATCCCTACCTCACACCACACACACATAACAAAACTCCCAAAGCCAAAGAGCTAAAAGTGAGACATCAGACTTAAAATTATGGGAAGAAAACCTTGGAGACTATGATTTGTGGCCTTGGGTGGGAGAGGAGTTCTAACTGGGATGTATATTGTAAAGGAAAAGATGGGTGCAACTCATGCCATCAAATGAGACACCACAAACACTGAAAAATAAGGGATGGTGATGGCAGGGGTTTGTAATATGTGCAAAGAAGGATTCACATGGTGGAGGGGGTGGTATGTGTGCAGATCCAACTTACATACAAGAGAGTGCCTCTGCTTTCTCTGGTTGCTCCATACCACCCAGCGAAGCTGAAGCCGAGCAGCACTGTGATGCAGCCTATTGCCAGGCACAGGTAGCCAACATGAACGAGGTATGCAGAGGATGGCCCAAGGACCCTTGTCAGGACAGCTCCTCTGAATTTGACATCGATCCCAGGCCAATGAGGATCACATTAGACATCTTTAGGACAGAAATCAGAAAGGAAAAAACAGTCTGTTTGCTGTATACAAATAGAACTTTCCTGGGTGGGGGAGGAAGAGAGACAAAGGCAAATAAAATCACCAAAAACATCTAAAAATGTTAATACTTGGAGTTAGTGAGGATGTAGGGAGACACTCTCATATATTGTTGCCAGGCAACAAACTTTTTTTGGAGAGGGATGCCTGGGTGGCTCAGTGGTTGAGTGTCTGCCTCTGGCTCAGGGCATGATCCTGGGTCTAGGGATCGAGTCCCATATCAGGCTTCTGTGAGGAGCCTGCTTCTCCCTCTGCCTATGTCTCTGCCTCTCTCTGTATATCTCTCATGAATAAATAAATAAAATCTAAAAAAATACAAAAAACTTTTTTTGGGGGAAGGGCATGAGGGAGGACACTTTGCAATTTGTATTTAAAATCTTAAAGGTTTTTACAATAAAACCCTTTACCTAGAAATTCCATTTGTAGATATTCAGTCTGATATCTTTTTTTTTCTTTTTTAAGATTTTATTTATTAGTGTCAGAGTGCTCAGGGATGAAACTATCTGAAACAATCAGTAATACAGATTGGGTAGGTAAATAATGGGACAGCCATGCAATGGGACTCTAGACAGTTATTTTATTTTATTTTTTTAAGGTTTTATTTATTTATTCATGAGAGACACAGAAAGAGAAAGAGGCAGAGGGAGAAGCAGGCTCCATGCAGGGAGCCCGATGTGGGACTCAGTCCCAGGTCTCCAGGTTCACGCCTGGGCTGAAGGCAGGCGCTAAACTGCTGAGCCACCCAGGGCCCTAGACAGTTATTTTAAATGTTGCTCTAGGATAAAGGTTGGCAATTTTTTGTTGTGTGAAAAGCCCTAGATATTGTGAATTTTGCAGGCCATAAGGCCTCTGTTGAAACAACTTAGCTCTGTCAGTATTGCTCAAAACAGTCATGCTCACTTCATAAACTATTTTATTTACAAATAAGTAATATCTATCATCTATATCTGCCTACCTACCTACCTACCTATCTTTCTATTTACAAGGGTGTAGTTGGCTGACCCTTATTGTAGGAGGAGAATGTATATGATATGGCAGTCATGTTCTTTGGTATTTATACAACTGAGATGAAAACTGATGTTTGCATAAAAACCTGCACGTGGATGTTTCTAGAAGCTTTATTCATAATTGCCAAAGCTTGAAAGCAACCAAGATAGCCTTCAGCAGGTGAATGGACAGACTGTGGTACATTCAGGGGAATATTAGCACTAAAAGGAAATGAGCCATGAAGCCATGAAAAGACATGAAGGAAACTTATATTGCTGAATGAAAGAAGCCAATCTAAAAAGGCTACATGGTGCATGATTCCAAGTATATATCATTCCAGAAAAGGCAAAACTATGGGGACAGTAGAAGGACCAGAGGTCTCCAGGGGTTAGTGGGGCGGTGGGGAAGACAGGTGGAGCACAGAGGATTTTTAGGGCAGTGAAACTATTCCATATGCACTAAAATGGGGGATACATTTTAGTCAAAAGCCATGGAATGTGCAACACCGAGAGTGAGCCCTGATGTAAGCTATGCATTCTGGGTGATGATAATGTCCACGTAAGTTCATCAATTATAGCAAATATACTATTTTGATGGGGATGTTGATGATGGGGGAGGCAGGGCATGTGTGAACAGGGGTATATGTGAAACCTCCGTACCTTCTGCTCAATTTTCTGTGAACCTAGAACTGCTCTAAAAGATGAAGTCTATCCAAAGGGAGGGGAAGATAAATTTTTTAAAAGGGGAAAAGTGGATTGTAAAGCCATAGCCTCCTGTGTTTCACTGCTTTTAAAAGGCATATAGAAAAATCTAGTAGGATATAATAATGATGATGGTATTTATTGAGCAGTGTTCCCCTGATGGGCATATGCCCTTTAAATATACTGTATTTTATTTTATTTTGTTTTGTTTTATTTTATTTTATTTTATTTTATTTTATTTTATTTTATTTTATTTTATTTTATTTATTCATGAGAGACACACACACACACACACAGAGAGGCAGAGACACAGGCAGAGGGAGAAACAGGGTCCATGCATGGGACTAAATCCCGGGTGTCCAGGATTACGCCCTAGGCCGAAGGCAGTGCTAAACCGCTGAGCCACCCGGGCTGCCCTAAATATACTGTATTATTTAATTCCCATGAAAAGGCACAAGACAGGTAACAAGATGAAGAGTGATATGTAATATCCTTCTTTTTCCTGGCAGCCTTTTCTTAATGCCATTCTGTTATCAGAATAACTGCTTCTCTCTTGTTTTAAGGTATATTTTAGGGGTGCCTAGGTGGCTCAGTCGGTTAAGCATCTGCCTTCAACTCCGGTCATGATCTCAGGGTCCTGGGATTGAGTCCTGCGTGGGGCTCCCCACTCAGCAAGGACTCTGCTTCTCCTTCTCCCCTGCCCCTTCCCCATCCCACTCATGCTCCCCACCCCTATTAAATAAATAAAATCTTGGAAAAAAAGATTTTTTTATTTCGAGAGGGGAAGGGGCAGAGGGAGAGGGAGAGAGTCTTTTTAAAGATTTATTTATTTATTTATTTGAGAGAGAGAGCAAGCACATATGAGTTGGGGAGGGTCAGAGGGAGAAAGAGAATCCCAAGCCCACTCTTCCCTGAGCCTGTTGCCGAGCTCCATCTCCTGACCCTGAGATCACAACCTGAGCAGAAACCAAGAGTCTGATGCTTAACCGACTTTGCCACCCAGGCACCCCAAAACAATTTTTCTTAACAATGCACATTTTGGGTCACTTCTATAGTAAGAACAGTTTTGGGGTGCCCAGGTAGCTCAGTTAAGCATCTGCCTTCAGCTCGGGTCATGGTCCCAGAGACTCCAAATCAAGCCCCTGCATTGGGTTTCCTGCTCAGCAAGAGAGTCTGCTTCTCCCTCTGCCCCCATCCTGCTCTTGCTCTCTCTCTGAAACAAATAAATTCTTTAAAAAAGAAAAAAAAAGTGTTTTGAAACATTTACAGGACCAAACCCATAACCTCTGCCTCTTGTCCTTCCCAAACAATTTAATGTTCTGCAGGATTTGGCTTAGAGTCAAGCTCCTCCACCACCAACCCCCTCCCCCCGCCACTCCCCCTCCCCCATCACTCTCAGCTGTGCTTGATTTTCCCAACTCTGGGTCGATACCCAGTGTGTTCCCAATGTGTCCTGCTCCTCGTCAGTCTGCCCTACATCCCTCCTGCTTCCCTAGGGACCACCGATCCGGATGCCAGTGAATTTGGATCAACTTATTTCTGTCTTTGAGGGAGCCGGCTATGGAGGAAGGGCTGCAAAGCCCCAGGGCCTGGGTGGTGACACACTTACAACTATGAAGCCATTGAAGAAAGATAACAGTCTCTTCAGAGAAGAATACAGAGTGTGCATTTCAGCCATGTCGGCCAGACTGGGATGCTCCCCACGTGCCTAAACCTCGGGCTACTGTTTCCCCAGATGGTATAGGTCTGGGGTCGGGGGCACCAAGGCCAACTTGCCCCTCTCTCTCCTGGGTGCCTGATTGCTGGGGCCCCAGGAGCTACCCCTCCTCAACATAAGCCTCTATCACATCACAATCGGATGCCCGAGCAATGCTCCCAGTGCCAGGGTAGCAGGTGCCCTGACCTGTCCTTGCTGGCTCCCCGTCCTCCAAATAGGCTACACCAGGGATGGAGAAAAGTCATGAAGTGCTGTCCCTGGTACTCCCCAGATGCCATCTAGGCCCACTCTCGTGGTTAATGCCCCCACTAGACCGGGAGCCCCAAGTCGGCAGGGTCCCAGGCTGTCCTTTGTGTTCACAAAGCCTGGTACATAGTAGGTGCTTAAGAAACCGATATGGAATGAATGGATGAAGAAGCTCCATGAAGCAGGATCTAGCTACAAGCCACCAGGTCCCCCAAGCGTCTGCCTCTGCATGAGCTCACTTGACTCATCCTCAGCTTTCTCACAAGGCTCAGAGGCCCAGGTAACTAACTGCCCAAGGTGACACAGGAAGCGAGGTCCTGGCTGGGCTTTGAAGCTCCAATGGTGACGAACATGGGGACCTCTGACACTCCTCCACCCTCCCAACTCCAGCCCCACTCCCCACTCCTGCCAAAACCTTTCCTTTCTCCTTCTGAGGCCTGCTCAGCCATAGCAGGTGAAGCAATTTTCCTTGAGCTCATGTGTCATTGATCAGTGGGCCTTGATGAGACATGCATAACAGGCATTTCAGAGCAAAAATTGTGCACGTATTGAGGACCCCCCCCAACTTCTGCAGCCCATAGCGTACACTGTCTCCTTGTTCCCACCCCGATCAGGTCCAGGTCCAAGTCCATGCTACCCCGGCCACATGCTCTCTTTATCCAGTCCTGGGCTACAGTGTGTCTGGGACCAGGTCTTGGAGGGCTCCGGGCTCTCAGAATCTTCTGTACCCCCCCCCCCCCCCGCCCCGGGCTCAGCTCAAAGAGAGGAAAAACTTCACATTTCAATTAATTTAACAAATGTTTGTCCAATTGTCTGCTTCTTGGAATATGTGGAACTAAAAATGTTCAGGTAGGAATGACCATCTCCTCCCTGGACAGCTAGGAATGTGTCCTTGTGTGACTTTCTCTAAAAGGTCATTTGAGGGCAGCCTGGGTGGCTCAGCGGTTTAGCGCCGCCTTCAGCCCAGGGCGTGATCCTGGAGACCCGGGGATCCAGTCCCACGTCAAGCTCCTTGTATGGAGCCTGATTCTCCCTCTGCCTCTCTCTCTCTCTGTGTGTCTCTATGAATAAATAAATAAAATCTTAAAAAAAAAAAAAAAAAAGGTCATTTGACGTAAGGAGCCTAAAGACCCAGGGGCTGAGGGCCTGAAAATGGGGACAGACAGGAGGGTGAGAAAATAGGGATGCAAGGGAGCATGGGAAAATGCAGAAATGCAAAGGAGGGCATGAAAATGTGGGCAAAGGTGGACAGGAAAGTGTTGGCGCGAAGGAGGATGGGAGAGGTGTGTCTCACAGAGGTTCGGGAAAACGAAGGCCAAGGAAGGGCGGGGAGGCTGGGAGGCCCAGAGGTGGCTGTAAAAGAGCAGCCCAGGTGGGGGCCTGAGGACCCTTTGACTGGGGCGGGAGGGACCTCCTCCAAGCCCCGCCCCCGCGGCAGCCCCGCCCCGCCCGGCTTCACTGCAAGGCCCGGGCTCCGGTGTCGGCCTCTAGCGCCCCCTAGATGGCCATCAGCGGAAGCGCGGCGCTACCAGGGCCCGACCGGAGTCCCCCAGCCAGCGGCTGCCAAGGGCGCCTTGGAGCCCAGACCCGCCGCCCTGCCCCCGTCCGTGGGAGGAGACGGAGTGTGCCTGTGACGCACCCTCCAAGTCCCCCTAAGCCACACCTGCTGAGTTGGTGGAAGAAACAGAATGGTGCAGGCATCCGGCGAATCACAAATGTCAGATATTTGGCAAAAAAACCCCAGAAAACTAATGCAATCTATCAGTAATAATTCAGAGGTTCTAGAAAACAGTGAAAAACCTCTCTTGAAGGGAAGCTACAGGGCCATTAGGAAGACATTTAAATATTGTAGAAATAGGGACGCCTGCGTGGCTCAGCGATTGAGCACCGGCCCTCGGCTAAGGGTGTGATCCCTGAGTCCCGCATCCGGCTCCTTGCGTGGAGCCTGCTTCTCCCTCTGCCTGTGTCTCTGCCTCTCAATTTCTCTCTCTCTGTCTCTCATGAATAAATAAATAAAATCTTAAAAAAAATTTTTTTTAATAAATAAATATTGTAGAAATAGAAGAGCTACTCCAGTATTTGCTTAATAGAAGAGCTTAAGGTATGTTAAGATAGTCCTAATTCATTTCTCCCTTGCTTTGTCTCCTTCCTTATACTTTAGGAGATGTGTTTCTTTTTTAAGATTTTATTTGTTTATTTGAGAGAGGCAGAGTGAGAGCACAGGCGGGGAGAAGAGGGAAAGGAAGACTCCCCGCTGAGCAGAGAGCACAACCTGGGGCTGGATCCCAGGACCTAGATCATGACCTGAGCCTAAGGCAGATGCTTAAGGGACTGAGCACCCAGGTGCCCCCATGTTTTTTAAAAGCACTGTATCCAAGAAAATCAAGTGTCTTAAATACGCACATGTTCACACATACACACACACAAAATATGTCAATAGCCCATGTTGGCCTATGAGCTATTCTTAAATTCATGCACTTGTCATCAACAACACCAAATAAAGGGCTCAGGAGATAGGTTCACCCGGTTGATTGTTCGTGTAAAATTTGCAGCATTGGTATATTTGTGCATTTAGTTCCTACAAAACATGGATCCAGCTCTGAAAGGGGACGTTTTATAGTTTAAGTTATTTTAGTAAAAATCATTGTGGGGCAGAGGTGAGAAATCAGAAACTACTCTCCAACCAAAAAGTCTGGAGAGCAGAAAAGAAAGGGGTTGGTTTTTCCGGAGGTCTCTCTCCTTGGCTTGTGGATGGGCATCTTCTCCATGAGTCTTCACATGGTCTTCCCTCTGTGAGGATCTTTTAATCTTCTTCTTATAGAGACACCAGTCATAATGGATCAGGGCCCATCCACAAGGACATCATTTCACCTTTACGTATCAATATTTGCCCATCAGTTGTAACAAATTGATCCACAGATGCAAGATGTTAATAATAAGGCAAACTGTGAGTGGCAGGGAGAGGAGATATATGGGAATTCTCTGTACTTTACATTCAAATTTTCTTCAAGCCTATGACTTTTTAAAAATAGGCCCTATTAATTTAAAAAAAAAAAGAAAAAAAAGGACACCTGGGTGACTCAGTCACTTAAACATCCTACTTGGGACTTCGGCTCAGGTCATGATCTCAGAATCATGAAATGGAGCCCCGCATCAAGCTCTGCACTCAGCAGGGAGTCTTCTTGGGATTCTCTCTCTCCCTCTCCCTCCACCTTTCCCCCTCACTAAAATAAATAAATGAATCTTAAAAAAAAAAAAAACGAAAGAAAGAAAACACTGGTGGTAGCATCTGTTTTTTGCTCCAAACTCATTTGCACTATTTGACATTTATTTTTGAAGTCTTTTTAAAATGAGGAAATAGAACAGAAATGCAGAAAAATCCATAAAACACATATGCCTGTTGAATGTGACAAACGAATCATGACAAAGCAGACAACACTACAAGCACGTTTTGTAACTTTACATTAAAAATATAGTACCGTAGGTGTGATTTTTATAACTTGCTGGGAAGGCAGTGTGGTATGATCCTTAAGAACATGGAAATCGGGGATCCCTGGGTGGCGCAGCGGTTTGGTGCCTGCCTTTGGCCCAGGGCGCGATCCTGGAGACCCAGGATCGAATCCCACGTCAGGCTCTCGGTGCATGGAGCCTGCTTCTCCCTCTGCCTATGTCTCTGCCTCTCTCTCTCTCTCTGTGTGACTATCATAAATAAATAAAAATTAAAAAAAAAAAAAAAAAAGAACATGGAAATCTGGGCAGTCCCAGTGACCCAGTGGTTTAGTGCCACCTTCGGCCTGGGGTGTGATCCTGGAGACCCGGGATCGAGTCCCACGTCAGGCTCCCTGCACCGGGCCTGCTTCTCCCTCTGCCTGTCTCTCTCTTTCTCTGCCTGTCTTTCTCGTTCTTTCAAAAATAACATGGAAATCTGGGGTGGGGGATGGGGTAACTGGGTGATGTAATGAGCACTGAGTATTATATAAGAATGATGAATCCCTGAACTGTACCTCTGAAATTAATAATACACTATATGTTAATTAATTGAATTTAAATTAAAAACAGAAAATAAGCAAACAAAAACCCTCAAAAAACAAAAGAACATGGAAATCTCTTGTCTGCTATTTATTCACTAGGGGGCCCCAGGTTGTTTTGAGATAAATGAAATAATAAGTCCCCATTTTACAGATGGATAAACTGAGGTGTGAAAGTTAAAACACCCGGTCAATGTCACAGATAGAAAGTGGTGAGAATCAGACTTTGATCCCACCATCTCAGTCTTAATCACTACATAGATGTTTTGGTGGTTGCAGGAGAGTCGTTCAGCTCTCTACCCACGAGTGTATGCATAGTCTTTCTTATTTCAAAATACAGAATCCAAGGGCATCTGGTGGCTTCATCATTTAAGCGTCTGCCTTCAGCTCAGGTCATGATCTTGGGGTCCTGGATCGAGCCCCGCATTGGGTTCCCTGCTCAGGGGGGTCTGCTTCTCCCTCTGCCCTTAACCCCACTCATGTTTTCTCTCACTCACTCTCTATCTCTCAAATAAATAGTCTTTAAAAAAATATATGGAATCCATCACAGCCTTGGAAATTAATGGTGTGGAAAAACTATCCCAACAATGTTGCCAGGAGGACACAGCAGATTCCAAAGTTGGGTATTCAGAATAGTCACAATTCTGAAAAAGCAGAGCAGATATCTATTCTGTAGGGAACAATGACCAGAATGAAAGCCATAAAAACACCAGCATTGGTGAGCTTTTGAACAACATTTTTTGTTCTTATGTGGCTTTTTCTGAAAACATTCTCAAGTTGTCTATAATGAGCATGTATTCCTTTGGCAATCAGGAAAAAATGTATTTTTTAAAGATTTATTTATTTATTTGAAAGAGAGGAAGGAAGGGAGAGAGACAGAGTCTTAAGCAGAGTCCATACTGAGTGCAGAGCTGGATGTGGGGCTCGATCCCACCACCCTGAGATCAGCACCTGAGCTGAAACCAACTTGACCTGAGCCAAAACCACTTGACCGACTGCCACCCAGGTGCCCCAGGGGAAAAAAAACAGTTTTTTTTTTAAAGCAATTCATTATTTTTATTTATTTTTTAAAGGTTTTATTTATTTATTCATAAGAGACAAAGAGGCTGAGAGAGAAGCAGGCTCCCTGTGGGGAGCCTGATGCGGGACTCGATTCCAGGACCCTGGGATCATGACCTGAGCCAAAGGCAGATGCTCAACCACTGAACCACCCAGGTGCCCGGAAAAAAAAAAAAAATATATATATATATATTTTTTTTTAATTTTTATTTATTTATGATAGTCACAGAGAGAGAGAGAGGCAGAGACACAGGCAGAGGGAGAAGCAGGCTCCATGCACCGGGAGCCTGACGTGGGATTCGATCCCGGGTCTCCAGGATCGCGCTCTGGGGCAAAGGCAGGCGCTAAACCGCTGCGCCACCCAGGGATCCCAATGTTTTTAAGAAAATGGAAGGATGTTGCAATTTTATTTATTATTTTTATTTTATTTATGATAGTCACAGAGAGAGAGAGAGAGAGGCAGAGACACAGGCAGAGGGAGAAGCAGGCTCCATGCACCGGGAGCCCGATGTGGGATTCGATCCCGGGTCTCCAGGATCGCGCCCCGGGCCAAAGGCAGGCGCCAAACCACTGCGCCACCCAGGGATCCCAGATGTTGCAATTTTAAAAGGAGACCCCAGGGGGACCCAAGGACAGGTGCCCAGGCTGAATGACAGTGCCGCCTTCCACCAGAACCTCTGCATTCTTTTTTTTTTTTTTTTTTTTAGGACCTCTGCATTCTTGGAAGGGTTTTCTCATCGTCTCCGTGGATGCTCCTTGCTGAGTCTGGTGGGGATATCAGAAACCACGATCTCCTCTCTGACCATAGGAGTGAGAGAGAATTTGCAGAAACAAAAAACAGCTCTGGCCCGAAACTTAGCCATGATCTCAGGGGTCATGGAAAACAATCCCACCCAGCATTGGAATTCCCTCTGCAGGCTGCATGCCAACTGTTTTTCTGTCGTTCTCTCTTAAAAGATCTGAGAGTTGGTGTGTACATTTCTTGGAGTCCTTACTCTCTGCCGACGTTTAACAAATGGTTGGGGATCTCCCCTTCCACCTTTGGGGATACATGCTCTTGTTCTGCCCATTTTATAGTTGACAATCCGGAGGCCGGGAGGGGGTAGCCTTGTGTTCCAGGCCACGCTAGTGAGGTTTGAAGGCTGTCTTCTGAGTCCAAAGTCAGAGCTTCTTCATAATGGGTGGCATCATGCTAAGTCATTCAACTTTTCATTCAATGAGCATCCATTGCATGCCCAGTGCATGCCAACCGCTGCCCAACACAAAACAGTCTCTGTCTCTCCCATCACAAACTGAGATTCTTGAGAGATCCAGATGTGCAAACAGACAATGACAATATTGGAGCTGGCTCTTTTTCTGAGAACATGGGATGACGGGGATCTCACTATCTGACAAAGCAACTTGGTCATCATCGGTGGATGCCACTCTGAACCCCATATTCCTTGAGCCAGAAAGTGCGCAGGTGTCCATGAGCTAAAGGGGACTCTGACCCTGAAGCTGTCCCATTTGGAAGTCTGGCCTTACATCTGGATTGTTGTCTCCTCCTCTCGGGCTGGGCTTCTGGAGTCTGCCCGGGGTGGCCTCTGACCCTTCATCCTCATCCCTCGAGGCATCACCTGACACCTTTATGTGTTTAATATGGACAGATGTAGAAGTTGGCACCAATGCCTAGCTTCTATTATTAAAAAAACAAAATAAGGGGCGCCTGGGTGGCTCAGTTGGTTAAGTGTCCAACTCTCGATTTCGGCTCAGGTCATGATCTAGGGGATCAGGCATTGAGGCCCACGTAGGTCTCTGTGCTACTGAGCATGGAGCCTGCTTGGGATTCTTTCTCTCTCTGTGCCCCTCCCCCACTTGCTCGCTCTAAAAAAAAAAAAAAAAAGATTTTAAAAACAAAACCAAACAAAATGAAGTCTGGCCATTTTTCATCACAAAAGTAGGCTGTACCTTGATGTCACTGATATGAAATACCTAAAATAGGCAGGCTTACAGAGACAGAGGTAGAATAAAGTTCACGGGGCTGGCTGGGTTGTACAGAGAATGGGAAATTTTTGCTTAATGGGTGCAGAACTTCTACTTGGGGCAATGAAAAATTTTGGAAATAGGGGTATGGTGTCACAGCATAGTGACTGTAATTAACCGCTCTGGCTGCACACTTAAAATTAGTTAAAATGACCAATTTTATATTATATATATTTTACTACAATTTTAAAAAAGTATTAGGAAAAGTAATGCCAGGGACTTCCAGGGACGTCTGAGTGGCTCAGCAGTTGAGCCTGTGGCTCAGGGCATGACCCAGGGTCCCAGGATCGAGTCCCACATCGGGCTCCCTACATGGAGCCTGCTTCTCCCTCTGCCTGTGTCTCTGCCTCTCTCTCTCTGTGTCTCTCATGAATAAATCAATAAAATCTTAAAAAAAAAAAAAAGGAGAGCAACCCATGCTTAGTGTAAAAACATGCAAACATTGTAAAAATTGATTGCAGCCTAGAAAAAGTCCCTGTAAATCCCACATATTCCTCCAGATTTTTCTACTTTACATTAACCTTTATAACTTATTATTTTAAACAACCTGGGTCCTCCTCTTCATGCCCCACCCTCACAATCGCTTAAGTTTTCCTGTCTGCTTTGTTCAGTGCTTGGTACACAGTAGGAGCTCAAAAAAGACCCACCAACTATTGGAGCGTCCATGAGGTGAGAAAACCCTTGTGTTTGCAGTCTGGAGATCTGGGCGCCTGCCCTGGTTCTGCTTCTCACTGGCTCTGGGACCGTGATTCATTGCTTGGCCTCAGGCTACCTGAATCTTCTCTGCAAAATGGGCTCAAGAAGTGATTTCACTTGAGGGCGTGGCTGAAATCTCTCATCTGCTGCTGGAAGGAATGTACTGTTACACTTTGGAAAACAGTCCTGCAGTTCCTCAAAGGGTTAAGCAGAGAATTACCATAGGACCCATCTGGATATGCACCCAAGAGAAATGGAAATGTATAGCCACACAAATACTAGACCTGAATATTCACAGCAGCGTTATTCATAACCATCAAAAGGTGGAAACAACCCAGGGTGGGTTAACAACTCAGCCTGGGTAGTTCAGTGGGTTAAGTGTCCGACACTTGGTTTTGGCTCATGTCATGATCCTGGGGTCTAGGGATCAAGCTTGCATTGGGCTCTCTCTCTCTCTCAAATAAATAAATATATCTTTTTTTTAAAAAGTGGAAACAACCAAAATGTCCCTCCACGGATGAACAGATAAGCAAACTGTGTTAGATGAAGAGGATGGAACATTCCATCATGAAGAGGATGTACATTCCTCATGTACAATGAGGAAGAATTTTGAAAACATTAGACTAGGTGAAAGGAGTCAGACACAGAAGACCACCTATTACATGATTCTTTTTTTTTTTTAATTTTTATTTATTTATGATAGTCACACACAGAGAGAGAGGCAGACATAGGTAGAGGGAGAAGCAGGCTCCATGCACCCGGAGCCCGACGTGGGACTCGATCCCGGGTCTCCAGGATCGCGCCCTAGGCCAAAGGCAGGCGCCAAACCGCTGCACCACCCAGGGATCTCACATGATTCTAATCATACCGAGTCCAGAATCGTGGGTCAGAAGTTGGTTAGGGCTCAGGGGACAGGGCGTAGGGGAATGACAGCTAATGTGTGCAGGGTATTTTTTTTTTTAAGATTTTATTTATTTATTTGACAAAGAGAGAGCACAAGTAGGTGGAGCAGCAGGCAGAGGGAGAGGGAGAACCAGGGTCCCAGGATCGTGGAGCAGGGAGCCTGACATGGGGCTCAATCCCAGAACCCTGAGACCATGACCTGAGCCCAAGGCAAAGGCCCAAGTGGCTGAGCCACCCAGGTGCCCCCTTGCTGGATGTCTTTTTAAGGTGAGGAAAATATTTGCCAATTGACCATGACGAAAATTGCACACATCTGTGAGTAGTTGAAAAACCATTGAATGCTACACTTTATTTTTTCTATTTTTTTAAAGATTTTATTCATTTATTCATGAGAGACACACACACACAGAGAGAGAGAGAGAGAGACATAGGCAGAGGGAGAAGCAGGCTCCATGCAGGAAGCCCGATGCGGGACTCGATCCCAGGACCCCGGGATCACGACCTGAACTAAAGGCAGACGCTCAACCACTGAGCCACCCAGGTGTCCCCGAATGATACACCTTAAATGGGCATTGGTGGTATGTGGATTATATCTCAGTAAGGCTATTTTTAAAAGGTAATGCTTCAAAAAAAATAAAAAATAAAAAAAAATAAAAAAATAAAAGGTAATGCTTTTTGCTTCCGAGTTGGGGGTGAGGAGAGGCTACAGGCTGAAGACAGCCAAAGTCAGCTGTCCATCTTCAGGAATAAATCAGAAAGACCCACGAAGGAGGAGACTCCCCAAGGCACCCAGCGCCTGCAGCTCAGCCCAGATGGCTGAGGTCAGAGCCGCCCAGCCTTGAGCTAGTAACCATTTCCTTTGTGGATGTGAAGAAATGGGCTGTGACCTTACTTTGTGGCCTGAAACCGCAGATGAGGTTCCTGTGGTGGGATTTCCCCTCCCACATCGGAAGCTGATCCTTGTGGGTTTTGGGGCAAACGTGGTGGCTTCTGGGGCTCTGAAGTATAGAGCCTGCAGACGACACTGCCTCCTCTGCACGGCTGGCGCTGGTCCCTCAATCCCAGTTGCCTGAGACTGCACCCATGCCATCTTCTGTACCCTGGGATGGTTTTGTCTTAATGTGACCTTGTTTTAACTTAATTACCTCTTTAAGGAACCTATCTCCAAATACAGTCCCATTCTGAGTTACTGGTGAGTAGGCTTCAACATACGAATTTGGGGTGACAAAAGTCAGTCTGTAGAAGGAAGTGAGACCCAAAAGGAAGGCAGCCAGTAGGGAGGTAGCTTAAGGCAGGTTAGCCCCACAGGCAACTGGGGGCCCAGTCCCCCTGGAGGCCTCTGGGACATAGCATAGGACAGGCACTCAGTCATCCCACCTTCGGGCAAGGGAGCTGGGGTGTCTATCCACCACCATGTTGGCTGAAGGCCACTCCCAAGGGCATTAATTTTTAGACACTTCTCCCCTGTTCTGTGCAGCCTCTTAAGAAAACTCCCCAACAAAGTCATCTGGATATTGGAGTCATGTCTGCCAGGATTTCAAAGGCAAGGTCCACATCCACCATGCTCCTGTTCATCCCTCAGCCTTCCACGTCACCTCCACAGGGAGCCTTCATTGATCCCTCACCTTTTTTAAGTGCTTATCATACCCAGGCTTGTCTGATCCTGGGCTGAGTTCTTAAACCTGTCCAAAAGTTGTCCTCAAGGTCACATCAAGTGACCTTCTCTAGGTTTCTGTTTCTCGGTCTGGAAAATGGGCTTGGCGGACCAATGGGAGAATGAAGCCAGCTACGTTCACAGCATGGGGCCCAGACTAGGCTGGAGCTGCCTGGGTGGGATCCCAGGTCAACCCCACCACCCACTGCAGAATTTCCAGTTTTCATCTCAAAAGTGGACAAATCAAAACAAGAAAACAAACAAAAAATACCATGTGTGCTCCAGCCAAATCGATGCCCCGATTTCCTGAATGTCTCTCCTCTGGGCCTCTGCTCATGCTGTTCCCACTGCCTGGAAAGCTGTTCACCTGCCTGCCGCCGGCCTGATCTTTAGGTCTCAGCTTGGGAGCCTGCTCCTCGGAGAGGCCCTCCGGCTGGGTTGGACACGACCTCAGGGCTCCCCCAGTGCCTGGGAGCCCCCATGACCGTCCTGATCGTCATCGTCCTCAGCTGTCCTGCTAGTAGACTTCAAGCCTGCACAACACCCCTAAACTCCCTCCCGCTGCCCCTTTGTGTCAGCCCCTCCCCCCAGCCCCAGCCCAACACTGATCTGCTCTCCCACACTGGAGTCCTGTCTTTCTGAGAATGTTCTATAAATGGAATCATACAATATGTAGCCTTTCGAGTCTGGCCCCTTTCACTGCAGCATAAAGCATTTGAGCATAAAGCTTTGTGGCCTGTATCAATACTTTGTTCCTTTTTGTTACTGAAGAATATTCCATTGTACCCATGGGCTCCGGTTTGTTTCACATTCGCCCATTGAAGGACAATTGGGTTGTTTCCAGCTATTGGTGATTATGAATAAAGCTTCTATAAATAATCGTGTACAGGTTTTTATGTGAACATAGATTTTCATTTTCATTTCATTGTTTCTTTAAAAGATTTTATTTTTAAGCAGTCTCTATACCAACATAGGGCTGAAATAAAGAGTTGCACACTCCACCAACTGAGCAGGGCCAGGTGCTCCATAAATTCTCATTTTTATTTATTTTATTTTATTTTTTAAGTTTTATTTATTTATTCATGAGAGACACACAGAGAGAGGCAGAGACACAGGCAGAGGGAGACGCAGGCTCCATGCAGGGAGCCCGACGTGGGACTCGATCCCAGGACTCCAGGATCATGCCCTGAGCCAAAGGCGGTGCTAAACCGCTGAGCCACCCAGGGGTCCTGTCATTCTGTATTTGTCCAGACCCACAGATCATATGACACAGAAGATGTACCCTAATGGGGACTACCAGACTTCAGTGAATGATGACCTATCAGTTATAAAAATGTCCCTCACTAGAGTGAGATAATAATGGAGGAAACTGGGTGGGGCGTGGAGAATATATGGGAACTCTCTGTACTATCTGCTCAGTTTTCTGCAAACTGAAATTGCTTTTATAAAGAAAATCTATTGGGACGCCTGGGTGCCTCAGCAGTTGAGCATCTGCCTTTGGCTCAGGGTGTGATCCCAGAGTCCCTGGATCAAGTCCCACATCGGGCTCCCTGTGAGAAGCCTGCTTTCCCCTCTGCCTATGTCTCTGCCTCTGTCTGTGTCTCTCATGAAAAACGAAATAAAATCTTTAAAAAAAGAAAATCTATTGGGATGCCCGGGTGGCTCAGTCAGTTGGGCATCTGACTCTTGATTTCAGCTCAGGTCATGATCTCAGGGTTATGAGATCGAGCCCTGCGTTGGGCTCTGCGCTGGGAGTGGAGCCTGTGTCAGATTCTCTCTCTGCCCTTCTCCCTCTGCCCCTACCCCCTAAATAAATAAAGTCAGTCTATTAATTTAAAAAAGAGTGTCTTTCCTGCCCTCTACCCCAGCCTCACCAGTTTCTTGGAATTTTTTTGAAGAGAATATCTAGAAAAACCAGGCAAATACGGATATATACATTTTCCCTTAATATTTGATACCCAAGGCAGCTTTCTGTACACCCCAATCTGCACCTTGCTTCTCATTCCAGACCATTCCATGCGCTGCATATATGCCCTCCTCATTGTTTCTTTCGTTGAAATAGGAGTCTCACGCTTGGCACAGCAGTACAGTATTCCACTCCACACAGGCAGCGGGACCAGCACCATATGGATCGTTATTTCCAACCTTGGTTGTTAGGTTGACTCTGTTTAGTCACGACTGTCCTCAGCATTTTCCACATAAGGATTAGATTTCTAGAAAGGGACTTGCTGGGTTCACAGGTTTGTATAATTTTGAAATATCCGTCTGATTTGTCCTCCATTTGATATTTACCTAAGGGCATCTCTGTCAGTGACGGACATGAGAGTTGGATCTTCCTGAAACAAGGAAGATCTGCACCCCTCCATGGCTCCCCACTGTCCTAAGGGCTATGCCGGGCTCCCGCTGGGAGGCCTTAGAGACCCACCACCCTCTCCCCCATGTCCTCCACGCAGGTGAATTCTACTTCTCCCCTCGGTGTTTGCTTTGCTGGTCCCTCTGCCTGAAACTACCTCTCTCCCTAACTCAGCCTGGCCAATAGCTACTTGACATCACCTCCAGCATTGACATCACCTCCTTCCAGAAGTTCCCTGTGCCTGGCATACAGCAGGCACTCAGTAAATGCTGCTGGAGCAAATGAATGGATGAAGGAAGGGAAAGGAGAGAGGGCTGGTTTATGGAGCAGCTGAGGGAGTCTATAGGCCCCAGGGAGGAGCATGGTTCCCTCCTGGGGCAGTGGGGAGCCACAGCAGGCTCTGAGCAGGAGAAAAGCATGCTGAAAAATGTCTCTTATTTGCAGAGGCACCTTTTTTGTGCCCTGGGCCCTTATCAGCAGAAGTTTGTAAGTTCATAAAATCAAACACGTAGGATGGTGAAGGAAACCCATTAGAAACCCATTGCATTGGGATACAGTTATCAAAATCTGTTTTAATTGTGATGCAATGTGGGCATCTTTCAACATATTAAGTAGGAAGGCCCAGCGCAGCCCTAATGACTGTCATCAGCAGAAGCAGGGGGAGAGTGAGCAATGCAAGTTTTTCCTTCTAAGTCCATAAAGCTCCTGAATTCCATTTGCAAACCCCTTGGGCGTCTGGGGACCCCGGTGAAAACCCCCGGATGCTGGGATGCCGTAAGGGCCCCTGGAAAGTGAACAAACTTGATAAAGGTGTCATTGACAGGGACAGGAGTGATTTCCAGGGATGATGGAAAGGGCATCCAGACAGACGAGCATCTGGCGGCTGGGCCATCTGTTCAAAGAAAAACAGGAAGACTGTCCCCTGCCCCTCTGGCCTCTCTGGGCCCAGCCTTTGTCTTCATGACTTTAACTCCCAAAGGCAGGCCTGGAGCCCCTGAGTCGGCTTCCAACTTCCTTCCCAGCTCCGGAAGCAGCAGGAAAAACAGTCTGACAAGGCAGCATCTTCCAGGCTGTGTGCTCTCCTGACAGCACTTCACGCTTCCCCACCGCAGCCCCACAGGGCCAGCTCTGAGGGTAACATCCCATTTCACAGATGAGGAGCCCAACGGCCAGAGAGGCCCCAGGTCACCCAGCCTGGCTGTGGCCAAGCAGGGACTGGGAGTCAGGCCTCTTTGGATTCTAAGTCCTGCCTCTGGGCATTCCTGCTCTGAGTTCACCACCTACCTCAAGACATTCATTCATTCATTCATTCATTCATTCATTCATTCAAGTGATTCACCAAGTTGCCAAAATCATCTGAAGAGATTAGGGGAGAGATTTCCCTAAACACAACAGACCCAGGTTCGAGTTTTACGACTCACAAGTGTGGTTTGAGGTGGGTGGCTGCTTTTTGCAGCCTCAGTTTCCTGCACCTGTAGGTTGATGACCTGGGGTAATGAGACATCCCCCTCACCCCCACCCCCCACCAGGGGCTTAATTGGAGCCTGCACACAGCAGGTGCTCAGGAGATGCCTGCTGAGTAGATGGCCTTTGCATCCTGCTCCCACCACCTAGCCTTACCTCCGTACTACCCCCACTTCCACTACCTCTCCTTGTGGCAAGAGGGTTCCCTGCTCCCTGGTAGTAGGTTAGTAGAGCTGAGGGCAGGGCAAGTGTCCTGAGCGGGCTGATCCTGCCATTTCTGCCATCGGCACAAGGGGGCAGTGGGTGCCCACAGTCAGCTTTCCTCTACCGGCCCCCAGCACCCCTCACTCCATTTGGGAAGTTGAGACTTTGATGCCCCTGCCATCAGGTTGCCTTTTCCCACCACACTAGGGGACAGTGAGGTATCATGGTTCCCTGACCACTGGACTCCTGCACCACTCTGCCTCGTTCATTCTCTCATTGAGCACCTACTATATGCACACCCCTAGGAGGGGCACTGGGGACACAGCAATGAACAAGGCAGAGAAAATTCCTTGTGCTCATGGAGCTGGCATCTGAGTGGGAGAGTTGGACACCATGGAACCAGGCAGTTACAACCCCAGCTGTAGTGGGGAACCTCGGAGGCTGGAGGCAGGAGGGCCTAGAGGAGCCCTTGAGCTGCTTGGGCAGGGGAGGGAGACAGTCAAGGAAGGCTTCCAAGAAGCATGAGACCTAAGAATGAATAGAGGTATGTTCAGGTAAAGAGCAGGGGAACCAGTGTTCCAGGCCAAGGGGATGGCCTGTGCCAAGGTCCGGAGGGAGCTGCCCCCACAAAGAAAGATAGGAAAGGACACTGTAATGCTGCATGGATTCAGATGGTGAGGTCCTGGAACAAGGACTGAGCAGCAGCTCAGGGGAATGGAGGAGAGAAAGGCCAGAAATAGATATTTGTGGAGTGCCAGCCCTGTGCTAGGTGCTGGGGACCCCTTGGAGATGGATTACTGGTCGCTTAGACCCAGTGTGATTACGGTTGTAATGTACCTACAGCACAGGTAGCTGTAGGCGGCAGAGATGCCCCAGCTGAGATTTAAGGGATGGAGAAGGGGTCAAACAGAGAGGAGTGAATGGAACAGCATTCCAGGGGGTGGGAACAGCAGGGGGCATTGGTGCAAAGACAGATGATCTTTGGGGCCACTCCATCACTCACACGGAGAGAGGTTCAGCCCCTGGTCATCTCCTTAGCCCCACTCGCAGCCAGCCCAGCCAGCTTCCACCGGGGCTGGGGCAGTCCCTCCTCCCTGGTACACAGGCACTGTCCCCATACCCTACATGTGTTCCTCACTGCAGCCAGAGGAGGCCAAAGTCCCCCGCCAAGCTTGGCCTCTGTTTGAGCAGCTGCCAGGATCACCCTCGCCCCGCCTGGCTGAGTCAGGCCTGGCGTGCCCTGCAGAGGAACTGCCCCACTGATCAGGTCTGGTAGGCACTGGGCCGGTAGCAGGCTCCAGGCAGCTGGGGCAGGGCCTTTACTTGGAAGGATCTTTGAAACAGCCTTTCTACCCAGACAGAGCTCAGAGTCACTGGGCTCATAGCCCCCAGCAGGCTCCTGGACGGAGGCAGATCCCGTGAAGGCCTGGACCTTGCTGCCCCCGGTGTCTGGGCTGCCACTTGACCACAAGTCCTCAGTGGAGGAGATGAGGAAATGGAGACTCAGAGAGGTTGAGAGATTGACCTTGAGTCCCACAGCCTGGCCTGGACTTGGACTCTGTTGGTATTTAGAAACAAAGCTTTCTGGGTCGGGCTCCCCCCGTAACAGGTCTGGAATCACAGATCTGATGCCCACTTGCCTGATTTCACCCTGCCTCTCTGGGCCTCCTTGTCAAAGTGGGGTGGTGATGGCACCCACATGTGGGAAGGGTAACAGCATGTGCGAAAAGGGAGCTGCGCTCTAGTGTTCAGAGGAGGTGGGCAGCTGGAGGGGGGTGGGGGGGAGGTGACCAGGGCAGATCATGCAGCACCTCGTGGGCCCCAGGTGAGGACTTTGGCTTTTACCCTGAATGAGGTGGGAGCCGTGGAGGATTTTAAGCAGAGGAGGGATGTGACCTGATTCAGGTGTTCCCCGTCTCTTTCTGGACACTGGAGGGAAAACAAACTGAGAGGGCTGAGGGCAGGAGCCAGGAGACCAGGTCTGAAGGTGTCTGGGCTGGAAGGAGGCAGAGCAGAGGGGAGAAACCCACCGATCTTTGCTTATCTCCATGTTTCTTGCCCAGCCTGGCTCTCAGAAGCCCAAAGGCGAGGCAGGGACTTTAGCCCAGGAGGCTGCTGGTTGGGGTGAGGGTGACATGGGGTGAGGCACAGCACAGTGATGGGCGGGGTTACACCTGGAGACTCCCAGGTCAAAGTGGCTGGACCACTCAGGCGAGTGCCAGTGTGTGGGCTACAGACAGATACACATGTCACCTGCCAGGCTGGGAACAGCCCTGCTGTGCCCTTAAGAGCTTGGGGCTGAGTGGCAGGGTTAAGGGTTTCCCCGAAATCCAAGCCTCCCTCCGCTGGGCTCAGCATCTGACACTGCTCCACTTTGCCTAGTTGGGGCAAGTTCCTCTGCTTCTCTGGGGCTCAGTTTCCTCACATGTAAAAGGGAGGATAATGCTAACATCCATATGTGGGAAAAGGAGCAGCACATGCAAAAGCCCTAAGGAAGGGACGCCTGGGTGACTCAGTGGTTGAGCATCTGCCTTCGGCTCAGGGCCTGATCCCGGAGCTCTGGGATCGAGTCCCGAATCCGGCTCCCAAGAGGGAGAGCCTGCTTCTCCCTTTACCTCTCTCTCTCTGTGTCTCTCATGAATAAATAAATAAAATCTTAAAAAAAAAAAAAAAAAAAGCCCTAAGGAAGAGCCGGGCCGTCCTATTATTCAGCCCCCGATTCTGCCTAGGACATTTTCTGACCAGGGCTGGAAGGGCCATCAGGAGGAGGAACCTGCCCATGTAAAGGCTTAGGGGTGAGCAAGGGGTTGGCACATCCAGAACAGGAGTGGGGGCTGGAGAATTCTCTAGACTGCTGCCCGGGAGCTGGGAGAGGGGGGGCCACTGGGGAGAGATTTGAGACCACAAGTAAACCAAGACATCCCCACTTTCTCCAGTGGAGGCACTCAAGCATCTCCAGCCCAGCTGGACCCCTTTGCTTCCCTCCTCCTGGACTGGGGCACATCCCCAGTAGCCTCGGAGACCCCCGTGATCACTCAGGCCTGGGCAAGCGTCTGATCACCTCTGTGCCTCAGTCCACCCATCTGTAAAATGGGGAAACGATGGTTCCTTCTGCACCTGTGAATTGCAGGGCCATGCTTCATAAACGCTCGAGATTATACTTATTACGGATGATTGCGGGGGTTAATCAGAGGGCAGAAGGAGCATCCCCCGGAGTCTGACACCCCCGGCCTCGGTCCTGGCGCCTCCCCTCCCCTGCCCCCTCCGGAGCCTCAGTTTCCCCGGCCCCCCTCCCCTCTCCCCTCCGGAGCCTCAGTTTCCCCGGCCCCCCTCCCCTCTCCCCTCCGGAGCCTCAGTTTCCCCGGCCCCCCTCCCCTGTCCCCTCCGGAGCCTCAGTTTCCCCGGCTCCCCTCCCCGGCCCCCCTCCGGAGCCTCAGTTTCCCCGGCCCCCCTCCCCTCTCCCCTCCGGAGCCTCAGTTTCCCCGGCTCCCCTCCCCGGCCCCCCTCCGGAGCCTCAGTTTCCCCCCCTCACCCCAGGGGCGCGGAGGCAGCCCGGGGCCCCCGCGCCCCTCCGGCCGGCAGGGGCAGCACGGAGCCGCCCCGCACACCCGGAAGGGCCCCGCCTCCGGCCCCGGCCTCCGCCCCGGCCCCGCCCAGCCCGGGCGGCCCAGAGCCGGGAGGCGGCGGCGGCGGCGACCACGGCGGGGACGGTGCGCGCGGCGGCGGCGGGGGGACGCGCGCGGCTCCATGGCGGCCGCCGAGCGCCGCGCCTTCGCGCACAAGATCAACAGGTAGCGCGGCTCCGGGCCCCTCCCGCGCCCGCACGTGTCCGGGCCCCGCCCCGGGGCGGCCCGGCCCCCCCCCCCACCGGCGCCCCGCACTCCAGCCCCCTCGCCCGCGCGGGGCGGCCGCTTCCTCCGGCGGGGGTCGGGGGGCGGGGGCGGGGGCGGGGGCGCGGCGGGGCGGCGGGTGCGATGGCGGCGGAGCCGAAGTCCGCCCCGGGCGCCGGGGGGACGCGCGGGGGCGTGTCCGGGGGCCTTCCTGGAGGAGGCGGCGCCGGGGGAGCGGGTGCCCGGAGCGCCCCGCGTCGCACTGCATCTCCGGGTCCTTCCCGGGGCCCCGAGCCCGGGGCGTGCGAGCGGGAAGGGCCGGTGCCACCCCCCTCCCGCCGGGCGCCGGATGCGGGAACGCGGAGGGTGCCCTCGGAGGAGGCCCTGGAGGCCCCTCGGGAAGGTCCCCCCTCGCCAGGGGCCCGTGCCCAGCTGTCTGGGGAGCAGGGGACAGCTGTGGCGGGCCCCCCGCCCCCAGCCCAGCTTCAGGCTCTCCCGGCACCGGCTGGACGCTCTGGAGAAGGTCGGGTGATTGAATGGACCGAGTGGGGGCTGGGGACCCAACCAGCTGGTGGGCAGACGGGGGAGGGGACAGGCGCCAGGCGCTGGGGGATCCATTTCCGTGGCCGCTGGAGATTGTAAGACTCAGCCTGGGAGGGGGAGGTCACACTAGGGCTGAAGAGCCTCTCCCCCTCTTTGCCTCCTTAGCCCGGCAGAGTCTGCCCAGGGGTCCTCTCCTCGGGGCACCTGTGCTGGCCAGGCTCAAGTGAAAGAGCACCCGTGGGTCCAGAGCTGGCCTGGTGGAGACACAAGAAAAGATCCCACCCTTGGGGGCAGATACAAAGGGGTGGACAGAGGAGTAGCACACTAAAGTAGATTATATATATATATATATATATATTTTTTTTTTTTTAATTTTTATTTATTTATGATAGTCACAGAGAGAGAGAGAGAGGCAGAGACACAGGCAGAGGGAGAAGCAGGCTCCATGCTCCGGGAGCCCGACGTGGGATTCGATCCCGGGTCTCCAGGATCGCGCCTTGGGCCAAAGGCAGGCGCCAAACCGCTGCGCCACCCAGGGATCCCTAAAGTAGATTATATATTAATGATAAGCGCCAATGCTCAAGGGCCGGAAAGGAGGTGGCGAGGATGGGGACCATTATAGATACAGGAGACAGATCAGGAAAGCCCAGATAATAAGGTGACACTTGAGCAAAGTTTTGAAGGAGGTGAGGGAGGCATCCATGTCGTATGGGGGGAAAAAGCAATCCAAACACAGGGAAAGGCAAGTGCAAAGGCCCTGAGGCAGAAGCAGGCAGAGTGTATTTACAGATGATCTGAGGAGGCCGGCCAGTCTGGAGCAGATGGTGCGGGGTCTTGTGGGTTGTGCGGAGGACTTTAACTTGTAACCTGAGTGAGGTGGGAGCCATGAAGAGTTCTGAACATAGGGGATGTGACCATGTGTCTGGAGCATTGTGGCCAGGCACTTTTTATGTTCTGTTATCTTTATGTCCCCCGATTGGTCTCTCTCTGTCTTGGACCTTTGGCATCTTTTCTTTGACACAGTCTCTGTGTCCCTGGGCCCTGGCTTCCACTCCAGTAAAAAAAAAGAGAGATCTTGGGTCCTGCCCTGGGGAACGGATAACTACAGAGCCCAGGGTAAGAAGAGCAGAGAATGATCCTGGGGCCCCAGCGAACCACAAGCAAATGGCTCAAGTCTCCCAGCCATCCCCTGCCAGGGCCTCCGGAGCAGCCTAGTGGACATCCAGGTGTCTACATGCTTGGATCTAGGCCTGTATTCATCTTTTCAATCATTTAGTCATTCATGCCACAATGCCATATTGACCCAAATATTAAACAGTCCCCCAGTTTCTTAATGAACAGATTCTTTAAAAAAAACATTTTGGGGGGACAGCTTAAAAACTACAAAGTCTTATTCATAAATAACATGGACAGACATTACTGTGTGCAGTAGAACTTGTCCATTTTTTTTTTCACTTGTACTCTTTAAAATAAACCCAATCTGGATGGTGATAATGGCCAGCGTGTATAATATGTTTACAGCATGCTGGTCCCCATCGGGAATGCCACTCGTTTAATTGTCGCCAGAGCCTGTTGACATAGGTGTAACTGTAGAAAGCTGGACTCTACAGTGGTTAGGTCACTGTTGGATGTCTCTTCTGGGGAGGTGAGCCCGGTGTGTATGGGGGTGGGGTGGCCTCAGTGTTCAGAACAATCTCAGAAACCTTGTCTCTTGCTGTCCTCATATATCCCCCATTCTTCCCCGTGTCTGGTAGCAGCATTTTTATTCGACCCCCCAGCTGTCTGATGCGGGGCAGGTGGCATTTCTTACTTAGGGATCCTGGGATCGAGCCCTACATTGGGCTCCCTGGTCAGCAGGGAGCCTACTTCTCCTTCTCCCTCTGCAGCTTCCCCTGCTCGTGCTCTCTCTCTCTCTCTCTCTCTCTTTCTCTCAAATCTTACACAAATATGATAAATAAATAAAAGCTTTTAAAAAGAAATCCAACAACAACAACAAAACAACAAATGGCAAGGAAAAAGTCTCTTGGGTCAAGACAAAGTCTCTATCTCCAGGGCCACCCGACCCAGCCGCCCCTCTTGATCCTGCACCTAGTTCTGTCCCTCAGGGAACTGCCATGCTGAGGGTGGCTCCCATCCCTTCCTCACTTGCGTGATGGTTTCTCCAGCCGAGCTGGCTCCCTCGGCGCCATGGGCTACTTTTGCCCATTTAGAACGTCTTATCAGTGGAGTCATGTGTGATGTCAAGGCCTGTGTGCCCAGTCTCTCATCCAACATGTCAGGAGAAGGGCTCACCTGTGCCATTGCCTGCGGTCTGCGCATCCTTTTTCGTTGCTGCATACTATTCCTCCCGTCGGCACGCTCCAACTTTGGCCAAGGAACGTGTGCGTCTTTTTATTTTGGGGTTGTCATGACCAGGGCTGCAGTGAACATTCTCAGCCGTGTCTTTCCTCCTGAGTATCTGCGCCTCTAAGTGGAATTGCTGGATGGGCTTATCTTTAACTTTGCTTGAACATTACAGACGATTGTCCAAAGGGGTTCCCCCAGCAGCAGATGAGAGTTGCTATCGCTTCACATCCTCCCTGGCAGGCAGATTATTTATCTTTAGAATGTTGTGCGGGGGGCACCTGGGTGGCTCAGTTGGTTAAAGGTCTGCCTTCCGCTCAGGGTCCTGGGTTCAAGCCCCATGTTGGGCTCCCCGCTCAGTGGGGGACATGCTTCTCTTTCTCCCTCTGCATCTCCCCACTACTCGTGCTCTCTCTTTCACTTGATCTCTCTCTCTTTGAAATAAAAAAAAAAAGTTTTGACAGTCCAAGAGGGCTGGAATGATATATAATGGGGAATCTCTTTGTGGTTTTATATGGATTCATATTCTTTCCTTATTTTTCACCCAAGTGGGAGCACACAGCATCAGAGACTTATGCCATTCTCATTTCTGGTTTTATGGTCCTCCTCCCCTGTGAGAGTGGACTTCTGTTAATCCGACCAGCCCTGGGGTGAGGTCCACAGTCTCACAGAATTCCCACTGATGCCACTGCTTTATCTTTCCTCTCTCGGTGTCCCCATGGTGTCACGTACGATTGCTGATTCTCACCTTAGGAGGATTTGTCTCACCAGTAGCTATAACTCCCCACCTGATCTTTGCAGTTTCTCTCGTTGCAATCCTGAGATTCCCTTTCCGAGGAAAACTAGTATATTCAGCTCAACATTTTGCCTCCTTTTAAAAAATGTGCCCCGTGGGGGTGTCTGAAGCAGATCAGATGCAGGTATGAGAAAGAGGAGCTGGGGATGACTCCCAGGTGTGGGTCCTGAGCACCCCTGAGGGCAAGGCTGCCCTTAGTGAGACAGGGCAGGTGGTGCGAGGGCAGGTTCTGGTCATGCTTCATTGCCTGCAGTCGTGCGAGGGAGGCAGGTGTCCCACAGAGTGGACCCAAGGTTTCCTATTTATGTGGTTCTGAAACCTGGAGATTGGATGGGACTCCCATAAGGGGGGTGAGCGTGGACATGGAAGAGGCAGGTTCTGGAGCCCCACTCCCCATCATGCGCAATGTGAAATACCCGGTGCTGGAGGGCACAGACTTTCACTCCTGGCCCACAGGGGTTTGATTCTGGGCTCCGTGACCCTGGATTCCTCATGACCCTCTCTGAGCCTCTCTCCCCTTTGCCATAAAAAGGAGAGCCAAAAATTCCAGTTTCCCAGGATCCTTTTAGGCCAACATAGTGACAGCAAGCCTTAATTGAGCACTTACTGTGCACCAAGCCTTATACTCGGAGCAGTTCAATAAGCTGTGGGTACTGTATTGAGCCCAGAGGTCTAGAGAGGGGATGTCACTCATCTGTGCTTGCCTAGGTCCACGTGCAGAGCCCTGTGACACAGGAAAGTGACTCCCATGGCCACAGTGCTGAGGACCTGGCCTTTGCCCACTCTGGGGACATCTCTCCAAGGCCAAAGACAAAATGAAGTGAGAGTCCCGGCCCTCCCTCCACCCCTCTCCCTTCTCTGGGGCAGCAGCTGCGGAACAGCTGGGACCAGGACATGGATGGCTGTGCCCTGTCCCGGCATGCCTCATAAATCATCCCCTGAGACCCTGTGTGCCCAGGCTTCTGGAAGAGGCGGCCCCAACTTTGGGGATTTGAGGACAAATACCTCGTTTGAACACCCTTTGAATTTCCTAGAACATCCTCCATCACCTCCCCGCTATGCCCCTAAAAATAGAAGCAGAGTTCTGGGACCATTGACAGAGAGTCCAGAGGCAGAGGGGTGAGGCCCCAGGTTGAATCAGGGTCATGGTCAAGTTTTGTTTGACCAACAAATCAGATTTGTTGGAAATCAGAGGCTTCCAGATGACCCCCGTTGGCCCCAGCCTTCCCCACCCTCACCTGTCTTCCCTGGACCCACCACACATGTCCATCTCGTCAGCGGCCCATGGGCCATGAGATTTGCAGTCAGCATAGTACCTTTTTTTGTGGGGGGAGGTACAACTTTTTATTATGAAAACTTCCAAGCAGACAGGAAAGTGGAAAATGGAAGGGAGTGAAGCCCAAACATCAAGGCAGTTGCCTTCTCAAATTTTTTAAAAAAGATTTTATTTATTTATTCGAGAGAGAGAGAGAGGCAGAGACACAGGCAGAGGGAGAAACAGGCTCCATGCAGGGAGCCTGATGTGGGACTCGATCCCGGGACTCCAGGATCACACTCTGGGGTGAAGTTGGCGCTAAACCGCTGAGCCACCTGGGCTGCCCTTGCCTTCTCAATTTTAAGAGGGATTGGGGCCCAGAAAGGGTATCCCACCTGCCCAAAGCCACACAGCTAAAATGTCCGGGGCTTCTCTTAGAACTGACACACAGTGGATTTAGGTAAATTGGACCAGGAGGGAAGTTGGGAGGGATTCAGTCCATCAAGAAAAATTTATTGGGTACCTACTGTGTGCGGGGCTGGTGCTGGGGCCTCTGTGGGCACCACACAGCTCTATTCCTGACTTCGTAGAGACTCTGGGGAGCAGGAGTTTCCATGCTTGGAGCACAGCACCCAACTATAGGGTCTTTGCACCTGCTGTACCTTTTGCCCAGAATCCCCTTCCCCAGGTGACTTGTGTCTCTCTCTCCTTCCCCTCCTTCCAAGCTCAGCTAAAGGAATTGAGTGCCTGGGGGTGCCAAGTCCCAGATTCCTGTGCTGGCCCCCTCTTCTGTGGGTCTTGCCCCATCACCCTCCTCCTGCCCGGCACGGGTGCAAGTGGCCCAGGAAGGCCACACACAGATCTTGGTTTCTAGATGTGCTCTATGAGTCACGCTGGTCTCTTAACACACACTCAGCCTGGCCTCTGACCCCCTGAGAATGAGGTACAGAGCACCCCCTGAATGCCAAGGCCCCTGTGCTCGGCTCCGCACAGCAGCCTTGTGAGGTCACTTCAAGTACAGAGGGGTAAACTGAGGCTCAGAGGCAGCAGTAACTCGTCCAAAGCCCCATAGCAAGGATGGGGCAGGGCACACATTCTGGAAGGGAGGCAGGGGGGTGGAGGTCCCCCAGACGAGGAGGCTGAGGCCAGGGACCAGGGAGGGGGCTGGCCAGCCAGGACTCAGACCCACTGTGGTGGGCACCAGGGACAATGAAGGGTCTGTGACCCTCATGCCTTGCCGGGAGCAAATCCTTCCATCTGTGCTTGGTGAGGGGTTGGAAGGGCCCCGCGTCCACCTTGGGGGGTCCCGGAGCCTCTATCAGCCCCAGCCCTGGGGTCCCTAGGGCTGTGGATTCTGAAGCCTCGGTTCTCCTGGTCCGTGGCCTGGGTTTTTCCCGTCCACAGCCTAGATTTTCTGCTCAGAGAATGAATTTATTGGCCTGAAGTGGAGTTCCCAGGGCCCCATGGCCCAAGTTTTCATGTCCTCAGTGGCCCCTTCCCTGCCTGAACAGGACGGTGGCTGCCGAGGTGCGGAAGCAGGTGTCCCGGGAACGCAGTGGCTCTCCCCACTCCAGCCGACGCAGCAGCACCTCCCTGGGGGTACGTGCTCGGGAGGTGCCCCCTCCAGGACCCTGCTCTCTCCCAGACGTGGGGTTCCCCTCTGCCCGGGCTTGGTCCTACACACCCCTCCCACTAGTGCCGCATCCTGGGTGGGACCGTCCCCATTCCTCTTTCCCTGCGAGTGGGGAGGGCAGCCCCCTCTCTGCAGCTGCTGAGGGGCTGCGGGGGCAACAGCAGCCCCGTGGGTGGTCCGCCTGATGTCACCCCACCTCCCTGCTGCTGGGACCACCCAGATGTGGGGGGGGATGGGAGGTACTTTCAGCTGCAGCTGAGAGGGAGTGGGGCCTGAGGAATTGTCTTTCTTTGCTGCAGCCAACATGCCTTTCCTTCCAGCATAACCCTGCCTCTCCAGGCACAGGGTGTGATTTCCGGCCTGGAAAGAGGGGCGGGCCAGGCCCTGCTGGGATGGGGTGGAGAGTCTGAGGTCACTGTCCTGCCTGGCTCCTCGCAGCTCCCACACTCTCCATGGCTCCCACCGCCCTCTGCCCTCTTACTCGGGCCCAAGCACAGCACTCACCCCTGGCTCTCAGCCCCCAGGGCAGGGGCCACAGGCACTTTGCTCCAACCTAGGTCCCACTGACTGAGGTCGTTGAGCCCTTGGACTTCGAAGATGTGCTCCTGAGCCGGCCACCAGACGCTGAGCCCGGGCCCCTCCGGGACCTGGCTGAGTTTCCCGTTGATGACCTGGAGCTCCTGCTACAGCCCCGGGAATCCCGGACCACAGAGCCCGGGATCCCCGAGGATGGGTAGGTTCAGCCACACGCACCCCCCACCCCATGTCTGTAACTCCAGCCTGCCTCCGTGCCCCTCATCAGCACCCACCTTTCATCAAGTTCCAACAGCCCCAAGTTCAACTGCTGGCTTGGCTGTGTGACCTTAGGCAAGTTACCTACCCTCTCTGAACTTCCATCTCCACGTCTCCAAAATGGGGAGAAGAGCAGGCCCCACTCTGCCCTGCCTCTGTTTACCCTCATTCTATTTTTTTTTCTTTAAGATTTTATTTATTTATTTATTTATTTATTTATTTATTTATTTATTTATGAGAGACAGAGAGAGAGGCAGAGACACAGGCAGAGGGAGAAGCAGGCTCCCTGTGGGGAGCCCGATGTGGGACTCAATCCCCGGATTTTGGGATCACGCCCTGAGCCGAAGGCAGACCTCAACCATTGAGCCACGTTGGCGTCCCTATCCTCTTTCTATTTTGTGCAGAAAGCTGGATGCCCAGGTGAGGGCCGCAGTGGAGATGTACACAGAGGATTGGATCATCGCCCACAGGAGGTGGGTCTGGCCCTGGGGGCAGCTCAGGGCAGAGGGCAAGAGGCCAAGTCTGAGCCCAGAAGAGCCCACTGGGCCGGTCCTCCTGTTTATCTGCCCACTGTCCCTGCAAGGGCAGCTGGACTTCTCTGGGGTGGGTCTTGTCTGGTGTATCACAGGGAGGGTGGATGGCCTTGCAGGCATCCCAGGGGCCTTGCGGGGTGTGCCCTCATCCCTGCTACCCACCCAACCCTGCCTCCCCCTAGGTACCAGCATCTGAGTGCGGCGTACAGCCCCATCACCACGGAGACGCAGCGAGAGCGGCAGAAGGGCCTCACCCGGCAGATCTTTGAGCAGGATGTTTCTGGGGATGAGAGGTCCGGCCCAGAGGACTCGGTGAGGGAGCCCCGGGCACCAGTCACTACAGGGGTGTGTGTGGGCTCTGGCCTCAGCTCTCGGTCACACGTGACGGGAAGTGACCCAAACAGCCTTGAATCCAACAGGAAATGTGTCAGCCCTGTGCGTTAAAAGTTAAGGGTAATGAGTATAAACATCTATTAAGTGCTCAGTGTATACTAAGGGCTTTAGACTTGTCTTCGTCTTTCATCCTGTAAGGCAGGGCACCACCCGTTTTGCAGATACAGAAACTGAGGCACAGCAAGGTGATTAGAGGAGCTTCCCTAGCCCCCTGGGTCTCGAGCCTACATTTTGTCAACCGGTATTCATCAGGCTCCTACTTTATGCTCACGATAACCCTACCAAGAATTATTGCAATCACTTCTCAAAATCAATTTTGAGATGTAGAGGAGGATCCTGACGCCCTTTAAGTTGGGTTCCGGGACAGGGTCACAGAGCTGAGTGGGGATTTGGACCAGGGTAGTCTGCCTCTGACCATACCTGAGTTGGGGAGGTCAGGCGGCCCTGAGCCAGTGACAGTCCCCTTGGGAAGAACCTTCCCTCCCCTGGTGACAGTGAGCAAAACCCCATGGAAGGCTCTCCTGGCCCAGCCTACATGTGTCCTTACCCTGGCACCAATCCCTGGGGCCGCTCAGGAGTAGCCAACCATGG
The DNA here is from genome assembly GCF_053574225.1 of Canis aureus. NCBI lineage: Eukaryota > Metazoa > Chordata > Mammalia > Carnivora > Canidae > Canis > Canis aureus. Next base: position 51,230,986 of record NC_135629.1, read on the forward strand.
TAAAGGAGCGTCGCCCCCCTCCCAGGCTGAAGGTTCTAGAAAGAGGCTCAGCAAAGCCTCACAGTGACCCTCATAGGGGTGACCCCACCCCTCAGCTTTCCATCTATAAATTGGGCATGAGGACAGTCCCACTTAATGGGACTGAAGGTGGATCCAGCCGGTGCTGAGTGCCTGTGCATTCTCCACTGGCAGGACGACCCCCGGCACTCCTCGGGCTCCCCAGATGACACCCCACGAAGCAGCGGCGCCTCTGGCATCTTTGACCTGAGGAACTTGGCAGCTGACTCCTTGCTGCCCTCATTGCTGGAGCGCACAGCCCCTGAGGATGGGGACCGGCGGAATGAGGCCCTGCGGCGGCAGCACCGGCCCCGCGCCCTGCTGGCCCTCTACCCGGCACCTGATGAGGTGGGTCACGCAGGCTCTGAGGCTGATGCCCACGCAGCTGACACTCTGTGTTCTCCCTCCAACGTTTGCTGGGTACCTCGTGTACACCCCCCAGGTTTTTTTGTTTTTGGTTTCTTTGGGGTTTTTAAAAATATTTATTTGAGAGAGAGAAAGAGAGAGCTCGAGTTGGTGCACATAGAGAGGAGGGGCAGAAGCAGAGGGAGAGGGGGAGAGAATCTCAGCAGACTCCCTGCTGAGCACGGACCTCCCCCCACATGAGGGGCTCCATCCCACCACCCTGAGATCATGACCTGAGCCGAGATCAGGAGTCAGAGGCTCAACCAACTGAACCACCCAGGCGCCCCCGTACACCCTGTTTTTTTTTTTTTTTTATTCAATTCCTTTTATTGGATATCTACTACTTGCCCTTATATTTATCCAAACAGCATTTATTGGATACCTACTATATACTCCTATAGTCGTCCTTATTCTTCTTAATCAAACAGAATTGAATCAACTGATATTTACTGAGCACCTTCTATATATGCCATATTTATCCAAGTAACACTTATTGGGCACCCAGTGTATAGCATGTATTTTTTTTTTAAAGATTTTTTAAAAAATTTATTCGTGATAGACATAGAGAGAGAGAGGCAGAGACGCAGGCAGAGGGAGAAGCAGGCTCCATGCAGGAAACCCGATGTGGGACTCGATCCCAGGGACTCCAGGATCATGTCCTGGGCCAAAGGCAGGTGCTAAACCGCTGAGCCACCTAGGAATCCCCCTATAGCATGTATTTTTTTAAGATTTTATTTTATTTATTGATTCATGAGACACAGAGAGAGAGGCAGAGACCTTTCAGGAGCCTGATGTGGTACTTGATCCCAGTACCCCGGGATCATGACCTGAGCCAAAGGCAGACACTAAACTGCTGAGCCACCCAGTGTCCCTATTCAGTGACTTTTACTTTATATATACTCTTATTATTTACCCACCAAATGTTTATTGGTCACTTATTATATACTTCTCTATCCAACCAATATGAATTATATACCTATTGTATAATCTTTTATTTAATCAGATATTATTGAAGCAACTAATATGTCTTGAGTACCGATGTTTACTCAACCAACTTTTTTGTCTGAGCAATGCTTACACTGAACACAAGGCTTGAACATCCGACTGAGATCAAGAGTTGCATGCTCTACCGACTGAGCCGGTCAGACATCCTGACCCAACCAACTTTTATTAGGAACCTAGTAGTGTATACACCTATTTTTTTTTTAAGATTTTATTTATTTATTCATGAGAGACACAGAGAGAGAGAGAGAGAGAGAGAAAGGCAGAGAGAGAAGCAGGCCCCCCACAAGGAACCCGACGCGGGACTCCATCCCAGATCCTGGGATCACGCCCCGAGGCGAAGGCAGACACCTAAGTCACTGAGCCACCCAGGTGTCCCTACACCTATGTTTTCGTTCAGCCATTTATTGAGTGCTTACTGTATACTCCTATGTTTATTCAATCAGTAGTTATTGGGGGCCTAATATGTATCCTTCTGTATGTCCAGTCAGCATTAATCAGATGTTTTCTGTATTCATCTATGTTTATCCAACCACCTTTTAGTAGGTTCCTACTGTATACCTTCATATTTATTTGACTAAGCTGTATAGTAAGTCCTGGAGGTATAGCCATGAGCAGGATAAATTCAGTTCCTGCCCTCAGTGTTCACAATGTAGTGGAGGAGAGATCCTCCTACCAAGAGATTGCAACCCAGAACGAGTGGTGCCATGGTGAGTTGCCGGTAGTTGGCCTTCGCATGGCCCTCTGTCCCAGCCATGTGGCCCTTTGCAATAGGGCATTGTGAACACCTGGACAAGCTGTCTGCTCAGGCCTCAGGAGTCAGGGAAGGCTTTCTGGAGGAAGTGCTGACTCAGCTGAGACCTGAACAAGGTAGGGAGACAGAGGGCCTTCCAGGTAGGGGGAATAGCATGTGCAAAAGCACAGTGGCAAGGAACTGCAAGAAACTTAGGTCAGGCTGAGGGTAAGCTGGTCTCAAGCCATGCATTCCAAGCCCTTCTTTGAGGATGTGTCCCAGCTGCCCTCCTTGGTTCCTGGTAGGATGACGCTGTGGAACGCTGCAGCCGCCCCGAGCCACCTCGTGAACACTTTGGACAGAGGATCCTGGTCAAGTGTCTGTCACTGAAGTGAGTGTGCTGACTTGCCCCTCCAGACGTACAAGGCTCCACATTGGTTAGCATGCACGTATGCACACACTGGCCATTTGCTGCTCAAGCCAGGCCACAACTGCGTGCAGCCCAAAGACCCATGAGGCCATCTATGCACTTTATTTAGGTGGGAAGTCAGACTTCCTTTTCTTCTTCAAAGCCACTAGTCCTTAAGCACTAGCTATATGCCAGGCTCTGTTCTCAACCCTTCGTGTGTGTTACCGCTAATCTTCACAACCTTGTGACATAGGTGCAGGGAGGGAAACTGAGGCACAGAGTGGCAGTCATCATACCCGAGATCACAAGCCGTGTGAGGCCAGAGTCTGGCACTCACTTTGCTGGGACCCAGGCTGGAGGGGGCGCTGGCTCCCAGCTGACCAAGGCCCCTTCCACATTGGTCTCTGGGAGCTGCCAGAAGTGCGTGGGAATGGAGCTGAACAGGATGTGGCCTTGGACCTGAGCCCAGCCCTGCCCCTCCCCACCCTGAGTTCCTGCCTGGATGGAGGCAGGAAAGGGAGGCCCTGGTCTGGCCTGAGGCCCGGGTGGGCTGCCTGCCCCTAGCACTAGGGTTGGGAACCAGCTCTAGGAGTATCTAGTCATTCAACAAACACTCATTGACCACCTACTGTGTACAAGGCCTGTAACCATGGGATGACCGTGCAGGGCTCTCTAGGAGGGGGGGACATAGCACACCCAAAGGCTGGGAGATGTCTGAAGAGGGAAAACAGGCCAAGAGGTGGCAGGGCTGGATTTTGTTCCCAGCATACTGGGGAGCCTCAAATTGTAAGCTTTAAAATGCTTCCTTAGGACTCACGTGATGGGTGGGGGTCACGAAGGCAGAGTAAGACAGGGAGGTGGTTATAGGGACCTTTGAGGTGAGTGAAGATGAGACTCAGCCCAGGATGAGAGGGGACACCCCAGAAGGGGAGAGAGGGAGGCCCAGGGATTGAGAATTTAAAATTGGGGGGGGGGGAGTATTGTGCCAAAAGCTTCCCCCATATCAACTGAACAAGAGCCATAGTTTCAGGGAAAGGGCTCTGTGTGGGTTACCTGGGGTGAGTGGGGTCTCAGTGCCTCTGTTTCACCTTTTGCAAAATGGGACAGGCTTTTGAGTAGCAAGCCCTTGAGTAGCAATTCTTTGTGGCCCAATGGAAATTAGCCCCACCACCAAGATGCACCAAGTCTGGGCTGGGTCTCAAGAGGGAGAGGAATGTGTGGATGGTGGGAGTGTTAGGTAGGGCAGCCTCTGCCAGAGTTCTCCATTCATGTAGGTTTGAGATCGAAATTGAACCCATCTTTGGCATCTTGGCCCTGTATGATGTGCGGGAGAAGAAAAAGGTAGGAATCCCTTTCTTCCCTTTCCTACCCCAACCTTCCTAGTTGCAGGGCAGTGGGCTTCCTGGAGGTGGTGGCTCAGCTGCCTTTCGTGTCCCCAGATCTCAGAAAACTTCTACTTTGACCTGAACTCGGACTCCATGAAGGGGCTACTGCGGGCCCATGGCACCCACCCTGCCATCTCCACCCTGGCCCGCTCTGCCATCTTCTCCGTGACATACCCCTCACCTGACATCTTCCTGGTCATCAAGGTGCTGGCTGGGGCTAGGTCAGGGGGTGATAATGGTAAACGTCAGAGGTGTGGTCCCTGCTTTCATGGGAGAGGATGGACATGTCACCAAGAAGGGTGATCAAGTCTGTTGTGAGGGAAGCACAATCAGCTGGGCAAGCCCAGAGGAGGCTCCTGACCCAACCGAGGTGGGGAGAAATCACAGAGGGCTTCCATGGAGAGGTGATGGCTAAGCCAAGCCCCATGACTGGGTACCCTGGGGAGAAATAGCATCCGGGCACATGCAGATGGACATTTAGAATTCTTTTTTTTAAGTTGAGAGTTTTTCAGTTTATTAGGGGAAGAAAGACCTAGTTGGCACATTTGTGTGAGATTTTCTGTTTTTAGAAATGGGCTCAAATTTTCTTCCCCAAATTTCAAATAGGTTATGCTAATTACACTGAGCACCTTTAGGCAGACACTGCTCATGGTCAGTCAGGCTATACGGGGATTCCTACCTTTAACATAACAGCAGCCTCAGGAGATGGGGGTTGCCATGGCCCCCATTTTACAGATGAGGAAACTGAGGTACAGAATGGGTTGGGGACCTGTTTAGGCTCCCACAGCCCCCAAGTGGTCAGGATAGGGGTCTGGCCTTGCTTGGAGTGGCCTCAGTGTATACTAACAAAAATATAAATGTAGAGAAATATGGAGACCCGGGTTTGCAGTGGGTTCAAAGGGTGGGGGAAGGGGCAGCCGGCCAGACAAGCCAACTGCTAGTGTTCAATCCCGAGGACTGTGGGAACCATGGGAGGTGTTGGAGGGAGAGCCTTAGTTGGATGGAGTGAGTGGCTGAGGGCCCAGGAGGGGGCCAGACGATTGGGAATGCGGTGGGAACTTGGGGTCCCAGGCTGCACCTCACTGGCCCCGCCTGCCCCTCAGCTGGAGAAAGTGTTGCAGCAAGGGGACATCAGCGAGTGCTGCGAGCCCTACATGGTGATGAAGGAGGTGGACACGGCCAAGGTAAGCAGGTGGAGGCTGCGCGGGGTGGTGAAGGGGTCCCGGGGCAGGGCAGGTCCTGGATTCAGTAGGCCTGGGGCACTGAGCGGGTGGGGCATGTGTGTGGGGGGGGTGTCCCCACAGAACAAAGAGAAGCTGGAGAAGCTGCGCCTGGCGGCCGAGCAGTTCTGCACCCGCCTGGGCCGCTACCGCATGCCCTTCGCCTGGACGGCGGTGCACCTGGCCAACATCGTGAGCAGCGCTGGGCAGCCCGACCGCGACTCCTCGGACTCCGAGGGGGGTGAGGAGGCGGGGCCGACGGGCCGGGGGCGGGGCCAGAGGGGAAGGGGCGGGGCCACCGGGGAGCGGAAGGGGCGCCCTCTGCTGGCCGGACTGGGTACAAGGTTGAGTCTCCTCGTGCCCTGGCCCTCGCCGCCTTCCTTTCACCTCTGCCCCCTCCATCGCCGTCACTGCCTCCCCTAGAGCGCCGACCTGCCTGGACTGACCGCCGCCGTCGCGGGCCCCAGGATCGGACAAGTAGTGGGGATGACACCTGCAGCTTCTCTGGATTCCGCCCAGCCACGCTAACCGTCACCAACTTCTTTAAGCAGGTGTCGAGGCCGTGGGGCTGGGGGAGGGTTTCCCAGGGACAACCCCTGTTGCCCCACTGCGGGCGCACGGGCCTCCGGGACCCAGTTTACATGGGCATGTCCCGTGCAGGAGGCCGAGCGGCTCAGTGATGAGGACCTCTTCAAGTTCCTGGCTGACATGCGGCGCCCGTCTTCTCTCCTGCGGCGCCTGCGGCCAGTGACTGGTGCGTGGTGCATCTTGTAAATAAGAGCTGACACTTCATGCAGTCACTCAGCAGACCTACACTGAGTACCTGCTGTGCCGGGCCCTGGGGACCCAGTGGTGACCCTGACACAAATCCCTGATGTCAGGGGCGGGATGGGAGTCATAGACAAGAAATATAATGTGACAGATCGTGGGTCAAATGGGGGACATGGTAGCAGGGGGACATGGGTCCGGAGGGTAGAGCTGATCAAATGTGGGGGCAAGATACAGCAGTTGAAGGTGACTTCTGGCCTTAGCACCGGAGGGACAGCCACTAGAGGGCATCATGGAAAAGTCAGAGCCCTGACCCTGCAGCCCAGAGAGGGTGGGGCTGAAGTGGGAAGCTCCCAGGCAGGTGCAACCCTCGCCTCTCTCCTCAGCCCAGCTCAAGATCGACATTTCCCCCGCCCCTGAGAACCCACACTTCTGCCTCTCCCCGGAGCTGCTTCATGTCAAGCCCTACCCAGACCCCAGGGGCCGGCCCACCAAGGAGATCCTGGAGTTCCCTGCCCGTGAGGTCTATGCCCCTCACACCAGCTACAGGTACGGCCCCTCAGGCCCAGCTGGGCACTCGAATGGAGCGGGGAGGGGGCGGTATTCATGCATCACGCAAGGCGAGGTACCCTTTCTCCCAGACACACGCAGACACCCGGAGTGAGATCTCATTACTCCGCTTTAATGTAGGGGTGTGTATGCATGAAGTGTCCTGTGTCCTGCCTCCACCCCTCCTCAACGGGGGCCGTGTCCTCTGCCCGTGGCCCCGCCTGCTTCCGTCTCTCCTCTGTGGCCAGGAGCAGGCCCCAGCCAGCACCCTGGCCGACCCCAAGCACGGGCAGCTCCTCCTTGTTTAGGGGCCGCGTGGGGCATGGCCACATCCCGCAGCGAATGACCGGTCCTCAGTTCTGCCCAGGCAGGCTCAGGCCGGGAGCGCCGCCGTGTGGAGTCTGGAAGGGAGATGAGGCTCAGCCAAGGCAGAGGGGCCCCCATCCCGTCGCCCAGCACACCTGTCCGGCAGCCCTGCCCATCCAGCCCCCTCCAGCCTCACCTCTCCTGGATCTGTCGTAGCCGGTGTTGCTGCGCTGCCATCTCCTGCCCCTGTCGCTGCACGTGGCCAGTGAGGGCCCACACGATGTGGCTCTGCTTGTCAGCGTGGGCCTGTGGGGTCAGGGCCAGCAACCTCAGCTGGGGCCAACTCCCCTCCCTGTCCCTCAACCCTGCCCAGGGCTGCCTACCCTCCCCCCAACTGCTTCTGTGTGACCTAACAAGTCACTGCTGCTCTGTGGCCTCAACTTCCCCATCTGTTATGTGGCGATGCCATAGGACTTGCTTCTAAGCATGATATGGATTATTAAGAGGCACGGCAGGGTAGTTACTGGGCGCTCGAGAGGTAATACCAGTTACCCTAATAGTTATTGAGTAACTTCTATATCCCCTGCCCCATGCTGAGTATTTTGTCTGCATTGAGTCCCTGTCTCTGCTCTGAGACATGAATTGTTGCCCTTATTTGCCAACAGGGAAACTGAGGCATGGTAAGGGGCAGGGATTTTGCCCAGTGTCACATAAGTTAGAGGCAATGGCAGGGAGGCTGATCGGAAGATGTCTCTGGGACTCAAGGCTCAGGAATGAGTTCTTCAGTCTCGCCTCCACTAGGGCCGGGAGCCTCTTACCTTTAAGGCCTCAAATTCTTGCCGGGAATGGCCCAGCCAGGCGCCCCTCAGCCGGACTTCTAGCCGCTGCATGCTCTCCCGCAGCATCTGCTGTCCCTGGGCCACCTCCCTCAGTGCCTGGGCTGTGGCCGCTGCTTGCAGCTTTAGAGCATCCTCCTCCACCTGATCGATAAATAGTGGGTGTTAGTAGGATGACCAACTTGCCTAGTTTTAGCATGGAAGTCCTGTATTCCAGGGATCCTCCCTCAATCCTGGGCAAACCCAGACAGTTGGTTACCCTAGACGACTCTACCGCAAACTCCTACCCACCCCACGGTGCCCCAACTGCAGTGCCCACCTGCATCTCCAACAGGCTTGTGCGTAGCTCCTGGGCTGCATCCCGGCCCCGGCTGACCTCCTGCCCCAGAAGCCCCAGTACATGGCCGTAGAGTCCCAGGCTGTGCCCAGCCTTTGTCAGCCGTGCCTCTGTGGCCCTGTACACACCATTGAGGGCCTGACCCAGCTGCAGAGCCCCGTGGAAGAGGAGGGTCAGCTCCTCCTGTTTTGCCGGCTCCAGGCCCCCCACAGGAGCTGCAGAGGCAGGCCGGGCCACCGTTGCCAGGGCGCACAGTAGGCACAGTGTGAGCTTGGGCATGGCTGAGGCTCTGAGGGTGCGGCTGCGGCGCCACCGCCGCCACCTTTTATGTCCCAGCACCCCGTTAACCCCCGGTCAATCGTTAACCGGCCAGCTGGGCAACCCGTGTTGTGCAAGGGCCTGGCGGTGGTGAGACAGTTGCATCAGGCGAATGTCTGGCTAGGCCACGCTGAGATCACGCCGACTGGGGCTTGGGGCCAGGTGTGGACTGGGGGGCACTGGGAGAGGACAGGCCTGGACCCCACTGGGGGAACCTGAAGCTTGGAGCCTCAGTTTCCCCACCAGTGGAAGGGATAACAGCAGTAACAGGCATGGTAACGACAGTAGTAGTGATAGTGAGCGTCTTCGCGCCGATCATTCACCTGGCCATGCTTCAGGGCCCTGACGGTAGCTGGCTTCCCCATGCCCTTCCCACAAGACCGTGATGTTGGGGTCTGTGCTGGCCTGCTTGACACCTGGGGGAGCAGGTGCAGGTGGCAGAGACTCTCCCAAGGCCATACAGCCTGACTCCAGGACCCGGGGGTGCCCTGGATCGGCGCTAACTGCCATTTCTGCTCCTTGGATGACTGGGCAAGTGCCTCTATTTCCCCTACCTGTAGAACAGAAGGAATATTCATCCCCCCTCTTCGGCTGCTTGGAGAAATAAAGGAGTTGTTTCACATTGAGCACTTAGAACAGAGCTGGGCACACAGTAGGTGCCCTAGGAATGTTCGGTACGATCCTTGTCGCTCCGGTTGCTTATCATTACTGGTATTGTTATGAACGCTTGTCTGCCCCCATTTTACAGATAGAGAGACTGAAGCCCAGAAGGAGGTTGGGTCTTGCACAGAGTCACCCCAGGAGAGAGAGGCAGAACTTTGACTTTAGCCCAGCCCCGCTTCTGATTCTGGCCTGTTTCTCCAGCTGAGAGACAGGCCTCGTGACTCTAGTGGGTTCTCCTAGGGGAAGGGCAGGTCAGCCCAGGCGGAGCTCAGGCCTGACTGCTGACCACCTGGGCTACCTTCTTGGAACCCCGACCCCGAGCACCCATCTGTCCCCACTTGGCACGTCCCCATGCCTCCTATGTGCCCCTGAAGTCGCTCTGCGTTCCTACCCTCTGCTGTGCCTTCTTCCCACCTATGCCCCGAGGGTGCCTCTCTGCCCCCACTCTGTCAGTGACACCTCCCTCCTGGTGCCCCTAATTGCTCTCTCCATACCCCACCCTCGGTGCCCCAGCGGCATGGCCATTGCCCCCCTGTGTCCCAGGCCAGGATTGTGCCAGCAGCCCAGCCTCTTCTGTCCCTCTGATGCCCCCCTGTCCCCGCAGGAACCTGCTGTACGTCTACCCACACTGCCTTAACTTCAGTAGCCGCCAGGGCTCCGTGCGCAACCTCACCGTGCGAGTGCAGTACATGGCCGGCGAGGACCCCAGCCAGGCCCTGCCGGTCAGTGGCCAGGCCTGGGGGAGAAGAGAGGGGTGTCCCAGGTGGGGTGTCCCAGGTGGGTCCCTCATGCATACCCTCCCCCCAGGTCATCTTTGGCAAATCCAGCTGCAGTGAATTCACGCGGGAGGCCTTCACACCGGTGGTCTACCACAACAAGTATGTGGGGACGTGATAGAGGGACAGGGCAGCGATGGGGACATGAGGGGACAACACAAGGGAAGGAGGCTACCTCCTAATGGGGGAACATGAGGCAGAGAGCAGACGGGACCAGGCAGCCTTAGGGTATCCCTTGCTAGAGGGGATGGAGATGGCAAGGGGGTGTCCCAGCCCCCAGCAGAGCCCCCTGCCAGGTCCCCAGAGTTCTACGAGGAGTTCAAGCTGCGTCTTCCGGCCTGTGTGACCGAGAACCACCACCTGCTGTTCACCTTCTACCATGTGAGCTGCCAGCCCCGGCCAGGCACAGCGCTGGAGACTCCCGTGGGCTTTACTGTGAGAGCCCCACCAGCCCCGTCCCCTCCCCGCACTCCAGCCCTGCTGACCCCTCTCTGGCCCCATCCCTGACCCCCAGCCTCTCCCCAGTGGATCCCACTGCTGCAGCATGGCCGCCTGAGGACCGGCCCCTTCTGCCTCCCTGTGTCCGTGGACCAGCTCCCGCCCAGCTACTCTGTGCTCACACCGGACGTATGTGTGCTGGCCCCCTGCCTCTCCTCCCGAGGCCTTGTCCCCTGATGACACTGCCCAGGCTCATGGCCCCTCATCCATGCCCTGCCTTCCTTCCCATCAATACCCCTGGGAGCCTTTTAGTCCTGTGTTGGGGCCCCATCACCCCCGTTACTGCTTGTCTATGTCCTGCTGACCCATGTGTCCCTCTCTGTCCCCCGCTGTCTTTCTGCTCCAGGCCCCCATTAGCAGTCCTGCCTGCCTCCTTGACCACACACGATCCCTTCCCCTGTAGCTCTTCCAAGGGCCCATCACCCCCATTAATGCTGTCACCCTCCTGCTTACTCCCGTGAGCTGCCATTAATGCCCCGGGGACCTCAAGTTCTCCCATCATGCTCCTTCCTGACCCATTCCCCTTGGTAATGTTCACCCCAGGCCTCCTCCGTTCTCTGCTCCTCTGCTAGGACCCCGGGCTTCCAGCCTGCCCCGGGAGCCCCCCACCCATGGTACTCCCTCCTGTCCGCGCCTCCCTGGGCTGGTGCCCTGCTGCTCCCTGAGGTTGGGCTGTGCACCACCCACGGTGTTGCAAGTGGCTGGGGCTGGTGGCCTGATCGGCGCGGGAGGGCTGCCCGGTGCCCACCTGCTGTGTCGCTCCCGCAGGTGGCGCTGCCGGGCATGCGCTGGGTGGACGGCCACAAGGGCGTGTTCAGCGTGGAGCTCACTGCTGTGTCCTCTGTGCACCCCCAGGTAGGGGGCGGGGGGAACCCAGGAGTCCGGCCCCGGGGTTGAGCAACAGTTCCCGCTGGCCAGGGTGGCCTGGCCTCAGGCCACGGACGTGACTTGGGTCAGCCAGGCCAGGCTCCCAGGGAAGCTGCTGACTCAGGCAGGGGTGGCCCTACCAGTGGCCATCCCAGCTGGGGGCTTTGGCCCTTTGCATGATCTCTCCTCCTCGCCGCTTCTGTGGTCACTCCTCCTCTCTCTTCCATCCAACTACCAGCTCATCCCTTGTCTCATATTTAGTCCATTCATTGATCCCTGGCCTTGGTTTTCTGCCCATGGAGCACTCCCCATCCGCACCCCCAGGGTCTTTCCAGCCATGGAACCCTGGCCCCACCCTGCTCACCCCAGGCAACTGCCCCGCCCCCAGGACCCTCATCTGGACAAGTTCTTCACCCTGGTGCATGTCCTGGAGGAGGGGGCCTTCCCATTCCGCCTCAAGGACACCGTGCTGAGTGAGGGTACCGTGGAGCAGGAGCTGCGGGCCAGCCTAGCAGCCCTGCGCCTCGCCAGCCCCGAGCCACTTGTTGCCTTCTCCCACCACGTGCTGGACAAGCTCGTACGTCTAGTTGTGCGGCCTCCAATCATTGGCGGCCAGATTGGTGAGCGGGCACAGCCTGAGACCTGTTTCCCCATCTGAGAAGGGCCCCTCAGCGCCCCCCCCGTCCTGGGTGACCTCTTAGAGTCCACTTATCTTTCTGGCCTCGATCCTCTCTGAAAAATGGCTCCCAACCCCCTGGGCCCAGAGCAGGTGTGCTGTGACCTTTTGGTTGGCCACATACACAACCCCTTGGAGAGGTGGCAGCAGATAGGAGGTTCCTTGGGGAGGGAGAAGGCCCTGGGCTTTGGCACTTGACCTCTGTTCTGCCCGGCAGTGAACTTAGGTCGTGGGGCCTTTGAAGCAATGGCCCATGTAGTCAGCCTTGTCCACCGGAGTCTGGAGGCTGCCCAGGACTCCCGTGGTCACTGCCCGCTGCTGGCTGCCTATGTCCACTATGCCTTCCGACTGCCTGGCACTGAGCCCACCTTCCCAAGTGGTAAGTGTTGGTGGGAGGCCCTGGGGGACAGGAGGTATCTGGGAGGAGAGCATCCCAGCCAGCAGAATGGCATATGCAAAGGCCCAGAGGCCATACAGACCTTGGCTGGTTTAAGCAACTCGCAAGAATGAGAGTTTTTGTTCACTCCTCCCCTCACCCCCAAGGATGTGGTCTTTGTTGCTTGACTGGTGGGCGGTTCAGCCTATGAACAAGCATCTGCAGTAGGCTGAGAGCAGAGACTCAGCTGGACTGCCCAAGTTTGAATCCCAGCTCTGCCTCCTACAAACTCTGTGACCCTGGGCAAGTGACTTCACATCTCTGGGTCCATTTTCCATTAGTGAGACAAGGATAATAATGGTCATCGCCGCACAGGGGTGCTGGTGATAGTAAATGAACTAGTAATCCATACAACAGGCTTGGGACAGTGAGCGCTCAATACAGTTGGATTCTCTTTTATTTGCTAAGCAATTAATACTAAGCACTAACTCCTCTGGGCACTTACTACGTGCCAGGCTCTGTTCTTGGGGTTTGTCAGTCTCCCCCAAATCACTATAAGCAGCAGCCATTAGCATGCCCGTCTTTATAGGCAAAGAGCCGTGGAGGCTCAGAGACAGAAAGTGACTTTTCAAAGGACAGCAGTGACTTTATGGAAGGGGCAGGGGGCTGACCATCTTGCCTCCATCCTCAGGGTCCCCTCCGGTGGCGGTACAGCCGGCCACGCTGGCCCGTGGCCCTGGCCGCCCTGCAAGCCTCTACCTGGCCCGCTCTAAGAGCATCAGCAGCAGCAACCCCGACCTGGCCGTGGCCCCGGGCTCTGTGGACGACGAGGTCTCCCGCATCCTGGCCAGCAAGGTAGGGCGAGGGGGCCCTGGGGTCTCTAGCCATGGCTGCCGGGTGGGCGGGCGAAGGATCTCACTGTTGACAGAGGACAGGAAGTGCCGGACAGCAGCATGGACAGAAGCTGACTCTGGGCAGCAGGGCTGGTCTGTGGCTGTGACAGCTTGGGAGCAGTGACTCAGACTTTGCCCTGGGCTCTGCACTCCAAGGCCAACCCAAGGATGGGTGGCTGGAGGTTGGCCTGGTTGAAAAAAGCACTCTGTACACAGTGGCGCAGGTGCGTCTGTGCACGAATACACACAGGTGCATATACTCACATACCCCATGCATGAAGGTGCACGGGGCACATACGTACGTGCACTCCCTGTACGGACGCCCACGGGAGCATAGACTCACGGACCCCGTGCACCTGTGTGCCCGTGCCTTGGCCAGGGTCGCGTGGGGTCCCGGGCAGTGCTCACGCTTGGTGCTCCGTGCTCTCCTCCCTGCCTTCTGCCCACGGACTCTACCACTTCCCCGTGTGTCTCCAGGGTATCGACCGCTCACACTCCTGGGTGAATTCTGCTTATGCTCCAGGAGGCAGCAAGGCTGTGCTGCGACGGGCACCCCCTTATTGCGGGGCCGACCCCAGACAGGTGCCCTCCCTACCTGTCCCTGCATGACCCCAAGTTGGCATGAGCTCCTCCCATCTTCCTGGCTGTGGCCCACTAACCTCCGGGAGCTGCCTGAAGGAGGCAGCAGACCCCTCCTGCCTTTGTTTAGGGGCTGTGGAGTCAGGGTGGTAGGCACAGCCTTTTGCTGCCATACAGACTACAGCCTCAGGCAGAGACAGAAGGATGCAAATAGCATGCAAATGATATGCAAACCAAGCCCCTGTAACCTCACTGCCTCGCATGGCCTGTTTCTCTTCCTTTAATCCACTCTGTTCTGGAGATTCTCAACTGTCCCCTTGACATAGCCACCCCAATCATGCCACAGGGCCGGGACTGACCCCCTGGGCTCTCCCATCCTATTTCAGGCAGGCTGACTCTGCGGGCAGCCCCCTTTACCCTCGGCCCCTTCCCAGGGATCTGGTGTGGGGAGGGGCTTTGCCCTCAGACAGACCTGGGCCCGAATTCTCTCTCGCTCTGCTACCACTACCGGCTCACCCCGTGCCCCAGGCTCTGAGTTTTCACATGTGGTAAAGACTCAAAGCAAAGTGTTTAGCGCAGTGGTCCCGAACCTGGGAACGCGTTAGGGCACCAGGGGCGGGACTTTCTTGGGATAGATCTCACTCAGTCCAGCCTGGCCTCTGAGCTGACAGGTAGCCTATCTCCCAGATAGGCACTGATTGAACAAACACACGAGTATGTAAGTGCAGGGTATGAAAAAGCCTGAAAAGAAACAAACAGAAATGAGGCCACCAGCCTCCTCTGGGTGGCCTGGGTGGGGGGGAGGGGGGCTCTCCAGGGAGATGACATTTCTGCTGGGACCTGAAGAGTGAGACAAAGCCAGCCAGGGAAGGGTAGGTATTCCAGGTGGAGAGAAAGGCATGTGCAAAGGTTGGGACTGAGCTCAGAGTCCCCCAAGGTACTGAAAGGAGGCCACCCGTGTGGTTTCCCTATACACTTTATTCCAGCTCCGTGAAAGCCCTGAAGGCAGGCCCGCGGACTGTTAGCAGCAGGGGACCTTTTGGACAGTCTTCTCCTGAGATGGCTGGAAATCTGGGTTCATGGGTCCTGCCCCCCCCTCCCCGGTATCTTTAAAAGGGCCTCCTCCAATGTCCTCACTCTCTAAGGTGTCAGCTGGGTCTCGAAGAGCACCTAGCAGGGGACAAGGTAGAGGGAGGGTGGGCATTCCAGGCAGGAGGTGACACTGAGGCTGGCTTTTGCTGTGGGTGGCCTATCTGGTATGTGCCAAGGAGCCAGGGCCCTGCTGAGACTGTGGGAAGCGGGGGTCCCTCGAGTAATGAGGCCTGGGCAGGTTCCAGGGGTCAGGCCAGCTCCGTCTTTGGGCCTCCTCTCCTTGCCAGCAGCCTCACCTCCTGACCAGCAAAGGAGGAGCGGGGAGTAGATGGAATGTGGGTCCCCACCCCATTTCACAGATGGGGGCATGGAGGCCAGCGAGGCTGCACACAAGGCTGGAACAAGGCCAGGCCTGGAACCTGGGGCTCTCGGCTGCTCCTGCTGCATCTTATCAGCATCTCCTCTCACCTCTGTCCTCTTTCTCTCTCTCTACCCTCACTTGGGCCCCATGTCTATACTCTGCTCCCCTGTCTCTGCTTCCTCCTCCACCTCATTGCTCTCCTCCATCCACCCCGACCTCATGACCTCACGGACTCTCTCCCCTTCTCTGCCCTCACCATGTCCACCCTCCCACCCTCACCTCTGCATCTCGCCAACGGACTCCTGTGCCCATTCTCACCTTTTCTGTCTACCCTGCTGGGCACCCCTTTCCTCTTTGTTATGCTTTTCATCCCCCCTCCATCACATCTTTATTATCTCTGCTCTCTCATCCATGGCCCGGTGGCCTGTCCACACTGGCACATCCGTCCCCCATCCATACCAATCATCTCCTCCCTGTCCATACCACCGGCAACCTCACTAACCCCCCTTGCCATCCCATCCTCTTCACCTCATCCCATCCTAGGCCATCGATTGCAGCTCTAGCCGAATTTCTTCCTACCTCGAGGGCTCCTCCTTGGCCCCACCAGCCACCCAGC
Source organism: Canis aureus (assembly GCF_053574225.1). Classification (NCBI taxonomy): domain Eukaryota; kingdom Metazoa; phylum Chordata; class Mammalia; order Carnivora; family Canidae; genus Canis; species Canis aureus. Next base: position 51,246,708 of record NC_135629.1, read on the forward strand.
CGAGACCCACTGTGCAGAAGGTAGTGGGACGCAGGGGGGGTGGGTGACACAGTGTTGGCCCTGGAGCTCCTGTCTCCCCCGAAGCCCGGCAGGGTTTAGAGGGCCCAGGGAAAGGGCATGCTGATTCTTGCTCCCTCTCCTCCTGCATGGTCTCCGGCTGCACTAACCCCAAGCCATCCAGCTGCATCCAACCCCCGTTATGCCCTCCAGAGGAGGGAACGGGGGGAGGTGTGGGGGGGGACTCCTCAGTTCTGTGACCCTTGCCTCTGCCCGCAGCTGCTGCACGAGGAGCTGGCTCTGCAGTGGGTGGTCAGTAGCAGCGCCGTGCGGGAGGCCGTCCTGCAGCACGCCTGGTTCTTCTTTCAGCTCATGGTGAGACACCTTCCTCCCTGCTTGAGAGCACGTGCTGCCCAGGGGAGATCCTCTCCTCGGAGAGAGAAGCTCCCTGAGATTGTACCTGAGACCCCTGAGAAATGGTCCCAAGAGACACCCCCCTGTAGGGAGATAAGACACAGGTAAGGGGATCTCTCCCTGGAGAGAGACCCCCTGAAACTTACCTGAAACCCCCTTCACAGAAAGAAGACCCCCCACCTTCCCTAGGAGATTATAGAGACCATTGAGAGACCCTCTAACCAGTGAGGAGCCCCCTCCCTCTTGAGCTATCCCCATAGAGAAAGAGCATCCCTGTGCTCAGACTTGAGACCTCTGTACCAAACTCTTCCACAGGTGCCTTGAAGGATCCCTGGTAGATATAACCCCCCCCAGTCTGGTGGCACCATCAAACCCCACCCAGGGGTCCCTCAGATCCCACTCCTGGGGCCCTACCTTCTGGCCTACCCACATATTTAGATCCAGGAGACCTCCTCCAGCCCCTCTCAGGCTCCCTCAGCCTCCCCACCCCTGCACCCTGCTGGGACCCGCTCAGAGTCTGCCCATTGCCAGCTCAAGCTTTGTGTTGAGTCAGGGCTCCAGGTGCCTGGGTGGCTCAGTTGGTTAAGTGTCTTCCTTCAGCTCAGGTCATGATCCCAGGGTCCTAGGATTGAGCCCTGCTTTGGACTCTGCTCAGTGGGGAGTCTGCTTTTCCCTTTCCCTCTGCCCCTCCCCCCGGCTCGTGCTCATTCATTCACTCGCTCTCTCTCAAAATAAATAAATAAATAATTTTTTAGAGATTTTATTTCTTTTTTCATGAGAGACACAGAGAGAGAGGTAGAGACACAGGTAGAGGGAGAATCAGGCTCCCTGTAGGGAGCCTAATGAAGGACTCGATCCAGGATCCCCGGGATCATGACCTGAGCTGAAGGCAGGCGTTCAATCACTGAGCCACCCAGGTGCCCTAAATAAATAAAATCTTTAAAAAAAAAGAGTTGGGTCTCAGTCCATACCCACGACCCCTTATGCTCACCTCTAGCCCATGTGCTTTGCTGCTAGAGCACCGCTCACAACCCCTCAGGCCCTGCCCCCTTCTGTGAACCCCCCTGATCAGTCCCTCAGGCCCCACTTCATTCTCACCCTGCCCCCCCCAGGTGAAAAGCATGGCGCTGCACCTGCTTCTGGGCCAGCGACTGGACACACCCCGTAAGCTTCGTTTCCCTGGCCGCTTCTTGGATGACATCATGGCCCTTGTGAGCTCCGTGGGCCTGGAGGTCATCACCCGGGTATACAAGGTGTGCGGGAAAGGGAGTCAATGGGTGGGGTCTGAGAGAGGACATAGAGCCAGCCAGGTTAGGGCACCATGAACCCCCTTGGCCAGATCAGTCTGTTCACTCAGCATCTATTTCTTGAGCACTAACTGTGTGCACAGTCCCGTGCTGGTTGGTAGACAGCAGTGAACAAAACAGATCCAAATCCATGCTTTTGTGGAGCTGACTTTGCGAGGAGACTTGAAGGAGTAGAAAGAGCACTCTGCCATGGAAGGGCCTTCTGGGCAGTGGAAACAGCAAGCGCAAAGGCCCTGAGGTAGGACCATGCTTGGGCTGTTAGAGCAGTTAGGAGGTAAGTATGGCTGGAGTGGAGTGAACAAAGTGGGAATGGGAGTTGATGGGGATGCGGAGGTGGACAGAACAGATCCATTAGTCTTTAGCACAGTGCCAAGTACAGTAAGTGCTCAAGAAATGGACATTGATGTTCTGAGACCTTGATCGTTGCTTGTGCAGGTCCTAGATCACTAATTCCAGTGTTCACAGGAGCTAGGCAGGCAATAATAATAATGATAATAGTAATAATATTGAGCATTTGTTGAGCACCTACTGTGTATCCTAAACACATTAGATGGATCATATATTAAATTCTCCCAAACATCCCCATGGAGTTGTCTCCATCTTACTGGTGGGGAAACCGAGGCAGAGAATGACCAGGTAACAACCTGACACTGCACCACTGAGAAGGGGCAGAATGGGGATTTGAACCCAAGCCACCAGCTCCAGAGCCCACACCCTTACCAACCTGGGAGGAGTGGGGCTTATGGTGGCTTATACTGGGGGACATGTATCCATTGGCTATGGCCAGAATGCTTGATTTTTAAGGAGAAATGGGACTTCTGAATTTGATAGCAACTTTCCAGATTTTTGAAATGCTGGCCCAACCCAAGTCAACCCTTGTGCAATCTCCCATGACCTCTGGGCTGGGCTCAAAGTTCTCAACCTTGTTCCACTGGAGCCTCCCCAACGACTGATATTCCCAGGGGCTGACCCGGATTGTGAGGAAAGCACCGTCAGAATGGGCTATAGGGAAGAACAATGCCCTTGAGAATCAGCATCGTCAAAGCTGCTAGTGGCGCATCAGCAATGGGCCACAGTAGTTTCATTGCTTCACTTGACATTTATCGAGCACTGACTATCAAGCTCAGTGTACAAGGAAGACCCAGTCTCTGCTCCCCTCTGGACTCAGAGCTAATGCAGAGGAGCAGAGACCTATATTTTGTTTTTTGGGGTTACAGGGAATTGAGGTCCACTGCTGCTAACTTATGAAGCCACAGAATGGCTCATAGTAAGTAGCATGAGAGCAGAACAAGCATCAGCTAGGGCCGAAGCCATAGCAGCCTTCTGTTCCTCACCGTTGCCAGGCACATCCTACCCCAGGGCCTTTGCACTTACTGTTCTCTCTGCTCAGGATGCCTTTCTCATCTTGGCCCTTCCCATCTTTCAGGCTTCTCTCCAAACAGCACTCCATTCAGTTTTCTTCAAAACACATGGAACTATCTCCAATCCTTTTTTTATTGTCTGCGCCCCCCCCCCCCCCCCCCCCCCCCGCCAAAAGACTGAGTTGGATAAGCCTCGAGGACCATGTCTCTCATTCACAGGGCTTGGCACATGGAAGATGCTCAGTATAGTCTTGTTAAATGATTGCCAAGAGCATATCAGGGCAGAGGTTGACTTGCTTGAACGTAATCGTTAAGTGGTTTAAATGTGACCAGAGTTTATTTCTGAGCATAGCTGGGTTGCAGGGGGTTCTACAGTGTGGGCCTGGCCATCGTGGTTCACCCTGGTGCCCACCACATGGGATGTGGCAAGTGGTGGGAACAGGAGGCCCTGCCCCTTGTTTATAAGTGATCAAGTCACTTCTTCCCAAATCCCACTGGATGTGGTCACGTGGTTACTCTCAGCTGTAAGGGAGGCTGGGAAATGTAGTCTTTACACAGCTCTGAACTTGGAAGAAGGGTTCCAGTACCCTTAGCGGGGGGAGAGGATTTGGGGGAAGTCAGCACCCAGTTTCTGCCATCCATATTGCATTATTCAAATCTAATGAAAAGAAAGAAAACAGTGTTCTGAACAGAGTCCCAAGGAGTGTAGACATATAACTGTGGAAAGGAGAGGGACCCCCAGAGGGAAGAGGTCAACCAGGAAGGCCAGGTGTATCTGGAGGCTAGAAATGAGGGTGTGTCAGGAAGCCCCAAGCTCTGTGGCAATGAGAGGACTCCTGGAGGTCACTGGTGGCCTTGGTGAGAGCCAGGCCCAGTGTGGAGACCGAGGCTCAGTGGGACACATGGGTGTGAGCTGACAGGCCCTGTTCCCCCAGGACGCAGAGCTGGCCGAGCGCCTCAACGCCAGCCTAGCCTTCTTCCTCAGCGATCTGCTGTCCCTGGTGGACCGTGGCTTCGTCTTCAACCTGGTCCGGATCCACTACAAGCAGGTAGGGGTAGACACGGTGGGGAAAAGTGCACCTGCAGTGACTGGGCGTGGTGCTGGGGGTGGTGGGCAGAGCCGTGTGAATGTCGCCCGCTGACCCCTTCCCCACAGGTAGCTACGCGGCTGCAGTCGGCCCCCAACCCAACATTGCTGCTGACCCTTCGCATGGACTTCACCCGCATCCTGTGCAGCCACGAGCATTACGTGACCCTCAACCTCCCCTGCTGTCCCCTGTCGCCCCCGGCCTCACCGTCACCCTCTGTATCCTCCACCACTTCCCAGGTTGGCGGGCCTCACTTCTGGCTCCTTCTCTTGACCTCTGACTACTCTCCTTCAACCAATCTTCTGGGGGATCCCTTGTTGATCTATTTTAGGGTGGGCCACTGCACGGGTAGTCTGACCTTTCCCCTCTGACCCCTCATTCTTGACAGTTTCTCATTTCTAACCCCTAAATCCTAATTCCCAACTAGGGTTCCATTTCCTCTTTCTCAGACTTCTGACCTTTGACTCCAGGCCCTGTCACCTGGCATATGGGTTAATTCCAATTTCTTACCTCTGACCCTTGACCCCTGACCTCCCATCCCTGCTTTCTCCTACGACCCTCTGCAGAGCTCCACCTTCTCCAGCCAGGCCCCGGACCCCAAGGTAACCAGCATGTTCGAGCTGAGTGGGCCATTCCGGCAGCAGCACTTCCTGGCTGGGCTCCTGCTGACAGAATTGGCACTGGCCCTGGAACCAGAGGCTGAGGGGTGAGCACAAGCCCTCTCTGGCCCCGGGCTGGCAAAAAGGTCCAGGAGCCATGTCCACTGCATCCTGAGCTCCTCACTCCCCAACAGGGCATCCCTGCTGCACAAGAAAGCCATCAGCGCTGTCCACAGTCTGCTCTGTGGCCATGATGCTGACCCCCGCTACGCCGAGGCTACTGTGAAGGCCCGTGTGGCTGAGCTGTACCTGCCACTACTGTCACTTGCGCGGGACACACTGCCACGCCTGCATGACTTTGCTGGTCAGTGGGCCAGGGCAGGAGGGGGCTACATGATCCAGGGGCTTCATTGATCACACAAGCTCAGATCAGAAGAGGTATGGGAGCAGGGTTAGGAACAAAAGCATGGGTGGCAGAGTCAGACAAGGGGGTTCAAGTGTGTGGTTGTGGGGTCCCAGGCAAGCCATTAGCCTCTCTGAGCCTCAAGGTTTCTCAACTGTTACATGGGTACAGTAGTAGCATCAGCTACTTCCTAGGGTTATGTGAAAATTTGGGGAGCGGCATCCTAGGACTCTGTCACCCCCCATACGTGAGGAGGGGGAGGTGGGGCATCAGGGTGAGGGGATGGTTGGAATCCCGTGTTCAGTCACTCACTCCTGTGCCAACATTCACTGGCACCTGGGGGATGGTGTACAGTTGGAAGTACAGACTTAGGATTTCTGGGTTGATCCCCTTTGTCATTTGGGGAAAATTCTTAGTCTTTACCTCTTGCAATTTCTTCTGCCTCATTTTCTTGCTTCTCTCCTTCTGGGACTCCAATTGCACGTATGTTAGACCTTTTGATTGCATCCCATGTATTTGCCGTGCTCTGTTCTGTTTTCCATTCTGTCTTCAGTTGGGGATCTTTCCATTCCCCTGTATTTAAGTTCACTGCTTATGTCTTCTCTGGCTGTGTCCAATCTTCTGTTAACCCCATCCACAAATTGGGAAGTTCAGATGTTATATTTTTCCGCTATACAGTGTTCATTTGATTTTTTTGTGTTTTTATAGATCCCCAGTTCTCTATTGAAATTTGCCATCTTTTTTGTCCATGTTTGTCCATCTTTCCTGCCACTTTATATTTTAAAGTCCCTTCTTTGCTAACTTCAACATGTGGTCATCTGTGTGCCTGCTTTTGTTGTCTCTTTTTCTCCCTTATCAATTATGTTTTCCTGCTTCTTCGTAGATCTTATACTTTGTTACTGTATTTTAGGCGTTGTGTGTAAATGAAGCATCAGAACTGAGGGAATGTCATCTTTTCCCAGTGACGGCTCCTCTTTCCTTCTCTTATGCAGATAGGAAAATGGGCTGATCACCTGCTAAGCTAGGTTAAGCTGGGCTGGAGCTTTAGTTAAACTCAGTTGACTCTTTGTTTCAAGAATCTCTGGGATGAGAGGAGATCTGTATTTGTTACCAGCTCCTATCTCTGGTGAGACTTATTTTGGGGAGGGCTATAGGGGTTACTCTTTTAAGGCTTTTTTTTTTTTAAAGATTCTATTTATTTATTTGTGAGAGACACAGAGAGAGGGCAGAGACATAGGCAGAGGGAGAAGCAGGCTCTCTGCGGGGAGCCTGATGCAGGACTTGGTCCCAGGACCCTGGAATCATGACCTGAGCCAAAGGCAGATGCTCAACCACTGAGCCACCCAGGCATGTCAGGGGTTACTCTTTGAAGATCATAGAGTTTAGAAGCAGACTATTTAGGTTAAAATCCTATCTCTACCATTTACCTGCTGTGTGACCCCAGGCAAGTGACATAATCTCTCTGTGCCTCAGTTTCCTCATCCACAAAGTGGTGAGGATGAAAGTATTTATCTCATAGGCTTGTTCTGAAGATTAAGAGTTAATATTTTCAGAGTACTGAGAATAGCACCTGGCACATAGGAGATTCTATCTAAGTACTAATTGATACTATAATCCCAGTGGTGGCATTTATTACTATTATTGTTGTTGTTGTCATTAATGCCATTGTTCCCATCATCATCATCATTGTAGTAAACATTTACTACTCCTGTGGGCTAGACCCCATTCTGAGTGTTGAGTATATAGCAGCAGCCAGAGCAGTTCAGGATTGTGATCTTACAAGCAATTGTATGATCGGTGTATCTAATGATGAGAACAAAAAGTGAGCTCTGTGAATAGATAACTGGAGATGTCACCCTGGTCTGGGGGAGCGCTGTCAAGGAAAGCTTCCCTGAGGAGGTGAACTCTAAGCTAGACTATGAGACAGAGATAGAATTTACCAAGGGTTCATTGTTCTGTCTTCCGGTCCCCTCCCCCACCAGAGGGCCCAGGTCAACGGTCAAGACTGGCCTCGATGCTTGACTCAGACACAGAAGGGGAAGGGGACATCGGAGGAACCATCAACCCCTCAGTGGCCATGGCCATTGCTGGTGGCCCCCTAGCCCCTGGCTCCCGGTCCAGCATCTCCCAGGGCCCAGTGGCAGTGAGTATGACGCTAGTCCCAGTTCTCAGAGACACCATCCAACCTGGTAATAGAAGTTATGTAAGGATATACTGATAAGTCAGTTCTTTTTTTTTTTTTTTTAAGATTTTATTTATTTATTCATGAGATATATATATACATATATATATGGAGAGAGAGACAGACAGAGACAAAGGCAGAGGGAGAAGCAGGCTCCATGCAGGGAGCCTGACGTGGGACTCGATCCTGGGTCTCCAGGATCAGGCCCTGGGCTGAAGGTGGTGCTAAACCGCTGAGCCACCCGGGCTGCCCCATTTTTTTTTTTTTTTTTTTTTTAGGATTTTATGAGAGAGAAAGCTAGAGAGAGCACAAATAGGGGTGGGGAGAGGGAGAAGCAGACTCCCTGCTGAGTAGGGGGCCCACGTGGGGCTAGATCCCAGGACCCCTGGATCAGGACCTTAGCCTAAGGTGGATGCTTACCCAACTGAGCCACCCAGGCCCCCCCAGTAGGCCAGTTCTCATCACAATATGGAGGGAATGAAAAATCAGCTCCGTCCCTCCTGAGCACCCTCTCCCCTGCTTGGCCCCAGGCTTCCCGCTCAGGCTGCCCCCTCTCCGCCGAGTCCAGCCGGACCTTACTGGTGTGTGTGCTGTGGGTCCTGAAGAATGCGGAGCCAGCCCTCCTGCAGCGCTGGGCTGCCGACCTTGCCCTCCCTCAGCTGGGTCGTCTCTTGGACTTGCTCTACCTTTGCCTGGCTGCCTTTGAGTACAAGGTATGGGGATGGGGGTGGGCTGGGCCGGGGGGCCTGGGGTACAAGAGGCAGGTGCTACAGGAAAGGGACAGAGTCAATCTTGAACCCCTCCTCTGTCCTCACAGGGGAGAAAGGCCTTTGAGCGCATTAACAGCCTCACGTTCAAGAAGTCACTGGACATGAAGGCCCGTCTGGAGGAAGCCATCTTGGGCACCATTGGAGCACGACAGGAAATGGTCCGACGGAGTCGTGGTGAGAGGGAGATGTACCCTGTGCACGTCCCCACCGGCCACTCCTGGCCTTTGTCTCAGGGACCCCAAGGAGGGGGCATCCCTACCTGTGTGTGTCGGCCTCACCTTTCCCAGAGAGAAGTGCACCCACCATCCCTGTGCACCCGGGTGTCTGTGTTCCCTGTCTGTTCTCACATGTCATTCATGTTTAGCTGTGTGCTCCCTTAGCATGCATGTGTCACCCAGTGTCCTTGGGGTTATCCCACGTGTGTATCTTAATGCCAGAGCGTATCTCCTCACGGTCACATATCCTTATGTTTTTGCACATCTGTGAACACGCGCCTGCGTGTCTCAGAGAGGAGCCCATTTGGGAATCAGGAGAACGTACGCTGGCGGAAGAGCATCACACACTGGAGACAGACCTCGGACCGTGTGGACAAGTGGGTGTGGGCAGGGAGTAGTTTGCTGGGGTCAGACCAGTTTCCAGAGAACTGGTGTCCCTAGAGCAGCTAAGGGAGGGAGAGAGAGCTCAGCCTCCAACCTCCTCCCATCCCCTCCAGGACCAAGGATGAAATGGAACATGAGGCCTTGGTGGACGGGAACCTGGCAACTGAGGCCAGCCTGGTGGTTCTAGACACACTGGAGATCATCGTGCAGGTAGGACTTGAGCCAGCATATCCCTGACCTCTGACCCCGCCACCATGCCTTGTGATCTCTGTCTAGAATCCTTTTCTTTCCTTGACCCTGTAAGCAGCTCAGTTCCTAACAACTGGATTTTTGACATCCCCTCCCCACCGCCCATCTCCTCCAGACAGTGATGCTGTCAGAGGCCCGGGAGAGCATCTTAGGAGCAGTGCTAAAGGTTGTACTGTACAGCCTGGGCAGTGCCCAGAGTGCCCTCTTCCTACAACACGGCTTGGCCACACAGCGAGCCCTGGTGTCCAAGGTAAGCCCCACTCGACAGGCGGGGTTCTCACAGTAATAATTATAGCCCTTTGAGCACCCACTATGTGCTCAGCATCTTCCTGAGACAGATGCTCCTTAGCCATAGTTGACAGAGGAGGGAACTGAGGATCAGAGTGGCAGAGTCACTCACCCAGGGTCACACAGCAAAGGATTAACCCCAGGGCTGATTCTAAGGCCCACTGTGCTTGGCCAAAGAGGGCAGAACACAGATGCCCCTGCCAAAGTCCCCATCAGGGACCTTCTGTGACACAATGAGGAGGGGCTGAGCCGTGTCTGTCCTGCCCCGGCGGGCAGTTCCCAGAGCTGCTGTTCGAGGAGGACACCGAGCTCTGTGCTGACCTCTGCTTGAGGCTCCTGCGACACTGCGGCAGCCGCATCAGCACCATCCGCATGCACGCCAGCGCCTCGCTCTACCTCCTCATGCGCCAGAATTTCGAGATCGGCAACGTAAGTGGGAGCAGCGGGCAGAGGGCATGGTCTCCCGGAGGCTCTGGTGAGGGCAGCCAGCCGGGGGTGTTGGTGCAGCAGATGGAGGGCAGGAGGGGAGAAGTTGGCAGGTCGAGCAGGCCGGGGGGTGGGGGGTGAGGGTCCGAGACTCACAGGTGTGCTCTTCCTCCCCGGCTCCTCTTAGAACTTCGCCCGCGTGAAGATGCAAGTGACCATGTCCCTCTCATCCCTGGTGGGGACAACGCAGAGCTTCAGTGAGGAGCATCTGAGACGATCACTCAAGACCATCCTCACTTACGCTGAGGAGGACGTGGGACTGCGGGACAGCACCTTCGCCGAGCAGGTAACACTGCTGGGCCCCCACCACGACCTCCTCCGCCTGCGTCTTCGCTCTGCCTGCTTAGCGCCCCCCACATCCCCAACCCCATCGCTAAGGCTCTCAATCACTTCTCGATGTCCTCATTGTCCCCGGCCATTCCCCCGCCCCAGGTCCAGGACCTGATGTTCAACCTGCACATGATCCTGACGGACACGGTGAAGATGAAGGAGCATCAGGAGGATCCTGAGATGCTCATTGATCTCATGTACAGGTGAGGAGGGCCAGGTGAGCCCTTTGGCCATTCTCACCCACAGACAGGTGATGGTGGAGTAGGTGGGGAGAGGGGCAGGTGTGCGGCCAGGAGACGGCCCAAGCAAGGTGAGGGCAGGGAAATGACTGGTAAAACATCCCCGTCCTCCTCACCACCTACCTCCCATGTGCCAGGATCGCCCGCGGCTACCAGGGCTCCCCTGACCTGCGACTCACGTGGTTGCAGAACATGGCGGGGAAGCACGCAGAGCTGGGCAACCACGCGGAGGCCGCCCAGTGCATGGTGCACGCTGCCGCCCTGGTGGCTGAGTACCTCGCCCTGCTGGAGGACAGTCGCTACCTGCCGGTGGGCTGTGTTTCCTTCCAGGTAAGCTGCTGGGGGTGGAGGTGGGGGTGTGATGGGCAGGGGGTGGCACCCGGGCTGGGCCCAGGGCCTGATGCCACCTCCCACCCTAGAACATCTCATCCAACGTGCTGGAGGAGTCTGCCATCTCCGACGACATCCTGTCGCCCGACGAGGAGGGCTTCTGTTCCGGGAAGCACTTCACGGAGCTGGGGCTGGTGGGGCTGCTGGAGCAGGCGGCTGCCTACTTCACCATGGTGAGACCTGTGGCTGGCCTCAGGATGTGGGGCTCGGGCCAGGGTGGTGGCGGCAGATCCACTGAGGGGCCTGATACCGGCTCCTAGAAGCTCAAGAGGAAGCCACTGTCTGCTCCCTTTCTGGGCAAGGGATTGTCAGAGGACAACAGGGACCTTCACAAGCTCGGGTTACCTGCCTCCCTCCCTGTAAAACCCTTAACACGTGGTTTGGATGTAGACAGCCTTCAATACACTCAGCCACTATTAATTTTTTTATTAGAGAAAATTTCAAGCACACATAAAAGAAGAGGTTGTACCACCACCCCCACACGCAGCACTCAAATCCAATAACCATCAGTCTTTACTCTCTCATCTCCTCTTTGCCCTTAGTTTTTTGTTTTGCTTTTGGTTTTTGATGGCCTTTTTTTTTTTAACATAAAAAGACAAGATCTTAATTTTCACAAATTGATTGACGAAACCCAACATGACTGTTCAGCTGGAGTTTCCTTTTTAAAACCTTGCCTACTCAGCAGCCATGCTGCTGGTCCTCATCTGAGGGCTTCTTATAAAGTGTCGTCTCCCCAGCTCTCTGACGCCTGCAATTTTTTTTAACATTTTATTTATTTATTTATTCATGAGACACAGAGAGAGAGGCAGAGACACAGGCAGAGGGAGAAGCAGGCTCCATGCAGGAAGCCTGATGTGGGACTTGATTCCAGGACTTCAAGATCACGCCCCAGGCCAAAGGCAGGCGCTAAACCACTGAGCCACCCTGGGATCCCCACCCTGCTTTTTTTTTTTTTTTTTTTTAAGATTGTATTTATTTGAGAGAGTGAGTAAGAACACAAGCAGGGGGAGCAGCAGAGGGAAAAGCAGGCTTCCCACTGAGCAGGGAACCCAATGTGGGGCTTGATCCTGGTAGTCCAGGATCATGACCTGAGCTGTAGGCAGATACCCTGAACCCTATATTTTAACAAGATCTCAGAGATCCTTCTGTGTGTGTTGGGAGTCAGAGAAGTTCCAGCTTAAACCCTACCCATCACATTGTTCCCCACTCAAGTACCTCCCTGTACAGCCTCGCTGATGAAATCCTTTTACACAACTCTTTTTTTTTTAAGATTTATTTATTTATTTATTCATGAGAGAGAGAGAGAGAGAGAGAGAAGCAGAGACACAGGCAGAGGGAGAGAGAGAGAGAAAGAGAGAAGCAGAGACACAGGCAGAGGGAGAAGCAGGCTCCATGCAGGGAGCCCAACATGGGACTCGATCCTGGGTCTCCAGGATCGCGCCCTGGGCCAAAGGCAGGTACCAAACCACTGGGCCACCCAGGGATCCCCCTACACAACTCTTTAATACCAGTATGTGTTTAGAGGTTCCTGAGGATCTCAAAACAATTTTTTTTTGCAGTTGGTCTATTTGAATCAGGACCCATGACCAACAGTGGCTGTGACTGACAAGTCTCTTAACGCTCCCTGAATCAAAGAAAACAAAAACAAAAGACAGGGCCTCGGTCCCCCACTTTTTACAATTAAGGTTCTTAGTGTTTTCCTGGATAGGTTGAGGCCCAGGTATTGTATTTCCCATTGTTGTAGATATGTTTTTCTCCTCCATTTTCTTGCTTGTGTGAAAACAGTTGGGTTTTTCCCTGCACTTGTTGGATACCTGGGCTTTGTGCTAACGGGTTTTCTGGCCTGCACAGGGCTGGTGTCCCTGTGGTGTTGCTTTACCTGTTCCTCAGTCCCCCATGTTCCTGGAGCTCTGCTCAGATTCAGGGTCAGGTTTTCCAGTGAGAATTCTTTTCTGTGCGGCCAGCCCCCTAGTGGGGTTTTCATTATTGTCATTTTGTTTAAAGGCTCAAGAACAAAAAGCCTTCGGAATAAATCAGACGGTAGACACAGAGCTCTCACAGTTGGTCAGGACACATCCCAGGGTGCTTGCTGTGTGCTGGGTTCGATGCTGGCACCAGCTGTGGGTGAGGGGCACTTAGGAGTGGCCGTGACCATGTGTCAAGAGATAGTTGGGTATAGAGATCTTGGGCACCACACCCAAAGGATTAGTGTTCGGGTCCTGGCCCTGGGAAGCCATGTCTCTGAGTTTTCATTTTCCCTCTGAGAAATGAAAAAAAAAACCAAACTCCTCCCACTAATGAAGGAACATGGGTAAAGTGCAGATGTACATAGCATCTGGCCCATAGGAAGCATGGTAGAGGCCACACGGGGGTCTATGCAGGCTGAGTTGAAAGACTGGTATCCCATCTGGGTGGGGGTGGTCAGGGTGAGCTTCCTGGAGGAGGTAAAGATGGAGCCCTGGAGATGAGTAGCAGCACAGAAGGTGGGCTGTTTGAGGCAGAAGAGAAAACTAGCGAGGGTGCTGGTAATCCTGATGTGCCCCCACCCCCAGGGCGGGCTCTACGAGGCAGTGAACGAGGTCTACAAGACCCTCATCCCCATCCTGGAAGCCCACCGAGACTACAAGAAGCTGGCTGCTGTGCATGGCAAACTGCAGGAGGCCTTCACCAAGATCATGCACCAGGTGGGCCCAGATGCCCTCCCAGACCCTGCCCACGGCCCCACCTCCCACCTTCAGCACAGCTCAGCTGACCCTGACCCTTCTCTCTCCTACAGAGCTCTGGCTGGGAGGTGAGTCAGGCCAGTGGCCACCTGCCTGTGGGGCCCCCTCGCAATGGCTGGTCGGCAGTGGTCAGGGACCACCAGGGGGTGCTGGAGGAACATGGCTGCCTGGCTGCAGGGGCTGGTGCTCCAGTGGGCAATGACGCACCCTCCGCTTCTTCCCCCAGATCCCGGGGGGGGGGGGGCCCTCCCTGCCCCAGATCCCGAGGGCAGCCTGTGACTCACCCAGCTGGGAGCTCTCCAGAGACACCCCTCCCCTCGGGCAGGGCCAGCTTGGTCACTGCCTGTAATGTGGGGGGGAAGGGGGGGCTCTGACTCCCTCCTTGTCTGTCTCTATGTTCCTTTTTGTCTCTGTCTTTGGTCTCTTTCCCTGTTTCTTCCTCCCTCCTTGTCTTGCTCACACTCCCTCTCTGTCTCTGTCTGTCTCCTCCACTTTCCCCCAGGATGTCTGCTCCTCATTGCCATTTAGTGCTCCCCCTCTCCCGCCTCTCCCCTCACTTGGGTCTATTTTTAGGCATCTCCTAGTTTGGGGAGAATTTTCTGGCCAAAGAAGGCAGGAACCCAGAGCCAAGATGGGAGGGCTGGGTGGGGGCCGGGTAGGTCCCCTCCTTCCTTGGATCTCTGGTCTCTGCCCAAAGAATGATACTCATGGGGCAGTGTAACCAGGACCCTGGGGGTTGGGGGCTCTTGCCTTTGACCTCTCCCATGACTTTGTTTCTCCCTCTCCTACCAATACCCCTGTGCCCGCCCCACCCTGCCTGGGATCGGCCTTGGTGAGTGAACATGAGCTATCTACCCTCTTCCTTTCTCACCGAGGGTAGTATACCTGGTGGGGTGGGGGTGGGTGCCCTGAAACAAGGGGGCCAGAGCCTCTATCCCAGAGGGCTATGCATTCCCTCAGTCACTTAAGCATTTATTGAGCACCTGCTATGTACCCAGCCCTGTAGGCATTGAGGACACAGCTATAAGCAATAGAGCTCTAGTTCTAATTTCATGTTGAGATCCAGACTCTGAAGAATTACATGGGACCAGAGGGATAATCGGAAACTAGGGACTTGTGTTGAATGAGAACAAAGATTTGGGGGAGGCAGGAGACAGAGGCTGGGGAGAAAGAGTGAGGGTGTGGGCCGCTGGCAGTCGTCTGGGTCTCAGGGTCCCCCCAGCTGTGTCTATGACCTAATGTTCTTGGGGTTCCCCTCCTCCTGCCCACCTGTTCTGTACCTGGGGCTAGGGGACATGCATCCCTAGGGCAAGGGGACCTCCAGAGGGGCTGCCTGGGCCACAGCTCCCCTTCTTGCAGATGTAGCGCGTGTTTGGGACGTACTTCCGCGTGGGCTTCTATGGTGCCCGCTTTGGCGACCTGGATGAGCAGGAGTTTGTGTATAAGGAGCCATCCATCACAAAGCTGGCTGAGATTTCACACCGGCTGGAGGCACGTCCCAGCGGTAGGGGGGTAGATGGGCATTGGGCTGCCCTGGGGCGGAGTGGGGGCTGCTCCTCTGTGGCCCCGAGTCAGCCCCATGTCCCCAGGAGTTCTACACGGAGAGGTTTGGGGAGGACGTGGTCGAGATTGTCAAAGATTCGAACCCTGTGGACAAGACCAAGCTCGACCCACAGAAGGTAGGGGCTCCTGACCATCCCAGGGGACCCCCAGATCCTATATTTGGGGAGACTCAAAGTATAATTTCCTGGGGACCCTCAAATCCTAATTCCCTGGCAAACTTCAAAGCTTATCTCCCTTGGGGCCCCAAGTCCTTTTCCTGGGGAGGTTCTTAAAACCTAGATTTAGGGAGAACCCCACATTTAAAGCTCCCAGACCCAAGGAAGTCCAAATCCCCTTTCCCCAGGGATGGCCCTGCAGGGAGGCTGGCAAGCCCCAAGGGTGTGTATTGGGGCTGTGGGAGCCTCATACCTGAGCCCCGTGTCCCAGGCCTACATCCAGATCACTTACGTGGAACCGCACTTCGATACGTATGAGCTCAAGGACCGGGTGACCTACTTCGACCGCAATTATGGGCTGCGCACCTTCTTGTTCTGCACGCCCTTCACACCTGATGGGCGTGCACACGGGGAGCTCCCAGAGCAGCACAAGCGCAAGACGCTGCTCAGCACAGACCACGCCTTCCCCTACATCAAGACTCGAATCCGCGTGTGCCACCGGGAGGAGGTGGGCAGGGGCCCAGGGAGGGGAGATGCAGAGACCCAAGATCCAAGGGAGGTCTGGGTACCCCAGACTCAGATTGGGGAGGTGAGAAGACCCCAAACTCCAACCCCCAGACACCAGTCTTCAGACTCAAACCTCTACTTCCAGACCTAGCCAGCATGAGGCTGGACCCCAACCAGACCAAAGTCCCCAGGGCCAGACATAGGCAGCTGAAACCAGATCCCCACTCTGCCAGAGCCAGGAGGGCAGAAGGCCCCACACCTTGTTCATCACACAGCCTCCTGGAACCCCTCTGTCCCCTCAGCAGGGGTCCAAGCTGCCCTGGGCTGGTTTGGGTCAGGACATCTTCAGGCCCCAGCCAGTACTTGACAACCCCCCGCCCCACAGACAGTGCTGACACCAGTGGAAGTGGCCATTGAGGACATGCAGAAGAAGACAAGGGAGCTGGCTTTCGCCACTGAGCAGGACCCACCCGACGCCAAGATGCTGCAGATGGTGCTGCAGGGCTCTGTGGGGCCCACGGTGAACCAGGTACAGCCAGTGGGGCATGCAGGCTCCCAACCGAGGCATCCTCAGGTGCCATGCAGACACCCTTATGAGCCCCTCTCACCCTGCAGGGTCCCCTGGAGGTGGCCCAGGTTTTTTTGGCAGAGATCCCAGAAGACCCCAAACTCTTCAGGCATCATAACAAGCTGCGGCTCTGTTTCAAGGACTTCTGCAAAAAGTAGGCCTGACACCTTCAAGCCCCCATTATGGGCTCCCTGCCTTCCTGACCCCGAACAGCTTCTCTATCCATTGGGATACAGAGTCCATTATGGAGCTCCCACCTCTCTGGTTCTCATTCGCTCTCCTCTACCTAGCTGACTCCCATTATAGCTCCTGACCCCCACCCATGGACTGCGCCCCCTCCCCCCTGCCAGTCTTGCTTTCTCCTGACTGCTGGCACTTGAGCATCTCCTGTGGTCTGTGTGTCTCAGGTGTGAGGACGCCCTGCGGAAGAACAAGGCCCTGATAGGACCAGACCAGAAGGAGTACCACCGTGAGCTGGAGCGGAACTATTGCCGCCTGCGGGAGGCTCTGCAGCCCCTGCTTACCCAGCGCCTGCCCCAGCTGCTGGCACCTACCACAGCAGGCCTCAGGTGCCTGACCCTGGCCCCCCAACCATAGAGACGGCAGAGGCAGGCACAGATGGGTGCTGTCAACAGACATGCACGTCAACATGCATGCTGGGCAGGCTCTAGGCAGCCACGTCAGAGCCTGGCTAGGTCACTTCCCAGACATGTGTCTTCACCTCTCTGAGCCTCGATTTCCACATCTGTAAAATGGGCACAGTTCTTATCTTTGGTGGTAGATTCCAAGAGAGATTCTGGGAACCCATGGCCAGATCAGAAAGGATGTGAAAGAAACAGAATCCCTAAAGGGATCTTTAGAGGAGGAGGAGGCTGATGAGCACTATGGAGTTGGCAGCCCCATGGTCATGCTGAACCCCCTCATCCTTCCCCCCAGGAACTCCTTAAACAGAGCAAGTTTCCGGAAGGCCGACCTCTGAACCTGCGTGACCTGAAGCCACACCCAGAAGAACCATCACCCTGGCTTCACCTGTCTATGCCTCCCTGGGACTTTACCCCACTGAGCCCTGGGCTGTGGGGTGATCATATTGCACACCGGGCTGGGCCCTCTATTCCTCTGTTCCCATCTGTGTGCACTGATGCTTCTTATCTTTTCTAATTTAAAGTGGTTTTCATAAGCAGCCTGTTTGTGGATCCTGGGAGCTGGGTCATGTGTGCACCGTCTACCCACACATCCTGATCTTTGACAGACTCTGTGAGAGCTCACTGAGTGCCAGGAACACTGTAGTGACATTTGCAAATTCCTGCCCTGGTGGGGCTGATATTCTAGTAGAAGCAACACACAACTAACAATGTCACCTGCCCATGGGGAATAATAATAACGTTAATGAAACCCTTGCAGAGTACTCAGCCCAGGGATGAATGGCTCCTAAAAAGTCACTGCCCTGTTTATGGGGTCTTTTTGCCCGAGGGACCTCTGTCAGGCCCCTACCTCCTAGTTAGTGAATTTACTCAATGGCATTATCAGGTAGGAAGCATTCTTAACCCTGTTTTACAGGTGGGGAAACTGAGGCACCAAGCAGTTAAAGGTTTGGTGGGTCTGAAATTGGAGCCCAGGTCCGGTTTAGCCGTTGCCTGCGCAGCCTCGCACTGACCCAGCCCGACTCCCCACCCCGCGGCGGTCACGCCACCCTGTACCAGGCCTGTGCTGGGCCGCTTCCAGCCTCGGCCGGCGGGGGGTGGGGAGGACGGGTGACCTCCGCCGCCGCCGCCCCCGCCAGCGCCCTCCCGGAGCTGGGCCTCGGCCAGCCCCGCCCCCTCCTGCCCCCCACTGCGCCCAGCTGCAGCGGTGGGGGTGGCCCGTGCCCCGGGGACTCCGGGGCAGGGCGGGAGGGCGCCACGGGACCCCCCGCGCGCGCGTATACACCTGCGGGCCAGGTGCGATCGCGCACTCGCGGCGTCCCCCTCCGCGGCGGCCCGGGGCCGGGGGCCGGGCGGGGCGGGGCGGGGGCGGGGCCGGCCCGGGGAGGGCGGGACGGGGGCGGGGCCACCGCCGAGGGCCGGGCGGCCGGGCGGTGGCGCGCGGAGGACGCACGGGCGGCGGGACGCAGGGACGGCGGCGGCCGGAGCGCGCGAGGCGAGTAGGACCCGAGGCTGGGTCGGGGTTCGAGTCCGGTTCGGGGTTGGAGCGTGGTCCCCGCCCCAGCCACCCCCAATCCCGGGGCGCGACCTCGCCGTTCTCTACGAGCCTCTGCCTCCAACTCTACGTCTCGGTCCAAACTTTCCGGACTCTGAGAGCCTCGTTCCCCGCCTCTCTGTCCCCTCCCCGCCTTTGGCCCCGTCCCTGCCTCTCGCCCCCGGCCCCGTCCTCCTCCGCCTGCACCTCTCGCCCTGCCTCCGCCCCATCCCTGCCGTCGCTCTGCCCCTCTCCGCCACCTCGGTCCTCTGTACCTCCTTCCCCCGCCCCGGCCCCCCTCGCCTCCTCCGCGGCCGAGCCGGGCCGGGCCCCAGACGGCGGGAAGGCGGCCCGGCCGGACGCCGGGCTGGGCCTCGGCCTGGCGGCTGGGCCGGCGTGGGGAGCGGCAGCTGTTTGCCATTAGCCGGACCCCGCAGGCCCCGCCCCCTCCCTCCACGGGGCGGGGTCACCCTTGCCCCCATCTTTGGGGCGGGGAGACCCCAGAGACGTCCGGCTTGGCTGGGAGTGGGGGCTGCAGGGAGACCCCGCGGCCATTCGGCCCCGGTCCCGCGGCCCCGCGCCCCGTTACCTGTTCCCTCTTGGAGTGTCCGCCTCGTTTTCTCCATTTCTCTCCGACCCGGTGTTTCCTTTTTTATACCCCAGGGTCCCACTCAGGGAGGGGGCCTTCAGCCACAGACACCTCCCCCATCACGCTCCCCACCTCCATCTGCGTTCTAGACCTGGAGTCGTCCTCGCACCTAGAGGGCGATCAGATGACTAGAGACCCTCTGCCTTCAGTCTCTGTGTCTGGGAAATGGGCAGAGGGATGCGGAGCTAGGGGTGAGGTGACCCTGGCAGTGGGGAATCTTCCGGGCTTAGGTTCAAGTGCAGACCCAGCCCCTTCCCCTTCTAGTGACCCTGGACAAACTCACTGGACATTTCTGTGACCCCAGATGCCCTGTTTCCAAAACAGGGCAATAACCTGTGCCTGATGGGAATGTTGTGATCAGATGAGCAGCTGGGGTGATTATTACTATTATGATTATTACTCGCCCCACCGCTTTTCACCTCCAGGGGCCCCCACGGGATATTCCGATTCTGCTTCCTGCCCGCCCATCTCTCTCAGGTCCCCAGAAAATGCTTTTGATCACCTCCCTGGTGTGTAGGGGTGAACCTCCAAGTTCTTGGTTTCGTGGAAAACCAAGTTTCATACAATTGGTTACTGTGCTGCAGGCGGCATTGGAAGCCAGAGACGTGGAAACAGAGGGTAAGAGAAGTGGAGTGAGATACACAGGCGTGGAGAGCGTGGAGAGACGCAGAGGGACGTGAAGAGACTAAGCAAAGGCACTAAGCAGGAGGCGAGCAGGGTGTAAGACTAGGAGGAGCTTGGCCGCCCCTGGAGCCCCAGCCCCGCCTTCATGCCCGGCAGGTGCCCCGCCTGGTCCATCCTCCCAGGTACCCACTGCCCTGGCCCCCCTCAGCCAGAAAGGGTCCTCCTTGGTGGGATGGGATGGGCTGGGGCCTCTGGAGCAGGGTGGCTAGAGGTCAGACAGCAGAAAGAACTGGCCAAGCTCAGGCTGAGTGTTGGGGACAAAAGGGTGCTGGCTGGTCTCCAGGGCTGAGGAGGGGTTAGTGAGAGGCTCTGATTGTCCCTCCCTTTTGCAGCCTCCAGGCACCCTCTCTTACTTCCTCCCCACCCTCCCACCCCCATGACTTCCCTGGCCACCACTCGGCCTTCTATCCCTGCTGCGCCCCTGAGCCGGACGCATCCTGGGGGGGCAGGAAGTTCTCGTGTAGCCCGGCAGCGAAACTGTTTATTTTTAGAGAAAATTGTTTCCATAAAGAGGAAAGGCTTTGCTCCTCACTGCCTCCCCCACCTCACCGACTTTCCCTCCCCCCCACTCTGGTTGGCCTGCCCCAGCTCTGCTTTGGGGTCCCCTACCCTGAGCTCCATCTCTCCTGGTGTCCCTGTGTCTCTGTGTCCTCGGATCCTTTCAGGAAGACAGTCCCTTACTCAGGGCCTCAGCCCCCTGCCCACCTCAGCCCCCATGCATCCCTGTAGCCAGCTTCTGGCCTGGGCTGAGAGGAGGGGTGCAGGAAGGGTGGGGCCTGTTAGGCTCGGGGGCCCCCAGCCCAGGGCCTTGTGGAGGCGGGGCTGTGGGAACAGCTGGATCCTGTCCAGCGGCTGGACAGATGTGCAGGCGGGCCGTGAGGTTTGGTTTCTTTGTTCCAGGCCGCGAGCCCCCCCACCCCCACCCCTTTCCACAGCCAGGCCGGGTGTGTTCCTATGAGAGGGTCCCAGACTCGGGGAAGAGGAGGGATTGGGAGGGGGACAATTGTGGGGGAAGGGTGGCCACATCCCCTTCTTCCCCACTGCAGACTCTTCCTGACTCCAGGCTCCAACATCCCCTTTTCCCCAGGTAAGCCTCAGCCAGTGCTGCAGGTGATCTGAGATAAACCCCAGGTGACTCTTGAGGAGCGTCTGCAGACCAAAGGATGGCCCAAGTCCTGCACGTGCCAGCCCCCTTCCCAGGTCAGAGGGCTCGGGAAGAAAGGGCCCTGCCCCAGGGTCTGGGGGGAAAGATAAGGCCTTGCCTCGGGGGCAGTGTGGGGGGGGGGCATGGTTACTGGGGGTAGGATACAGCCCTTCCCTGCAGGCCTGAATGAGGGCCTTTGGCTCTGCCCTAGAGGGTCTGATGGAGGAGATAGTCTTTTAGGGAAAGGGGCTGGTCTGAGACTAGAGACAGTCCCTGGTCCTTGCCCTGAGGGTTTCTGAGGGGGCAGGGCCTTGCCCTGAGACTGGAGCCACAGTTGAGCACCCAGTGGTCTCCCCTCCTGTGGGTGAATAAACCTCGACTCTCCCTGGGATGTGAACATGAGTCTTCCCCCTGAGAAGGGGACAGCAGTGTTCAGAGGCCCTGGTCTTTCTTCACGCCCCAGGGGCCCCCGGTCCAGCCTCCCCACCCGCCTTCCCTGCCAGGGAGCCTGACCCACCATACTCCGTGGAGACGCCCTACGGCTACCGCCTCGACCTGGACTTTCTCAAGTACGTGGATGACATTGAGAAAGGCCACACGCTCCGGCGCGTGGCCGTGCAGCGCCGGCCCCGCCTCGGCTCACTGCCACGGGGTCCCGGCTCCTGGTGGACATCCACTGAGTCTCTGTGCTCTAATGCCAGTGGGGACAGCCGCCACTCGGCCTACTCCTACTGTGGCCGTGGCTTCTACCCGCAGTATGGTGCCCTAGAGACGCGCGCCGGCTTCAACCCGCGCGTGGAGCGCACGCTGCTGGACGCCCGTCGCCGCCTGGAGGACCAGGCGGCTGCACCCACTGGCTTGGGCTCCCTGACCCCCAGCGCAGCAGGCTCCACAAGCTCGTTGGTGGGCGTGGGGCTGCCACCCCCAACGCCACGGGGCTCGGGACTGTCCACACCCGTGCCTCCCAGTGCTGGGCACCTGGCCCACGTGCGGGAACAGATGGCGGGTGCGCTACGGAAGCTGCGGCAGCTGGAGGAGCAGGTGAAGCTGATCCCCGTGCTCCAGGTGAAGCTCTCTGTGCTGCAGGAGGAGAAACGGCAGCTCACAGTACAGCTCAAGAGCCAGAAATTCCTGGGCCACCCCACAGGGGCCCGGAGCCGCAGTGAGCTCTGCCTGGACCTCCCAGAGCCCCTCGAGGACCCGGTGACCCTCGAGACCCGGAGCGTGGGCACCTGGGTCCGAGAGCGGGACTTGGGTGTGCCTGACGGGGAGGCAGCCCTTGCCGCTAAGGTCGCCGTGCTGGAGACCCAGCTCAAGAAAGCACTCCAGGAGCTGCAGGCAGCTCAGGCCAGGCAGGCTGACCCCCAGCCCCAGCCCCAGCCCCAGCCCCAGCCCCGGCCTCCACCAGACAGCCCCATCCGCGTGGACACTGTCCGGGTGGTAGAGGGCCCTCGGGAGGTGGAGGTGGTTGCCAGTACAGCCGCCGGGGCCCCTGCACAGCGAGCCCAGAGTCTGGAGCCCTATGGGACAGGGCTGCGGTCCCTGGCAACGCCTGGAGGGGTCGATAGCCCTGCAGTGTTCCGTACCCATGAGGTGGTAGAGACAGCGTTCCCCACAGCCACTGCATCCACTGGCAACGTCCACCTGGTGAAGAAAATTAGCATCACGGAACGAAGCTGCGACGGGACAGCAGGTGAGCCATAGTGCACGGGGGAGGCTGGGGGAGAGGTGCCCTTTGTTCCTGTGAAGGCCAAGGTCTAGCCTTAGCCCTGGCCTTCCGTCAGACCAACCACGCTGGTTCTCAGAGCCCCGGTCTCTTCACCTGCAAAAAGGGGACAGTTGTGACGTTGATTCTGTGCTGTAGGGACCATGCAGAAAAATCAGGTATCTGATTGAGTGTACGTCCTCATGTCTAGTGCATTATAAGTATCCAGAAAACAGGAGGTATTTGAGGAAGGGTCCCTAGGACTGTTGGCTTATTGAGCCAAAAAACCCATCCATTTTATTCAGTAAATGGTAGAAACCAATTTCAGTCCGGTTTAGGCAATGTATTATTCATGTAACCTGGTGACGGGTTCAGTCATAGCTAGATCTAGGTGCTCAAATATCTTCTGTGCACCTTGAGGTCTTTCTCAGGTGAGTGAAAGTGGCCCCACCACTCCAGGGATCTGTCTTTCCATCTTGGTGGAAAGGGAACTTCTCAGTCCAAATGGTGCCCATAAACGATCCCAGGAGCGCCCCTCGTTGGCCAGTGGCCGTCATGTGCCCATCACTGAGCCAAATCACAGTGTTTTTCGTTGCCCCCAGTGCAGATCCTCTAACCCCAGATCCTGGGGGTAGAGGAGCCCCACCCAAGCCCTGTGGCCTTTGAGGGAACAAAGGGGGTGTCCCCTAGAGGAAGTGCTGAGTCCTCATGCCAGGAAAGGGGATGTGGGATCTGCAAAAGACAGCTGCCCCACCACTGCCACCCTTAGGCTCCTGGGAGAAGCTGTCAGAATGAGTCATAATAATGGCAGCTGTTCTTTATCAGAGGCTAGCCTGGTGCCAGGTGCTGTGCTGAGGCTTTCAGTCATGGAAGGCTGAAGAGTATGGGCTTTACAGTTAAGCAACCTGGGTTCAAATTCTACTTCATGATGTAGCCCTAGGTGAGGGACTTCACCCCTCTGGGCCTCAGCTTCCCAATCTGTAAAGTGGCATAACGATAGTCCCAGCCCCTAGGACTCGTGACTTGATGTACACAGTGAACCCTCCAGCGCTGCCTGTTGCTGCTTCTTTTTTTTTTTTTTTAATTTTTATTTATTTATGATAGTCACACAGAGAGAGAGAGATGCAGAGACATAGGCAGAAGGAGAAGCAGGCTCCATGCACCGGGAGCCCGACGTGGGATTCGATCCCGGGTCTCCAGGATCCCGCCCTGGGCCAAAGGCAGGCGCCAAACCGCTGCGCCACCCAGGGATCCCATTGTTGCTGCTTCTGTTGATAACTTTCAGGCCCATTCTGCTCACAGCTGGGGAGACTGAGGCTCAGGGAAGAGCTGTACTTGCCCTGTGTCGCACAGCCACGAAGTGGCTGAGCCAGGATCTAAACCGAGGTCAGCCTGAACCTGCAGGGGGCTCTAAGGTACAGCCTAGGTCCCCGTCCCAGTCTCAAATGTCAGAGCCCCATGGAGGGACCAGAGGGCACATGCTGGAGGGAGGGGACCCAGCTGTGTTTTTTTGCCTTTCCATGTTGTTCCTGGCCAGCTCCAGGCACCACTCCTCTGTTCTGTGTCCATCGCAAACACCCGGCCCTTTGACTCTGGCCCCCAGCCAAGGGCTCTGCCCGGCTCCGCCTTGGGATTTCTGAGAGGCAGCCTTCATTCCAGACATGCCACCTAGGGCAGCCATGGGGCTGCCTGCCTGCAGGACACACAGACCTAGTGATGTTCCCACTGTGTGTGGGCTGCTGCCCCCAAAAGCTCTTCCTTGTGTCTCACTTAACTCCTCCTTGCTGCAGCCAGCCCCAGCCTCTGCTTTGCTTGGGCGGAGCTGGAGCTTGCCCGTTCATTTCAGTGTCTTCTCAGTCTGCAAACTTTTATTGAACATTTGCTATGTGCAGGACTCTTTTGGGCTTTGGGGGTACAGCAGTGAACAAGATAGACGAGTGCGACAAACAAATGAAGCCCCTTAGTAAATAAGTGAAGAAGTATCATTTCAGAGGAGAGGTGTTTGAAGCAAATAAAACAGGGGCGTGGGGTAGGCAGCCATCAGGTGGGGTGATGGTCTGGGTTCCAACTCTGATTACCCTGCCCCCTAGTTCTGTGCCCTTGAGCTAGTTATTTGACCTCTGTGTGTCTCATTTGCAAATGGCCAGGGGTAGGGGTGTCCTGACAGCCTGGTATCACCAGATCAGTGTGAGGCTTCAATGTGTCAGTTCCCATTGGGTGTTCCATGTGGCATCAGGCACATGGTAGGTGCTTGAGGGTTAGCGGTTGGCTCTTTAAACCAAGATGTGGGGGATCCCTGGTGGCTCAGCGGTTTACCGCCTGCCTTTGGCTCAGGGCGCGATCCTGGAGTCCCAGGATCGAGTCCCACATCAGGCTCCTGGCGTGAAGCCTGCTTCTCCCTCTGCCTGTGTCTCTGCCTCTCTCTCTCTCTCTTTCATGAATAAATAAATAAAATCTTAAAAAAAATTAAAAATAAATAAAAAATAAACCAAGATGTGAAAGAGAGGCAGCAGCCACGTGGCACCAAGGTGGGAAGAAGAGTGTTCACAGTGGGGGCAAAGGTCCTGAAGCGAGGAGGGGCTAGAGTAATGAGGCCAGACAAGCAAGGTCCAGAGGTGCCTGAGCATCAGCGGCGGGCCCTGTAGGGCTTGCAGACTGGGGAGGAGGAGCAATATGAAAAATGAAATTAGATGTACAGGACTTGACAAGCGTTGGGACCATGTGTTTAGGTCACCCAGCTTGATGGGTAGGTCCCGGAGTACTCCCTGGGGGAGGAAGTAAGGAGGACTTCTCTGCCATCTAGAATTCCCTCACTGCAGCCAAAGGGCGAAGCAGCCTTCCCCTCAGGCTGGAAAGGGTGGGTGGGGCAGGCAGAGGCTGGGAGACCTCATGAAGTCCCATCCCCCACCACCCAAAAGCAAGGCAGGGAGATGAGTGGGAGACGGGGCAGCTGGGCGTGTGCATCCGTGGGGGCTCCAAAGCTTTGAAATTTCCTTTGCTCCTGTTCAAAACATATTCCTATGACAGCAATTCATATGCTCTGTGGAAAGTTTGGAAAGTACAGAAAAATCTGGAACACAAAACAAAACCCCCATAAACCCACCACCGCCCAGACACAGCTGTTGTCAGCACTTCTGCTTCTTTCCTTCCGAAATTTTTAATGCAGAAAATAATATGTAGGTTTCAAGTCCAGCAACAGGGAACCGATGGAATGTGTTGTCTTGCAATATTTCACTTTTAAAAGCATTTAGGTAGCTTTACTTGGGGCCAGGGCGTTTCTAGACGCTCTTTTTCCATTTTAATTCATTTACATCCCCAGCACCCCTGTGAGGTGGGTGGCGTTATCATTCCCCATTTGACAGAAGAGGAAACAGAGGGCCCCAG
The DNA here is from genome assembly GCF_053574225.1 of Canis aureus. Classification (NCBI taxonomy): domain Eukaryota; kingdom Metazoa; phylum Chordata; class Mammalia; order Carnivora; family Canidae; genus Canis; species Canis aureus. The sequence goes on from NC_135629.1 coordinate 51,272,667, forward strand.
TGGTTGCCCACTGTTCATGGAGCCAGGATTCAAACTCCGCCTTTGGTTTTCTTTGATGGAACCTGATCCCAGGGGCATTTCTTCCCGTGATTAAAAATTCCCGGGACGTAGTATTTACTGGTGAGCCACGTCGATGTCTGCTGTCATCGGGCGCCACACAGACGTCCCTCTGCAGAAACCCCTCACGTCTTCTGTTTTCTCAGGACAGGTTTCTGGAAGACCATTTTTGAGGACCATGATGTCTCTTGCCAACTTGCTTTATTCCCCTGTGGCCCCACTCCCTTCCTACACTGGGTGGCTGAGTGATTTAAATTTTTAAAAATTTCTTTTGGCCAAAGGAGGCCCAAACTGAGTTCATCTAAATTCTTCTGCTCACAGTGACCATCTCCATCTGCGTCTGCCAGCTCCCTCATTTTACTTGATTCTTTTTCCACCTCCACCTTCCACCCCCAGTGCTGAGGGTCGGTAAATATTTTCAGCTCCGTGGGCCGTATGATCTTAGTGGCAATGGCTCAATTCTGCTTGGTTCTCTCTCTCTCTCTCTCTCTCTTTTAAGCTTGATTGCAGTGAGCTTAATATGCAAAAAAATTAGCATATTTTGTGCACGAATTTTGATGAGTTTAGCGTCTCGGTTCTGCTTCTGTAGCACGTAAGTGTGGACAGTATAGAACGGAACAAGCGTGGCTGTATGAAATGCAATTTCATGTAATTTTCACATGTCCCAGATAGCATTCTTTTTTGTTTTTCCGACCATCAAGAATGCAAAAATCGTGCCCATAGTCCATAATTCGCCAACCCCTGCTCTATGCCGCTCACACTCCCCCCCCAGCCCATGTAATATCATTCCTCGCAATCCACCTTCCAGAAGCTTATTTAGACATTTCAGTGTCCTTGAAAAATATGCTCTGTGCATGCTTGATTTCCTAAAATGGTATTGTGATTTCCGAAGAAAAAAATCTTGCTGTTTCTCTCTCTCTCTCTCTCTTTTTTTATCTCTCTGTACACTCTTTTTGAACTCTCCACCCTGATGCTTATACATTGGGTTTGTCAGTCAGAAGGACCACATCGCCTTCTGCCCTAGTGTGTGCTACGCTTTTCTCATCCATACCCCCTTGGGGGCACCCAGTTATGTCCAGCTCCTGGCTGCCATGAGCAGTGCTGGTGCTGTCTTCACATGTCGCTTCCCCTGGGGTTGCTGATTCACAGGGAATTCACCATTTCACTCCAAGTTTTGTCCAATCCTCTCTGGGCAAGCTCTCCCTGTCCAAGCTCCCACCAGCCACGCTTGGATCTGAGGTGCCCATTGCCCCACATACCCACCAACACGAAGTTTTTTCTCTCATGTTTTGCCCATCGACTCTGGTGCAGGGTGGTATCTCCTTGTTTTAATGTGCATTTCTTTGATCTTTTGGTGAGATAGGGCATCACCATACATGTTTCATAAGACTCCTCTGTGAATCACTTATTTGTAGCCTTTGTCCGTTTTTCCTTGGGCAATTTTGAGAAGTTCTGACATATTCCAGGATCGAGGTTGGCAAACTACAGCCTTTGGGCCAAGTCCAGCCCGCTGCCTGTTTTTATAGGCTCACAAGCTAAGCATGGTTTTTCATATTTTTAAATGGTTGAACAATGTGAAAAGAAGAACAACATTTTGTGACACGAACAAAATTAATATGAAATTCGTGTTGTGACACAGCCATGCCCATTAATTTATATACTGTCCAGGGCTGCTTTTGCAAATGAGACCTTCCAGCCCACATAACAGAATATTTATTGTCTGGCCCCTTACAGAAAAAGATTATTGAGTCTTGTTCTAGAAGAAAATCTTTGGCCACTTCTGGCATTGTGAATATTTTCCCATAGTGTATATCCTGTCATTTAACTTTGTCTATGAAGGTTGTTGTTTTATAATGAAGTAGAAATGTTCATGTCAAATACAGTTAAACCCATCCTATTTTTCTTCTTTTGTTAATTTTTAAATTTTTTTTTTCAGATTTTATTGACCTATAATTGGCATGTAGCACTGTACCCATTCAGGGTAATCAAATAATGATTGTGATATTTGTATATATTGCAAAATAATTATTACAGTAAGTTTAGTTAATATCTGGCAGCTCACAGAGTTCCAGACTTTTTCTTGTGACAACATTTAAGATCTCCTCTCTTAGCAACTTTCAGATGTTCATTCAATACAGCATTATTAGCTATAGTCACCATGCTGCACAGGACAGATCCAGGATTTATGTATTTCATACCTGGAAATTTGTACATTTTGACCCCTTTCTCCCATTTTCTCACCCCCTTACTCAGGAAACTACCGGTCTGTTCTCTGCATCTAGGAGTTTTTTTTTTTTTTTTTTTTAAGATTTTATTTATTTATTCATGATAGACACAGAGAGGGAGAGAGGCAGAGACTCAGGCAGAGGGAGAAGCAGGCTCCATGCAGGGAGCCTGATGCGGGACTCGATCTCAGGACTCCAGGATCATGCCTGGGCTGAAGGCAGGCACTAAACTGCTGAGCCACCCACAAATCCCTTGGGGTTTTTTTGTTTTTGTTTTTGTTTTGTTTTTTTACTTCTACATGTAAGTGAGATCATCTTGTATTTTTCATATGTAGTTTGAGGTTTGTTTATTTGTTTTTAGAGACAGAGAACGAGGAGTAGGGAGAGGGATAGAGAGAATTGTAAGCAGGCTGCGCACTTAGCACGGATCCTGATGCCAGGCTTGATCTCACAATCTTGAGATCATGACCTGAGCCAAAATCAAGAGTCAGACATTTAACCAACTAAGGCACCCAGGCGCCTCATCTTTGAGGAATTTTTTTTTTAAATATTTTATTTATTTATTCACGAGAGACACAGAGAGGCATAGACCTAGGCAGAGGGAGAAGCAGGCTCCCTGTGGGGAGCCTGATGTGGGACTTGATCCCAGGACCCTGGGATCACACCCTGAGCCAAGGCAGATGCCCAACCACTGAGCCATGCAGGTGCCCTATCTTTGATGAATTTTTAAAGGAATCTTTCCTCTTCCTGAGGCCCCCGATATTCTGTTACATTTTCTTCCTGTAGCTTTGTACCTTCCTGTAGCTACATCCATCCTTCTGAGTTTTCATGTTAAGGTGTGAGGTAGGGATGCAGCTTGATTTTTCTTGGGTTGAGTGAGCTTCTTTTCCCAGCACCACACCCCAAGACCATCTTTCCCACTAATTTGTGGAAACCCCTTTGTCTTAACCCAAGCTCCCTCAGCTGGGGCCTTTGCTGGGTCTTCTCTTTTTTTGTTCCTTTGGCCCATTTCTTCCCTCAGCAGCATTTGCTCTTTTGGCCACTGTGGCTGTTTGGCTGTTTGGCATGTTTTACTATGCCCTCCTCAGCCAGGTTCCCCATCTCTACTCTTTTACTATAAGGTTGTTTTGGCTGGTCATAGACTTCGGTTCTTCCATATAAACTGTGGTGTCGTTTTGCCCTGTTCCTTAGTGGAATGACAATAACAATTTCGATCAGTTCTATTATTGTCATTGCTGTTTTAACAGTTGCAGTGCCTGACTTCGAACTCCTCACACCAGAAGGAGCCATCCAAGCTTTTGGAGACAGGGCCTGCTTTACCTTTGGGGCAGAATGGGTTATAGTGCTGCTCTGTTTCTTTTTTTGTTTGTTTCCTTTTTCTACGTCTTAAAAAATTGTGGTAAAGAACATAGAACATGAAACTTAGCATGTCTGACTGGCCAATTGAGTGGCATGAAGTACATTCACATGGCACCAGCATCCCTCCCTAGAACTTTCCCATCTTTCCAAACTGAAACTCTTAAACACAGACTCCCCATTCCCTCCCCCAGCTCTTGGCGCCCACCATCGACTTCCTGTCTGTGAATGTGACTCCCCTGAGGACCTCACATAAGTGGAATCAGACAGGATTTGTCCTTTTGTGACTGGTTTCTTTCACCAAGCTGAGTGTTGTTTCACCTGATTTATTTTTTATTTTTTATTTTTTTTTACCCTCCCAGGTCTTTAAATTAAGAGTCTTGAGTTTGGGGCAAATAACCAAGGTTCTGAACTGGCCCGTCTGCCTTCTGACACCTTCCACTTGGCCATATAGTGATTTTGTTTGTTTGTTTGATTGACTTTATTGACAGAGTTTAAAAAAGAAACCGAGAGAGCCACATAGACACCCAGCGTGTGCTTTGGTTCCCCACAGGGGCTTGGGCTGCGGCTCTGGAATCGGCCTGGCCCAGCCACACCCTGAGCTGGGTGCTGTCAGAGACACATTCTGTGGCTGGGTCTCATCTGTCCTTCACTCTGTGCTTGTTCTATTTCCTCTCTGTTCTTTTTTTTTTTTTTAATTTTATTTATTTATTCATGAGAGACACACAGAGAGAGGCAGAGACACAGGAAGGGGGAGAAACAGGCTCCCTGCAAGGAGCCTGATGTGGGACTTGATCCCAGACCCCGGAATCACGCCCTGAGTCAAAGGCAAACGCTCAACCACTGAGCCACCCAGGTGTCCCTTCTCTGTTCTTAACTCCATTTGAGTATCATAGACTTGAAGTAGTTACTGTGTATGTCAGAAAAGGTTGTAACCATTCAAGGGAATTGAAAGGAATTGCCCAGCAGACCCCAAGGCCAGCGGTTGAAATGAGACGCCCTGGGGAAGCAGTGACATGGAAGCCACACTTGGCCTGTGGGGGGCCCTGAGCAGGTTCTGAGTTGGGGACAGCCACTCACAGTGGCACTTTTATTCCTGGCACCAGGCTGGCAATCCAGGCCTGGAGCACCCTGCCACCCCACTCCCACCAACATGGGCAGGGGGCACCCCAGGGACTAGCGCCCTCAGAGTCACCTTTGTCCTCTACCAAACCTGGGTAGGGTTTCTTAAATGTGATAACATATACATATGCATGATATAAAACTTAACCATCTTAGCCACTTTATTTTTTAAAGTGGCTCCATCCCCAATGTGGGGCTTGAACTCATGACCCTGAGACCAAGAGTCACATGCTCCACTGACTGAGCCAGCCATTTGCCACCCCGCCCCCCTGTCTTTTTTTTTTTTTTTAATTCATGAGAGACAGAGAGAGAGAGGCAGAGACACAGGCAGAGGGAGAGGCAGGCTCCATGCAGGGAGCCCGATGTGGGACTCGATCCCAGGACTCCAGGATCACACCCTGGGCTGAAGGCAGAAGCTCAACCACTGAGCCACCCAGGTGTCCCCCCACATCACACCCCCCAATCTTAACCATTTTAAAGTGTCCAGTTCACTTTTTTAAAAATTTTTTTATTTATTTATGATAGTCACACAGAGAGAGAGAGAGAGAGAGAGAGAGAGAGAGAGAGAGGCAGCAGAGACGTAGGCAGAGGGAGAAGCAGGCTCCATGCACCGGGAGCCTGACGTGGGATTCGATCCTGGGTCTCCAGGATCACGCCCTGGGCCAAAGGCAGGCTCCAAACCGCTGCGCCACCCAGGGATCCCTAAAGTGTCCAGTTCAGTGGCACTAAGCACATTCACATTGTTGTACAACCACCCCCACCATCCATTTCCAGAACATTTTCATCTTCTCACACTGAAAATCTACCAGGGTGGGCTTGGGTTGTTTTTGTTTTTTGTTTTTAAGATTTTGTTTATTTGTTAGAGAGAGAGAGAGCGCGCATGCGTCCCCCTGTGAGTGGGGTGGGAGGAGCGGAGGCAGAAGGGGAGAGAAAATCTCAAGCAGATTCTGCACTGAGCGTGGATCCCAACCCATGTCTCAAGATCATGACCTGAGCTGAAACCAAGAGTCAGGTGCTTAACCGACTGAGCCACTCAGGCACCCCTACATGGGTGGGGTTTTAATTTTTATTTTCTGGGGACACCTGGGAGGCTCAGTGGATTAAGTGTCTTTGGCTCAGGTCATGATTCCAGGGTCCTGGTATTAAGCCCCACATCCGGCTCCATGCTCAGCGAGGAGCCTGCTTCTCCCTCTCCCCCTGCTCATACTCTCACTCTCTCTCTCTCTCTCTCTCAAATAAAATCTTTCAAAAAATTTATTTTGCAATAGCCCTTATTGTTTTTTTTCCTGATTGTTAAAGTGTTAACCTGCTTAAAGTTCAGAAGAAGGGAGCTGTGATATCATAACACAGCCTTGCTCTTATTAAAATACTAATAAGTCTGATCAAAGTAGCGTCTACAATTCATGATCCTCGAGCACTGTTGATGTCCAGACCTTGTTCTAAGCCCTTCCCCCCACACTGTGGTCCTCAGTCCGCACAGAAATGCCATGATGGAGGAAATGCCATTCTCCTGACGCACAGAGAGGTTAAGTGACTTACCTGAGGTCACACAGCTTGTTCATGGGAGAGTTGAGACCCTCCCATGACCACGACTCTTGGCTGTGATCACACCTCGTTTCCAGACGACCTTCAGAGTGATATTGGAGAGGTGGGGGTCACAAGCCAGGATTGTAAGGTTGCAGCGTCTTCCCTGTCCCTGACCCACTGCTGTTGCAGGCAAGAGACCGCTGGTGGAATCAGATTCTGCTGCTCATTCACTGGGTGACTCCAGGCAACCCTCTGTGCCTCAGTTTTCTCATCTGTAACAATCCGGATCTCATGGGGTGGGAAGACTTGACGAAGTGACATGAGCATCAGCCCCCAGAGCACCTGGCCCCAGGGCATGTGACCCCAAGGACCCAGCTCTTATCCACCCATGGTGAGCACCTCTCTTCCTCCCCTCCAGAGCTCCCACCGGCTCCTGCAGAGTCACCGTCGTCACCCCCAGGGGTGGAGGCCACCTCCCTGGCACAGCCTGAGAAGAGTGCAGGTGGGTCGGCTGCCCGGGCTGCTGCTGACGGGGAGCCCACCAGGCAAGCAGCCTCATGCCAGTCACAGGAGGTGGGGGGTGCAGGTAAGTGCGGGTGGCCTCCCAGGGGGACGGGGCGCTGGAGGCCTGGGCTTAGGGTCCAGCTCAGGGAGGTTCTTATGATGCCGCCCGTCCCCGCAGGTGAGCCCCAGGTCGGCGTACGGTCCATCATGAAGCGCAAAGAGGAGCCTGCAGACCCTGCAGCCCGGCGGAGGAGCCTGCAGTTTGTGGGCGTCAACGGCGGGTGAGAGGGGGGGCCTCCCCTTCCCCCAGCCCACGCTACCACCCTTTCCTCAGCTTTTACCTTCCTCCTTGTTCCTTGGCTCCTTCATGTCCAAGAATGCCCCCTGGTCTGGGCCCCTTGTTTTTTTTTTGTTTTGTTTTTTGTTTTGTTTTTTTTTTGGGCCCCTTGTTTTGATTCATTACTGGAACCAAAGCACAGTAGCCACTTGGGGACACCGAGGCACTTCGGGGCCAAGTGACTTGCTGGAGCTCACACGGCCACCGGGAATCAGACTCCCGAGCCTGGGCCGCAGCCTCTGCCCCATGCCCCTCCTCAGACTGTGTCAGGGGAGGCGTTGGTGTCCCCAGAGAGGACACTGAAGGAGGGGATGAGTGTGCTGCAGGATAAGCAGAGAGCGCCTGGAGGGGCTCAGTCGGTTAAACATCTGCCTTTGACTCAGGTCATGATCACAGAGTCCCAGGATCGAGACCTACATCAGGCTCCTTGCTTGGCAGGGAGCCTACTTCTCCCTCTGACCCTCCCCGTTCTTGTGCTCGCTCTCTCTCTCTCAAATAAAGAAATAAAATCTTTAAAAAAAAAAAAGGATAAGCAGGAGCTACCAAGTGAAGAGTGGGGGTTGGGAGGGCACTCCCGGTAGAGGGCACAGCCTGATAAAGGCTCTGGTGAGAGGAAGCAGTGATACCCTTGAGAAGCAAGAGGCACAGGAGGTTGGAGTCAGGGACCATTTGGGGGCTTGACTGCTAGGCCCAAAAGCTTAGGCTTTGTCCAGAGGCAGCAAGAAGCACAAGAGAGACCTGTTTGCAGTGGGTTGAGGGACCTGCGTAAGAGGCAAAGGGGGAAGAGGTGGAAGGTGAGAGCAATATTTCTCCCTGACCCACCCTGAGCATTATCACAGGCTGAGCTAGTGTTTATTGAGCACCTACTGGGTGCCAGGTGCTGGAAGGCACATCCCTGCAGCTCTGTGACGTAGATACTGCCATTACTCCCACCTAACAGATGGGGAAGCCAAGGCGCAGAGCAGTCAAGTTGTCAGAACCCTGTGCCCTCCCCTGCCATGTCCTGTCCCATCTGCAGCATCTCCTCACTCTGCCCGTCCTTCCTTCCCAGATACGAGTCCTCATCTGAGGACTCTAGCACAGCAGAGAACTTCTCGGACAATGAGAGCACAGAGAATGAGGCCCCAGAGCCAGAGGAGAGGGTTCCAAGTGTGGTCGAAGCCCCCCAGCTCAGGCCCTCGGGGACAGCAGCAGCCAAGACCAGCCAGGAGGAGTGCCAGCTGCCTCGGGAGTCTCAGCACGTGCCTGTGGCGGAGGCAGCATCAGGAGCGAATGCAGAGGAGGAGATCCGGTCAGTTTTCTTTGTTAGGAGGGACTCAGACAGGGTGAGGTGGGTGACTTCTGCCTCAGATCTCACCATTCATGCCCTCTGAAGGAACCTCCCATCAGTCATACACACCTTAGTCTGAATTAGCAAACAAGTGCTTTCTCCTGGCTATCGGAAGGTCTACAGGCTTTGATAAACTGATGCAGGCAGTTTGGGTTATTGGGGTTAGAATTTAAGTGGCAGGCAGAATTTGTCCTTAAGCCACCCACTGTCTTTGGGATGAATGCCCCACCTGCCCACATGTTTGAATCTTTTTTTTTTTTCCACCCTGATGAAAAATCTGCCTTTGGGCAAAGATTTTCTATCCACTACTGCCCACTTGGAATAAACTTTAGTCTGTGTGTCCACTTTCTCTTGGAATCTGTGTGTTCCCCCTGTCTGTGGTCACCCAGGAGGCCGAGGTGAGTGCTCCCAAGGTAAACTTCCGTCTTGTCCACCCCTTGCAGGATGGAGTTAAGCCCCGACCTCATCTCAGCCTGCCTGGCCCTGGAAAAGTACCTGGACAATCCGAATGCCCTCACTGAGCGGGAGCTGGTATGATGGGGCCCTGGGTCCGGGGTCCCCTTCTTCCCTTCCACCCCTACCCCAGCGTCTCATCCACAGTGTCTCCCTGTGCCGGCTTCGAAGGGACTCCAGGATCCAAGCAGAGAGCTTGGGAGGTGGGGTGGTCGGGCTTGGGTCATGGGCCTTGGATGGGGGCCAGGGTGGTGGGTGGGGCCGGAGACGGTCACCTGTTGGCAGTCCTGGCCTCTGGTTCCTGTTGTTTTGGGATCTTGAGGGAGGCGGTGCCACATTTCTCTTGTCTGGTGTCCGTCCTTGCCTCTGAAGAGCACATGCGCAGGATGGAGATGCTCACACCTTCCTTGGGGGCACACCTGGGCCTCCCTTGTCCGGGACGGGGAGACGACACTCTTTAGTGCAAGGGGCTTACCCAGGGAGGGTTGTCCACGCTTCTCCTTCAGGCTCTGGTTCAGGACGGGGGTGTCCACACCTGGGGCTCAGTCCAATTGGCGGGGAGCAGGCTGCTGCCGCCCTCTTACCCTTCTCCTCCCCTCCTCATCCAGAAAGTGGCCTACACCACGGTGCTGCAGGAGTGGCTGCGCCTGGCCTGCCGCAGCGACGCCCACCCCGAGCTCGTGCGGCGCCACCTGGTCACGTTCCGGGCCATGTCAGTGCGCCTGCTGGACTACGTGGTCAACATCGCCGACAGCAATGGCAACACCGCTCTGCACTACTCCGTGTCTCATGCCAACTTCCCCGTGGTACGGCAGCTGCTCGACAGCGGTGAGCCAGTGGGGCAGGACGGGGGGGCCCTGGGCAAGTGGGCTGGCTGCTACCCCCAGCTTATGGTCTGATGGGGGAGACACTGCCTTCATAGTCTCTTGAGGGCATGCCAGCCTTCTGGTCTGATGGGGGGACGCTGTCCTCCCTGTCTGGTGGAGGAGACACCACCCTCCAGCCTGGTCAGGGAGGTACAGTCCATACCCATAGCCCCCGCACACTGGCGAAGGCAGACACAGTCTTTGTGTAGACTTTTCCACCACCCCCAAGGACCCCTATGTGATGAAGGTGACCTCTCTGGAGCCATGGTCTGAGAGAAGGCCATAGCCTCCCTCCTGGGACTTCAAATATGTGGTCCTTGAATAGGCAGGAAGAAATCTGCTCTTCCCTGGTCTAACAAAGAAGATAACAGCCTCCCAGACTGATGAAGGAAGCAGGGCCCACAATCTGATGGAGAAGGTAGAGGCTAGTCTGAAGGGGGACTGGCTCTTCCAGATTAGTGGAGAAGACACAGTCCCCTACTCTTAGCCCTAAACCTGCGTGCCAGTGTCAGAGTCTCCAGGCTGATGAAGGAGACACAGTCTCCCCCTCCTTAGAAGTCCCTCATCTAATGGGGCAGCATAATAGAGGTGCAGACCCTGGGGCAGAATGGGGCACTCAACCTGGGGAAAGGTAGGACTCAGGCCACAGCTAGACTGTGATAGCCAAGACGTTGCCTGGTTCTCATGGGCCCTCCCCCAGTTTTGAGGTCTGAGGGTCCCACTCCTCCTTACCACCCCCCCCAGGTGTGTGCCAGGTAGACAAGCAGAACCGTGCTGGCTACAGCCCCATCATGCTCACTGCCCTGGCCAACCTGAAGACCCAGGATGACATCGAGACTGTCTTGCAGCTCTTCCGGCTTGGAGATGTCAATGCCAAAGCCAGCCAGGTACAGGCCCTTGGTGCTGCAGACCCCAGTGGTACTTCTGCTTTCCGAGCCCTGGCTGTGCACCAAGCCCAGGTGTGATATCATTCCGTGCCCAGGGGGAGAATCCCCACTGCACGGAAGAGGAAGCTGAGTCTCAGAGAAGCACTCATTTCTTCCAGGTCAGACTAAAGGAGGTGGGATTTGAACCCAGCTGATCTAGCTTTAGAACCCCATTCTTTTTTTTCTTTTTTTTTTTTTCAAGATTTTATTTATTTGACAGAGTGAGAGAGAGCACAGTAGGCAGAGTGACAGGCAAATAGAGAAGGAGAAGCAGGCTCCCTGCTCTTCCAACTTGGGGCTTGATCCCAGGACCCCGGGATCGTGACAAGCTGAAGGTGGATGTCCAACCGACCAAGCCACCCAGACCAGATGCCCCTAGAACCCCATCCTTAATGACCTGCCTGCCAGACTGCCTCTGATACAGGGCCTTCCAGTGGAGATGGGTTGTGGGGTGTGGGAGGGATCCTCCACCTTTCTTAATCTGACACCATCCCACGTCGTGCTTGGTAATTCATTGAGCAGCAGCTGAAGATGCTAGGGATTCAGATGGTGGACGAGCGGGCACATCTCCGCCCTCCTGAAGTTCACTAGCGGCCTGGAGCTCTGGGAGCTGAGAGCATTCCAGGCAGCACAGAGGCTTGGAGCAGGTTTGGTCAGGGGCTGCAGAAAGCCACCAGCGGCATTTAACCAGGGCGGTGGCAATGGCCTGCTTTCTGATTTGAAAAATCTCCCTTTGGCTGCATGTTGGGGAGCAGAAGCCAGGAGACCGTGGAGGTGACTGGGGCATGGACAGGCACCTGGGCAGAAGGGCAGCCAGGACTCTATGGGGATAGCAGGAAAGGGGGGATTTGCAACAGCTTAAAGACAGCGAAGGAGAGGCGCCTGGGTGCCTCAGTCCGTTAAGTGTCTGCCTTCAGGTCAGGTCATGATCTCAGGGCCCTGGATTGAGCCCTGTGTCAAGTCAGGCTCCCTGCTCAGCGGGGAGTCTGCTTCTCCCTCTACCCCTCCCCTGCTCATGCTCCCTCTCCCTCTCTCAAATAAATAAATAAAATCTTTAAAAAAAAAAAAAAAAAAACACAGGATAGAAGCAGGGCTCTGTCACAGGGCATAACGAGCAAGAACAGACCCTGCTGGCTCTTCTATTGATTTAGTTTTGTTTTTTTTTTAAGATTTGATTTATTTATTCATGAAAGACACAGAGAGGCAGAGACATAGGCAGAGAGAGAAGAAGGCTCCTCCCCATCAGGGAGCCTGAAGTGGGACTCGATCCTTGAACTGGGATCACACCCTGAGCCAAAGGCATACACTCAACTGCTGAGCTACCCAGGCGTCCCTATTGATTTAGTTTTTAAGTAAAAACAGTATTTCAATGGTTTACTTATTTTAACTGAGGTGAAATTCACATAAGAGTATCCATTTAGGGGCACCTGGCTGGCTCAGTTGGTAAAGCATGTGATTCTTGATCCTGGGTCCTGTTTGAGTTTGAGTGCCACCCTGGGAGTAGAGTTTACTTAAAAAAAAAAAAAAAATAATAATAATAATAATAATAAATGGGTTCTGGATGGCTCAGTTGATTCACCATCCAACTCTTTAATTTCTACTCAGGTCATGATCTCAGGTCATGAGATCGAGCCTTGTGTTCGGCTCTGTGCTAGGCATGATGCCTGATTAAGATTCTCTGCTCTGAAAAAAAAAGATTCTCTGCTCTGCCCCCTGCACATGAGCGTTTTCTCTCTCTCTCTCCCTCTCTCTCTCTTTCTCTCTCTCTCTCTCACACACACACACAAATAATAATTTAAAAAATATTATAGCTTTTAAAGTATACAATTCAGTGGCATTTAGTACATTCACAGTGTTGTACAACCATCACCTCTATCTACTTCTAGAACATTCCTATCACCCCAGAAGGAAGCTCTGTGCCATTAGCAGTCACTCCCCATCCCCTCTCCCTCTGTTCCTGGCAAACACCCATCTGTTTTCTATCTCTATCGATTTACCAATTCTGGATATTTTATATAATTAGGATCACATAATACGTATTCTTTTGTCTGGCTTCTTCCACTGAGTGTAACATTGTCAAGATCCGTCCGTGATGCGGTGTGCATCAGTGCTTCATTCACCTCTAAGGCTGAATGATACTCTGTAGTATGGGTATATGACAGTTTGCTTTTCCATTCAGCCACTAATGAACGTTGATTTAATTTTTATTGAGGTTCAACTGACATACAGAAAAGTATACAAATCTTAGATCAATAAGTTTTTACATCTATATTTACATCTGGGAGCTAGGAATCAGCTTTAGTTGGGGATGGGAGTGGGTAGGCAAGTAACACCTCTCCAAAGAGGAAATGTTTAAGCCAAAACGTGAGGGATGAGGGGACAGCAGGAAGAGAAGGAACCAGCAGGTGCAAAGGCCCGGTGGTGGGAGGAATTGTTTGAGATCTAGAAGGCCAGCAAGTGGGGATACTGTTAATATCACAGTACTTGGGAACCACGGAAGGTTCCAGAGCAAGGGTGTCATGCCTTGGGGCCTGCATGGTCCATAAACCTTTTCCTTGCCCTGCCCAGGCGGGACAGACAGCCCTGATGCTGGCGGTCAGCCACGGACGGGTGGATGTGGTCAAAGCTCTGCTGGCCTGTGAAGCAGATGTCAACGTGCAGGATGATGACGGCTCCACGGCCCTCATGTGCGCCTGTGAGCACGGCCACAAGGAGATCACAGGGCTCCTGCTGGCTGTGCCCAGCTGCGACATCTCGCTCACTGATCGCGTGAGTCCCCACCCAGGTGCACCCCGGGGAGGGCGGGAGCCCAGCTCGGGGCCTCGTCATAGCAGTGGATGCCTTACAGGACGGGAGCACAGCTTTGATGGTGGCCTTGGACGCCGGGCAGAGTGAAATCGCATCCATGCTGTACTCTCGCATGAACATCAAGTGCTCTGTGAGTGTCAACCCTGGCAGGGTGGGCGGTGGGGACTCTGGGCTGGTGCTGTGTGCAGCCCATGCTTATTGAACCTTCCCGGTGCCCCCATGAGGAAATGAGGCACGGACAGCTGAGACTACATAATAGCATTTGGACCTGGATCTGTGGTTCCAAATGCATGCTCTTAATTACCATCCACTCATTTGAGAAATATTTACAGAGCACCCACTGCATGATAGGCCCTGGTACTCACAGCGCTGAACCAAACAGGAAATGGCTTCTGCCCCCACAGAGCAGGCATCGTAGCAAGATACAAAATATGCAAATCACTGTGTAGCCAGGGGACAGTAGCAGCTGGAAAGAAACCTGAAACAGGATAAGAGGGACAGTGAGAGTGGGGACCTACTGATGAAGAGGAGGAGTGAGTTGTGTGGCTGTGCATGCAGAAGGAACAGCCGTTGCAAAGGCCCTGAGGCAGGAGCATGCTTGGTGTGGTGTGGAGCATCAAGGGCTCCAAGGGGAGGAGATGAAAGCGAGGAGGTGATTCCATAGATCATGAAGGATCTTTTGGGCCACAGTGAGGACTTTGGCTTTTACTCGACTCATGTCAGTGTATGAAAGACCTTGACACGTCTCCCTGTAAAGAAACCTCACCTGTGTCTAACTTGGCATTTCTCTATTTGAGCATAGAAACCAGGGTTTTTTAAGAAATCATGCACAAAAAGAAAAAAAGGAAATCATGCCTGTTAGCAAAAAACACTCTCAGGAAGCCTGACAGGATAATTTTGATACTTGCTCTATCCTTTTTTTTTTTTTTTTTTTTTTAAATGTTTTAAGCTTAGTTTATTTTTTTTTATTTTTTAATTTTTTTTTTTAAATTTTTATTTATTTATGATAGTCACAGAGAGAGAGAGAGGCAGAGACACAGGCAGAGGGAGAAGCAGGCTCCATGCACCGGGAGCCCGACGTGGGATTCGATCCCGGGTCTCCAGGATCACGCCCTGGGCCAAAGGCAGGCGCCAAACCACTGCGCCACCCAGGGATCCCAATACTTGCTCTATCCTAAGTGTCTGATGGAGGAGAGAGCTGATCCAGTCTGAAGGAGGAGACAGGGGCACTCCTCATAGGTCTCTAAAACGATACCCTTGTCTGATGGAGGAGACAAGCTCTTCCAATCTGATGGACTGTATGCTAAGTGCCTCTCAGCCATGATTTCTCGAACCCTCCAGAAAAGCCTGACTCAGCTGTACAAAGTACTGTTATCATTTCCATTTTTCTGGTGGGGAAACTGAGGCTTAGAATGGTTACAGCCCCCTTCCCCCCAACAGCCCAAAGTCCCACGGATAGGAAGGGGTGGAGGCCCCCGGGGGCATCTGACTCCAGACCTTGGGCAGGAATTTCATGTTCCTTCCTCCTCACTCTACCTTGAACTTGCTCTGGCCTCCCTGAGGCACATCTGGAGCCTGGCTCGGGGGTGGCATGGTGAGCATTGACTACAGTGACCCCCCCCCTCCAAACAGAAGGGGTCTTCGGCTTCTTACTAAGGCTCTAGGTTTTTCCAGCTTCATTCCCCAGGGTGTTGGGTCACCTGGGACTCAGTTGTGGTGCTCAGAGCATCACCTAGGGATCAGCTCAGCCTCAGTTTTTTTCAACTGGAAGATGGGAGTGTTAGGACCAGGTGATAACCTGTTGTCTGATACGTGGTCCTGCCCCCAGGGACTCCTGAGGGACAGACCCCAGTCCTCCATCTCTGTCCACCTGGACCACTGCTGTTGCCTCCACCCTGGCACCCACCCTCACTGCCTCCTCCAGTCTATACTCCCCACAGCAACCAGAGGTCATCGTGAACCCCTGAGTTAGGGTACATCCCTCCTCAGCTCACAGCCGTCTTTGGCTGTCCCCCTACTTGGAGAAACAGCCAAAGTCATCCCCAGAGCCCACCAAGCCTTGCACCAACTCCCTCCTCTCCCCCCCTCTCTTCTTCTGCACCTTGCTCAGGCCACTCAGCCTGTCCGCTGCTCCTGCCTCAGGGCCTTTGCACTTGCTGCTCCCACTGCCAGAATGCCCCACCCCTTGGCTGGCCCCTCAGCATCACTCAGCCCAGAAGGCCCCCTGCCCTGACTACCTGTACCCCACTTTCATTCCCCTCCATCCTTTAATCCGTGATGAAAATCCTCCTCTGCATTCGTGTGCTGCTCTGAACATCCCCTCCTCGAGGCCAAGGGACCGCGTTCTGTTCACTCACCTCAGCCACAGGGCCAGCCAACAAGGTTGGCGCCACGTAGGCATTGGCAGTGATGCCAAACAAAAAGAATTCTGCTTCTTGTTTCAGTTTGCCCCGATGTCAGATGACGAAAGCCCTGCGTCATCCTCTGCGGAAGAGTAGCCGTGAGGGAGACCAGCCCCAGAGCCAACCGTCCCTCCTCCCTTGCCCCTTGTCTCCTCCCTCGCCAGCCCCCACGCCGACCCACCGACCCACCGACCCACCGAGGCCCAAGTCTCAAAGGCAAGTGGGGTTTTCCTTCCGCTTCCCAGGAGGAACTGCAACAAGACTCCAGCCTAAAGCGGGTTTCTCCCTGGTACGCCAGTTCAAAGCGGCCGCAGCGCAGACTGGAGCTAAATTCTTCCATAAATTGGCGCCAGTGGCTGATGCTGGGGCGTGGGTTTGTGAAGAACAAGAACATGGAGAACAATCAGCTGGCAATTATGCATGGAGCGGGGTGAAAAGGAGAATACCGTATTTTTGAGTCATTATCGGGGGAGTGGGGGAAATCCTATTCCTTGTTGCCAAATTTGAAAGTCACTGGAATTGCATATTTTCATCTTAATCCCGAATGTCATTATGCGCGGGTCACGTCTGGAGTGGCTTGACACCCCCGCCCCCTCCCGCCCACCCCACATTTACTTGTCTGCCAGATAATAGTGTTTTGTCCACTTCAAACCCCCCCCCCCTAACCGCTTTCTTGGGAGAATATTCTTCTGGTCTCTTCGCAAAGCCAGATTCTGTCCTTGTCACTCAGGGCTGGAAGCTCAGTCCTTCCTGCTGCTTCCAAGTCAGGGGGGCTCAGGACCCAGCAGCCGAGATATGTGAGCAGTTCACATGCAAGAATCACCCAGAAATCCGTCCCCTCCCTGCGTGGAGGCCCTGGCAAATATTAATTTTCCTAGAAAATCCTTCAGACCTAGGGATGCAGGAAATGAAATCGGTTCCCAGAGCAGCTGCCGCGTCCCTGGGCTTGGAACCCTGGTAACACGGGGGCCGCCTTCCACCTCCCCAGACTCCAGAATTTCTCTCCTCAAAGGAGGGGGGATAAAACAGGGCATGCGCTTGCTGGCAAAGCACAGGGCAAGCTCCAGAAACTCCATGTGTGCACAATTAAAAGTTGGCTGCCCTCGAGGGCTCCCAGTGCAAACTTAAAGAGACAGGGCTTTGCCGAAAACCAAACAAAGGCCAGCTGGGGTTGGTGATGGTTTTTTGTTTTTTCCCTTTTTTCTTTTTCTTTCTTTCTTTTCTTTCTTTTCTTTCTTTCTTTTTTTTTAAAACAACCTATGGGCTTTTCGGAGCTGCCTGGACCAGGGCCTGCTGGAAATCAGGCTCACCAGACACACACAGTTTCCTTCATGGCCTGTTCTGTCCTCAGAATCTTAACAGAGTTTTCTTTCCAGTTCCTTCCTTTGGTGAACAAGAAAAAAAAGGGGGGGCGGGTGGGGGATGGGCTCGGAGCCTTGAGAAGTGCCTTGTGACAGACTGGGAGTCAGATCCCCAGCTAATCAGCGTCCTGTCCCCTCTCGTCCGGTTCTCAGCTCAGCTGCCAGGGTCGGAGCCAAACCGCAGCTGGACAGAGCGAGCCCTGAGTGCTCATGTTCATTCAGGAAAGCGAAGTGCTGGCTTCTCTCCTAGGAAAGAAGGGGTTTCTTGGCTTGATGGAGTCTGGCGTGCTTTGATTTTGACAGCAGGGAGGTACCTGAGACAGAAGAGCTTGGACGGTCAAAGAAGACACCCTCGATTGCGTGTGCATGCATGCGTGTGTGTGTGTGTGTGTGTGTGTATGTAAATTGGAGAGAAAACAAAAACAAAGCTGACTGGGGACGACTGCTGTGTGTGACACAAGGCCAGGACTTTGGGCAGCTTTGAGATATGGTACCAAAGCTGTACGCCTGTGTGTCTGGCCCCTGAGCCGGCCCTTGGGTTTAAGCTCCTAGAAGCAGCTCATTGACAATACCACCACCGCCCCCCAAATAAGTCTCTGTTCATCCCTGCTTCCCTTCCCCTACCCACTGGGCTCGCTGTGCTAGACTAGGCTCCAGGGACGTCCCGCCTTAGTCCCTGTTCTCACGTGTATTCGTTCGTGACCTTTAGCTCCACTTTCCGACCACGGTACGTCCATAAAGACAGTATTACACTTAAATGAAGTATTCCTTTTTGTAATCGCGTTGTAGAAGGTAAAAGAATTTAATAAAGCTACCGTATGATAATGTCCACACACGAATGCCTGGTCTTTGTCTCACTGTGCTCCTCTTTAAGCTTTAAAATAGATCTCTTTTTAAAAATGAACTTAGGTGCCAGCAGTTTGGCACCATCTTTAGCCCGGGGTATGATCCTGGGGTCCTAGGATCGAGTCCCACATCGGGCTCCCTGCATAGAGCCTGCTTCTCCCTCTGCCTGTGTCTCTGCCTCTCTCTCTCTCTCTGTCATGAATAAATAAAATCTTTTTTAAAAAATGAACTTATTTTGGGGGCGTCTGGGGTGGCTCCATCGGTTAAGCATCCGACTTGGTTTCAGCTCCAGTCATGATCTCAGTGTCATGGGATGGAGCCCCACATTGTGCTCCACGCTCAGCTGGGGGTCTGCTTGGAATATTCTCTCCCTCTGCCTCTGCTTCATCCCTCCCCACCACCCACATGCACTCTCAAAAAAACATTAAAATTAAAATGGACTTACTTCAAACAATGGTCAGAGCAACAGAAAAGTGACAAGAATAATACAGTAAACTCCCTACTGCTCTGCACTACGGGGTTCTGTCCCGGGGTTCTATCCCAAGTGGCTATTTCCATTTAAATGTAAATTAGTTACAATTAATTTGTGCTCCTTAAGCACACGTGCCTGGTGGCTACTGTATTGAACTGTGGAGGTATAGAACATTGCCATGTTTGCAGCAAGTTTTTTTTTTTTTTTTTTTTTTAAGATTTATTTCTTTTAGAGCAGGAGCAGGAGGGGCAGAGGGAGAGAGAGAGTCCCAAGTAGATTCCACTGAGCACAGAGCCCAACATGGGGCTCGATGCTATGACTCCAAGACCAGAACCTGAGCTGAAACCAAGAGTCAAACGTTCAACTGACTGCATCACCCAGGCGCCCCTGCAGAAAGTTTTAATGAACACCCACTGTGAACACCACAGAAAAAGATCTTTACTGATATTTTTTTCCCTCATGATAAAATACTTCATAGTGATTGCAAAAGGCAAAATTCTAAAAATACAGAAATGAGGGCACCTTGGTGGCTCAGTTGGTTAAGCATCTTCCATCGGGTCATGATCTTGGGGTCCTGGAATTGAGCCCCATATCAGTCTCCTTGTTCAGTAGGGAGCCTGCTTGTCTCCCTTTCCCTTGGTGATCTGTCTCCCTGTCAAACAATCAATAAAATATTTAAAAAGTTTAAAAAATAATATAGAAATGTTTGGCATAGTGGAAGATGCCATGGTTCCAATTGGTGGAAATGTCTGCTGTTGTCAACTCACTGGGGTATCTCCTGCCAAAGCTTTTTCTAATAAGTTGAATCTTTAACATTGTGTTTTGCTGTTTGATTTTTTATCAAGGCATCATATGCATACATTTTGTGCACCCACCATGTACAAAAGTGTATATAACTTTATGACTTTTGACAAAGAGTATCCCTAGGTCAGCAGCAGGTCAAGAGGTGGAGCATCCCCGCTGCCTTTCCCTGGGTCCTGCCCCTCACTTCCCTCAAGGGTGATTAAAGATGGCTCTCCTTACCTCTCTTCTTGTTTTCCCTCTGGAAAGTTATGTGTTTCTGAACTAAAAGGTCTACTCCCGTCAGTTTTCTAGAGGGGTCTGTGAGTCAAGAGGCCTTCCAGAAGCAATTGCTGGGGACCATCTTGTCATTGTTAACTCATTCAGCTCATATTTTGTTCCCTTGTTCCCCAATACCACCCAGTTTCT
Organism: Canis aureus; assembly: GCF_053574225.1. Taxonomy (NCBI): domain Eukaryota; kingdom Metazoa; phylum Chordata; class Mammalia; order Carnivora; family Canidae; genus Canis; species Canis aureus. The sequence continues at coordinate 51,292,468 of NC_135629.1, forward strand.
TGCTTTACTTTTTTCTAATATATGTATTTTTATTTTTAGTTGTAAAATATGCATGACCTTTACCATCTAAGCCATTTTTTAAAGATTATTTTAAAATAATCTCTACACCCAGTTGGGGGCTTGAACTCACAACCTCAAGATTTAGAGTTGCTTGCTCCAGTGACTGAACCAGCCAGGCACCCCCCCATCGAAGCCATTTCTGAGTGTCCAGTTCAGTGATGTGAAGCACATTCACACTGTTGTATAACCATCCCCACTGTCCATCTCCAGGACTTTCCTCTTCCCAAACTGAACCTGTGCCCATTAAACATCGACTTTTCACCACCTGCACCCCATCCCAACGTGGCTACTGTTGGTCTCCTCTTTGTCTCTATGAATTTAACTACTGAAGGGACTTCAAGTAAGTGGAGTCATGAAGGGGGACCTGGGTGGCTCAGTGACTGTCTGCCTTCGTTCGACTCGGGTCATGATCCCGGGGTCCTGGGATCGAGTCCCTCATCAGGCTCCCTGTAGGGAGCCTGCTTCTCCCTCTGCCTATGTCTCTGCCTCTGTGTGTGTGTGCCATGAATAAATAAATAAAACCTTAAACAAAAAAAAAGGTGGAGGGACGCCTGGGTGGCTCAGCGGTTGGGCGCCTACCTTCAGTTCAGGTCGTGGGTCCCAGGGTCTGGGATCGAGTCCTGCATCCGGCTCCCTGCGAGGAGTCTGCTTCTCCCTCTGCCTGTGTCTCTGCCTTTCTCTCCTCAGTGTCTGTCTCTCATGAATAAATAAATAAAATCTTAAAAAAAAAATGGAGTCATGCTGTGGTCATCCTTTTATGACTGGCTTATTTTAGTTAGCACGATGTCCTCAAGGGTCACCCATGTCATATCTGTCAGAATTTTCTTTTTAAGACTAAATATCCATTCGAATGGATACACCACATTTTGTTCAAGCACCTATCAATAGACACTTGGGTTGCTTCCACCTTTGAGGCTATTGTAAATAATGTTGAGTGTCGCAATATCTCTGAGTCCTCACTTTCAGTGTTGGGGGTATATACCTAGAAATAAAAGTGCTGGGGTATTCTATTTTTAATTTTGTGAGGATCTGCCATAGGTTTTCCATAGCTGCTGCACCATTTTACATTCCCACCCTCAATGCTCTAGAGTTCTGATTTCCCCACCACCTGGCCAATACTTTTTTTTTTTTTTTTTTTTAATAGTACCCATCCTAATGGTTGTGAGGTGATTCTTTCTTTGCTTTTTGGAAGGGAGGTGAGTGACCTTTTTTTGACAGGAGCATTTATATCTGTCAGGCTATGGTTGTGCAATCTCAAATGGCTTATCTTGTGAACAGCCCACCCCAGCTGATAAGAGAGAGCTATCATTAGCCCATGGTTTAGTAAGGTTAAGAGCTTGCCAAGGTCACAGGTAATCTGCAGAACCAGAAACTGAACCCCTGACGTCTTATCTCCTCATTATTTCACTCTGCATTGTTAAGTAATCCACCCCCTTTAGACACAGAGAATGTGAGCCCCTGCCACCAAAGGTCACACAGATGAGGGTGACATAGCAATCTTAGCATAAATACTCAGCCAAGAGGAGCTGAGCATTGCTCACCGTAGGTGCTGACTCCAGGGACCCAACTCCATGCCCACACACTGATGTTTCTGCAAGACTCTCATCACTTATTCATCTGCTAGCTACTCCATGAGACAAAGGCTGGGGAGCTTCTTAACCTAAAAATCTGGGGATGGCCCTCTGGGGTCCTAAACCCAAAATATGTACAAAATCCTAACAGATGTGGATGTTGCATGCATTTTTCAAGGAAGAGCCTGTGTCATTCCTTTTATCAAATTTCAAAGAGATCTGTGACCTGGGTAAGATTTTTTTTTTAAGATTTTATTTATTTATACATGATAGACACAGACAGAGAGGCAGAGACACAAGCAGAGAGAGAAGCAGGCTCCATCCAGGGAGCCTGATGTGGGACTCAATCCCTGGACTCCAGGATCACTCCCTGGGCCAAAGGCAGGCATTTAACCGCTGAGCCACCAGGCGTCCCCTTGGGTAAGATTAAATAAATCTATCAGCCCTAAGCGTGTCCCTCACTACACGACCACTGTAAAAACATAAAAACAGCCCTTGGGGGCTTCTCAAAAACTGTCTCTTGAAAGTAAGTTCTGCTGGTGCCTGGCTCAGTTGGAGGAGCATGTAACTATTGATCTCAGGGTCGTGAGTTCAAGTCCTATGTTGGGTGGAGAGATTACTTAAATAAATAAAATTTAAAAAAAGAAAAAGAAAGTAAGCTCTGAGGAAGAAAGTGGTCCCAGGTGTGGGATCGGGGACCTGTCAGAGTCCTGATGGTCAATCAAAATCACATTTCTGACTGCTCTGTGGTAGCTTCTCTCCATCCTCCCCGGTTATGCCTCCTCTCTTTTCTACAATTTCTACAGTTGGAGGATCACAGTGCTTGGTCCTTGGACCCCCTCCTTTTATTCTCTTCCAGGGTGTGGCATCTGGTCTCTGGTGCCTCTGGACAACTGGCTTTTATTCCCAGCCTAAGTGTCTCTACAGACTCAGCCAAGCCACTATCTTCTTCATAGCTCCATGTGGCCATTCCCCAGCTACTAAGCACTTCTCTAAACCTTTCACTTCATGGAGCCCCTCACCTCCATGCCTGCTCCTCCCCATCTGGGCCACCACTACCCATCCAGGTATCTGGGCCAAACACCCAGGAAGCAACTTCTTCCTTTTCCTCATTCTGCATATCCAGCCTGCCACAGAGTTCTCTAGACTCTGGAAGATCTGGAAGCCAGTACACTCCATAGCTGTCCTTCCTTCAGTGCCTTCCAATGCTTCTTGTTACACCAGAATAAAGTTTCAGGGCCCCTGGAAACCAAACCTTCTCTCCTTCCTCCTCTCCAGCCACTTGGACCTCCTCACTATTCCTTAAACAAATTAAAGATTTCCCCACTTCATTGTCCTTTGCACATGCTCTTTCTTCTGCCTGGCACTGGTTTCCCAATATCTTTTTATCACTCAGATCCTAGTTCATGGTTCATATGTCCCCTGTCCAGGGAGTCCATCCCTGCCCCTGCCCACACAGCCTAAAGTCACTTCCTTCCCTGCCCCCAACTCCAGTGACGCTTTCCTAGACCGGGTTGGAGTATCTTCAAAGTGAATGTCCCTATCTAAAATGATTCTGTTCATTTGTTTCCTTGCTTATTGTGAGGTCTTGCCACTAGAGCACTGGCCTTTGATGCCCTTTATGTGACCCACAGTAGGCAGAAATTTCACAGGGGACCCAGCAATCCACATGTTAAGGCTGCATAACAAAATATTCCCGAATTTACTGCCTTTAAACAATGGCAATGATCTTGCTCACAGATCTGCAGTTTCAGCAGGGCTTGGTGGGGACAGCTCATCTCTGCTCCTCCTGCTGTCAGCTGTGATGGCTCGAAGGGTGGCGACTAAAATCACTTCTGTGCTCACTCACTGGTCTGGTGGTTGATGCTGGCTTCTGCTGCAACCTCCTCTGGGAGATTCTTTACATCACCTCGGATTCCTCACAACATGGCAGCTGGGCTCTGAGTAAGAGTATCCCCAAAACTGAGAGAGGGCAAGAGAGCAAGAGATTGCACAAGCTAGCACCAGGCACAAAGCTGCCTCCTAGTTTCCGACCAAGGCTTGTAATTCACAGTATCCTTTCTGCCACATTTTTAAAAAAAGATTTTATGTATTCATGAGAGATACAGAGAGAGAGAGAGAAGAGACACAGGCAGAAGGAGAAGCAGGCTCCATGCAGGGAGCCCAGTGTGGGAATCGATCCCAGGACTCCAAGATCATGTCCTGGGCCAAAGCCAGGCACTCAACTGCTGAGCCACCCAGGGATCCCCTTTCTGCCACATTTTATTTGCTGCACCAAGTCCTGCTGAAGCTCAAAAGGAGGAGAATGAAAGTCTGCCTCTGGACGGGGAGTGGCAAGGTTGGAACTATTTCTGTATTCAATTTTTGAAAATATAATCTGTCACACCCAGTACTCGCAGATTTTGGAGTTTCCCAAAAACAATGCTTAACTTTCTGCACACAATGCACTGATGTTTTCCCCATTGTATTTTGTAGAAAATGCTGGTCATAACCTGCCAAATTAGATTTCTTTACCTCAGTTTGAGAAATTTGTCATATAAATGCGCATTTTGTCTTTTCTCTCCTATGACCCTTCACACAGCATGGTGTCTGGTGCCCGTTAGGGTAGGTGCCGCACCTGCTAGGGTTCCATGTATGTTTTCTTGAACGCCTTAATATAGTGCTCCCTGAATACTCAGCACCGTCCTCACTTAATCCTCACGCCGACCCCTACGTAGGTACTATTATGACCCTCATTTTACTGACGAGGAAAGTGAGGCACAGAGGGGTGAAGTCACTTGCCCAGGATAAGGAAGCTAGGAAGTGGGATTCGGACCCCATATATCTGGCTGCATGCTCCAGCTTGCTGTGCATCCTTACGGAATTTACTTATTTATTTATTACGCTGATTGCGAGCATCCCACGCACACCCTATAGAACGTCAGCCCACGAGAGGCGGTCCAACGCTTCGCCCCTGGCACCGCGCCCCTGGTGCAGCTACAGCTAAACAGACAAACAGCCTCAGGAGCCGCCAGATGCTTTCCAGCCTGCGCAGGCGCGTCACGCAGATCTCCCGCAGGCACACAAGCCCCACCTCCCTGCGCCGATTGGCCATTGCCGGAGACGGAGGAGGAGCCGGCGCAGGCGCACTAGACCAGACCAGAGGCTACCGCCCGCCCATTCCTGATGACTGATGGAGGAGCAAACCAATGGGAATGAGGCTCCTGGGGAGAGAGGCGGGCCCTGAGGGCAGTTAAACTTGCGCGGGAAAGGTCCTGGCGTAGTCATGGCGGCCTTCCGCGACATGGAGGAGGTGAGCCAGGGGCTGCTGAGCCTGCTGGGTGCCAACCGCGCGGAGGCGCAGCAACGGCGGCTGCTGGGACGCCACGAGCAGGTGGTGGAGCGGCTGCTGGAGACGCAAGACCTCGCGGAGCAACGGCTGCGAGGTCAGGGGCGGGGCCGGGGGCGGGGCCGGGGGCGGCTGGGACCCGGGTGATGCCTGGGGGCAGCAAGTCCCTCCCTCCTCGGCGCCCCCATCCCTGCCCTGTTCTCCCATGGACAGTACGCCCGCTGAACCTCAGTTTCCCCACCCGTGAAATGGGCTTCGGGATGTCGGCGCCCTCGAGTTAGTGAATATAGGAGCTCAGAGGGTCTGGTCCAATTCTGAGCGTTCCGTGAGCAGGAGCTGGGGGACCCAAGGTCCGAAGTGGGGTTCAGGAGTCGGAGCGCTGGGTTTTAATCCCAGCATTTCCACTTACAGAGGTTCAGCTGTTTTACTGAGCACCTGGTGTGTGCCAGGTAGAGTGTCAGCCCTGGGATGGAAGCAGAGAACGAAAAAGACCATATATCCCTTTAGTGGGTTGATAGCGCTAGTGAGGGGAGGTCAGAAGATAAACCAAGAAAATGGGTATGTCAGGAGGTGATGGGCTAAGGAGGGCCAAGGACAAACTAGGTTGTGTTGGAGGGAGTGGTGATGTTTTGGGGCTGGTCAGCGAAAGCCTTTTGAAAGATGATGTTTTAGCAGAAACCCAAGGAGGCCTGGGAGAGAGCCAGGGAGGATTAAATAAATCGGTGCAGGTAAAGGTGCTTCCTGCTTTACATGGATAATACCGTTTACGTGGAATTGAAGACGCCATCAAATGTAAGACTCCTTTAAAGCAAAGGATGAAAAGCTTTGCTAATAAATATCTTAACATGCTACAGAGAGAGGGCTGCATCAAGCCTCTCCTGCAGGTGAGAGGGGCTCTCTCAGCTTCTGATCTGGATTTCAGGTAACTCATGAGCCCTGATCCCCGGGCTTCCCTCCCATGCCTCAGTGACCTCATCTGTGAAATGGGACTGCTGACAGCACTCATTGTCACTGCTTTTCTCAGTGCCAGGTTTTTGTTGTTGTTGTTGTAAAATTGATAAAAGACTTACCATTTTAGGGGCACCTGGGTGGCTCAGTGGTTGAACGTCTGTCTGCCTTTGGCCCAGGTCGTGTTCCTGGGGTCCTGGGACGAGGGCTGCATCAGGCTTCCTGCGGGGAGCCTGCTTCTCCCTCTGCCTATATCTCTGACTCTGTGTGTGTGTGTCTCATGAATAAATAAATAAAATCCTAAAAAACAAAACAAAACAAAACACAACATTTTAGCGATTTTTAAGTGTCCTGTTCAGTGGCATTAAGTACATTCACATCATTGTGCAGCCATCCCCACTGTCCCATCTCCAGAATGTTTTCATTATCCCAAACTAAAACTGCTCATTAAACTCTGACTCCCCATTTCCCTTCTCCCAGCCCCTTCTACTTCCTGTCTCTATGAACTATTCTAGAGACCTCATATAAGTGGAATCCTGGAATTTAGTGTGGCTTATTTTCTTTTTATTATTATTTTTTATGTTGTGTGTCTGGTATATGTCACTTAGTGCAGTGTTTTTTTTTTAATTATTTTTTTAAAATTTTTATTTATTTATGATAGTCACAGAGAGAGGGAGGCAGAGGCACAGGCAGAGGGAGAAGCAGGCTCCATGCACCGGGAGCCCGACGTGGGATTCGATCCCGGGTCTCCAGGATCGCGCCCTGGGCCAAAGGCAGGCGCCGAACCGCTGCGCCACCCAGGGATCCCAGTGCAGTGTTTTTAAGAATCATCCATGTTGTAACGTGTCAGAATTTCATTTTTTAGGGCTGAATAATATTCCAATGTGTGGACATACCTCATTTTGTTTGTTCATTTGTCCATTTTTAATTTTTTTAAAGATTTTATTTATTCATGAGAGAGAGAGAGAGGCAGAGACACAGGCAGAGGGAGAAGCAGGCTCCATGCAGGGAGCCCGATGTGGGACTCAATATTGGGTCTGTAGGATCACTCCCTGAACTGAAGGCGGCGCTAGACCTCTCAGCCACCTGGGCTGCCTCTGTTCATTCCTCCATTGATGGACTGTTGGGTTGCTTCCAGCCCCTGGCTGTTGTGAATAATGCTGCCATGAACATGGGTGTTCAAATATCTCTTTGGGTCCCTGCTTTCAGTTCTTTTTTGTATTTTCCCAGAAGTGAAATTGCTAGATCACATGGTAATTTGATATTTAATTTTTTGAGAAAGTGTCCTCCAGTTTTCTTTTTTTTTTTTTTTTAATAATTTTTTTTAATTTATTTATGATAGGCACACAGTGAGAGAGAGAGAGGCAGAGACACACACAGGCAGAGGGAGAAGCAGGCTCCATGCACCGGGAGCCCGATGTGGGATTCGATCCCGGGTCTCCAGGATCGCGCCCTGGGCCAAAGACAGGCGCCAAACCGCTGCGCCACCCAGGGATCCCAGTCCTCCAGTTTTCTATAGTGATTTTGGTGCTAGGTTTTTTTTAAATGTCTTTTTACAGTTACGTTTCATGTGGAGATGCTATTTAGATTGAAACTGAAATGACCTAGGAGCTAAGCAGGGAATGGCTTGGGGGAAGAGTGTTCCTGGCAGAGGTGACTGGAAATGCCAAGGTCATAAGGTGAGAGTGAACTTGGAGACCCAGGAGAAAGCAGTGAAGGTGAGGTCAACCACAACCAGACTCTGCCGGCAGTGAGCACCCAGGAGGAGTTTGGAGGTTGTTTTATTTTTTATTTTTTAAAGATTTTATTGGGATCCCTGGGTGGCGCAGTGGTTTGGCGCCTGCCTTTGGCCCAGGGCGCGATCCTGGAGACCCGGGATCGAATCCCATGTCGGGTTCCTGGTGCATGGAGCCTGCATCTCCCTCTGCCTGTGTCTCTGCCTGTCTCTCTCTCTCTCTCTCTCTGTGTGACTATCATAAATAAATAAAAATTAAAAAAAAATAATTATAAAATAAAGGTTTTATTTATTTATTCATGAGAGACACAGAGATAGAGAGAGGCAGAGACACAGGCAGAGGAAGAAGCAGGCCCCGTGCAGGGAGTCCAATGTGGGACTTGATCCTGGGTCTCCAGGATCACGCCCTGAGCCGAAGGCAGACACTCAACCGCTGAGCCACCCAGGCATCCCTGGAGGTTGTTTTAAGTGTGGTGGATGCCCCAGTCAGTCTTCCTCTTCTCCTCCTCTCTCTTCTTGTCTCTCCTCTCTCCTCCCCACTCCCCACTCGATTGATGGTTTGGGGAGAAGGATGGCATCACCCAGCCTGCCTGGGGTTTAGCATTATGGATGGAGTTGGGGCTGGGATCCAGATCAGATCCAGATGTCAGAGCTAAGAGCCTATGGACAAGTCACTGACTGTTTTTGGGCTTCTGTCCCTCACCTCTCCATGGTGGGCAGGGGTTAAGCCACTCCCCTCAGAGGGTTGTGAGAACACACCGAACAGGGGCTCTGAGGTCATCCTGCAGCACTCAGCACACATTCAGATGATGGCACTCCTTACCAGCGTCCACGGGAAGGAGGGTGCCCCCAGGGAAGATTCCAAGGAGACTCAGTTGTCTATAGGGAAGGTGAGGGGAGAAGGGGCAGGAAGGCTGCAGAACAGAGCCAGATCCCCAGCTATCCTAACAGGAAGTCAGCAGGCACTGTTTAAAAAAAGACAAATCAAGAAATAGCAGCATAAGCAAATTATTTAGAAATGTGAAGGTCAGTGCCAGAGAAAACAGTGATGAGTTGAAAGTGGCTGCTTCAGAGGGGTGGAGAGGCTTGGGGGGGGGGGGAGGGTTCCTCTGTGTGTTTAAATTTTCACAGCCATATACATGTAATATTTTGATGAAAAATTAACTTAATGTAAGTTTGTAAACACTTAAACGCCAGCCCTTTGGGAAGCATTTCCATCTGTGCCTTCTCGGAATTGGCAGATTTCTCCAGCTCTCTGGAAAGGAACACGGTAACCTTGTTAGGGTGTTTTTGATCTTTCTGGATGTTTCGTACAAAGCATGTTTATTCTGAGTAGGTGCTGGCGATATATGGTGAATATAAGATGCAATCCCTGGTTCGAGGAAGAAAGAGGAAGAATGACTCATTCAGTGCTGGCAGGGCTGTCATGGAAGCATGGAGAGTGTCCAGCTGCCCGAGGCGAGCACTGCCCAGAAGTCTGGAAGACTGGGTCCAGGAGTGCCCGATAGGCAGGAGCACAGTGGCATCCCACAGAGGACAGGCAGGTGGAGGCTCAGGCCTGTGAAGGATGGGGCTTGTTTGCAGAATGATGAGGTGTCTTTGTAGCCGGAGCAGGGAGAAGAGTATGTGTGGGGGTGAAAAGCAGGCAGAAAGGAGGCTGTCGGGGAAGGTAAAGATGCTCAGAGGGACCGGGATCTTACCCTGGAGATACTAGGGAGCCATGGATGGTCTTCGAGCAGGGGAGTGACTTCATATTTGGTCTCTAAGGCAGCCACTCTGGAGGCAGAGAGCAGAAGGAACTGGCAACAGCAGAGACCAAAGCAAGGTGTGAGGGGGAAGCTGGGTGATCCTGGAGGGACCCGTGAGGGGATTGCAGCGGGGGCAGGAGCAGGGGACTGGGCAAGCCTGGATCACTAATTGGATGTGGAAAGTGAGTGCCAGGCTTCTTGCTTGGGCAGCAACGTTGACCCGGACACTATACATTAAGACTGGTGTGCAAAGGACTGGATTGATTGATTACTTTATCGTTCATTCGTTTTTTTGTTTTGTTTTGTTTTGTTTTTGAGGATTCAGATGTGTTTTGGTGAAATGGAAGCACTTTTACAAGGTCCGAGTGGACCTGAGTGATGGGCTTTTGCAAATAGGATCAGCAGGTCCCTGGGGAGCCGTAGACAGGGACGCCAGGAGTGGCTGAGGCCTCAGGCAGATGAACCTCCCTACCCACCCCACTCCGGCCCCCGGCTTTGTCCTCGGCTCTTCTGGGGCAAAGACAGACCCTGGAGAAACCTCTTTGTAGGGCTTCAGCCTTCTCCCCCTCTCCCCCACAGAGATCCTGGCCACGGAGGAAGAAGTGGCCCAGTGCCTCCTTGATGCGAAGGCACAGGCGCACCAGAGGGGGGTCGAGTTGCAGCAGCTCAAAGCTGAGCTTCAGAAGGCCGGCGAGGAGAACACGCATCTGAAGGCCAGCCTCCTATATCCTTCCCTCGTGCGCCGAAGGCCGGGCCGCAGGCTCACCCCCGGGGTCGCCAGCTGGTTCAAGCCAGGGACCCCGCTTGGAGTCAGGGGGGCCCTGGGCCCACAGAGGCTGGGTTAGCGCGCGAGGCCCCCCTCCAGTGAGGTGACCTTAACTGCCTGCTTTACTCAGCTCACCACAGAGCTGGAGGAGCTCAAGGAGGTCGAGGCCGGTCTCGAGAGACAGGAGAGGGAAGTTGATGAAGACACAACCGTCACCATCCCCTCAGCCGTGTACGTCCCCCCAGTGCGTGTGCTGGCGTGTGCGTACCCCGCAGCCCTGAGCTGGAGTCTGCACTGGGGTAACTGGCTTCTCTCCCTCCCTCTCTCCTTTCGTGTTCTCATACAGGTACGTGGCTCAGCTTTATCACCGAGTCAGTAAAATTGAGTGGGACTACGAGTGTGAGCCGGGGATGGTCAAAGGCAGTATCCTTTGTGGAGAAAGCGGAGCCCCGTGCGCCTGCTGGTGGCCACGCAAAGCGCCAGGCCACTGTGGAAAACATTCTGGCAGGTCTCCCCAGAGTCCCCACAGGATCCAGCAGTCCCCCTTCTGGGGATAAACACAAAGACACCGAAAGCAGGGACTTGAACCGGTATTTCTGCACCTGTGTTCCTAACTGCCTTGGTCCCAACAGCCAAGAGGTGGAAGCAACCCAATCATCTAGCCGCAAAGTGCTAGATAAGCAAACTGTGGTGTTTCCGTGCGATAAAATAGTATTCCGCCTTAGGAAGGAAGGAAATTCTGGCACATGCTAGAACACGGGTGTACCTGGAGGACGTGATGTTAAGTGAAAAAAACCAGACACAAAAAGTGAACTACTGTTCCGCTGCCAGGAGGCCCCAAGAGGAGTCAGATCCACAAAGACAAAGTAGATGGTGGGCACCAGGGGCCAGGGGGTGGGGATGGCTGCACATCATGTGCATGTACTTCATGCCACTGAGCTGGTTCCCATGGTCTATTTTGTATGTATCTCACCAGTTTTTTATTTTTATTTTACTTTTTTATTCTTTTTATTTTTTATTTTTTATTTTTTTTTTAATTTTTTTTTATTTATTTATGATAGTCACAGAGAGAGAGAGAGAGAGGCAGAGACATAGGCAGAGGGAGAAGCAGGCTCCATGCACCGGGAGCCTGATGTGGGATTCGATCCCGGGTCTCCAGGATCGCGCCCTGGGCCAAAGGCAGGCGCCAAACCGCTGCGCCACCCAGGGATCCCTCTTTTTATTTTGTAAAGATTATTTTATTCATGAGAGACAGAGAGAGGGAGAGGCAGAGGGAGAAGCAGACTCTATGCAGGGAGCCTGATGTGGGACTCAATCCCAGGCCTCCAGGATCAGGCCCTGGGACCGAAGGTGGCGCTAAACCTCTGAGCCACTGGAGCTGCCCTGTTTTCTTTTTTTCAAAGATTTTATTTATTTATTCATAGAGACACAGAGAGGGGGGGGAGAGGCAGAGACACAGGCAGAGAGAGAAGCAGGCTCCATGCAGGGAGCCCGATGCAGGACTCGATCCCGGATCTCCGGGATTGCACCCTGGATTGAAGGCGATGCTAAACCACTGACCCATCTGGGCTGCCTATTTCACCAGTTTTTTAAAAAGATAGTACATTATCAGAATTTAACTTTTAAAAAAAATTTTTTTTTAGGATTTTATTTATTTATTCATGATAGAAAGAGAGAGAGGCAGAGACACAGGCAGAGGGAGAAGCAGGCTCCATGCAGAGAGCCCGATGTGGGACTCAATCCCAGGACCCCAGCATCACGTGCTGGGCTGAAGACAGGTGCTCAACCATTGAGCCACCCAGGTGTCCCTTTAAAAAGATTTTATTTATTTATTTATTTATTTATTTATTTATTTATTTATTTATTTATGAGAGAAAGAGCATGTGAGCAGGGGGAGGGGCAGAAGGAGAAGCAGACTCCCCACTGAGCAGGGAGCCCAATGAGGGGCTCCATCCCAGGACCCTGGGATCATGTCCTGAGCCAAAGGCAGACACATAACCCACTGAGCTACCCAGGCAGACACGTAACCTACTGAGCCACCCAGGTGCCCAGAATTCAACGTTTTGTTTACAAAAGTCTCGTTTGGTCTCTATATATCTTAGTAACATTTTTTTAGAGGCAGTATTCTTTCCTCTTGGGGTCATGGGGTGGGCCGTGCGTGTCAGGTTTCCTTACATCTGCCCTATAGTCCATCACGGCCCCAGTATCGCACAGCCCATCCACCTGGACAGCACCCAGCTCTCCAAGAAGTTCATCAGCGACTACCTTTGGAACCTGGTGGACACGGACTGGTAGCCAGGAGCCTCGAGGACACGTTTGCGCACAGCGCGGATCTGCCGTGGAGGGTGGGTGGTGCCTCAGTGATGAGATGAGCTTAAAATTAAACGTTTATACACAAACAGGTTTTTTACTGGGTGTCTTTCTGCCTTCGGCCTCAGTTGCTGGACTGGCCTTGGCTGGGTAACCATAGAGAACTACCCTAACTGCCAGATCGTAGCCTCACATCTCTGGCGACACTATACAAATGATACCATAGTGTGTGTGATAACAAATCCTGGGTCTTTATCATTTGTGATTGAAGTTAGGCACTGTGTGCCCAGAACTGGAATATGGAAGTGCTGGCTGGAGCCCTGGCAGTCATGTTGCCACATGTAAGGAGGGATGCAGTCCTCTAGGGTCGATCGGAGCCTGGTTCCCCGATGACTGTGGAACCCAGGAATCAGCACTGGACTTTTTTTTTTTTTAAGATTTTATTTACTTATTTATTTGAGAAAGAGTGTGTGCGAGTGAGGGGGGTATAGAGGGAGAAGGACAAGCCACCTCCATGCTGAAGGTGGAGCCTGATGCAGGGTTCCATCTCCTGACCCTGAGATTATGACCGGAGCCAAAGTCAAAAGATTCAGATGCTTAACTAACTGAGCCACTTAGGTCCCCCTCGTTTTGTTTTTTTTTTTTGTTTTTTTTTTTTAAGTAGGCTCCACACCCACTATACAGCCCAACATTGAGGTTTGAACTCATGGCCCAGAGAACCAGACCTGAGCTGAGATCAAGAGTCGGACATGACCAACTAAACCAGCGAGGTGCCCCAGCCCTGGACCTCTCTGTGTGGAGGAAGGGAAGACTAAGTTATGTTGTGTGTGCCACTGTTACTTATTTTTTTTTATCACAAACAGCTAATTTTTTTTTGATGTTGAGTTCCACATTTCGTTCTTTTTTTTTTTTTTTTTTTAAGATTTTATTCATTTATTCATGACAGAGAGAGAGAGAGAGAGGCAGAGACACAGGCAGAGGGAGAAGCAGGCCCCATGCAGGGAGCCTGACGTGGGACTAGATCCCGGGTCTCCAGGATCAGGCCCTGGGCTGAAGGTAGCGCTAAACCACTGGGCCACCGGGGCTGCCCTTTTTTTAGTCTATATATTTATAATCACCCAACATGGGGCACGAACTCGCTACGAGAGCAAGAGTCCCGTGCTCCTGATGTAAATCTACTTGATGCAGCATACGACCCAGGCCATTCTATATGTTCCCTTATCCACCATCCTCAGTGATTTGGGGTACCACTAAGAATGGGACGCTTACGGCCCGCCTGCCTGAGGGTAGGGAAAGGGAAGTTGGTCCTCCTCAAACCTAACCAGCCACCTTCTATATGCAGCCTCGTCAGTAGATTTGTTATGGTCCCACGAGCCTCTGGGTCCTCAGGGTCTGGGGTTTCGTGCGCGCCTCTGTAACTGCTCTGTTTCTAGTAAGTGCAAATGTGACAGTTTTTTATAATTGGAGAGGAGACGTGCTAGGTAGAGGGAGCGTAAGCAGCAAGTCTAGCAGCATCTGAGCGTGTCATGGGCACCGGACAGTCTGTCCAGGTCACCCTTGCAGCTTCTGGGGCAAGGGAGCCTGGGCTCTAGGACTAGGGAGACAGAGCAGGTCATTCGGTTCACAGAGATTCCCAGAGCTTCGGAGGCCCTGTTTTTATGCCAAGAGCTTGACTTAATGTGTTCGAGTAAGTGGTCACATAAGCCCTCCTGAGCTGTTGATTTTCAAGATCAGTAAGGTCTTTTATGGCATGAGATGGGCGCAGAGCCCCCTCTTTGTACCATCGGCCTCCAGAAAACTTGACCTTGGCCATGGTTTTCCCACCCCAGCCCTAGGGACATCGGGGCCAGTCATTCTCACAGGCTGTCCTGGACGCCGTAGGACATGTAGCAGCATTCCTGGCCCCCACCCTCTGGATGCCAGGAGCACCCCCTCAGTCGTGACAAATGTGGAGCACACTGGAGGCAGTCGTCCTCCTCCCTGCCCCCTCCCCCCTCATCTCTCCACCCCCACCCCCACCTTTCTGGCCTTGCAGCCTCAGCCAAGAACCAGCCAGGCATCCACTTGTGGTCGGCTCAGTAGCTGCTGTCACCTTGATGGGCATTCCTGCTAACACAGCTGGCCTCCACCTGCCCAGCCGCGTGGGTGAGGGCTCCAGGAGCGCCCCCCCACTCTAGTGGGCCCCGTGAGCATGTCAGAGCAGCCCCAGCCCAGCTCAGGGCTGCGGGGCAGGCAATGAGGCATGCGTCCCGCGGTTGATCCAGCAGACCTGCCGGCTAGCAAACCGAGTGCCCGGGAGAGAGCAGGTGTGGGGGGCGGGATGTTACAGACCAGAACCTAGGAGTGCCCTTGGCCCTGGCCCTAAAGCCCTCCACGGGCCCGTCTCCCTCCAGGCAGTCCCTTTGCTTGGCTCTGGGCGGAGGCCAAGGAGGTATTGGCCTGCTCGGAGCTCAGTTTCCCCAGGAGGAAGGTCCCCTCGGGGAGGCTGCGTGAGCCCAGGCTCAGAGTGGCCGTGCTCCTCTCGTCTCCCCCGGCAGCCCCGGGTCTGGCCGAAGGAGTGAGCAAGCCAGTAAGGAACGTGGCCTGGCGGGCGGGTTCAGGGAGGTGCCTGAGCTCACAGGGGCCTGGAGAGGCCCCGGCCCTCTGCATGCCTGGGCCCTGACTCACTGCCCAGTGCTGGCTGGATGCCTGGGACAGCCAGCAGGACAGCCTCAGACCTCCAGCCTGCACCCCTACCCCCATTCCTGCTTGTCGTTCCTCTGGAGAGCCGCCCAAGCGGCAATGGTCACCAGTGGTCACCAGCTCTTGATTTCTGGAGGCCGGCCACAGGCATGCGGAGTGTTGGGCCCAGCCCGGTGGAGGTAGAAGCAAGATTCGTGTCCCCAGGACCAGGGAGTGGGGAGCCAGGTAACTGGCCTTGCACCTGTCGTGCTGAGCCTTGACCCCCTCACCCCCCACCCTTCCTCCTGCACCACCCCCACCCCCACCCCAGGGCCAGCACGGGCCCAGCACCATCCCAAGCCAGTAAAGAGTATTCATTTTACAGATGGGGAAAGAGGCATGGCGTGATCCAGGCTTGACAGTCACAGGACAATGACACCCCTGGAGTCTGAACCCCCACAGTGGGGCTGTAGGGTCCATGGAGGAGCATCTCGGGCTTTTCAGAGGAGAAACAGCCTCTGAGGTGGCTGGGCCTTTTCCAAGGCTACCCGGGTAGGAAGACGCCAAGCAATGACTGGAACTCACGCCTGCGTTGATGGAGCGGTAAAGCTGAAGTTCTAGATAAAGGCATTATTGACAGGTGGCTGTGAGGCAAGTGTCCGGATGCCCAGCTGACCCAGCTTGTCATTGGTGTTTCTGGGGAAAGCGCCAAGGGACTGCTGGGAGCGAAGGCCTCACACTGGGCAGTCGCTGGTAAAGTCCTAAGGCTGGCTGCCCCCGAGGGTCCCGCTCGGCCTCTTCCTCTGAACCCCCAGGCCTTCATCGCCATGGGTGGGTCCTCCCAGTGTCCCCCACTCCCAGTCCTGGTCTGAGCCGTGGTCAGAGCTGCTCCTAGTTTCTAGATCAAGGGCCTGGGACCCAGTGAGTGTGTATGCCTGGGGGACGGGTGTCCAAGGATGGATTTGAACCTCGTTCTTGGATGTGAGGCCGTGACCTGATCTCTCTGGCCTGGCTGGGGAGAGGCCGGAAAGACTGGTTACAGGATGTCATGACAGTGCTGGGGTTCCTGGGGACACTCCCTGATTGACTCAGAAATGTGAACTGGGCATCCGTGATTGACTGGTGCCCTGCCCCGGCACCCCCGTCAGGGAGCCACACTCCCGTGAAGGCCAAGACCAGTGGGTTGAGAAGGAAGAAACTGAGTCACGGAGAGGTCAAGTTATTTGTGTTAGTTCTTACAGCTGATGAGGGGCAGAGCCAGGATTTGACCTGGATCCAAAGTTTGGGCATTTAAACTCCAACTTTCAGCTAGTGATCAATGCTGTTGCTGTCGGGGGAGGCTCTGTAGGAGGCCCTGGAGAGGAGGTGTCACTGGAGCCCAGACTTGAGCCCTAGGAGACAGAAGTGTGGAGGTGGTGATCCAGGCAGAGGGAACAGCCAGTGCAAAGTGAGTGCTCAGAGGTAGCAAAGAGGCCTGCAGGAACTGTGGGGCAAGGGGCTGGATCACGCAGGGTTGGGAGGAGGGAGTGGTTGCTGGATCACACTGGGCCTGCAGTCCACAAGAAGATCCGCGGGGGATTTCAGATGTCAGGCAGGACCCCAGAGTTGGGACCCAGGAAAAGGGAGTCTGATGACGACCTTTGAGCGCAGGCCACCCTGCTCTAGCCCCGCGTTTCTAGGGGGCTGGTCTTGCTGTGAACCCCCTAGCTCTCCCCACTCCGTCCCGGGCCCAGCGTGGGAGCAGAGGCCAGGGTGAGCAGAGCAGCTGGGCCTGGGAGGGCGGGGCTCGGGGAGGAGGGAGCCCCTCCACCAGGGCAGGAAGCAGGGCTGAAACCCGAGCCGCCTGGAGGGGAGGCTGGACCAGACCCAGGAGTCCCAGGGCTGCCCCGCCTCCAACCCCTCCCGCCCCGGCCGCTGCCCCGCTCGGGGGTGGATGGTGTGCCCAGGGCTCACCCCCCGTCGGGGCCCTCAGCCTCGCCCACACCCCGCCGTCGGAGAATTCACTTCCGGGGGGCCCGAAGGAGGTCCTGACCCCCCACAGTGGAGGGGGGCTGGCTGGGGAAGCTGCAGGGTGCGGGCAGCCCTTCCTCCCACACCCCCCGGACCTGGGCTCGCCCCGCAGGCTCCAGCCTGACTCACCGCAGGCAGCTGTGGTTTGGGCCGCCGGTGGGGGTGGGGGGCAGCAGAGGACAGAGTTGGGGGTACCAAGCCCAGGGGAGCAGCTTCCTCGCGCCACCCACCCTGCCCTGGCCGGAGCTGCTGAGCCCTCAGAGCCAAGGCGCAGGGGACTGCCAGCCCCCCACCCTGTCCTTGGGGGTGACAGTGCCCCGAGCTGCAGAGTCCTGTGCCCCCCAGAACCGGCTCCGTCGCGGTGCTCTGGTGCTGAGCCCACAGGCCGGGAGCTGGCGGTGCGTGCAGGCCTGGAGTCCTGCCGGGGGCCTTCCGGTAGGGGACCCTGTCCGAGCCCCAAGAACGCCCCCCACCCCTCGCGGCCTGTAGGGGAAGGCAAGGGGTGGCCTCTCGGTCCTCCCCGAGCCGTGTGGGCTGAGCCCAGCCACCCGAGCCTCCCCTTGCCCATCTGTGAAATGGGCGCTTGACACTGCCCTGTGCTCAGGGGCCGCGCTGGGGAGCAGCCACGTTCATCCCCGCCAACGGCTTGCTGTCACTTGTCATGAAGCTCTGAGTCCTGCACGTGGCCCACATGCAGTGTCGCCGCGGGGGCCCCGAGGAAGGAAGCCGGTCACTCGTCCTGGAGCAGCAAACGGCCGAGGCCAGAGACCAGAAGCGCCCGCCCCTCTGGCTGCGGGCGGCGCCCTCCGCGGGGACACGGGGACCACGTCCTGCCCCCTCCCCGCCTGCTCCCGGGTCACCTCCAGGCCCCTTCGGTTTGCCGGGCCATTTACGCTCATTTGGCCCGTTTGCCGCGCGGCTGAGCTTGGAATCAGTCAATCAACCAATTATCGAGCGGCCTCCGGCCCGCGCTTCCCGGGCGCCCGTTCAGCCTTCACCCCCAGAGGCATTTTGGAACCTTCCCAAGACAAAGGGCGGAAGGAAGGAAGGAAGTGCCACCCTGTGGACACAGCGAACATGACAGTCCCCTGGCTCCGGGCCTTCTTCTCCAGGCCTGTGCAGGGCCCCGCACGGGCTCTGAGCCTGGGAGCTGGGGATTAGCCCTGGCCCCAGCTTCAGCTGGGGAAACTGAGGCTCCAAGGCATGCGAGACACCCCCCCCATCTCAACCTGGGTGCCTAGGTGGCTCGGCCCGGGATGTGCTCCTTCCCACCCCACCGCCCTGCACCCGGGGTCACCTGCTTCCCAGCCCTCCCTGCTCTCCCTCCCTTTGCCCTGTAAGGCGGGTGTGTGTGTGTCGGGGTGGGGGTCGGGGTCCTGCTGGCTTCAGGCTGCGGAGTCCTCGCTGGTGGGAGAGGGCACCACCAGGAGGAGGGGAGAAGCTGACTCTCCCCCCTCCTTTTGTTTTTGCCATACACAGTGTCACCTGCGAGGCTCCCAACAGCTCCCTCTGGGTCCCATAATACCAGCTCCGCCCTACACCGTGTTTACTTCTGGCTGCCTCATTGTTCCCCCATTGGGTCTTCAAAGAAATAATCATTTAGCGTCGCCTTCCAATACACACAGCATCAGACTTCCCATTTGACCGGGTTTGAGTGTCCAATCTGGGGTCATTGGGTACATCCACATGGTTGTGCAGCCACCGCCACCACCTGTCTTCAGAACTTTCTCAGTCTTCACAATGGAACCTGTGTCCCCACCAGACCCTAACTCCCCACCCCCGTCCCCCAGGCCCTGGCTCCCACCTGTAAGGACCTAGAGCAGAAGCCCAGGGCGTGAGGTGTCAGTGTGATCGGTCCCATTTGAGCTTTTATACCTACTTCCCCATATTAAGTTCTTTGCATCCATGGACCCGCTGTGTCCCTGACCCCCGACAGGTGCGCCTAGACTCCTTGCAGTTTGGTTTGCCATGTCCCGGGGAAGGGGTCTGAAGCCTGCACGTCAGACTCCAGTAAAGCTGGGGTGCACGAGAGAATGGGGGTGTGCGTGCCTGGGATGCCCACAGCTCTGGCCAAATGTTGCTACTACGGAATTTGAGGCCCGATTCGCCGGAACTCGTGATTATTTGGATTTGTGTTGTGAGACCTCATTTTATTATCTCAGCGATTTATTTCCTAGGTGTTCATCCTTTAAGAAAACCTCAGATCGGGGCAGCCCCGGTGGCCCAGCGGTTTGGTCCCGCCATCGGCCGGGGATGTGATCCTGGGGTCCCGGGATTGAGTCCCACGTCGGGCTCCCTGCATGGAGCCTGCTTCTCTCCCTCTCCCTCTGCCTGTGTCTCTGCCTCTCTGTCTGTTATGAATAAATAAAATCTTAAAAAAAAAAAAAGAAAGAAACCTCACATCAACCTCCAGGGGCCCAAAGGGTTTGAAGGGGGCGCTCCCTTCGGGAATCATGTGTTGATTGAACCAAGTGGGAAGGTCTCCGCTCCAGCCACTCCTCGCAGTTTATGCTTCTGGATTCAGCCCAAATGTCACCTCCTTAGAGAATCCTTCCCTGAGCCCTCCCTAAAGGAGCCTTCTCCCTGCCAGTCACTTCTCTGCCCCATTGCCCTGTTTAACATTCTTCTAGAATATTCTTCTAAAATATGGTCATTGTTTGTATCTGTTTCCCGTTCTAAAATATCAGCTCCTTGAGGGCAGACTCTTACTTACTCTCTTATTTATGGCAGTGTCCCACACGCCTAGGCCGGGACCTGCACACCACACAGGCACCCATTAGATGTTGGTTCTGTGAAGGAGCATGCAGGAGATTTAGCAAAACCCCACTTCAGGGAAGCACCCCATAGCCGGTGGCCATCCTGAGCTCTGGGGAAATGTTCCCTTTTCCAGAGCCATCTCCTGAGAAGTTCTGCTCATGCACAGACAGAGGAGCCAGAGACTAGAGGAAGAAAGCGGTCCAGGTTTCACCAAGTGGTTCATTTAAGAAATTTAATTGATCACAGTAAGACATTTGGGCTATAAAAACATTCTATACAGTGGTTTAAAAAGCGATACCCATCCCCCCAAAGCAACCCATCATATATACAACACAGACATGGTTCTCCCGAAGAGCTTTGCGCAAAGCCCGCACGAGTCATCTTTGTACAAAAAGAAGAGGCGTCTCAGAGACAACTTCCCCCAACGCAGAGCCCCCGGAGGGGTCACCGATGCAGCAACCAGGGTTTGCAAAAATAAATAGATCTTTGTTTCATATACATAAGTGATAATGTTTAACAAATATACAAAGTGCAAACATAACAAAAAGCCCCCCCCATTACCTGTACAGGGGTTTATTTACATGCTTCAGAAGGAGAAAAGGCTTTCACAGTTTCCTACAGGGGCACAGTGTTTGGTGGTCATGCAGTGAACAGTGGACAAGCCCTTGACAGGAGTCCACAGGAGGCTGCCACTTGTCTCTTTGGTCATAGACGTGACACCGTATGATAGTATTGGAAAGATATTTTGTTTAAGTCCCATAAAATGACGAAGCCCGGGGGACATCCTACAGGGCTAAAGTGGGCATTCGTCAAACAAAAGACAACCATCTTGGGGAAGTTAATGGCTCAGGGGGATCTGCATAGAAGTGGAAACACAGGCTGGATAGTCATGATTGTGGCTTTGAAGTGCTGGGAGGGGCAGGAAGGGGGGCGCTGGAGGGGGAAGGCCCCGAGATTGTACATTCATCCATCCTCTCCCACCCCGGAGCCCATCCCAACTGGAACAGAAACCAGTGCAAAATAGTGACTATGTCAACTTTACACAAGATACAGCCCTGAACTAAAAAAAGTGCAAGGGGATCTGGAAGGGGCTGGGGTGGGCGCAGGGGCTGGGGTCTGCACCGCCGCACCCAGGCCTAAGGATGCTCCTAGAGGTCGGGGCCCGCTGTCTCCATGCATCAGCTGACTGGGTATCTCAGGCACTTAATAAATATTAAGGGCAACCGGTGGCTCAGGCTTTCCCTGGGAACCGATGAGGTTTTGGTGAATGAATGGGGTTCGGTTGGCCCCCGGCCCCAGGACGCTGGATTTGGCCACGTCAGGACCAATGCCAGAGTCTTGGCGTAAAGGGAGGGCACAAATCTCGCTTGGAAAACACTAGTTTGATCCAGATCTGGGCAGGGGAGGGGGCGGCAAGGCAAAAGCTAGTGCTGGCTGTCCAGCAAGGCAGAGGTGAACACATTTACTCCTGAGTTTGGGGGCTCGGGCTAGAGTGGGGGCAGGCAGCTTACTCAGGACCTGGGGTAGGGCCTGCTCTCGTGGTCAGAGCCGCTTGCCTTCTCTCTCCCTCTCCCTCTCTCTCCCCCTCTCTGTCCGTCAGTCCCACAGGAGGGGAGAAGTGTGCAGTCCCTGGAGAGGGCAGAAACATGCCCAGGCCCCCCCCAGCTCATTCGCCCCGCCCCCCCAGCTCATTCGACTTTCTCTTCTCCGCTATTCATAGAGAAATTAAAAAAAAAAAAAAAAAAAAAAAAAGCCCTACCTAAACCCGTTGCGTGTGCGCCGTTGGAAGCCCGTTCTGCCTCCCAGATGAATAAATATATAGAACAAAGCTCTGGCAGACAGGCCAAGCGGCAGCCAGCTGCGGCCGCCAGCAGGGCTTTGGTCACTTTGCATGAAACAGGAGGGCATCGAGGTCTCAGGAAGGGTTTGTGGCAGGTCAAGGGTCCGGGGAGAAAGTGTCCTTCCTGCTCGTGACCGGCAGCAGGTTCCGGGGAAGGACGGGACCAGGGGCAGCGGCTCAGGCCACATCATCCTCCAGGCTGACCATCTGTCTCTGTCAACAGAAGGATAAACGCCGGAAGCGATCAGTCCAACATTCAGTAAACATGGCCAGAGGCCACCTACGCCTCCCTCCCTGACGCCCGCGCCCGCGCGGGGGGCCAGCCCCCCTCATCCGAGCCTGCACCAGCGCAGCAGCCTCGGCCAAGCTGGGGGCCCGCCCCACCCCACGACCTTGCCCCCGTCTTTCCCCCGACAGCCACCTGAGGGCGCCGGTGAGCCGGGAGTCAGGCCAAGTCCCTCCTCTAATCAGAACCTTCCACGGCTCCCATGTGGTTCCTCCTGAGGCCAGGTGCACAAGGCCCTGCCTGGTCCCTTCCCTACGTTGGGCAACTCGCTCGACACCCCCACCCCGATTCTCAGCTCCAGCCTCACCAGCCTCCGAGTCTACACTTTGGCAATGTGTTCTGCAAGCCACACACTCCCTGGCCTGGGGAGCCTGCCCCAGCTGCCTCATCTAAAATCTCCCTCCTGGGCGCGATCCCAGAGTCCCGGATTGAGTCCGCATCAGGCTCCCTGCATGGAGCCTACTTCTCCCTCTGCCTGTGTCTCTGCCTTTCTGTCTCTCATGAGTAAATTTTTTTTTTAATAAAAAACTTAAAAAAAAATCTCCCTCCCTCCCCAAAAGCCCCCACTTCCCTTCTTTGCTTTCTCTTGATCCTGTCCTTACCTATCCCCCGCCTTGAGGGTCTCTGGAGGATCTCCCAGCCCTGTGGGGAGGATGAGGAGGTGGGGGGCCTCCTGGGCCGGTACTCACCGAAGGGTAGGTGTAGCCGTCCTGGCTGCAGCAGATATGCACCTCGTCCTCCGTGGTCTTCTGGTACACGGGATTGTCAAAGTTGATGCTGTTGATGCTTTTAAGCCGCCAATTCTTCCAGAGGAGGAAGGTCCCGAAGCATAGGAGGATGAGCAGGACTGCAGCGGGAGGTGGCCAGGTCAGGAGGCCGCCCCAGGGCCCTGCCACCCAGCTCAGCCCCCCGAGTGACACCGCCTGCAGACTCCTGCCCTTTTTGACTTATTTAGGGTTTTTGTTGCAAATTTAAAGCCATACTCCTCCACTGGAAAACAAACAAAACCTATCTACGTGCCTAACAAATCTCTAACGCAAAGCCCACTGCGACTGCGTCACCCTGGAGCTACCCAACTGTGGCTGGTTCTCCCAGGTTTCCTCTGAGTCCCCACATATGGGGCTACCCATCCTTCAGAAATGGGACCGGTCTCTATCAATGCGGCCAAAACTCTTTTCTTCTGAGTGTTCTTTGCACCATTTCTAGTGGGCTCTTGGGGTGGCTTCGCTGGGCAGGGAGGTCATTTTGCAGGAAGCCGGGCCCCAGGGTGGGCCTGGCCTGCTCGCTTACCGATGGGGAGGATGATGTACAGAGCCCCCACGCTCCTGGGCTTCTCGTCTCCTCTGCTGGCAGCGTCGCCCAGGGCTGCACGGGAGAAAGGACAAAGTGAAGCTCAGATCCACGGCAGGTGTATAACAACCCACACATAGATGGAAACACCTCCTGCTTCCTGGTGTCTTTAAAAGTTCAAAGCCTGGGTGGCTCAGTGGGTTAAGGGTCCGACTCTAGCTTTCAACTCAGGTTGTGATCTCAGGGTCATGAGTTCAAACCCTGCATGTCAGGCTCCGTGTTCACCAGAGAGTCTGCTGGGTTTTCTTTCTCTCTCGGCCCCTCCCACTGCTTGTACTCTCTCTCTCTCTAAAATAAATAATCTTTTTTTTTTTTTTAATTTTTTTTTTATTTATTTATGATAGTCACAGAGAGAGAAAGAGAGAGAGAGGCAGAGACATAGGCAGAGGGAGAAGCAGGCTCCATGCACCGGGAGCCCGATGTGGGATTCGATCCCGGGTGTCCAGGATCGTGCCCTGGGCCAAAGGCAGGAGCCAAACCGCTGCGCCACCCAGGGTTCCCCATAAAATAAATAATCTTAAAAAAAAAAAGAAGTTCAAAGGAACTTGGAGCGTCTCCCAGGTTTGAGAGGCATCACACTGGGGCCTCTTTCATTAGCAGTTGGGATTATGGGACTTAGAGCAGATTTAAGAGGGTTCCTCAGCCAAGCATTTCAAAGCTCTGGGGGAGGGACCAACGATCTTTGAGGCAAGAGCCTGCAGGTACATTCGCTAGCTGGTGAGGTCACTGGTGGAATGTTTCATGCTGGTTCTGCATCTGATGGAAACGAGACAGGTCTGGACGGGATAGCAGCCACCTGACTCTGGACTGTTCAGCAATTCCTGGGCCTAGTGTGGACTGCACCAAAGCTCCAGACTCCTGTGTCAACTACCCCAGTTAATAAATACTGGGGGGAACCTCGTTACACAAGCACACTGGTGCACCTGAGCCCTGTGAGGGCCCCAGGCAAATCAAAGTTTAAAGTCCTCCAAACAAACAGCCCGGGAAGACCGAAGATCCACACCTGGGCCACATGGACGCAAGTGAGCCATGATTTACATCATCAGTTCTATTCAAACCCCAGGTGGGTTATATCGACTGGTTAATCTTTTTTTTTTAATTTTATTCATTTATTCATGAGAGACACACAGAGAGAGAGAGAGGCAGAGACATAGGCAGAGGGAGAAGCAGGCTCCATGTGGGGAGCCCGACACGGGACTCAATCCCAGGTCCCCAGAATCACGCTCTGGGCTGAAGGCAGAAGTAAACTGCTGAGCCACCAGGGCTGCCCTATATTGGCTGGTTATACGTGGTGTAGTTTAAATTGCCTTTTTTTTTTAATTTTTTTTATTTATTTATGATAGGCACACAGTGAGAGAGACAGGCAGAGGAAGAAGCAGGCTCCGTGCACCAGGAGCCTGACGTGGGATTCGATCCTGGGTCTCCAGGATCACGCCCTGGGCCAAAGGCAGGCGCTAAACCGCTGCACCACCCAGGGATCCCTAAATTGCCTTTTTAAAAAAAAATATTTGTGCATATTTAAGAAAACTTCTAACAAAAATATTTTAAGGCACCAGCAAGATCCTTGAGAAGTTTTTCCCTTAAAAGAGCTCCTTTGGGGCAGCCCCAGTCGCGCAGCGATTTAGGGCTGCCTGCGGCCTAGGGCGTGATCCTGGAGGCCCTGGATCGAGTCCCACGTCAGGCCCTCTGCATGGTGCCTGCTTCTCCCTCTGCCTCTCTCTCTCTCTCTCTCTCTCTCTCTGTGTCTCTATGAATAAATAAATAAAAAATCTTAAAAAAAAGGGGGGGGCTCCTTTGCTCAAATCAAGGAGCCCTGGGTGGGCCCATCTGTGAAACAATTTTCCAAGCAGTAGCACTGCCCCCGGTGGAAAGATTTCCTGGCCTCTCTCAACCACAGCAGTTTCTGCTTTACCTTGTTTATGGTGGTACATAGGCTTCAGCCACTGTGAGGGAGAAAAAAATGTCCAACTTGCTGATGAGCCCATTTTTTTCTGGCTAGAAACATCTATGAGCTCCATTTTTCTGGCCAAACACGAGGGCAGGTGCCCTCTGGTGGGCAAAGAGATGAATGGCGGGTCTTCCATTAATTCACTGAGAGCCTGGGCTAGGTTGTGAGCCAGGCACTAAGCCATAAGCACAAAACTTAGAGCCTGCGCCAACCCCCCCCCCCTCCCGCCCCGGCCCCGCCCCGTGCCAAAAACAAAAGCAAAAAAACCCTTAGTAATAGAGTAATGTTTTAATGTGACCTTTTTTTAAGAAATAAAAATGAAGGCCAATACCCCCTGATAAAAATCAAATGTTTAGGAAGACAGGCTCTGAATCTACACTTGCCTGTCCTGGCCGTGTTGGGACCCAGGCTCTGATCAAAGTCTTTTAAAGATTTTATTTATTTATTCATGAGAGACAGAGAGAAGCAGATACATTAGCAGAGGGAGAAGCAGGCTCTCCATGGGGAGCCCAATGTGGGACTCGATCCCCAGACCCCGGGATCACGACCTGAGCCGAAGGCAGATGCTCAACCACTGAGCCACCAGGTGCCCCATCTGATCAAATTATATTTGCAAGACCAGGTGTTCGGCCCATAGTTCAGGGATTTGATCTTTGAAAAAGTAATGCAATAAAATATTATTTTAAGTCCTGGGTTTTTGGTGGTCCCTCAGATGCCACCCTGCGGAGCGCCTCACCTGCCTCACCCTAGCCCTGGCCCGCTGGGCAGACACCTGGAAAGCAGGTCATCGAATGGGCCTTGATAACATTTCAGGCTCCGGGGTCTCTGCACTGGGAAGACTCTGGGATAAGTCACCACCACACACTCAAGTGCTTCACATGCCTTGGGCCACACAATCCCCACTACTACCATGAGGAGGGCGGCCACTGTCATTGGTCCCATTTTCCAGTAGCCAAATGGAGGCTTCTGAAATCGCATAGGTTATGTCAGAAAGAGTGCAGGGACAAGACTAGACCCACAGTATCCCTTCCCCAGATTCTCTTGGCCTCTGAAGGGGCCTGTCTAGACGCCTGAGCTATAAACCTGGGGCCAGGATAGTCCCTGCCTTTACCTTGGTGGGACATGGTCACCATCTCAGCCGTGGTGAACTCAGGGCTGGCCACAGACCACGGGCTGGCTGTGTGCTTTGGCCCCATGGTTGTGGAGGGGACTGTCGGCCTCCCGGCTGTGGAATGGACCGTCGACTTGACCGTGATCGTGCCCTGGGTGGTGGCTCCAGGTTCAGTCCCTGAAAGAAGAAACATCTCCTGAGTACTCTACTGCCCAAGGGCTTCTCTGATAACTGTGATAATGACGATGGATAAGTAGCATGTGCCATGGGTCACAAAGAAATAACTGAAAACAGGGGTGCCTGAGTGGCTCAGTCAGTTAAGCATCTGTCTTCAGCTTAGGTCACGATCCCACGGTCCTGAGATCAAGCCCCTCGGTGGGTTCCCTGCTCAGCAGGAAGTCTGCTTCTCCCTCTCCCTCTGCCCCTCCCCCCTGCTCGTGCTGTCTCTCTAATAAAAAATAAAATCTTGAAAAAAAACTGAAAATAATTGAAACATACTAATATCTATATTGTTATTACATTATTTGTTATAGTTTGAAAGGCAGATTCACAAGTATTTCAAACACACTGTCCCCAAACTGAGACTTTCTCTGAGGATGAGAAACACCAGAAAGGGGGTCATCTTCTCCCTCGATGCCCAGGTCTACAATCGGTCACCTCCCAAGGGGGCTGGGAGAGAGTGAACCGGACAGCAAAGGTGAATGGCATCTGTCTAAATGCCTGGCACAGGGCTCACGTATCCAGCACGACAAAGGCAAACTATGGTTACCCCTTATGAGGGCCTCCTGGAGCTTCACCCCCTCCCGTTTGGAAGATGAGCAAAGAAAAGATCAGGAAGGTCAAGTTGCAGGACTAAAGCCACAAGAGGGGGCAGAAGCAGGACTGACGCGCAGGCAGGCCGGTGCCCCTACCTATGAGGCAGCTCCTCATGTCCTGGGCCAGCACCATGCCATCAGGGCAGGCACAGGTGAACTTGGGCGAGTGGGGGTTGATCTGCGGGGCCGGGAGACACAGGTACTGGCAGCCGCCATTGGGGAGGGCAGTTCCCTCACACCAGTTCACCCCTGAGGTGGAAGAGGCAGGAGAGCAAGGTTAGAAAATTCTAGAAAATTCCAGAACACCAGCGGGGATGTAGAGGCAGGAAGCGGTCACCCCATCTTTACCTCTTGGCTGTGTGAAGTTGTGAAAAAGGACAATGTCCTCCGGCGACAAGAGGTTTTCTGCCACCAAATTAATGTCTGAACCTGTGAGGCGGTTGGCACTGAAAATGGCTTCATTGATGATGTCCGTCCAAAAGATTTTATCCTATATGGGCATTAAGGAAGACAGCAGATCCCATTAATTGAGGGTGTAGGACACCCGAATATTTGGAAGGAAGCAATACTAGGGGGTACGAGCCTCATTTCCTTTTTCTTTTTTTTTTTAAGGTTTATTTGAGAAAGAGAGAGAGAGAGAGAACACAAGCAGGGGATGCTGCAGAGGGTGAGGGAGAAGCAGGCTCCCCACTAAGCAGGAAGCCCCATGTGGGGCTCGACCCCACGACTCTGGGATCATGACCTGAGCCGAAGGCAGATGATTAACTGACTGAGCCACCCAGGCGCCCCTCTTTTTACTTTCTTTTTAAAAAAAAATTTTAGGGCAGCCCTGGTGGCTCAGCGGTTTAGTGCCGCCTGCAGCCCAGGGCATGATCCTGGAGACCTGGAATCGAGTCCCACATCGGGCTCCCTGCATGGAGCCTGCTTCTCCCTCTGCCTGTGTCTCTGCCTCTCTCTCTCTCTCTCTCTCTCATGGAGCCTGCTTCTCCCTCTGCCTGTGTCCTGCCTCTCTCTTTCTCTCTCTCTCTCTCTCTCTCTCTGCATCTCTGTGAATAAATAAATAAAATCTTTAAAAAAATAAAAATAAAAATAAATTAAAAAATTTTAACTGTGTAAAATACACATAATCTAAAATCAACCATCTTAATCCTTTTTAAGTGTGTTGTGGGCATTAGGTACATTCACATTGGTGTGTAACCATCACCACCATCCGTCTCCAGAATTTTCCATCTACCCAAACTGAGACTCTGTCCCCATGAAACAGGGACTCCCCACACCCCGCCCCAGGCCCTGATGCCCACCATTGACTTCCGGTCTCTGAGGACAGGACTCCTCTGGGGACCGCACAGAAGTGGAATCAGACAGGATCTGTTCTCTTGTGTCTGGATTTGGTTCTCTCCAGCATCGTCCCCGTGGCAGTGTGTCAGAAGCACCTCCCTGTCTCCTGAATCACGTTCCACTGCATAGTTACACATTTTGTTTAGCCCTTCATCTCTGACGGACACCCAGGGGGCTTCTACCTCTTGGTGAATGTTGAGTCACGCTGCTTGAATGAGGGTGCACAAACATCATGTTTCCTTAAAACAGTTTCCAGCTGTGGTTGGCCCCCTTTTCTCTCTGTGAGGCTGTTAGCAGCTTCCTAGGCCTCTACCTACTAAGTACCGGGAGGGACTCCCCCTCCAAGTGCAACCACCAAAAAGTCTCCAGAAAGTGCCGGATTGTCCCCTGGGCACCAAGATGGCCTCTCCAAATGAGAACTGCTGCTTTAAGACTCTTTGGGTGAGGGGGCACCCAAAAGTTGGCTCAGCTCAGGAAGCCTGCGACTCTTGATCTGAGTCGTGAGTCCAAACCTCATGTTGGGGGTACAGTTTACTTAAAAAGACAAAAAACAGAAGCACCTGGGTGGCTCGGTGGTTGAGCATCTGCCTTTGGCTCAGGTCATGATCCCAGGTCCTGCTGGGATCAAGTCCTGCATTGAGCTCCCAGCAGGGAGCCTGCTTCTCCCTCTGCCTATGTCACTGCCTCTCTCTCTGTGTCTCTCATGAATAAATAAAATCTTAAAAAATATATCTCTTTTGATGAGAAGAAAATGGAAATAACTTCAGTTTTATAAGTTGGTCTTGGCTTGAATGAACCAGACAATGTGGGTTGACCCATTAGCATGAGCACGTATACCTCGTACATACATTGTGTCAGTAACTAGCATGTAGATGGGATTTCCCTCAAGCACCCAAAGAGCAACCCCTGGTTCCCCGTCCCACCTCAAAGATGGCCAAGGAGAAGGGATGTGCCAGCTTTTTCTTGTCCTCCAAAATGGTCTTCCGGTTCCCCCCGTTGACATCAATGCTGGAGATGGAGTGGAGCTTGGAGTCAACCCAGTAGAGGCGGCCACCAGAAAGATCTAGAATCCACAGGTGGACAAGGAGAGATCACATGTCAATGCCAGAGGGGCCTGGGCCTGGTCACTCCACTCCCCACAGGAAGGACCCCCGGGACCCGGCAGAGACGTGCCCTGAAAAGCAGCCCCCACTGCACATCTCCACCTGTCAGCCCAAACGCCATGCTGGGGCAGTTTAGTGGCAGGTTATAAAAAACAGGGAGCTGCATTTTTTTTTATTCAGGTGCAGCCTGGCCACTCCTTTCTTTTCTCCAGGCCGTGCCTAACCCCAGAGACCAAGGTCCCAACCAAGGACATACCCAGGGTGATGCCATTGGGCCATTGGATGTCCTCCGTCACTAGTGAGTAAACGTCGACACCATTCAGACCCCCCTTCTTGATCTCGGCGGGGGTTCCCCAATTCGTCCAGTACATGAAGCTGGTGGGAAAGCAGCAAGAATAGCAGGATGTCAGTAGGGGAGGCTCCCGCCTGAAGCAGCCGGGCCAGGAATTGTAAGGAGTCCCCAAAAGACGCCTCGAATTGATTTCTTCCACTACCCTAGTGCCTGCAACCTGGTTGCAGGATTTTAGAACCTTCGAGAACAAAGGGAGGTTTTGATTCCAATGTCAGGACTGAGGACGCTTTTTTTTTTTAATTTTTATTTATTTATGATAGTCACACAGAGAGAGAGAGAGAGAGAGGCAGAGACACAGGCAGAGGGAGAAGCAGGCTCCATGCACTGGGAGCCCGGTGTGGGATTCGATCCCGGGTCTCCAGGATCGCGCCCTGGGCCAAAGGCAGGCGCTAAACCGCTGCACCACCCAGGGATCCCTGAGGGCGCTTAATGTGCACCCTCAACAGTGCTTTCTGAAGGCTTTTATACATTTTTTATTTTGTAAAGTGTTTTTTTTTCTTTAAAATTTTTTAATGGTGAGACGCCTGGGTGGCTCAGCAGTTGAGCGTCTGCCTTTAGCTCAGGGTGTGATCCCGGAGTCCCCAGATCAAGTCCCACATTGGGTTTCCTGCACAGACTTCTGCGTCTGCCTGTATCTCTGCCTCCTTCTCTCTCTGGGTCTCTCATGGATAAATAAATAAAATCGTTAAACAAAATTTTTTTAATGGGCGCCTTGGTGGCTCAGTTGGGTAAGCGTCTGCCTTGGGATTGGGTAACGATCCCTGATCCTGAGATTGAGCCCCTCATTGGGCTACCTGCTCAGTGGAGAGCCTGTTCCCTCTCTCCCTCTGCCTCTCCCCCCACTCGTGTGTGCACTCTCTCTCTCATTCTCACTCTATCTCAAATAAATAAAATCTTTAAAAAGATTTTTTTTATCACGGTAAAATACACATAACATAAAAGTTACCAGCTTAACCGTTTTTCAGTGTCCAGTTCAGTGACATTAAGTACATACATACTGTCATGCAACCATCACCACCATCCATCTCCAGAACTTTTCCACCACCGCACATGGAAACTCTGACCCCATCAAACACCTGCCCCAACCCCTGCCCCAACCCCTGGCTCCCAGCACTCCACTTTCTATCTCTATGAATGGGACTCCCCTAGAAACCTCACATAAGTGGGATCATATAGTATTTGTCCTTTTGTGTCTGACTTCTTGCCTTATGTTGTAGAAGGTGTCAGAATGTTCTTCCTTTTTCAGACTGAATACAATTCTATTAGGTGGTGGACTGCATTAGTTTATCCTTCATCCATCCAGGGACACTTGGGCTGCTTCCATACCCTGGCTGCCATGAACACGGGGGTACAAATACCTGTTTGCCTGCCTGTGTTCACTGCTTTTGGATCTGTACTTGGAAGTGGGGACACCTGGGTGGCTCAGTGGTTGAGTGTCTGCCTTTGGCTCAGGTCGTGATCCCGGGGTTCTGGCACTGAGTCTCGCATCAGCTTCCCCACAGGGGGACTGCTTCTCCCTCTGTCTAGGTCTCTGCCTCTCTCTCTGTGTCTCTCATGAAAAAAAAAAAAGTAGATATCTGATGGCTTTTACGCCTCTGAAGAGATGTTCAAACTAACAAGTAGCCAAATACAAATACACTGAAAGACCTCCTCCCCATCATGACTGGCAAAGAGGTCGGGGATCCCTGGGTGGCTCAGCGGTTTAGCACCTGCCTCCGGCCCGGGATGTGATCCTGAGGATCCGGGATCGAGTTCCGCGTCAGGCTCCCTGCGTGGAGCCTCTGTCTCCGCCTCTCTCTCTCTCTCTCTCTGTCTCTCATGAATAAATGAATAAAATCTTTAAAAAAAAATGAAAAAAAAAGACTGGCAAAGAGGGAAGACTGGCTGGTGACAGTGAGTGAAATGGGTCCTCAGCTGCACTTCTGGAGAGCAGGTGTTCCATGACAGTTTGATGCTATATCCGTGGATGTACCCTCGGATCTAGTGATCTAACTTCTAGAATGAGAAATCTAGAATCTACAATCCTGCAGACAAAAAACTGTGGTGACACCCATTTAAAGGAATTCAAAGGTATTTAGGGCCTTGGTGTGAGGTGGGGGAAAAACTCAATTTTCATGTGCTGGTACAAAGCAAATCAGGGCTCATCCAGTCCACAGGGAATGAACCCCATGTGCCAAATGAAAGACCCAAGTGGAGAACAGAGAGCAAGAGCCCAAGCCTATACTATGTTCTGGAGAGGAACAGAAACCCAACAGTAGAGCATGCACGCACACGCGCGTGCACGCGCGCACACACGCACACACGCACACACACACACATCCCATGACTTGTATCTAAGGGGTTATTTCTAGGGGTCTCGCTCTTTCCTGGCAGCTGGGGGGGTTAAATTTATTAAACCGAGTGTCCCTCTGCTAAATAAGAACATTTGTGGGCCAAGGCCCACCTTCACCCCAGGGTCTGTCCCATCTGAGTCATGTTCATCTCCAAAGTTCCCTTTTGAGGCACCTGAATAGCTCAGTCAGTTAAGCTTCTGCCTTCAGTTCAGGTCATGATCTCGGGGTCTTGGGATCGAGCCCCGCATGCCGAGCAGGGAGCCTGGTTCTCCCTCTCCCACTATGCCTTGCTTGTGCTCACTCTCTCTCAAATAAATAAAACCTTAAAAAAAAACAGTTCCCTTTCCTTTTGATGATTGCCACCAGGACAGGATGCCTGTACCAAGGTTGCCACCGCCCCTCCAGAGTTGTGAAATTCCACAGGCAGATGTGGTGTAATGGGTGCAGGACAGGGGGTGGGGAGATACTTTCTGCCAGGGGACACAGGTCCCTGTGGGCGTTGGAGTGCTGAGTCAGCCCCCGGCCCTGCAAACACCCTCCGGGGGGCCCCGTTGGGGTGGCGACCTTTACTCCCTGTAAACTACCATTGGAGCTGAGTGCTTTTACTTTTCTCCAATCCTATCCTGGCACAGGATTCTCTGCAGTAAAATACTAAAGCAGAATTTAAATAAGTATTAATTTTTTAGTATTAATTTCTAATACCAATTTAAATCCATATTTCAATTTCAATTTCTTTTTTTTTTTTTTTTTAAAGTAAACTCCACACCCAGCATGGAGTCCAAAGCAGGGCTTGAACTCACAACCTTGAGATCAGGACTTGAGCTGAGATCAAGAGTCAGACATTTAACTGACTCAGCCACCCAGGCGCCTCTCTGATTTGGGGCTCTTATCCTGAGCACATGACTTTTCAGGGTCTGCTTCCATCTCAGCAGACATCGAGAAGGATCAACACATGGTTCCCAAAAGGCAGGTGGAGAAGAGCCACCATTCCAGGTTTTGTGCTTTCCTGACAGCAAGGAAAGCCCCATGCCCACAGAGGTCAGTCCAGCCCAGGCACATGCCTTTCCCCAGGCTGAGTCCGCACCACTTCTAAACCCCGCCTGTGCTTCCCTCTGAGCCCCTCAGCTATGGGGGTACCAACCCATGCACGGGATCCACCACAATGGCACGTGGCTTGGAGCCTTTCTCCTTGAAGAGCGTCTTTCTCTTCGCACCCTTGGTGTCAGCCACGGAGACGGTGCCCAGGATGGAGTCTGTCCAGTATATGTTGCCGTGGATCCAGTCCACTGCCAGCCCGTCGGGGGCCTGGAGGTCCTCGCTGATGACAGTGTCATAGGAGGAGAAGCTGGGGGCTCTGTCGATTTGGGTGCTGTCAGTGGGAGAAGGGGGAGCAGAACGTCAGTACGAGGGGCCTGTTTCACCTGGGTTAGGGGGCTGGGTGGAGCTCCAAGGCTCACCTGTAGATCTTCCTTTGGGACAGGTCGGACCAGTAAATTCTGTTGCTGGCCACCTCTGTGTCCAGGGCGACGACGTTCTTCAAGTTTGGGATGAGGCTGGTGTATTCGGTGCGGTCCAGAGTCATCTTCCTCACCTCATGGCGATTGGTGAAAAAGAGGTAGGCGATGTTGCCTGGGGACACAGGAAGGATGCTCAGGGGAGCAGAAGGCCCTCTGACTCGAGCTTGTCACCCTTGGGGGGTCTGGCTGAACCAGGGGAGACACCCAGGATGCCATGGGAAATGCCTCGTTGGTGTATAAACCATGTGGCTCCAGGGCCACCTGGGTGGCTCAGTGGTTCAGTGTCTGCCTTTGGCTCAGGTTGTGATCTCTGGTTCCCAGAAATCAAGTCACGCATCAGACTCCCCAAATGGAGCCTGCTTCTCCTCTGCCTATATTTCTGCCTCTGTCTCTGTGTCTCTCATGAATAAATACATAAAATCTAAAAACAAAACAGAACAAAACAAGACCATGTGGTTCTGATACTCTGACATCCGAGGCCTTGCAGAGCCTGAAAGGACAGCCCCTCCCAGGGCCAACCAGCTCCTAGGGATGGTTCATGACTTGCCTTGAAAGCAAACTCTCCAGCCCATGTCCGCCACCCCTCCACTGGGCTCTCACGCTCTGGGTCGCAACCCCTCCGCCTGCTTCAGTCACCACAGGGCAGGTACCAGACAACCAGGGGCAGCCGCTCTGCCCCAGAGCCCGCTGAGATTATTCAGACTACCTAGTCCTGAGCTTGCTCACCCTGCTTCACCTCATGCCCAAGGAAACCATAAGGGAGGCTCTGGCCCATGTGATCCCCCTTCTCTTCCTCCACCTCCTGACTGACCCTGGTGCTTCCCCAGCTGGCCGCCTGGCTGCCATGGCCCTCCTCTTGGGAACTGTGAGTAACAACCGATCATTTCAATGGTGGCCGTCTCCTGATTGGTTGGCCTTGCCATACTTGAATGATAATAAAGCCTACATTGGTAATAAAATCCGCACTGGGGCCCCAGCATTTTACATTTTGGAACGTAAAGATGAAGAAACGAAGGGCATCTAGGTGGCTCAGTCGGTTAAGTGTCTGCCTTCAGTTCAGGTCATGATCTCAGGATTCTGTGATGGAACCCTGCGTCAGGCTCCCTGCTCAGTGGGGAGCCTGTTTCTCCCTCTCCCTCTGCTCCACCCCGTTCATGCTTGCTCTCTCTCTCTCTCTCTCTCAAATAAATAAATAATCTTAAAAAAAAGAAGAAGAAGAAGAAGAAACATTAACAGCTAATGTGTATAGAGCTATTCCTTAGGGCAGGAAATTCTGCTTAAGTGCTTTTCCTATTATATTTTCCCTCATTGGTCCTCACACTCCTATGAGACCAGGGCTACTGTCAAACTCCCATTGTATGTGAGGGGATTGAAGCTCAGAGAGGAGAAGGGACTAGCCCAAGGTCATACCAGCTAGTAAGTGGCAGAGCTGGAATTTGAACACACATTGCCCTGTCCCTGGGGACTGTGCTGTTAACCATGATGCCAATATTCACCAACAAGCTAACCATGTGTACAATGGACCTCGCTCAGAATACCCCTTCCCACGACACCATGTGCCCCTTACCCCCTGAAAGGCACCTGTATAGACATCAGCCCATAGATATTGGAAGGAAAGTGAAACTTCAAATCCTAGAGGGTTTCATGAGCTCAGTCTTTGGTTTTCCCCAAAACTGGGAAATGTGTGGGGGTATGAGCAAGGGAGGCCAAGGAACTGTCACAAAAGGGGTGATAACACAGGAGAAAGACTTCAAGGCTAAAACAGACCTTGAGGAAACAGAAGTTGATCTAAAATATTTCTGCAAACTTGTACCTCATTAGAATCAGACAGGTGGGTAATGACATGACACAAAGCAAAGGGAAGTTTGGCTATGCCTCCAAACACATGGGATCTCTTGATTTGGTGATTCTGAGAATCAGTGCATGAGTGCCGTTCTAATCTTAAGTTTGTTTGTTTTTATTTATTTGAGAAAGAGAGAGAGAGAGAGAGAGCACAAGCAAGGGGAGGGGCAGAGGGAGACAGAGGAGCAGACTCCCCACTGAGCAGGGAGCCCAATGTGGGCTCGATCCCAGGACCCCGGGATCATCACCCAAGCCAAAGGAAGATGCTTCACCAACTAAGCCACCCAAGCACCCTATAATCTTAGATTAGGTAGAAAAGAACCTCAACTATTGCTGCAGGTTTTGTTTTTTTTAATACTTTATTTATTTATTCATGAGAGACACAGAGAGAGAGGCAGAGACACAGGCAGAGGGAGAAGCAGGCTCCATACAGAGAGCCTGACGTGGGACTCAATCCCGGGTCTCCAGGATCACACCCTGGGCTGAAGGCAGTGCTAAACCGCTAAGCCACCCGGGCTGACCTGTGATTTGGTTTTCTTATGAGAGATTATACCTTGGTCTGTATTAAGTGAATTTTCTTTTTGGGTATAGGTTCTTATAAGTGAATAAGAACAGCTGGAGGGGGGGCAGCCCCGGTGGCGCAGCAGTTTAGCGCCGCCTGCAGCCCGGGTCGTGATCCTGGAGACCCGGGATCGAGTCCCATGTCGGGCTCCCTGCATGGAGCCTGCTTCTCTCTCTGCGTGTGTCTCTGCCTGTGTCTCTGCCTCTCTCTCTCTCTCTGAATAAATAAATAAAATCTAAAAAAAAAAAAAAAAAAAAAAAAATCAAGGGATCCCTGGGTGGCGCAGCGGTTTAGCGCCTGCCTTTGGCCCAGGGCGCGATCCTGGAGACCCGGGATCGAATCCCATGTCGGGCTCCCTGCATGGAGCCTGCTTCTCCCTCTGCCTGTGTCTCTGCCTCTCTCTCTCTCTCTCTCTCTCTGTGACTATCATAAATAAATAAATAAAATCTTTAAAAGAAATAAAAATAAATCTATCAATATCACTTAAAAAAAATAAAGCTGGTTCCCAACAATGGTGAATGTTACCGATGTATTGATAGAAATAAAACTCACCCTTTAAAAAAAAAAAAAGAACAGCTGGAGGGGGTGCAGGCCCTTCAGGCCATGGCTTTTCACCTCTTGTACCCTGAAGCCACTGGCAGGGCTGAGGGCTAGAAACCAGCACTCATGCAACTGACCTGAGTCTGCAGGGAAGCAAGACATGTGAGAGCAGCATCCTAGAAAGTTTCTAATTGGCCTGCTCATCCATCTGCCAGAGGTCTCTGCAGGACACAGTGTGCTCTTCTCCCCCCACCAGCCCCACCCCTTGCTCACCCACAGCCTTGCAGGCCTTGGTGTGGGGGTCCAGCTGGAAGCCCTCCTCACACTCGCACTTGTAGCTGCCCTCGAGGTTCACACACAGCTGGCTGCACACGTCGGGATCCTGACATTCGTCGATATCTGCAAGTTAGGGCACAGAAAAAGATTTGGGGCTTCTTCTTCATGGGGTGCTGATAGACTGATGGGCTCCTACTAAAAGCCATGCCTCCCGGGAGCAAATGGGGACACCCCATGCCCTCTGGGGAAGACCTGCAGAACCAAGGTCTTGGGGGCCATCAGGTTCAGGAATGAAAACACGGAAACAGCCAAGCGTCATCTCCAACAATGACCCTGACCTCACCATTCACCCCAAAGGTGCCACCCACAGGGCAAAGCTGCGTCAGCAGGGATTTATTTCTTAATTATTAATCCCCAAAGGCAAGAACCAAGTGCTCCTCACGGGCCAAGCCTGTACTTGATGACCCATGCATCTGGCAACCTCATTAAATCCTCCTAACTGGCCTGGAGGTCAGCACCATTTTCATGCCCACTTAACAGGTGGGGACACCTGTTAAGGTTTGGCAACCACACAAGGAGAAAGGGCTGAGGAGGCAGGGAGCCCATCCTGCTCAGGACTCACCTTCACATCTTCGCTGGTCCACCAGCTGGAAGCCCTCTGGGCACAAGCACTCGTGTCCCACCTTGAGGTCGTTGCAGATGTGGGAGCAGCCGCCCTTGTTGTCCAGACACTCATTGGTCCCTGCACCAGGTGTGGGGGAGGGGTGGGCAGACTGGTCACGCTCAGGTCGTTAGTACCCCTGCACCATCTCATCACCCTTATCATGATCACAAGGACGTGGAGACCAGTGAACTACCATGTCTGCTAAGGGGACTTAAAATAACCACTGTCATGTGTAGTGCCATGAGTGAATCTGAGGACATTCTACTGAGTGAACTCCGTGGGGCACAGAAGGACAAATACTATAGGATTCACTCTTAGGAGGTCCCTATTAGAGTCAAGTTCAGAGACAGGCAGTAGATGGCAGACACCAGGAGTGGGGGAGGGGTGGGGAGTTGGTGTTTCACAGGACAGAGGTTCATCAGGAAAGATGAGAAAGTTCTAGAGACAGATCATTGGGATGGTTGTACAACCATGTGAATCTGCTTAATGCCGCTAAACCGGACACTTAAAAATGGTGAAGAGGATAAATCCTCTGCTATTTTTGGGTAAAACTCATTTCAAAATGTTCTTGATTATAAAAAATAAAAACCATATCCCACAATTGCATATGCTAACTCTCAACAACCATACAGGTAACTGAACTACAGCTGTGGAAAATGAGGCATGGCCAGGCTCAAAGACTTGTCCAAGATCACAGTGCTGGACCACACTCAGGGTACTTAGCTCCAGCATCCATGCACAGGCTCTCTACAGAACTTCGGCCAATGCCAGCCTACCATGCGTTCTTGCATGGCCCA
Source organism: Canis aureus (assembly GCF_053574225.1). Lineage (NCBI taxonomy): Eukaryota > Metazoa > Chordata > Mammalia > Carnivora > Canidae > Canis > Canis aureus. The sequence goes on from NC_135629.1 coordinate 51,331,036, forward strand.
AAAGCTAAGAATGGTTTTTACATTTTTTTAAATGATTGAAAAGAAAAAGAAAAATAAAGAGAAAAACAGTATTTTGTGCCACATGAAATTCAAACATCAATGTCCATAATCAGGTTTGCTCGGAACACAGTCACACACGTTTGTGTGCACATGTGCATTCATGTTATTTTCCTGCCATAACGGTCCTATTGAACAGGTGTGACAGTTGAACAGCTGTGACAGACCTTACAGCTGGTCAAGTCCAAAATATTTACATAGTTACAGGTTAAGGGGCACTGCTGAAAACTTACAAGGATAGCAACAGCCAATCCCCAGCTACCCTAAGATGTGTGAACCATCCTAAAGATGTGAACACTGAGGCTTGGAAGCAAAGCCACTTATCCCCAAGGACCCCCACATTTGTGTTGCCCCACAGCTAAAGCACTCATAGGCACAGTATCCATGTTTGGGTCACATCCCCAGCTCCCCATAAGTCTGAGCACCACCTGCACCCCGGGGCTCACCACACTCCTTGAGGGGCTCGTCCGACCAGTCCCGACAATCTCTGACCGAGTTGCATACTTTGTCCAGGGTGATGCACTCGCCGCTGTGGCATTTAAACTTGTTGGGGCCCTCGCACAGTGTCACTAAGAGGCAAAGAGGAGGGTCAGGTGCTTCTGAGATGCAAGAGCCTGCTTACTACTCCTTATTCACATGAGAGTTCATTTGTATATGATTATATGTAAATGTATTCATAAATAAAACATAACATACTTAATTTCCTGAGATGTATCATTTACAATTGTTAAAAAGTGGATTATCAGCATTTAACTTCTTGTTCAAAAAAAGTTTGTTTCAGGGGGTGCCTGGGTGGCTCAGTCAGTTAAACACCCAACTCTTGATTTTAGCTCAGGTCATGATCTCAGGTTGTGAGACTAACCCTGGCACCTGGCTCCGCACTGGATGTGGAGCCTGCTTAAGATTCTTAGTCTTGGGCAGCCTGGGCAGCTCAGTGGTTTAGCGCCACCTTCAGCCCAGGGCGTGATCCTGGGGACTCCGGATCGAGTCCCTCATCGGGCTCCCTGCATGGAGCCTGCTTCTCCCTCTGCCTGTGTCTCTGCCTCTCTCTCTGTGTGTGTCTCTCATGAATAAATAAATAAAATCCTTAAAAAAAAAAAAAGATTCTCAGCCGCCCTCCCCCTTCTCCCCTACATACTCGCTCTAAAAATAAATAAATATAATATTTGAATAAAAAAAAATAAAATCCTTATGTTACATGATTTTGCCACAATTAAAACCATTTTAAAGTTAATTCTACTGATAAACAATCGGGTTGCTGCTTATGTTTTGCCATTAGGCCAGTGCTGCTCTGCATGTCCTCCTGGGACCATTCCCAGGAGTGGAACTGTCATATTATAAGCTCAGGAAAGGGCTTTCCATGGAATTATACTGCACGTGTTATCTCTAAGTTCAAAAGACAGAAGCTCTGCACACTTTGGCCTCGTTAAATCTCACAGTCCTGAAGTAGATGCTTTTGCCACGCACATTGGTCAGATAAGTGGAGGTAAGGTTTGAGGTGGTCAAGTAACTTGCCCGAAGACATAGGGTGGGTGCAGGGCTGACACAAGGGGAGCTCACCATTGATGCAGCCAATCTCATCGCTCATGTCCTTACAATCATACTCCTTGTCACACTGCCGGCTGCCATGGATGCAGGTCCCATCTGAGCACTGGAACTCATCAGGCCGGCATGTGGGCACAGCTGGGAAAGACAGGGCACATGTTGGTTTTTTTCAAGGAGCAGCAAAGAAAAACCAATTACCATCTTTGAAGCAGCAATTTCCTGGCAACCTCAGGCATCAGGGAGAGCATGTAACAGGAAAGATTTTCAAGGTGAGAAAACACAGCCCACTGCCAGCAGGAGAAGACAGTGGCCCATCCATTTTATCTACTTCCCACCTGAGTAAAAATTCCCCAGGTACCCCCCATTTCATGTTCTAAATTTTAACTAATGTAGTTTTCTTTTTTTTTAAAGAGGGGGCAGGGAAGGCAAAGGGAGAGGGAGAGAATCTTAAGCAGGCTCCACGCCCAGCATGGAGCCTGATATGAGGCTCAACCTCACAATGCTGAGATCAAGACCTGAACTGAAATCAAGAGTCAGATGCTTAACCAACTGAGCCACCCAGGCTTCCCTGACCAATGTAGTTTTAGATTTTCTTTCATGGCAGTAAGTACTTTCTACCTCAATGAAGAATCCCCGAAAATTATTACTAATGTCACAGAGTAAAGTTTGGAAAATAAGAAAATGTGGGGAAGCACCCTAACACAACCACTGAGTTTTCCTGGAGTTCTCTCCAGTCTTTCCACTTATGCATTTTTGAGAACGCACAATTTTTTTTTAAAAAGACTTTAAGTAATCTCAATACCCAATGTGGGGCTTGAACTCACAACCTTGAGATCAAGAGTTGCACGCTCTACTGATGGGAGCCAGTCAGGTGTCTCTAGATCACATAATTTGCTATAAACCTGACAGAGCCAAAGGCTACTCTTAGCAGAAGAGCAATATTGTATCCCCAATCTAGACAGAGATAGGCCAAATTGTGACAAATTTGATCAGTACCATTGTGCAGAACAGAGTCACATTGTGAAGTAGGACAAATGTTTATGAGGTGATGCTGCAGTAGAAGACAAATTTTTTTCATTTTATTTATTCATGAGAGACACAGAGAGAGAGGCAGAGACATAGGCAGAGGGAGAAGCAGGCTCCCCATGGGGAGTCCGATATAGGACTCGATCCCAGGACCCTGGGATCACACCCTGAGCCAAAGGCAGATAATCACTGAGACACCCAGGTACCCATAGAAAGATTAATTTTTTGTTTTCACAGGCGTGTGTCCCCCAGTTACTCACCCATTCTGGGCCTCAGTTTCCCCATCTGTAAAGAATGAGGGAAGCCTGTTCACAAGTTATAAGAATTAAGTGAGTTTGTGTTAAGTTTTAGCACTGATTGTATACAAGACCATACATTATTTAAAAATGTGATATGTAGGAGCACCTGGCAGGCTCAATTGTTAGAGTGTGCAACTCTTGATCTTGGGGTTGTGAGTTCAAGCCCCACATTGGATGTAGAGATTACTTTAAAAAGAAGACATAAACTTGAAAAAAAAGGGAGGGCACCTTGGTGGCTCAGTGGTTGAGCGTCTGCCTTTGTCCCAGGTCGTGATCCCAGGATCTGGGATCAAGTCCCACATCAGGATCCTCACTGGGAGCCTGCTTCTCCCTCTGCCTATGTCTCTGCTTCTCTGTGTCTCTCATGAATAAATAAAATCTTAAAAAAAAAAAAAGTGATTTTTTTTATTGGTGTTCAATTTACCAACATACAGAATAACCCCCAGTGCCCATCACCCATTCACTCCCACCCCCCGCCCTCTTCCCCTTCTACCACCCCTAGTTCGTTTCCCAGAGTTAGCAGTCTTTACGTTCTGTCTCCCTTTCTGATATTTCCCACACATTTCTTCTCCCTTCCCTTATATTCCCTTTCACTATTATTTATATTCCCCAAATGAATGAGAACATATAATGTTTGTCCTCCGATTGACTTACTTCACTCAGCAAAGTGATGTTTTTTAAAGTGACTTTTAAAAAGTCTGATTACATCTACAGAGATTGCAATTACAATTCTATGAAAAGAGTGCACGTGAGCAAAGATACCAAAGAAACAGAGACATGAAAGCATGTCTACTGTGAATCTAGAACACCGCTAGCTTTGAGGAACCAGCCCCTCATTCAGGAAGCAATGACTCAGGGCTTTGGTAAAATGCTTTATCTGCACTGTCTCCAACACAGGAGCCACTAAGCATGTGTGGCTACAAAACTTTCAATTCATTAAAGTGAAATAACACAAAATATTCCATTCTGTGGTTGCACCAGCTACTCCTCGGTAGCAGCTATCGCAGTGCAGACATGGGATGTCTCCACCATCACAGAACGTTTGAGTGGGTGGTGCTGGACTCCAGTTGAAGTCTACAAATGCCAATGTTCTTGCCCCAATCTGTGAGGGAGGAGAACACAACACAGTGAGGTTGAGTCCTTGGCCAAAGATCACCAGCCAGGCCTGGAGCCCAGGATCCTTTCTGGATGAAAATAATAGCTTGTTCCCCTTGTCAAAAAAAGAGATTAAGAAAAAAAATTAAAAAAAAAAAAAAAAAAGAGAGAGAGATTAAGGGTGCCTGAGTGGCTCAGCTGGTTGAGCATCTGCCCTTGGCTCAGGTTATGATCCTGGGGCCCTGGGATCAAATACTGCATGAGGCTCCCTGCTCAGCCAGGAGCCTGCTTCTCCCTCTCCCTCTCCCTCTGCTGCTTCCCCTCTTTTTCCTCTTTGTCATATAAATAAGTAGTTAATTAATTAAATTAAGAGAGATTAATTATACAAGCATAAAAGACAGGGTCTCCTTTTAAGGGAGGCTTTCTCTTCCATGTGATCAGTAACACTAGAAGAGACACGAAATGAGACTGAAGTGCTTGCTGTGTGGCTTGAAATCGTTTAAGTCCTGAAAGGCCAGCTATGGGACAGGGGAGAGGACCCATGCACAACGCCCTTACCACAGTTCTCTTCGTCAGACTTGTCCTTGCAATCAGGGCCACCGTCACAGCGCCAGCTGGAATGGATACACTCGCCACTCTGGCAGTGAAATTCAAGGGCAGAGCAAGGGTTGTCGTCCCCTTGGGGGGCTGATGTGTTGCGGCCCCCACAGTGCTGTGGCCACTCATCTGAGCCATCCTTGCAGTCTGGGTCGCCGTCACAAGCCCACAGCTCAGGGATGCAGGCAGAGTTATTGCACTGGAAGTGCAATGGGCCACACGTGGGTATGTGGCAGGACACCTCATCGGACCCGTCCAAACAGTCCTGGTCTGAATCGCAGACGAATTCTGGGGCAATGCACTTTCCATCCTGGCAGCGGAACTCATCCGGGGCACATGTCTTGGGCGCTGCAGGGATTGATGGGAAAAGACAACCTGGTCACCAGAGAGCCCTCACTTCTCACTAGCAGCCCATTCCAAAGATGAAGACACTGAGCCTCGGAGAGGGTGGATCCCAGTGAGAGACCCTGGAGAGGAAGCCAGGATAGTGGTCAGGGGCCCTGGATAGGAAACCCCGGGCAAGGTGAGTGTCCCCAGCCTGCTCCTGTGGCCCCTCTGTGCCTCAGTTTCCTCATCTGTACATGGGCCCAGGCAGGGGAAGCACTATTTAAGAGTTTGCTGTTATTATTAGGGCACCTGGGTGGCTCAGTCAGTTAAGCATCTGCCTTTGGCTCAGGTCATGATCCCAGAGTCCAGGGATCAAGCCCCATATCGGGGTCCTTGCTTGGCAGGGAGCCTGCTTCTCTCTGTCTGCCTGCTCCCCCTGCTTGTGCTCTCTCTCTCTCTAATAAATAAATAAAACCCTAAAAAAAAGTTTGCTGTTATTATTAAAAGAGCCACCCGCAAAAATGTGGTTCATGTGATGTGATGGAGATGTTAGTTAATACTACAGGGGTAAAAAAAAAAAAAAAAAAAAAGGAAAAAAAAATACTACAGGGGTAATTATTTTGCAATATGTATGTGTAACAAATCATCACCTACTCTTTATGTTTTTTTTTAATTTTTTTTAATATTTAATTTTTTTTTTACTCTTTATGTTTTTAGAGAGAGAAAGCATACACACGAGGTGGGTGAGAGGGGCAGAGGGAGAGGGGGAGAGAGAGAGAGAGAATCTTAAGCAGGCTCTACAACCAGCACAGCCTGACTTGGGGCTCGATCTCACAATCCTGAGCAGAAACCAAGAGTAGGACGCTCAATGGAGTTACCCTGGTGCCACCTCCACCCAAAAAATTTTACAAAGGGGTGTGGGCACCTGGTTGGCTCAGTTAGTTGAGCAGCTGAGTGTCTGACCCTTGATTTTGGCTCAGGTCATGATCTTGCGGTGGTGGGATTGAGCCCTGTACTGGGCTCTGCACTCAGCACATCGCATCTGCTTCAGATTCTTCCTCCTTTTCCCTCCCACCCACTCTCTCAAATAAATAAATAAAATCTGTAGGAAGAAAAAATAAAAAGAAATTGGCAACTTTAAAAAAATTTGTTTTTTGTTAAAAAAAAAAGTTTTAAAAAATTAATTAATTTTCTGCCGCCTGCTCTTTAAACTTACATAATGTTGTATGCCAAGTATATTGCAATAAAGCTGGAAGGAAAAAAATGTACCTGGAAGAAGAATAACAATCCATTTTATTTGTAAATATTCCCTGAGGGGGTATTTCATCAGATGACAATTAATCCAGGTTAGACATGCATTTCTAAAGTGAATGTATGTGAAACTCATGTGTTGCTTTTTTTTTTTTTTTTAATATCATGGAGCTTTATATTTTCCAAACTTGCAAATCTGACATTATCTTAGTTATTTAAAATTTTCCCAGTTATTTTTCTCAGAGACTTACCCTATTAGGATAACCAAACCAAACCACTCATTTCGATAACTAATTAACTAGCATTGAAGAGCCAAGACAGACACCCAGCTCTCTAATGTGCCTCCCCCTCCAGGACTCTTGACCCTGTTTCTTCCCAGAACCCTGCAACTTGGTGAAGCTTCCTTCTTCTCAGGTTAGCTGAGGGGTCAGGTCTTAGACAGCAAGCACCTACTGTGTGCTTGGCCTCCCAGGGTGGCTGGTGGTGGTGGTCACAGGGGCTCAACAGATCCTGTGCCATGTGGGTGGCAAGACACTTGACAAGGACAGCCTCATTGAATATGCTGATGACCCCAAGAAGTGATACCATCAGTATCCCCTGCAATGCCTCCTGGGCAAGGTGGGGTTCAAATAGTGCAAGAGGGCTTGGTAGAAGCTTCCAGGAGATGGACCCAACTGAAGAGCCACCAATCTGCAGCTCAGCTGGGGCAGGACTGCCTGGGGGAACCAGTGGGACCCTCGCAGGGCTGCAGGGGGAGGGAGCACACTTACGACAGCCTTGCTCGTCTGAGCCATTCTCACAGTCCATCTGGCCATCACATCTCCAGAACTGAGGGATGCAGCGGTTGACACGGCCCCCACAATTGAAGTCTCCCGACTTGCAGGTGACAGACACTGTGGGAGAAACAGAACTGAGCGTTTGCTCAGAGGGAAGCCCAATCTGCCTCCCAGCCCCAGGTTTGCAGAGGAAAAACACAGTTTTCAGAAAGAAGGTGCCAAGCCCACCTTTCTGGGTCAAAATGAAGGACATGTAATGGAACTTGTTTAAAAAAAAATCAGACATGAAGCAGTGGAAAGGTTTGGAAGGAGAGAGAGGTGATAGTGGCATAGCATCATGACCGTATTAATACTACTGAACTGGTCACTTTAAAATGGTTAATTTGGGCAGCTCTGGTGGCTCAGCGGTTTAGCGCCGCCTACAGCCCAGGGTGGGATCCTGGAGACCCAGGATCGAGTCCCATGTCAGGCTCCCTGCATGGAGCCTCCTTGTGTCTCTGCCTCTCTCTCTATGTCTCTTATGCAAAAATAAATAAAATTCTTTTTTTTTAATTCTTAAAAAATTTTTAAAAATTTTAAAAATGGTTAATTTTACATTATGTGAATTTCACCTCGTTAAAAAAAAAAAAAGCTCTTAAAGTTCAGAAACATCTCCTCCCCCAAGTCCCAATTCATGGTTCAACACATGAATCTGCTGGCTGATGTCCACTTTGTCTGTCACCCACTATCATCAAAGAGGGTAAGAAGTGTGTTACACCCAAAGAGGACTCACTGCAGGTCTCCTGGGACTCATCTGAGGCATCCAGGCACTCGGCCCTCCCGTCACAAACCCACTTGTAGGAGATGCACTTCCCATCTTGGCACTGGAACTCGTTTCTCCCGCATTTGTCTTCCACTGAGAGAGAAGGGAAGAGGAAGGACCATTCAGCGCCAGAATTGGAAACTGACACCACCACCTGAGTGTTTCTATTTCCTGCCAGCTGCAGAATGAACTAGAAATAAAATCTAATCATTCCCAGGAAGTAAAACACACCCAATAAATTTCATGAACTAAAAGTGTAGCAGAGGATGCAAAGACTAGATCTAAAACGTGTAAAACTTGACATAATAGTTGTTGAGTCCAATGTATGGACCCACTAAGGTAGGAAACAAAATAGTGTAAGTTCCTTGCATGTGAATAAAGAAAATGATTTAAATGATTTAACATATTACAAACCTGTGTTGGCAATAGTAATGAGGAAAATTGACAGTGTGAAATCAAGGAAAAATGAGGGGCCGTCTCCAGTAGGTAGGGAGGAAATACAGAGATAAAAATTGTGAGAAATGGGGATCCCTGGGTGGCGCAGCGGTTTGGCGCCTGCCTTTGGCCCAGGGCACGATCCTAGAGACCCGGGATCGAATCCCACGTTGGGCTCCCGGTGCATGGAGCCTGCTTCTCCCTCTACCTATGTCTGCCTCTCTCTGTGTGTGTGACTATCATAAATAAATAAAAATTAAAAAAAAATTGTGAGAAATGATGAATGTGGATGCTAGAGAACAGAGATGCTGCAGCAAAAATAATCAGATACTGGAAGGTCAGATAAAAAACAATGGAACAGAGACATAGCAAAAGCTGTAGTAAGAGAAACTTTTTTCTAGAAAAGCAAAAACTGGGGATCCCTGGGTGGCTCAGTGGTTTAGCTCCTGCTTTCAGCCCAGGGCGTGATCCTGTAGTCCCAGGATCCAGTCTCACATCCAGTCTCACATCCATGCAGGGAGCCTGCTTCTCTCTCTGCCTGTGTCTCTGCCTCTCTCTCTCTCTCTCTCTGTCTCTCATGAATAAATAAAAACTTTAAAAAAAGACTCAGATTTTTAGATAAAAATGAAGACAAGTTGGGGATCCCCGGTTGAGTGCCTGCCTTCCACCCAGGGTATGATCTTGGAGTCAGGGGATGGTGTCCTATATCAGGCTCCCTGCATGGAGCCTGCTTCTTCCTCTGCCTGTGTCTCTGCCTCTCTGTCTCTCTCATGGATAAATAAATCTTTAAAAAAAAAAAAAAAAAAGAGGACAAGTAAATTTTGGGGAAATTTCCTAAAATACATTGATTTTTGCATTTTGGAAAAGAGATCTCAATGTTGACCATTATTCATTAACTGTTCATTATCAATCGATAATTTTTAAAAAGATTTTATTTATTTATTCATGAGAGACACAGAAAGAGGCAGAGACACAGGCAGAAGGAGAAGCAGGCTCCATACAGGGAGCCCGATGTGGGACTCGATCCTGGAACTCCAGGATCATGCCCTGAGCCGAAGGCAGATGCTTACCCGCTGAGTCACTAGGCATCCCTCAATCAATTGATCATTGATTTGGAATGCACAATTCTATGTGAACTAGAATCAAAGCAAACTATTATTATTAGTGAGACCCGGTAATTAAAAAAAAATCTTTTAATCTCTAAGTATAAACTTGGATGCCCTATGTAAATTAAAACAATGTGGCCAAAATTATGATGTGGCTTATCTCATCATGTTTTATGAATAAATAAAAAAGACCAAAAAATATGAATAAATAAGACCAAAAAAATAAAAATAGAAGCTAGCAGGATTTTCTTATTGACTCAGATGTTCTGTAGGCAAATAGTATGTAAAATATAAGTTTTGAATGTTGGCTATATTTATTATAAGTTCCACTATTCTTGTAAGAAGATTGTTTTTTTTTGGGTGCCTGGGTGGCTCAGTCAGTTAAGCACTACCTTTAGCTCAGGTCATGATCTCAGGGTCCTGGGATCGAGCTCTGTGTTGGGCTCCCCACTCAGCAGAGTCTCCCTCTCTATCTGACTCCCACCCATCTCATTCTCTCTCTCAAACAAATAAATAAAATCTTTAAAGAAAGATCGTTTTTCTTTTTCTTCTTTTTTAAGATTTCATTCATTTTATCTGAGAGACAGAGCAGGGGAAGGAGTAGAGGGGGAGAGAAAGAGAGAGGGAGAGAATCCCAAGCTGATTCCACCAAGCAATTCAGAATTCAGGACTCGATCCCACAACCCAGAGACTGTGACCTGAGCCGAAAGCAAGAGTTAGAACCTTAATCTGCTGAGCCACCTGGGCACCTCTCTTTTTCCTTTTATCAATTTTGAATGTTAGCCATAACCAAAAGAATAGTTTAATGGTTTGTACAAAATTTAATCATTACCTCATTTTGCACAAAGATAATTAATTTATTGGGCTGCCCAATAAATAAAATCTTAAAAAAAAGAAGTGTTACGTATTTTTAAGCTCATCCTGTTCAACATCTCTGCTTTTCTATGGAGTCATATCATACCAGTAATAGTGGTATATAATGAAAATTTATATTGGGGAGAACATACTCAGTGTGTTTTGTTTTGTTTTACCAGTGGAGGTATGTAATTTAAAGAGTTTGGAGAGCAACTAGTTAAGACTATGATGAAAGACTTTAGGGCCAAATGCAAAGTGGAATTCTGGACTGGGTCCTAGAAGAGGAAAGGGAAAAGCTGGCGAAATCCAAATAAAGTCTAGATAGAATTAATAGTAATATGCCAACATTAAACTCTTAGTTTTGGCAAATATACCATGGTCTATAAGATGTTAGCATTGGGGGAATCTGCATGTGGGGCCCATGAGAACTCTCTGCAATATCTTTGCAACTTTTCTGTAAATCTAACCTAATTCCAAAATAGAAAGGCTATTTAAAGATTTTATTTATTTAAAGATTATTTTATTATTTTATTTAATTAAAAGGACCTGCCTAGTACTTCCCTTCCAATCTCACGGATATATGGCCAGCACTCCTTCCATCCCATTTCCTTACACGCTCACGCGCACACACACACCTGCAGACGTTTGTTTTCCCCATAAATTGCTGATCTGAAAGCTTCCCTACAAGCAAGGAAGGCAGTGATGACCTTGAGGTCACCAGATTTCAAAAACTGCCCCCTGCCCCAAAACAGTGTGAATTATAACACTGTGGAAGGGACTTTTTCCTGCCCCCTTCACAATGAATCTTGTGACCCATATCCTGGCTCTGTACTGGATCCCATAAAAGTTTCACAACCTCAGAGCTCAAATCCCTGCAGCTCTGTCTGCTGCAATGCTCCCTCCCAGCTTGCCCAATTTTTTTTTTCCTTGTAGTCATCCAGATTGCACCTTCATGGGAGACCCTGAGCCAGAACATCTAGCTATGCTACTTCCAAATTCCTGATTCACAGAAACTGTGAGATAATAAATGCATGGGTTTTTTTTTAAAGACTTATTTATTTATTTTAGAGAGAGAGTGAGGACATGGGGGGGGGGGGCAGAGGGAGAGAGAGATTCTCAAAAAGGTTCCCAACTGAGCTCAGAGCCCAAAGTGGGGGCTCGATTCCATGATCCTAAGATCATGACCTGAGCCGAAACCAAAGAGTTAGATGCTTAACCAACTGCACCATCCAGGCACCCCTAATTAACACACAACCTAACTTAAAAAGGTTTATCTATATCTAACTGTAGGTAATATAGTGATGTATGCAAAATCTGTAGATGATAATAATGTGAATTCTCTATAGCCACTGAAAAAGATGAAGTCCAAAAAGAAAGAAAGAAAGAAAGAAAGAAAGAAAGAAAGAAAGAAAGAAAGAAAGAAAGTCAGTCATCCTAAGTTGTAAAACGGAAAGCTGCCCGTCACATTTTCTAACTGGGGAGAAAAAGGATGTGCAGAATAGTTTGTAATAGTTCCTTATTGCCCTATTTTTAAAGAAATAGGATCTTATTGGGACGCCTGGGTGGCTGAGTGGTTGAGTGTCTGCCTTGAGCTCAGGTTGTGATCCTGGAGTCCTGGGATCAAGTCCTGCATCAGGATCCCTGCAGGGAGTTTGCTTCTCCCTCTGCCTATATCTCTCACTAATAAATAAATAAAATCTTTTTTTAAAAAAAGAAAAGAGAGGGATCCCTGGGTGGTGCAGCAGTTTAGCGCCTGCCTTTGGCCCAGGGCGCGATCCTGGAGACCCGGGATCGAATCCCACATCGGGCTCCCGGTGCATGGAGCCTGCTTCTTCCTCTGCCTGTGTCTCTGCCTCTCTCTCTCTCTCTCTGTGTGTGTGTGACTATCATAAATAAATTAAAAAAATAATAATAATAAAAAAAGAAAAAAGAAAAAAAGAAAAGAGGGATGCCTGGGTGGCTCATCCATTGAGCATCTGCCTTTGGCTTAGGGTGTGATCCTGGAGTCCTGGGATCGAGTCCCACATCGAGCTTCCTGCATGGAGCCTGCTTCTCCCTCTACCTATGTTTCTGCCTCTCTTTCTTTGTGTGTCTCTCATGAATAAATAAATAAAACCTTGAAAGAAAGAAGAAAGAAAGAAAGGAAGAAAGAAAAAAGAAAGAAAGAAAGAAAGAAAGAAAGAAAGAAAGAAAGAAAGAAAGAAAGAAAGAAAGAAAGAAAGAAAGAAAGAAAGAAAGAAAAGAAAAGAAAAGAAATAGAATCTTATCTGTGCTTCCACGTAGGGAATAATGGCCAGCTCACTTCAGAGTTATTTTTCTTCAAAAAATACTTTATTTTTTAGATTTTTTAAAAGGAAAGAAAAAATAATCAAGCACAATAACCATACCAGTCACTGCATGTCCCTGGCTTTAGTGCTTGTTACTCCAATTGTCTAACTATTCCAAGTATCTTTTGATGTCTTTGGTCATTCCAATAGGAGTAGACAAAGCTAGAGACCTCCAGACCCCCTTGAACACTTTAGCCAGGCTTAAATCTAATCCTGAACCTGGGCCGGGGGTTCCTGGGGGCCAGGGACATTGGGACCCAGTTTAAAAACGACCTCCCTAGGGGTGCCTGCTATCTCCATTGGTGGGACATGCAACTCTTGATCTCAAGGTCATAAGTTTAAGCCCCACATTGGGTGCAGAGATTATTTAAAAATAAAATCTTTTTAAAAAGCTGTTTTTACTATTATTTTTAAAGATTTTTATTTATTTAAGAGAAAGAGGAGAGAGAGAAAAGTGAGTGAACATAAAGAGTGGGGAGGGGCAGAGGGAGAGGAAGAAGCACGCTCCTTACTGAGCAAGGGAGACCTGACATAGGGATCACAGGCGGATCATGACCTGAGCTGAAGGCAGACATTTAACCAACTGAGCCACACAGGCACGCCCCCCCCCCAAAAGAAGCTATTTTAACTAAAATAACTATATATTTACTTATTTTTAATTTATTTATATTATCTAACTATTTACATACAGGCATATCTTGGAGATATCGCAGGTCAGTTCCAGACCACCACAATAAAATGACTATTGTAATAAAGCGAACCAAACGAATTTTTTTGATGCATATAAAAGTTATGTTTAGGGACGCCTGAGTGGCTTAGTGGTTGAGCACCTGCCTTTGGCCCAGGGCGTGGTCCTGGGGTACTGGGATCGAGTCCCACGTCGGGCTCCCAGCATGGAGCCTGCTTCTCTCTCTGCCTATGTCTCTGCCTCTCTCTGTGTGTGTCTCTCATGAATAAATAAATAAACTCTTTAAAAAAAAAAAAAAAGTTATGTTTACATTAAATATGATGAGTCATGAAGTGAGCAAAAGCTGTGGAAAAAATAGAGACTTGCTCCATGAGGGATTGCCAAAACCTTCAATTTGTAAAGAAAGACAGTATCTGCAAAGTTCAATAAAATGAGGTATGTCTGGGGGTGCCTGGCTGGCTCAGCCAGAGGAGCGAGCGACTCTTGACCTCGGGGTCGTAAGTTCAAGCCCCATATTGGGTGCAGAGATGACTCAAATAAATAAAACTTTTAAAAAAATGAGGTGTGTCTGCATTTATGTATGTATGCACCCATGTATTGCATTCTCAAATATGAGCCCCTTTATCATTTCTACTTTGATGGTTCACCCAGCCCTTTCACATAGACTCCCTGAGAGGCAGTGTAGTGAGTGTCAGACCTGGGTTTGTTTTAACTTTTCTTTGTTTCTTTCTTTCAAAGAGATAGAAAGAGAGAGAAAGAGCAGGAACAGAGGGGAGAGGGAGAAGCAGGCTCCCCGCTGAGCAGGGATGCAGAATGGGGATTGATCCCAGGACCCCGGGATCATAACCTGAGATGAAGGCCAATGCTTAACACTTAATGTTAGGAGCCACCCAGGTGCCCCCAGACCTAGGTTTAAATGGCTTTCTGGGTCATTTAAGTAGATTGACTTGCACTACTGACTTAATCCTTCTGGGTCTCAGTTCCTCATTTGTAAAACAGGGGAGAGTCCCTATTTGTGAGACTGTTTTGAGGATTAAGGAACATAATAACAAAAAGGAGCTCTGCACACATGCTGACATAACATCAGGTTAAAAACAGGTGATGTGTTCATCCAATGGGACACATCTCAGCAATAAAAGGGGACAACTGGCTGGTGAATGCACTGTCATGGATGAATCTCTGGAACGTTACCTGCCTGGCTTCTTTTGCTCAAGAGTATGTGAAGTCGTAGTTCAGGTAAAGCTAATCTCTAAGCATAAAAATCAGATTAGTGGTTGCCTCTAGTGTGTAGGGGAGGTAATTAAACAAGAAAGGAGGCACCAGGGAACTTTCTAGGAAGTTGGAAATGTTCTATATCCTAAAGGGAAGTGCTTTCATGGAGGTAGACATTTACCAAAACTCACTGAACTCTTCATTTAATATCTGTCCATTTTATTTTTTTTTAACTTTTTTTTTTAAAGATTTCATTTATTTATTCATGAGAGAGGGAGAGGCAGAGACACAGGCAGAGGGAGAAGCAGGCTCCATACAGGGAGCCTGATGTGGGTCTCCAGGATCACGCCCTGGGCTGAAGGCGGTGCTAAACCATTGAGCCACTGGGGCTGTCCATTTTAAAAAGCAAACGGGGGTGAGGGCCACCTGGGTGGCTCAGAGAAATACAAGGAGTGCTTAGAAGAATTAAAGAAATGGGAAACTGAATTATAAGGATGCCATGCTTGAGGTGGCCGTAGTGGACAGCCCAGGTGACTAAGGAGAATGAGGAGGAGAAAGTAAGAGGGAAGGGAATGTGTTGAGCTTTGGAATGTGCTGCAGATACCAATAATCGAACTGCCCAGCTACTGATCTGAACAATGACTCCCTCAGAGCTGCCTCTATAATACACCCTACACCCTTATGACTCACAACTGATTTGTAATTGTCCCAAAGGCCGGATATGACTCACTTCTCGCTACTGGCACACAGGGTGGGTAAAAAGCAATTGGAATTCCAGGACTCTCAGAAAAAAATTAAAGAGGAAGTTCAAGCACAGAGCATTTGCAATGAGGATCTTGGAGGAGGAGCTTCTATCACATCTTCCTCTCCTAGGGGATCACAACTTCCATTACCACTAATCCACTCCTCTGGCCTCCTAACCTTTGCACAAAGCCCTATTTTACCAACAAAACATACCACCAGAAAGACTGGAAGTAGTAATAACCCCTTGAGGCCCTTTAAAGAGGGATAAGGAATAATAAACCCTTTCCCTGGACACCATGTCTTCACCCTGGCAACAGCTCTCCAAATATTTGCTAGTCAAAGATGGCTGAAGACCTCACCAACAGGAAAACCCTACCCTTACTTTTTATCAGGATAGGTCGTCCAATAGCTGGCTGACAGCTCCAGACAATGTTTGAATGAAAAGCTAATGGATTTTACTGTTACAGGCGCAGCCAGGCAACTGTCAGCTGGGAAATCAATAAGTCCCATGGTCTGGCTAGTGGGGACAGGGATCAGGAACAGCAAGCACCAAGAGACAGCACATCAGAAGGTTGTTCCCACAGCACACAACACCGTTCTGAGAAAGGGGACTGAATCAGTCCTGTTTCAAGCACCACTACCCAAAGAAACCACAGGGCTTCCTCCCTGTTGCAGAAGTGAGGTTTGTGTTTTCCTTGTCAGTTTCATTTGCATTCCAGTAAAAGCAAACTGGAGCATCCCCCATCCACCCATCTCTCCTCAGGCTGGGGATGTCTAAAATTATACAAAAACTGCACACACTCACACCCTCCAGCGTCCAAATCTCAAAACTTAGCCAGTAAATTTCTCCTGTCACATAGGACAAGTCAGGAATAAGGTTATCGAAACAGAAAAGGAGAATACACATTTCTGCTTTTTCTCCAGCACATAAATGCTTTCGATGTTTTTTTCCCCCATACTACTGAACAGAGTTGTTGAGGAAAATCAAAATTATAGATAGGGGGTACCTGGGTGGCTCAGTGGTTGAGCGTCTGCCTTTGGCTCAGGTCCAGATCCCAGGGTCCCAAATCAGGCCCCCCACGGGGAGCATGCTTCTCCCTCTGCCTATTTCTGCCTCTCTCTGTGTCTTTGAATGAATGAATAAAATCTTTCCAAAAAAAAAATTATAGAATTGTTTCTTTGAAAAAAAGAAACAGCTGGAGCAAACAGACTCAGCTGAATATGAATGAAAAATCAATTTTCCAGCAGGCTTTTCCAAACTAGGGGATGCCAAGGCATTTTCCTCAGAGGTGATCTCTGTGGAAGCTGTTGTCAGCTCATTTGGGGAGGGTTTGATTTTTGTGATTGTTCATTGCTGGTTACCTCCACGGTATCTTAGCAACAAATGTCACGTGCTTGACAGCCACGGAAAGTGTGAATGCTATTAATGTACTTAAGATGAAATGTGAAGGGCCATCAAAGCACTGAGCAACAAAGGCATCTAGATTTGGATCTTATCAAGGGAGGAACCCTACAGATAAGAGCAGGAATATCCTGGAAAGACAGAATGAGCCACATAATTCCCATTGAAGGTTCGCAGTCTCAAAAAAGCTCTCCTGGTCTTTTTTCCAATGTTGCCCTGGAAGAAAAGTATGCCCAGCAATGACTAAATGAATCTCCCTGGCCCACGTTGCTAAAACAGACACAACTCTTTGCAAGGTGCTCTACTTTTCTGCGTAGAGTTTCTTGGGTGTGCCCTGGGCATACTCCATACTCCGCACACAACTGTTAACTGATTTTGATCTGGCTGAGGGAAGGCATGCAGTTCAGATTCCAACAATTTCCATTTCCAAGGATAAAGAACAAGAATTTCCATCTCCCTACACCCCTCAAAATGTTTTAAAGACAGTTAAGGAGCACGCGGGAGCAGCCAGGACTGCTACAAATACGCATCATCCTGTTAACACCAGAGAAGGAGCTGCTAGCTCCCAGGAGTCTGGGGAACACATCAGGACTGAGGCTCCTGGACAGAGAAAACTAAAGTCAAGCAACGCATCTTGCTCAAGACTTCACTGTCATCATTTCCGCTTAGGGATGAAAAAAAAAAAGTCAAATACAAGTTGAGAGAAAGGAAAGAGATCTTTCGGGAGGTGCATTCCCAATTTGGGGTGGTGGGGGCGGGGCTCAGCTCTTCCAGGCTTACCAAAATTGGACAGATCAAGCAGCTGGCCCTGGAGCAGCTCTGGAAAAGACTGGAATGGGAGCCAGGGCTTCAGGGGTTAACCAGCCCGGCCACATAGACAGTTCCAGAAAACTCCTCCTCCTGCGGCTATATCAGAACCCCAGGGGGAAAGCCGAAACTAAAGTAAGTAAGTGACAAATCTTGCTCAAGAGTTGAGCCACGATTTCCTCAGGCATGGAGTCAACAGGCGTTTGAAATACAAGGTCAATTACACGCCTCTTGACAAGCTGCACTCCCTCGTCTTCACACACCGGGAGGCCGAGTTGCCGCAACTCCCCTGCACGGCAGCATCCTCCCTTCCTCCCCTCGGAGAAAACTGACGCGTCACGGGGAGGAAGGAATCCCAGTTCAAATCTCCGCACACGAGGCCGCCCACTCCCCTCCTGTCAATAAAAAACGTTTCCTGCCATCCTGCGATCGGGTGACCCCAATTCTTTAATGGGCGGCTGTGGTTCTAAGCTTGGAAAAGAGCCCGCTTCTCTGATACCCAGGGCGAGGTCAAATGCCTCGGGGAGGCTACCTCAGGGAGGGCGCACCAAGTGCTCCCATCACCACATCTAAGCCGGACGCCCCCGTCAACGGCACATCGCCGTGCGCACAGCCGCCGCTAAAGCCGTTCAGAGCGTCTGAGCGAGCAAGGCCACCCCGAGGGATCCGTGTGACGCTGCCGCCGCCCGGGCCCTGCCCCCGCGGAGGGTCCCCGCGAATTGCGTGTCTCTCAGCCGCGCTTCAGCGGAGGCCCCTAAAGGGGTCTGGGGGCGCGGAGGGCGAACTCCACCCGGGCCGGGGCCGCGGAGGCGACGCCGGGGGCCTGGGACGCGCGGGCCGCTTTGTGACAGGAACCCGGGCCGGGCGCGAGGAACTCCGCGGTCGCCTCACCGGAACCAGGTGCGGTGGGTCCCCAGCCACACCTCGGGCCAAGCCCCGCCCCGCCCCGCCCCGCCCCGCGCGCCCCTCGCATCCGCCGCCTCCCATTGGCCGAGGGGAGTGGCTCGAGGCTCGCGTGTTCCAGTCGCGTCCAATGGGAGCTCGGGGACTGGCCCTCGGGGCCGGGGGCGGGGCCGCAGGCGGCGGCCACCGGCAGAAGCGAGCGTGCGGAGCCCGTGAGGAAGGTCTGCGTCCGGCTCTGGGCTCCAGCCGAGCCCCTGCGCGGTACAAAGCCGCCCCGGGGCGTCCGCAGGAACCCCCCGGGCTTCTGGCAGCCCTCACCCTAGAACAACTCGATGAGGGGTCCCTGCCTCCCTAGGGCTGGAGAGCCCGCTGTCCCTCTCTGAGGAACACAAGGGGGGCCCCCCCATCCGGCGGAGACTTCTAGGGAAAGCCTCGCCCCGCTTCTCGTGACGCCCCCACACCCCCAAAGCCTCGCAGGCCCATCATCACTCCCTCCAAGCCGTTTGGGGACTTCGTGCCATTTTCCCCACACATCTCACAAGGACGGGGTGATATTCCGCTTCCGCCCCAGAATTATCCAGGGGGTCCCCGAGTTCTGGGAGGTCACCCCACCGCACGCGGGAACCTGGAGCCAGCCTTACCTGCCGCCCCCGTCGCTGCGAGGAGCAGGGCGGCGGCCCAGCATAGCCCCCAGCCCTCGGGTCTCATGCTCCCAGCCTCCCGCTAGCTGCCGTGCAGGAAACCCGGGCTTCGCGCGGTCGGGCGGCAAATGCACGCGGGGCCCCGGTCATTTGCAGCATTTCAATGAGACTTTCCTCGCCAGGGGGAGGAGTCTGCGGTGGGGTGATTTTCGAATATCTTCACCTCACTGCGGGAGGAGGAGTTTCGAGAGGAGGAGTTTCGACCGGCCGATGTGACCAGGGCTAGTTAACCCGTGAAGCCCTGTCTCTGGATTCCAGGCTTTTCCAAACCTTGCTTCCAAATCATCGAATAGGCTAATTGATGACCATCTCCCCTCTGGCTCCAAAGGAAGAACTAGACTTGTCCGAAACTTTACCCCCTCTTCCCTCTACTTGCCTTCTCCTTTCTAGGAATCGTATATCTAGATTTTTAACGGAGTCTAGTCCTAGATACTTTTGAGACCGTTCGTCAGAATTGGTCTAAACAGTACTTGGTGAAGAATTTAAACAAAATCTTCGCAAATATTCAGCCTAAAACTGATCTTGTTTTGTGGGATCCAGCACTTGGACGAATAGGAGGAAAAACATCTCTGAAATCAATTGATCCATCCAGTCGGGGTCTGGACATAAATATTGATTTATTGTTTTAGGAGGAGTTGAGCAAACAGGGTGTTTCCTCTTCCCAAAGCAAAATCAAAACTAAATGGATTTTAGTTTTGAAACTGCCCTAATCACAGAGAACTGATGGAGAGCAGCTTTTAAGAATCAGTCTCTTTTGGGATTCATGAGGTTGCCAAGACCACTTGCCAAAAAGGCACGTGTGAGAATCTTGCCTGAACCCCAGGAAGGCTCTGGCAGTCTTGGAGGGCACCCCCCCCCCGCCGCCCCCCAGAATAAGCAGAGCTCTCTGGGGCTTTACAAACTGAGCTTGGCAGAGTGTACTAACCTCTCAGCAGGCTTATGGAGAAACCCAGGAGAGGAGGCAGAAAAGAGGCAAAAAGGAGACAATTGAACCCTGGGGGGCGGGTGGGAATGTTTAATCCAGAGTAAGAAAGAAAGAGCAGTTTAGGGCAGCCAGGGTGGCCCAGCGGTTTAGGATCGAGTCCCGCGAGTCCCGCGTTGGGCTCCTGCATGGAGCCTGCTTCTCCCTCTGCATGTGTCTCTGCCTCTCTCTCTCTGTGTGTCTCTCATGAATAAATAAATAAAATCTAAAAAAAGAAAAGAAAAGAAAGAAAAGAAAAGAAAGAAAAAAAGAAAAGAGAAAAGAAAAGAAAAGAAAAGAAAAGAAAAGGAAAGGAAAGAAAAGAAAAGAAAAGAAAAGAAAAAAGTTTAGAGTTCCAGCTTCGGAATCAGGCAGACCCTGGGTGAGTAAATGAGCTTTTCCGACATGGAAAGGGGAGGAAATAATGGTCGCTTCCCTTGTTGACAGGTTCCGTGTGGGGGTCAAATGAGATAATTAGTAATCACCTGGGAAAATCTGTAAGGATGGGCAGGGTCTGGGAGTTTTTGCCACATTTATGAATGTCATCATCAAATTCCATTCCTATTACCATGTGTGACTTTTCTTTTTTCTTTTTCTTGTTCTTTTGGGGGGAGGCGGAAGGGTCAGTTAAAAGCACTAGGTTTCATTTCCCTTCAGAAAAATTGCAACAGCTAGTAAGTTCAGTTTCTGTTGAGACCCCAGCTTTCTCTTATTCATAGGGTAGGAGGAGGCCCTTTCTCCCCAGCTGGTCTGGAAGAAGTTATTAGGAGGGAGTTCTCTTCTGGGAAGGGACTTAGCTTAAAATGTCTTCAAAGCTAGTTCTACAGAGATGTAAGGGCAAGCTTGGCAAAGGGCCATGAGAGCTCAGTAAAGAACATCTCAGTGATGCCTAACCCTGGACAAGGTCTCCCTTTGATCTGTCTTTGGAAATCGCAAGGCCCCACCTGTCCCTTCAACACCTAGGCATGGTCATATATTACCTTAAGGATGGAGTCATGCTGTTTTTAACTTCTCTGTTTCAATTTACTGGAGACTCCATTTGCAGCTAGCTCATAGGGTTGTTGTGAGAAGTAAATTAATACATAAATGTATAAAGTGATTCGAGCCATGCTTGGCACTCAGTAAACACCATATATGGATTTGTACTCTTTTATTTTTTTGGCTATAACTGCATCATTTTTTCTTCTTTTCAGGGAAAACCTTCCTTGAAGGCACTAAAATATAATCCACGAAAATTGTTATGTAATATTGCCAATGATGAATAAGGTTGTTTTTAGCACAAGTTTCTTTCTTTCTTTTCTTTTTTTTTTAAGATTTTTATCTTTAAGTCATATTTATACCCAACATGAATTTACAACCCCAAGATCAAGAGTCGCATGCTCTACTAATAGCCAGCCAGGCACCACTCAAATTTATTTATTTATTTATTTATTTATTTATTTATTTATTTATTTATTTATTTTTATTTTTAAAGATTTTATTTATTTATTCATGAGAGACACAAAGAGAGAGAGAGAGAGAGGCAGAGACACAGGCAGAGGGAGAAGCAGGCTCCATGCAGGGAGCCTGACGTGGGACTCAATCCCGGGTCTCCAGGATCATGCCCTGGACCGAAGGTGGCACTAAACCGCTGAGCCACCTGGCTGCCCTCAAATTTATCTTTTATGCTGGTATTCTCACTGCCACATTTTTGGAAACTGTATTACACCTTCAATCTATAATAAATGTTAGTTTTCTAAACAAACAACCAAAAATCCTTCCACAGAATCCACTTCATTTCAAAGTGGCTGGGCTTGCATAGTCATCTAGGACTAGGGGAGGCATAATCTTCATTCTGGTGGACAACCTGCCATGTCCCAGTTTTTACCTCTAATTCATTAGGAGGCTCAGGCCAGAGGAGCCTGGCCTTTTGCCAGAAATGAGCCACGGCAGATACAGCCTGCCCTTTGGCCCAGCAGGCTACATAGAGAAGGCGAGTAATTACAGATGCCTCTGTGCCTTCAAATAGGTGTGACTAAAGGACCTGAATCTACTGGACCATCACTTATCCCCATACGATGCCCATTAGCCACGTGAGAGCTGAGACCATTACTTCTATCTCCAGTATCTGGCTGTGGTAAGGGTTAAATAAATAAGTGAAAATAAGAGAAATCATCATTGGGGTGGCTGCCATATTGGGGATGCACTGTTTCTGAATTCCACTTTTGTTGGGATTTTGATAATTCAGAACTCAACTTTGATCTCAGGCTGACAGTCTTTCCTTTGAAACAGAGCAGCAGATGGGACACCTGTGTGGCTCAGTTGGTTAGGCATCTGCCCTCAGCTTAGGTCATGATATCAAGGTCCTGGAATTGAGCCCCATGTCTGGCTCCCTACTCAGTCTGCTTCTCCCTCTCCCTTTCCTCCTCAATCCCACACCCTGCTTGTTCTCTCCCTGTCAGTCTCTCTCTCTCTCAAATAAATAAATAAAATCTTTAAAACACACACACACACACACACACACACACACACACACACACAAACACAACAGCAGACTCAAATGCAATCCTGTATTGAGAATACTGAGAGAGCCACAAGTCAGTGGCTGGGTGTGTGGGGTGTGGATTCAAAACCAGGGATCCCTGGGTGGCGCAGCGGTTTAGCGCCTGCCTTTGGTCCAGGGCGTGATCCTGGAGACCCAGGATCGAATCCCACATCAGGCTCCTGGGGCACGGAGCCTGCTTCTTCCTCTGCCTGTGTCTCTGCCTGTCTCTCTCACTGTGTGCCTATCATAAATAAAAAAAAAAAACAAAACAAAACAAAACAAAACCAACCAAGATACCACCTCATCCTCAAAGACTCCAGGAGAGAGAACAGGGTAGGATGGGTCTACAAACATGGGCCTCTGCAGTGCTGGAGAATGCAGAGACCACTTCTCAAATGAGAAGTAGGCCACTAAACTAAACTAAAAAGGCCACTAAACTAAAAAGTATATTTTCATTTAGTTTGAATGGGTGAAACATTCCCATGATTCAAACATGATAAAAGACTTTTCCCTAAAATCAAGAAGAGAAAGATGCTGTTTTCATTACTTCTACTCAACATACCACTGGAGGTTTTAGCCAGAGTAATTAGATAATAAGAAATAATCGGTATCCGAAACAGAAAGGAAGAAGTAGAAAACAAGTAGAAGTTTTATATGTAGAAAACCCCAGGGTTGGGAAAGTAAGAAGAATAAAATACTTAGGAAAAAAATGGAAAAAAAAAAAAAAGAAAAAAATGAACCAAGAGGAAACACTTGTAGGACGCCTGAGTGGCTCATTGGGTTGAGGGTCTGTCTGACTCTTATTTCGGCTCAAGACATGATCTTGGGGTTGTGAGATTGAGCCATGTGTTGGGCTCTGTGCCTGGTGCAGAGTCAGCTTGGGATTTTTTCTCTCCCTTTCCCTCTGCCCCTCCTCCCCCACCCTTCCGGGGTCTCTAAATAAAAAATAAATAAATAAATAAATAGATGAATAAATATTTTTTAAAAAGGATAAAAGACTTGTACACTGAAAACTAAAAAATGTTGCTGAATGAAATTCAAAAAAAGCACAAATAAATGGAAAGACGTCACGAGTTCATTGATTGGAAGACTACATAATGTTGGGACCCCTGGTTGGCTCAGCAATTGAGCATCTGTCTGCCTTTGGCTCAGGGTGTGATCCCGGGCTCTGGGGATCAAGTCCGGTGTCAGGCTCCCTGCAAGGAGCCTGCTTCTCCCTCTGGCTATGTCTCTGCCTCTCTCTGTGCCTCTTGTGAATAAATAAATAAAATCTTAAAAAAAAAAAGAAAGAAAGACTACATAGTGTTAAGGTGTCACTGCTGCTCAAAGCATTCTACAGATTGAACGTAATCTATATCAAATTCCCCATGAGCTTATTAGCAGAAGTAGAAAGATTCAGCCTAAAATTCCTATAGAATTTCAAAAGACCCTAAATAGCCAAAAAAATCTTAAGAACAAAGTCAGAGGTTTTCTACTTCCTGATTTCTGTTTTTTTTTTTTTTAAGATTTTATTTATTTATTCATGAGAGAGAGAGAGAGAGAAGCAGAGGGAGAAGCAGGAGAAGCAGGCTCCGTGCAAGGAGCCTGATTTGGGACTAGATCCAGACTCCAGGATCATGCCCTGGGCCAAAGACAGGCACTAAACCACTGAGCCACTCAGGGATCCCCCCACTTCCTGATTTCAAAACTTTATGGCCACAGTAACCAAAACACTGTGTTGCTGGCATAAGGACAGACATATAGACCAATGGACTTGGATAGATGGCCCAGAAATAAACCATGTATATCTGGTCTGAATGATTTCTCACAAGGGTGCAAGACAATTCAATGAGGTAAGGGCAGTCTATTCAACAAATGGTGTTGGGAAAACTTGATGTTCACATGTAAAGTAAAAGGAAGATGTAAAAGGAAGAGCTAAAAAAATTTAAAAAAAATAAAAGGAAGAGCTAAAACTATAAAACTCTTAGAAGAAAAAAATAGGGATAAAACTTCATGACATTGGATTTGATGATCCTTTCTTTGATGTGACACCAAAAGCGCAGACAATAAAAGAAAAAATAAGTAAAGTGGGTTTCAGAAGAATTATAAACTATCCTGCATCAGAGGACACTCTCAAGAAAATGAAAAGGCAATATATGGAATGGGAGCAAATAATTGAACATTCTGTTTCCAATAACAGTCTAGCTTCCAACAAAATATGTAAAGAACCCCTACAACTCAACAACAAAACAGACAATCCAAGTTAAAAAATGAGCAAAGGGGGATCCCTGGGTGGCACAGTGGTTTAGCGCCTGCCTTTGGCCCAGGGCGTGTTCCTGGAGACCCGGGATCGAATCCCACGTCGGGCTCCCGGTGCATGGAGCCTGCTTCTCCCTCTGCCTATGTCTCTGCCTCTCTCTGTGACTATCATAAATAAATTTAAAAAAAAATTTTTAAAAATGAGCAAAGGACTTGAATACACATTTCTCCAAAGAAGACATAAAAATGGCCAGTAAGGGCATGAAAAGATGTTCATCACTAAACATTAGGGAAATACAAGTCAAAATGACAACAAGATGCGGGATCCCTGGGTGGCGCAGCGGTTTAGCGCCTGCCTTTGGCCCAGGGCACGATCCTGGAGACCCAGGATCAAATCCCACGTCGGGCTCCCGGGGCATGGAGCCTGCTTCTCCCTCTGCCTATGTCACTGCCTCTCTCTCTCTCTCTCTCTCTCTCTGTGACTATCATAAATAAATAAAAATTAAAAAAAAAAGACAACAAGATGCTATGTACCTTATACCTACCATGACAGCTATTATAAGAATTTTAAAAAGCCAAAACTAGAAAATCACAAGTGTTGGTGAGGTTGTGGAGAAATTGGAACCCTCATGCACTGCTGGTGGGAATGCAAATGGTGCAGCCACTTTGAAAGACAGCTTGGCAGTTTCTTACAAATGTAAACACACTCTTACCATATCATCCAGCAATCACACTCCTTGATACTTACCCAAATGAGATGAGAATTTAAGCCCACCTCAAAAACCTGCATGCAGATATTTATGGCAGCTTTATTCAGAATGGCCAAAACTTGGAAACAATCGAGATGTCCTTCAGCAGGTAAATGAATAAATAAACCATGATACATCCAGCCAATGGACTATTCGAACTAAGAAGGAATGAGCTATCAAACCATGAAAAGATATGCAGGATCCATAAACACAAATTAACAAGTGAAAGAAGCTGGCTTGAAAAAGCACCATACTGTACACTTTCAACCCTGCATATGATATTCTGAAAAAGAGAAAACTATGAAAACGGTAAACAGATGAGTGGTTGCCAGGTGTCCTGGGGGAGGGGTGGAGATGAATAGGTGGAGCACAGAGGGGTTTTTTTTTTTTTTAAAGATTTTATTTATTCATGATTGAAAGAGAGAGGCAGACACACAGGTAGAAGGAGAAGCAGGCTCCGTGCAGGGAGCCTGATGCAGAACTCGATCCCAGGACTCTGGGATCACTCCTTGAGCCAAAAGCAGATGCTCAACCACTGAGCCGCCCAGTGTCCCGGAGCACAGAGGTTTTTTTAGTGTGGTGGAACTATTCTATATTATACTGTAACCACGGCTACACCTCATACATTCCTCCAAATTCAAAGCATGTACAACCTGGAGAGTGAACCATAATGTATACTATGGGCTCTGAGCGAAAATGACTGTTGGCGTGGGTCAATCCATTGTAACAAATGCACCCCTCTGGTGGGGATGTTGATGGTGGGGAGGCTGTGCATGGTGGAGGCGATGATATATGGGAAATCTCTGCATGTCATGCTCTATCTTTCTGTCCACTGAAACAGGACTAAAAATAGCAGGAGAGGCACCTCGGTGGAGGCAGGAGACAGGGTGGCTGAAGGGTGAGGCACATGTGTGGAATGCTGTAAGGCTGAAATAAAATCAGGATAGATACCCGAGGCCTTGGCATGCCCTTCGAATGAAGGAAACTATTTCCAGGGCACTCAGAAGCATTTGAGGCCAGGGAGGCCGAGAGCAGCAGGCTCCAAGTGGTAATTTGGGCAGATGACTCATTAATTAGGTCACAGGATAGGGATGGGATGGAGCCCTGGACAAGAGTTGAGGTGCGGGTAGGGAGAGATGGCCAGAGTGGGGGATTACACCTCTTAGTTACAGTTTGTATTTGACGCACCCACCGGTTACTAATCCACATGAATCCTGGAATGAAAAATTCAATCATTAGCAGTCCTTGCCCTGTCATGGTTTAGTACATGTGCTGCGGAAGCGAGCACCCTGTCAAGGTTTAGGCAATATATCCATGTGAAGTGCATTGCGCACAGTCTGCTCACAGATGAAGAATTTTTGCAATGGTTTTGAAATATTTGGAATGATCTGGAAGATACTGGAAAGCTTCAGAGGTATGGGAAATCTGTCCAGAAGTGGGAAGTCAGCTCTGCATCTCATTTACGTCAATTCTGGGACCCTGGACAAATCTTCTTTCTGGGTCTCCATTTCCTTGTATTTATTCCTCATTCAATAAACTTTTCATTTTTTTTCCATTTTATTTATTTATTCATGAGAGGCAGAGACACAGGCAGAGGGAGAAGTAGGCTCCATGTAGGGAGCCTGTTGCGGGACTTGATCCTGGGACTGCAGGATCCCGCCCTGACCCAAAGATGCCCAACCGCTGAGCCACCTAGGTGTCCCTAAACTTTTCCTGTGCGTCTACTCTGTCCCAGAAATGTTCTAGGTGCTGAGGACAACACAGAAACAAAACAAAGATTCCACCCCTCCAGGAGCTGAGATTCCATTGGAGGAGATAGTATGAAACAAATCAACAAGGTGATTTTATTTTATTTTTTTAAAGATTTTATTTATTTATTCATGGGAGACACACAGAGAGGCAGAGACACAGGCAGAGGGAGAAGCAGGCTCCATCCAGGGAGCCCGATGCAGGACTCGATCCTGGGATTCCGGAATCACGCCCTGAGCCAAAGGCGGACTCTCAACCTCTGAGCCACTCAGGCGTCCCAACAAGGTGATTTTAGATAACCAAATTCTTGATAATACAAAAAGGAATGGCTAGTGTGGGAAGTGCCTCTTTTTGTGACTTTTTAAAACTGAGATATAACATACAAGCAAAGACATGCACAAACCTAATGTATTCACCTCCATAGATTTTTTTATAAAGATTTTATTTATTTATTCATGAGAGAAAACACAGAGAAAGACACAGAGACACAGGCAGAGCGAGAAGCAGGCTCCATGCAGGGAGCCCAACGTGGGACTCGATCCCAGTGTCCAGGATCACGCCCTGGGCCGAAGGCGACGCTAAACCGCTGAGCCACCCGGGCTGCCCTCACCTCCATAGATTTTTAAAAAAAGATTTATAGGGACACCTGGGTGGCTCAGCAGATGAGCATCTGCCTTCAGCCCAGGGTGTGATCCTGGAGACTCAGGATCAAGTCCCACGTCGGGCTCCCTGCATGGAGCCTGCTTCTCCCTCTCTCTCTCTTTCTCTCTTTGTGTGTCTCTCATGAATAAATAAATAAAATCTTAAAAAAATAAAAATATTTATACACTTATTTTAGAGACAGAGCACATAGAGGGGAGGGGCAGAGGGAGAGAGAGAATCAGAAAATCTCAAGCAGACTCCTCACTGAGCTTAGAGTCCAACCTCACAACCCCGAGATCAAGACCTGAGCTGAGATCGAGTCAGACGCTCAACCAGCTGAGCCACCCAAGTGTTCCACCAGAGATTTATTTTATATGGGCTTATCTGGGATCCCTGGGTGGCGCAGCGGTTTGGCGCCTGCCTTTGGCCCAGGGCGGATCCTGGAGACCCGGGATCGAATCCCACGTCGGGCTTCCGGTGCATGGAGCCTGCTTCTCCCTCTGCCTGTGTCTCTGCCTCTCTCTCTCTCTCTCTCTCTGTGTGTGACTATCATAAATAAATAAAAATTAAAAAAAAAAGGTTTATATGGGCTTATCTATGTAACTACCACCTAGAGTAAGATAGGTAATATTAGCAGTGTCCCTCACACCACTGGGCTGAGCTAAGATGGGGAAGGAAGGGAGGCATCTCTGAGGATGAGGGCATTTAAGGTAAGGCTTGGTTGAAGAAAGGGCGATGTGGGCAGAAGGAAGAGCAAGTGCAAGGTACTTGAGGTGGGATTGAGATGCCACGGGGATCCCAAAGGCCAAGATCAGACTTTCATTTACCAGCAGTCTGTTCTTGGTTTACAAAGGCACAAGCTCCTGGATGGCCAGCTGGGCTTGCTTCTGCCTGCCCAGGTGGACATGTCAGTCGCATCTCTAAGAGCAGACCGTCGGGCAGCCTGGGTGGCTCAGCGGTATAGCACCGCCTTCAGCCCAGGGCCTGATCCTGGAGGCCCAGGATCGAGTCCCATGCAGGGCTCCCTGCATGGAGTCTGCTTCTCCCTCAGCCTGTGTCTTTGCCTTTCTCTCTCTCTCTCTCTCTCTGTGTGTGTCTCTCATGGATAAATAAAATCTTAAAAAAAAAAAAAAAAAAAGAGCAGACTGTCTGTGAATTTCTATGACTCTTGAAGAACCAAGACTGATTGACAGTCGTGGGCTGGAGTGAAAATGAGTGGAGGTTGGAACTCCAGTCAAGGCTGCATGCCAACTGTCCAGAGCAAGTGGTGACATCCAGGGAGCCACACAGCTGTGGGTTCCAGTTTGAGGCAAGTGAGAAAGTGTCTTTCACTGTGTCCTATGATGTTTGATGTCCTACAGGGATGTGTCATATTCATGTATTACTACTTATGTGATTACAAAAAAAGTGAAACAAGGGGTGCCTGGTGGCTCAGTTGGTTGAGTGTCCAACTCTTGATTTCAGCTGAGGTCACGATCTCAGGGTCGTGAGATTGAACCCCATGTTGGCCTCCACACTCAGTGGGAAGTCTGCTTGAGATCTTCTCCCCTTCTCCCCAACCCTCATTCTCTTTCTCTTTCTCTCAAATAAATGCAATCTTTATAAAAAAAAAAAAGAAAAAAGTGGAGCAAACCATTCATCAAAGGGCAAGTTACATTTATTGGAGGTCCCTAGAGGAGTCAGATTCAGATTTATAGAGACAGGGCACCTGGGTGGCTCAGTGCACCTTTGGTTAGGGTGTGATCCCGGGGTCCGGGGATCGAGCCCTGCATTGGTCTCCCCATGGGGAGCCTGCTTCTCCATCTGCCTTTATCTCTGCCTCTCTGTCTGTGTCTTTCATGAATAAATAAATTAAATCCTTAAAAAAAAAAGATTTATAGAGATAGAAGGAAAATGGTGGGTAGCAGGGGGAGGGAGAGTTAGTGTTTAATGAGGACAGACTTTCAGTTTGCAAAGATGGAAATGTTTTGAAGGTTGATGTGCTAATGGTTGCATAACAATGTCAATGTCCTTCATGCCACTGAACCATGCACTTGAAATGATTAAGATGGTAAATTTTATGTTACGTGTATCTATGTATTTTGCCATGATTAACACTAAAAAAAGAAAGAAAGGAAAAGAAAAAATCAAATAGAAAGGAAAGAGGGAAGGGAGGGAGGGGAAATAGATAAATAAGAGGGAAAAAAAATCCCCTAACATTGTGAAAATCTCCTCCAAGCTATGCGTGCAACCTTGGCTCCCTCAGCTTCTTGCGTCAGTCTCAGTGAACCTTGGCCTCGGGATGTAAGTCAAGGGTGGCATGGCCAACCCAACCTCTTTCAGGTCGCCCACTCCCTGGCTGCCAGGAACCCATGGGACCATGGGAGTCCGGGGCGAAAAAGCCCATTGGAATCCCTACGGAGGCTGCACAGACCCATGTCTCCTCTTCTCATTCTGCGTGTTAGGGTGCTCAGCACCCCTGATGCCCTGCCTGGGATCCAGGCTCTGTCCTCCTTGGCCAAACTGACCGTAACTTGGGGTCCTGGGTCACGGCAGGTGGGCGGGCAGTGAAGAGACATCCACCTGTCTACAAGGGCAGTGGAATACTGCTACCTGCCTGCCACTACAGTGCAATGTTTTTCTTTCTTTCTTTCTTTTTTTTAAAGTTTTATGTAAGTAATCTCTACACCCAACATGTGGCTTAAACTCCTAACCCTGAGGTAAAGACTTGCACATTCTTCGACTCAGCTGGCCAGGTGTTGGTAATTCTATTTTTAATTGTTCGAAGAACCTCTGTATTATTTTCTCCAGCAGCTGCACCATTTAACATCCATTTTATTTTTATTTTCTCTTCTTTTAATTTATTTTTATTTTTTTAATATTTTATTTATTTATTCATGAGGGACACACAGAGAGAGGCAGAGACATAGGCAGAGGGAGAAGCAGGCTCCCTGTGGGGAGCCTGATGCAGGACTCGATCTCAGGACCCTGGGATCATGACCTGAGCCCAAGGCAGACATCCAACCACTGAGTCACCCACGTGTCCCTTATTTTTATTTTTTAAATATTTTATTTATTTATCTGAGAAAGAGAGACAGCATGAGCAGGAGAGGTGGGGAGCTGAGGGAGGGGGACAAACTGACTCTGCCCTGAGTGGAGAGCTGGTTGGAACTTAATGGCGTGACTCAAAATCATGACCTGAGCCCAAATCAAAAGTTGGTTGCTTAACTAACTGAGACACCCAGGCACCCCTCATTCATTTAATTTTATTTTTTAATTTTTAAAACGAGATTTTATTTATTTGAGAGAGAGAGAGCAGAGGGAGGAGCAGAGGGAGAGGGATAAGCAGACACCTCGGTGAGTGCTGAGCCCAATGGGGGGCTCAATCTTATGACCCGGAACACATGACCTGAGCTGAACCCAGGAGTCAGAGGCTTAACTGAGGAAGCCACCCAGGTGCCCCTTGTTTTATTTTTTATTTATAGAATCCCAATCCTATTTCAGGTTATCATGTGCCTAATTAAAAGTATGTTCCCAGACTCCCTTGCTGTTGCTGCTAGCCCTAAGACCCAGTTCTCATTGATGAAGCAGATGGAAATTTCTGCCCCCATAAAAAAATAACAATCCTTGAAAGGAGAAATCCTTTGACTGTGGGCCATTGGCCCTTGGGCCTTCTTGTTCTCCTGTCTGGATCTTACAGTGGTGCCTAGAAGTGCAGCTGCTGTCTCACCTGCATGAAGGTGAAAGCCACATACTGAGAAATGGTTGAGAAGAAAGCCCAACAGAGGTCAGCTCAAGTATCACCTCTTTATTTTTTTAAGATTTATTTAATCTCTACAACCAACGTGGGCCTCAAACCCATGACACTGATATCAAGAGTCACGTGCTGTACTGACTGAGCCAGCCAGGTGCCCCAAGTATCACCTCTTTAAGAGTCTTTAAAATCTGTATATAACAGGGCTCCTGAGTGGCTCAGTGGGTTAAGCGTCGGTGTTTAGCTCAGATCATGATCCTGGGGGCCTGGGATTCAGCCCCGTGTCAGGTTCTCTGCTCAGCAGGGAGCCTGCTTCTCCCTCTCCCTCTGCCCGCTGCCCCACTTGCTTGTGTGCTCTTTCTCTCTCTTTCTCATTGTCAAATAATAAATAAAATCTTAGGGGAAATCCCTGGGTGGCTCAGTGGTTTAGCACCTATCTTTGGCCCAGGGTGTGATCCTGAGTCCCGGGATCGAGTCCCACATCAGGCTCCCTGCATGGAGCCTGCTTCTCCCTCTGCCTGTCTTTGCCTCTCTCTCTGTGTCTTTCATGAATAAATAAATAAAATTTAAAAAAATCTTAAAAAAATAAAAAGATAAAAAATAAATAAAAAAGGTCTTAAAAATATAAACTGTCGGGGATCCCTGGGTAGCTCAATGGTTTAGTGCCTTCGGCCCAGGGCATGATCCTGGAGTCCTGGGATTGAGTCCCAAGTAGAGTTCCCTGCATGGAGCCTGCTTCTCCCTTTGCCTGTGTCTCTGCCTCTCTCTGTCTTTCATGAATAAATAAATAAAAATCTTTAAAAAACATATATATAAACTGTCTAGTTCATTAGACGAATATCAGCAAAATCACTCAGGCCTCCTTCAACAAAGAGATGAAGAAACAGAGGCACAGAGAAGGAAATGGGTTTGCCCAAGGTCACACAGCAAGTTGATGGTAGAGCTAATCTCCCTTTTCTCAAACTGAGATCCTCACCCCACACTTTATTTTTTGTTGTTGTTGTTTTTTTTCCACACTTTATTTTGTCTATTCTGCATCTGAATCTCGTTCATATTTGTGGATCTCTCTGTCTCCCACCTCCAGTTTTTGAAATTCTGAAGGCTACCTAGCAGCTTTCCTGGCATCCCTTGCACAAGAACATGAATGTGTGACCTGGAATCGGTCAACCATATTCTCAGATCCAGGACTTTGACTCCAGAGCTAGGCTAGGAATCCAGTACCTGTAGCCCTTTTGATTCAGGAACCACCCAGGCTGGTTTATGTTATTTGTAAACAAGAATCCCGCTTGATCAAATGTCTATGAGATTAAAGCTGAAATCACAAATGTGTGAGGCTAGAAAAACACTGATGTTACCTCCTCAAATTCTCATCCTCATCATCTCCTGCTTAAGACTATTCCTCTGAGGGGCAGCCCAGGTGGCTCAGTGGTTTAGCGACGCCTTCAGCCCAGGGCCTGATCCTGGAGACCCAGGATCCAGTCCCATGATGGGCTCCCTGCATGGAGCCTGCTTCTCCCTCTTCCTGTGTCTCTGCCTCTCTCTCTCTCTGTGTCTCCCATGAATAAATAAATAAAATCTTAAAAAAAAAAAAAAAAAGAGAGACTATTCCCCTGAGGTTGATCTAAATTCCATCTGTTTCCATCACCATCTTGGATTATAGCACAGGTTTGTTTGTTTGTTTGTTTGTTTATTTATTTATTTATTTTTAAAGATTTTATTTATTTATTCATGATAGACAGACAGAGAGAGAGAGAGAGGCAAAGATACAGGCAGAGGGAGGAGCAGGCTCCATGCAGAGAGCCCGACGTGGGACTCGATCCTGGGTCTCCAGGATCACACCCTGGGCTGAAGGACCCACCAAACCGCTGAGCCACCCAGCGATCCCTATAGCACAGGTTTAAATGCAAAAACTTTAGAAAGTAGAGAACTTAGAAAAACGTAGAAATTATCGTTTCTAAGTAGAGAAGACATCCACAATCTACTCAAGATCATCACAGTATATTTAATTTTTATTTATTTATTTATTTATTTTTAAATATTTTATTTTATTTATTCATGACAGACACAGAGACGGAGAGAGGCAGAGACACAGGTAGAGGGAGAAGCAGGCTCCATGCAGTGAGCCTGATGTGGGACTCAATCCCGGGTCTCCAGGATCACACCCCAGGCTGAAGGACCCGCCAACCCGCTAGGCCACCGGGGCTGCCCTATATATTACTTATTCCAGTCAACTACTATCTATCAACCGATCGATCGATATATAAATATAATGTAAATGTTTATGAAATGGGATTATTTCCTTTTTTTTAAAATTTTTATTTATTTATGATAGTCACAGAGAGAGAGAGAGGCGCAGAGACACAGGCAGAGGGAGAAGCAGGCTCCATGCACCGGGAGCTCGATGTGGGATTCGATCCCGGGTTTCCAGGATCGCACCCTGGGCCAAAGGCAGGCGCCAAACCGCTGCGCCACCCAGGGATCCCTGAAATGGGATTATTTCCTATGCATAGTGTGGTACTCACTAAACTTGTTGTAGGCCCCAAAAGAATTGCTCCTTTTGTCCCCAAGTGAAGCTCCTAGTGGCCATAAGACTTGATTGGGCCAGAGGCATTAGGCAGAAGTGTCACCTTCAAGGCGATACTCTAAGTGTCATTTTCCTGGCTTGCCAACTATAGAGGCACATGTCAAGGTGGAGCCTTCATATCCCTAGATCCCTGAGTAACACAACCTGGTAGTGTGTGCAGAAAAGAAATCACCCTCTGTTGATATAAACCCCTTAGACAATGAGGATGTTTATTACAGCAGACTGTCCTGCTACAATTTTTTAACCACTTATTTTGAAATAATTATAGACTTGGCAAAAGTTACAAAAACAGTACAGAGAGGTCCCATGGACCTTTTCCTCAGCTTCTCCCAATGGTAGATAATATTACATATCTTACATAGCGATAGTACTTTATTGGACTTGGAAATTAACATTAGTACATTAGTATAACACGATAAATAAGACTATAGACTCAACTCAAATTTTATTGATCAATACCATTTGTAGCCCATTTCCCCCTCTTTGTGCCATATATAAGCCCTTTCTCATGCCCCTGATATGTTTAATGGCTGTTCCGTATCCTCTGGATGAACCTTAATGCATGTTGCCATTGCCTTATTGAATACTTTCATTCCCACTCAAATAATGGAAATGATGCCTTGTTCTCTGATTGTATCTCCAATGACTTCCTTAAGAGAAATTCTTGAGAAAAAAGTGTACATATATGTATATGTGTGTATGTGTTTGTAAGTAGGCTCCATGTCCAGTGTGGAGCCCAACATGGGGCCCAAACTCACAGCTCACTCTGAGATCAAGACCTGAGCTGAGATCAAGAGTCAGACGCTTAACCCACTGAGCTGCAAGGGTATACATATTTTTAAGTAATCTTGTCATACTGCTTTTTAGGAAGTCACAATCAGGCGTAGTAGCTGTTTGACAGTCTGCCTTTCCACCACTTGCAAACACTGCATGTGTCATTTAAAACATGTTTGCCAATTTGCTAAGCCTAAGAATAAAAAAAAATAATAACGAAGTGTTTCATTACTGTTTTCATTTGCATTATTTGGCGGTTCATGGGATTAAACCCCTTTATTTTCATGTACACGCTCGAATTTCTTCTTTGCAGTTGCTCTGTGGGGCTTCTAAAGATAAAGAACAAAAACTTCTGTTAGTTTCTCAAAGTGTTTTTCAGTAAACAAGCTAGGATTTCTTCTTTTTTTTTCCTGAACTGGCTCCACGCCCAATGTGGGACTTGAACTCACAACCCTGAGATTGAGAGTCACAGGCTCTAGCAGCTGAGCCAGCCAGGTCCCGCAAGCTAGCATTTCTTTTTCAATTTTTACTTATTTGTATTTATCACATCTCCTCCTGTTTGTCACTCATCAACAAGTCTTCATGGGCGTCATAAGAATGTGCTTTGGAATGAGAGCTTTTTTAGGAATCTCTTAAGGAGGGCCTACCTGCTTCCTTCCCTAGAATGTCAAGGAAGGCAAGAAGGGGCAGGAAAGAAACATTTGAGATGAGGCTCAGAGGAAGATTTGGCAGATGAACCATTATGGGAAGAGGGAGGCGCATGGGCAAACGCCTGAGCGTGTGGTGGAAAACTTGTGTGGTTTAGGTTTAGAGTGATTATAGCTGGAAAGTCGCCAGGCTCAGATGATCTGAGCCTCACATGCACTGAGACGTTGAAGGTTTAGATGCCTCTGGCCCTGTGGAAAGGACAGCCTGGCAGGGAGTGGGGGTGGAAGCCGGGGAATCAGGGAGGAGCTGATCACACCAGGGACGGTGGCTGCGGTTGGACAAGGTGGGAGGCACGGTGGAGGGAGAACTGGTGGATTGAAGAGTCACTTAGAAGAATGGGCCGAGGGATCCCTGGGTGGCACAGTGGTTTAGTGTCTGCCTTTGGCTCAGGGTGTGATCCCGGGGTCCTGGGATCGAGTCCCACGTCAGGCTTCCTGAATGGAGCCTGCTTCTCCCTCTGCCTGTGTCTCTGCCTCTCTCTCTCTGTCTCTCATGAATAAATAAATTAAAAAAAAAAAAAAAAGAAGAATGGGCCGGACTGAGACTGGATGGTGGAGCCTCAGGGTAAGTGATGACAGCTGAGTAGGACTGCTGGGAACCACTCAGGCCACCTGTGAAGGGGACACACGAGAAGTCCAGTGTGGGAGGAACGTGAGGATTTGGGCCTCATAAATATCAATGCTTCAGAAGAAATGAATGGCCTCACTGCAGTAGGGATCTTTGAGACCATGACATCAATTGGAAACCTTCTGCTGAATGAAACATTGGTGAGGAATTTAAGAAATGGTTCTTAAAATGGGCAGGTGTCCAGGGCCTCACGAGCTTGGAGGAGCTCCCAACTCCATCCTCTTGTTCCCTGCACTTGGGGGATAACAGCTGTTCCAAATGTCGTGTGTTAGGAGCGTACCCTGAGAGACCTTTCTCTAAACATTGATGTGGCAGTGACCTGGTCCAGAGGCAATAGTCAGATCTTGTGTGTGTCCAAAATAGTACCTCACTGGGCACTTCATTGTGTAGCTTGCTTTTCTCTTTAGCAATGCTCGAAAGATCTTTCCATGTGACTTATACTCATGTCATTTGAAAAATTTGGGGATGTTCCAGTTACTGTGGCTGCATAGGAAGTCACCTCATGCTTAGTGGCTTAAAACACAATCATTTTTGTTCTCGCTTATGGTTTTATTTTTACTTTTTTAATATTTATTTATTTATTTATTCATTCATTCATTCATTCATTCATGATAGACAGAGAGAGAGAGAGAGAGGCAGAGACACAGGAGGAGGGAGAAGCCGGCTCCATGCCAGGAGCCCGAAGCGGGACTCGATCCCGTGACTCCAGGATTGAGCCCTGGGCCAAAGGCAGGCACTAAACCACTGAGCCACCCAGGGATCCCCTCTCTTATGGTTTTAATGTGCCAGGAGTGTGGGAAGGGCTCAGCTGGGTGCGTGCACATGGCTAGGGACTAGAGCCTTAGAAGCTGGGGGTTGGCTGGTGAGCTCTTTCTTCTCATGTGGGCTTGGTGGTCTCTCAGCATGGGCTTGTGTTGGCTTCCTCACAACACTGCAGCCTTCGGGCAGCTGGTACCTTTGAGTGAGTCTTCCAGCAAGCATGGGGAAAGCTGTGGTGCCTTGTATGATCCATCCTCACCAGTCAGCAGGGTCACCTTCCCTGCACTCCACTGGGTATCAGCAGGTTCAGGGAAAGGTGTATTAGACTCCATAGCCAATGGAATCTAATAGGGGAGCTGCAAGATTCTAGAAATGAATGTGGGATGGGAGATACTGTTGTGGCCATCTGTCACATATAAGGGTCTATACTTTATCTATTATTATTTTTATTCTTTTTAATCTTTAAAAAATATTTTATTTGAGAGAGAGGGAGGGAGATGGCATGGATGAGATAGAGAACATGAGGTGGGGGGCCCACAGAGAGAGAGGGAGAACCAGGCTCCCCACTGAGCAGTGACTCTGACAATGTGGGCCTCAATCCCAGGACCCCAAGATCATGACCTGAGCTGAAGGTGGATGTCTAACCAACTGAGCCACCTGGGCGTCCCTCTTTTTATTTTTTAAATTATGTTTATTTTTAAAAGTAAACTCTATCCCCAAGTGGGGCTTGAACTCATGACCCTGAGATCAAGAGCCATGTGCTCCACCAACTGAGCCAGCCAGGTACCCTGGATCTATATACTCTTCTTGACTGCCCCCTCACAGTCCCAGCTGTATCAGGGTGTTACATGGCTTCCCATCACACAGACCATATGACATTCCAGCCTTAAGTCATTCCTTTTCTTTCTTAAAAAGATTTTATTTATTCTTTAGAGACATAGAAAGAGCGGCAGAGACATAGGTGCTAGGAGAGTGGCAGAGACATAGAGACATAGGAGAGAAGCAGGCCCCTCGAGGGGAGTCCGATAGACTCAATCCTGCAACTCTGGGATCACGCCCTGAGCTGAAGACAGACACTCAACTGCTGAGCCACCCAGGCGTCCCGCCTTAAGCCATTCCATGCACATCCTCAACCATGTCTTGCTGAAGCCTCTTGTGCCTCCTTGGAGACACAGAGGTCAGCTCCCCTATTGCTCAACGCCTCCACCTTTGTCATGGGGCCATTTCACCTTCTAGATTGGAGGCCTTTCCTCTTGACCCAGGGCAGGTCCTAGCCCTTGAGGACTCTTGTGTTTCCCAAACCTGGGCGCAGATCTGTGGGGATTTGAGCAAGTGCCTCACCTTCCTGAGCTCCACCTGTATTGCCTGTAAAGTGGGAATGAAGTCCCCCACCCCTAAGGGATGCTGGGAGGAATGGGGGAGGAAGGCACTGGCAAGAGGGCAGAGATGGAGGGGAAAGGGCTGTCCATATAGATGGGTGCTGAGAGCAAAGGCCGGCTGGGGGTGGGGCAGCAGCAGGACTTCAGGCTGGTGGAGGCGCCTGGTTCGTGGCCAGTATCCACACAAGAATCAAGCTAGTTCTATGACTTTAGGCCAAGGTCAGTGTGGGAGAGGCAGGCCAGGAGGCCTGCAGCCCTGACCTCTCACCCTAATCAGTCCACGTGTCCCTGGGTCACCATGTGTAAGACACTGCCAAACTAGCAGCTCCTATTGATTACCTTCATTTTTTTTTTTTTGCTTAAAAATCATCTTCCTTTTTTTTTTTTTTTAAAGATTTGTTTATTTCAGATAAGAGAGAGGCTTAAAGAGAATAAGTGGGGGGAGGGGCAGAAGAAGAGCAAGAGAGAATCTCAAGTAGACTCTGCACTCAGCACCTGATCCTGAGCTGAAATCAAGTCAGCCACTCAACCAACTGAGCCTCAATGCAGGGGTTGATCTCATGATCTGAGCTAAAAGTTGGCCACTCAACCACTAAGGCACCCAGGCGCACCCCCCAAATTATTTCTTTTCATTGTCACCATAGAAAATACAGAAATGCCTGAAGAAGGAAGTACAACCTTCTCAAATACCTGTTGGTTTCCCATCTCCCAGTGGGCTCAGAGAGGTGCAGAATGCTGCCCAAGGTCACACAACCTGGAGGTGGCCAGGTCAGGATTGGAACCCACAACCACCTGACTTGGAAGGAAGGGGAGTACGGCTTGACAAACACTGGCTCTGGGACTGGCAGTGTGGCCTCAGGTAGAAACTTCCCTCTATGTGCTAGTTTTCTCATCTGAAAACTGGGGAGAACCACCATCAAGCAGGTGGTGAGCAAGCTGTGTGTCCAGAAGCAGGGCTGCATGTCTGGGCTTCCAGTGCAGCTATGTGTGGCCATTTGACTATGTCGTGGCCAAGGGGCACTGAGAGTGATAAGTCAGTTTCCAGACTGGGTGTCTAAGGGGTGGTGTGGCCTTTCCCTCCCCCCTTGCCTCTTTATTTTTTTTAAAAACATTTTATTTATCTGTTCATGAGAGACACACAGAGAGAGGCAGAGACATAGGCAGAGGAAGAAGCAGTCTCACTCAGGGAAGCCTGATGTGGGACTCGATCCCAGGACCTCAGGATTCATGTCCTGAACCAAAGGCAGATGCTCAACCACTGAGCCACCCAGGCATCCCTTGCCTCTTTATTTATGACTGGAAGGTGGAATGGACAGATGGGACTACCAGGAGCCGCCTTGGGCCATGAGGTGGTCTTGGACACAAGGACAGCACATACTAAAGCAAGAACACAGAAGGAGCTGCTCTCCAACACTGTGAGTAATGAACTCTAGATTCTGCATGAAATATATTAACTCATGTCCAATAATTCAATTTTACTTTGCATCTTGTTGCCATTTGCCAACAAACTATGTCATACAAATCCATATATCATATGACATTGTTTACCAAAACTTCACTGGTACTTTTTTTCCCCTCAAGGGACTCATTTTTACACTGGCCTCATCCTGGGGCGCCTGGGTGGTTCAGTCGGTTAAATGTCTGCCTTCGGCTCAGGTCATGATCTCAGGGTCCTGGGATTGGGCCCTGCATCGGGCTCCCAGCTCGGTGGCAAGCCTGCTTCTCCCTTCCCTCTGCCCCATCTCCCACTTGGGCTCTCTCTCAAATAAATAAAAACCTTTAAAAAAGTAATAACAATTAACTGGTCTCATCCTGAATATGCTGAAATCAAGGGTTTGGTGAGCTGATTTTCTGCAAATGTTAAAACAAATTCAAATCTATTAAAGCAGAGTCAAAGCCATTAAAACGAAAAAATGTGGACTTCCAAACTGGCAGGAGTCAGGATCTTGCCAAATGCACTCCCTAAAAGCAAAAGTAAAACTAGGCAGAGTTCTCAAAAACAGCCATTTCTGGAAAATCACGACGGCAGGTAAGATCGGCAGTGGGAGAGTTGTGCGTTTTGTGTGAGGATTGCCTTCCTAGGACCTGAGTCACTGCCTGAGGGGGTCTGCTTTCTTTGGAACTGAACAGCAGCAGTCTGGAAACGGGAGGGATTCTCCTGGTGGGATGAACAGCAAAGGCCAAGGTCTAAGGAGCCTGGGGTTGGGATCCTGGTTGCAGGAGACTGGTGAACTAGTCAGCAGTCAAAAGGCCTGGAGAATGAGACAGCCACAGATGGCCCCACAATGCAAAGGGCTGGAAAGCTGCGTGCAGGAGAAAGGCTGCCCATGTGCGTGGGAGAGATGGGGGGAGCCCCGGCGACCTACGGTTCCATGCACCCAGCTCAAGGGGAGGCCATGCACGTGTGCTGAGAAAAATGTAAGCGAGAGGGACAGGAAGCCAAGGTAGAGCCAGCCTGCAAGCTGCCTGAGCACGGGGCCACTGGCATGCAGCCTCAGTGAGTCAGGTGTTTGAGCACAACTGCTGAGCCCTCGCTGGCTGAGCTGGAAGTGAGGACGACACCTGAGTGACTCCGAGAGGAAGACAGCCTAAAAACAAAACTCAAACCTGAGCAGAAGGGCACCTGGGTGGCTCAGTGGTTGAGCAACTGCCCCTGGCTAGGGTCATGATCTCGGGGTCCCGGGATCAAGTTTCACATCAGGCTCCCCAAAAGGAGCCTGCTTCTTTCTCTGCCTATGTCTGCTCCTCTGTGTCTCTCATGAATGGATAAATAAAATTAAAAAAAACAAAAAACAAAAACACCCAAACCTGAGCAGAACATCAGCAGCTACATGCTGTGGGGGAAAGGCCCACCCTACAGTTGGAGCAGCAACTCTTATTTTTTTTAAAGATTTTATTTACCTATTCATGAGAGACATAGAGAGAGACAGAGAGAGAGAGAGAGAGGGAGAGAGAGAGAGAGGCAGAGACACAGGCAGAGGGAGAAGCAGACTCCATGCAGGGAGCCTGATACGGGACTAGATCCTGGGACTCCAGGGTCACACCCTGAGCCAAAGGCACACGCTCAACCACTGAGCCACCCAGGCGTCCCAAGCAGCAACTCTTAAAATAAGAAAGCATAGTGATTACCAACTAAGCTCCCTGTGGTGGAGGTAGGGGTGAGAGGGAAGTGGGGGCAGACTCAGAATTCCGAGTTGCTATAATCTATTATTTAAAATGTCCGTTTTGAACAATAACATAATATTGCAAGGCATGCCAAGAAACAAATGTGACTGACATTGAGGGAAAAAGTAGTCAACAGACTCTTTCTCTGAGAGGGTCCAGATATTGGACTTCAAAGCAGCTGTTATACATATGTTGGAAGAACTAAAGGGAACAGTGTTTGGAGAATTAAAGGGAAGTCACGAAGGAAAGAGCTTAATGAACAGACATGGATTATAGAGAACTCAATGTACGTTCTGGACTTGGAAGCTCCCTTTGATCATCTGGGCTCCCACAGTGCCCTGGGCTTCCCAGGCCACGATACTGACCTCTGTGTAGCACCTGCCTGTTTATATGACTGTCTCTGCGCCCCCACCTCAGCTGCAGGCAGGGAAGAGACTGAGTTGCTTGCTCCCTGTCTGATGGTGGAGGATGGCAGTGGCACCTGGCAGGGCCAAGAGTCTGCGCTGGTGTGAGGACTGGGCCAGTTGTTTCCCTCTGCCTGGGCCTCAGTGTCCTCCCCTGAAATGGACCCCATGGGACATGGTGACGGGAGGAGGACTGGGCCCCCAAGGCCTTTGCAACCTAGTAGGGAGATAGGAATGAGTCCACGAGGAGGCAAGGCCAGGAGTTTTGTTGTCTGTTTAATTTATTACTGTTTGACATCCAGTGACACTGACATACCCCCGCCGGGCCTGCGGACCCCGGCCCCGGCGAGTCTGACCTGTCCCATAAAATACAGTACGAGGGGTGGACGGCTACACACGTGCATCCACGGCTGAAACTACAGTGACTCCCAACTGCGGCCGCAACAGTACTGCCGGGAAAGGAAAGACAAGCAGGTGTCGCGTGTTCCCCGAGTCATATAATTCTTGTTTTCAACAGTTAATGCTGTTACAAACGCTACTGATGCCAGGACAGGGCCAGACACAAACAGTCCTACATCTTCTCTGCCGTATAAATATGGAAGATTTTCGTTTATACAGTTTACCCCAAGTCTGAAACTACATCTCCTGCTACCCGTTACTGCTAAGGGCTACGCCGCCTCGGCTCTGGAACCAAGGGCCCGGGGTCGAGACTCTGGAATGTTGGGACTCAGTCTTCCTCGCTGCCACTTCCTGAGCGGTCCTGGAGGGGGGACAGGAGGAGAGAGCATGATCAGCCCCACCGTCAAGGGCATCCCACTGATGCCTACCTGGGCACTAAGTATGTTTGTTAACTGAGCTGCTTCCACCGGGTGTGAGCAGGTGGCAGAGGGGCACCTTGAGGCCGGTGGTAGAGCAACCTTTGGCTTCACCCCTGGTGTCATAGCCAAACCCCCAACGTCTTTTTTTCTCCTGAGGACTGGCCTCTGGTGCCCACACTGACTCTTCCTTGTCTGGGAGACTCGTTGGGCCCTCTCTGCTTCCTCCCACCACTGCACACCTGTCCTTGTGCCCCTGACCTGTGGCTTCAATACCACCTTGGTTATTCCTTTGTAAAACATTTGTTCCTCTGTACAAGTATTTTAAATAACTTGGTAAGGGCCACAAAATGCTCTGCTGAATCTGGACTGGGCAAATGGGGAGCTTTACAGCCGAGACTCGACTCTCCAGAAACACAGGCCACCTCTCTGTAGTCAGGACATCAGTAATGTCCTCATCAGGGTCTACAGTCAGGTTTGTTTCGAGGTAGTGGATTTTGTTCTTATTGCAAATGTCAGTATGAGAAAAACAGCAATGATGAAATTGCACTCAATGAGTTTTGCTGGGAGGCAGGCCCCAGGAAATCTCCTTGGCCTCCTTGATTTCTAGGAGTGGAAACTGAGACTCTGAAGTAGTGAAATGCCCAGGTCCCACAGTAGGGAAGGGCCGAGCACCCAGGCCCCAGCCAGAGGGCAAAGCTTAATAAAATCCAGCAAGTGGGTCTGCTCTAACCCCCATCCCCGCCCACACCACTGCCAACTGTGGGCTTGCTGCTCGTGCAGCTCCCCGCTGGTGTGCAGGGAGTGCGGCCTGCTCCAAGGGAGACGCAACACCCAGATTCCACTCATGGCACCGTTCACGGGACCTGTTCCACACCGTTTTTGATTTCAGAGCATGGGATTTTTGTTTCTGTTTTTATCTACTACCACTGTTTGGAAATCCTCCTACAGAGGTCAGAGCAGAGCCATGAGCAGAGGCCTGGGGGGTTGGTGAACCACATGTGTCACACAGGGTGAAGGCATCATGAGAGCCTCAGCTACACAGAGTGCTGTGTCTGCTCAGGGAAGACACATGGGGGACTGTCTGGTAGCGTCTTCCATCCCAGTGCCTCCTGACCCCACCCTCGATACAGACCCAGCCCTGCTGGCCTCTGCATGGTGGCCCTGGTGTTATGGAAAGCCAGCTCTGCCCACCAACAGTAAGAGCACCAGTTCCATTAGGGTCACACAGACTTGGTCTTGAGTTATGTGGCATGTTCCACCCTGAGCCTCAGTTTCCCCCTCTGTGGAGTGGGGTGTTAGAGCATTTATCCTCCCAACGCTGTGACAGAAGATTTAAGACCTGGCAAGGGGGACAGACCTCCAAAGACCCAAATGCCACTGGCTACCTGCTCCTGCCTGCACCAGGGCCCTGGGTGCTCACCTCCTCCTGCTCCTCCTCACTGTCATCATCGCTCACCACCGGCTTGGCTCGCGAACCGCGGCTCGGCCGC
The DNA here is from genome assembly GCF_053574225.1 of Canis aureus. Classification (NCBI taxonomy): domain Eukaryota; kingdom Metazoa; phylum Chordata; class Mammalia; order Carnivora; family Canidae; genus Canis; species Canis aureus. Next base: position 51,375,295 of record NC_135629.1, read on the forward strand.
CGCCGGCTCCCCTTCAGCCGGTCCTGTGCCTTCTCTTTCCGGCCGAGCTTGATCTTCACTTTGACCGAGCGGGCTGGGGTGGGGACCGGAGAGTGGGGGAAAAAGACACACATGAGCTTGGGAGAGCATGGCAAGCCGAGTCGGGGTGGCTGGGAGCTGCCTGGCTGTGAGGTTGGTCTGCCCAACCACCCATCGTTGGGACTCACACTCAGACTCAGAGCCTTCTTCCTCGCCCTCTTCCTCTTCCTCGCTCTCCTCGCCCTCACTGTCATCCTCTTTCTCAATTTTCTGCCGCACGCTGGTGAAGACCGACTGTAGGACGATTGAGTCTTCATAGATCTGGAAGGAGACACGTGGGGTTTGAGTGGGCTGGGGCCCGATGGGGGCCACTGGCCCTGCCCTCTGGCCACGACAGCCTATGCAGGGCAGAGGGTCCTCTGTAACCCTTTCCCAATTGGGGCCTGGGACGTGAGACTCAGAGAAAAGCATGGCTGTGTTAATTTAGGAATGACTACCAGTTCCTCCCTCCCTTTGAAGGATCCCAGTGAGCATATGCTTCTAAGGGCTCTGAGAAGGTCTGCAGTAATGCTGGAAATGCATGTCCTTTGTTTAAGGCAGCATTTCCCTCAAATTTAGGACTGTAAAATCTCTTTTCCGTGTAGCATCTACCCTAAGCACAGTCAGGAAAAGTTTGCTAAGTTGCAGTAATGTATGTGTTAATTTCATTGCAGGAAAGGACACATCCACAGGATTCCTTTTAAGGAAGTCCTAGTGAATTCAAAGTAAAATTCAAACACACCCACCAGATTGCTCACAGGTCATCTTGGATGGGTTAGACGGAGTTTATTTTCGCTAATCTGCTTATTGTTCTTTCTGCATCTTTTAGTAAGGAATACGTTGCTTTTATAATTGACAAAATATTCCAAGTGGTTGAGAATTCTATTGTTTTTTTTTTCTTTTTTCTATTGTTTTTTTAAAGACTTTTTAAAAAATTATTTATTTATTTGTTTGTTTATTTATTTATTTATTTATGATAGTCATACAGAGAGAGAGAGAGAGAGAGGCAGAGACACAGGCAGAGGGAGAAGCAGGCTCCATGCACAGGGAGCCCGACGTGGGATTCGATCCCGGGTCTCCAGGATCGCGCCCTGGGCCAAAGGCAGGCGCCAAACCGCTGCGCCACCCAGGGATCCCCTAAAGACTTTTTATTTATTTATTCATGAGAAACACACAGAGACAAAGAGGCACAGACAGAGGCAGAGGGAGAAGCAGGCTCCACGCAGGGAGCCCGACATGGGACTTGATCCCGGGTCCCCAGGATCATGCCCTGGGCCGAAGGCGGCGCTAAACCGCTGAGCCATCCAGAATGCCCTGGGAATTCTATTTTAATCAATTTATTGTTTTCGTTTGTTTTTTATTTTTTAAAAGTCTTTTTATTTTTAAAGATTGTATTTATTTATGCATGAGAGACACACAGAGAGAGAGGCATAGACATAGGCAGAGGGAGAAGCCGGCTCCTCACAGGGAGCCAGATGCAGGGCTTAATCCCTGGACCTGGGATCATGACCTGAGCCAAAGGCAGAGGCTCAACCACTGAGCCACCTGGGTGTTTCCTTGTTTGTTTTTTAAAAGGAGAAAGATTTATTCGATCTGAAGAGAAACCAGAGTATTATTTGTTTTTTAAAGTAGGCTCCATGCCCAGCATCGAGCCCAACATGGGGCTTGAACTCATGACCTGAGGGATCAACAAACACCCAAAATGGGGCTTGAACTCATGACCTGAGGGATCAACAAACACCTGAGCTCAGATCAAGAGTTGGACGCTCAACTGAGAAACCCAGGCACCCCTTAATCAGTAAATTTTATTTATTTATTCTTTAAAGATTTTATTTATTTATTCATGAGAGACAGAGAGAGAGAGAGACAGAGAGACAGAGAGAGAGGCAAAGACACAGGCAGAGGGAGAAGCAGGCTCCATGCAGGAAGCCTGACGTGGGACTCGATCCCAGGACTCCAGGATCACACCCTGGGCTGAAGGCAGACGCTTATCTGCTGAGCCATCCAGGGATCCCCTTATCCAGTCAATTTAAAACAGAGCAAGGGGCATGCTTAATTGGAGCCCAGCTGCAAAGACAGCAAAAATTAGGAGTGGGTGCCCTCCAACCCAGGTGCCTCCTCACCAGGGAGCCCTCCAGGTTGAAGGTCTGAGCATTCTGGCACAGCAGCATGACGTCCTTCTCCAGGTCATTGAGGCTGCGGTACTTGTGGTTGCGGATGCGTTCCTGTGGGTGATGGGAGAGGCAGCCTTAGCTTGGGAATTTGCCTTGTGCCCAGGGACCTTGAGGCCAGGAATCCCTTTGCCTCATAAGGTCATGGGCCCAGTCTTTTGGGTGCTTCTGTAGACTTGGAAGCCTGGGCCCACTGAACACAAGAGCTGCACTGCTGAAGCTTAGGCCATGGATAACCCTGAAGGAGCTCTGAGGAATCCCAAGAGCCTGTGACTAGGATCCCGGCCAGACAGCCCAGGCTCTGCTCAGTCTGCTCTGTGGTCATCTTTCCCATGCACCCCGGGGGGGCCCATATTGGGGAGGTACTGGGTCAGATTCCCCAAACATCCCTGTAGAGAATCCCCACTTCCCACATCTTATGCCAGGGTTACCTTTATCTTCTTGAAGTCCACAGGCTTGCGGATGAGCTCGTAATACTCGGGCAGCTCCTTGCGGGAGGGCAGCTGGATGAACACCTCGCTGAGCTGACGTCCACTACTACTGCAAGGTGGGACACAGTGGGCGTCACTCACAGGCCCTGCCTGCTGGGGGAGCCCCCACTTGGCCACCACCCATTGCTTGAGGAATGAGAAATTCAAAGCACTTTGGAGTTATTTCCTGTACATGTACTGTCTTGTGAGTTCTGGAACATTCTTGAGAGGAAAACATGCAAAGAGAGGCCAGGAATGCATTTGAACGCAGGCTCTGCCCTCATCCAACCTCCAAAGCCCCTGGAGGAAACATTGCCAAATGCTGTGCAATAGAAGCCTTGGCACTCCAAAGAGGTAGAATCATGATTACACCTATGTACTTTGCAAAAATCAGTTTGCTTATGGTGGTTGGGAGCAGTAAGTACCAGTTCTCAAAGAGAGACCAGTTTTTGCAAGTTTTGCAAGCATGTCTCTCATAGGCAGCACTTAGGAGCAGTGAACTTCAGAGAATTTGGCAAAACCCGTGGAGGAGAAATGCCCCCTGGAAAGACCCTAGCGGAAGACCTGAGCGGTTTTCTAGTTCTTGCAATTGGGAAAGTACTGGTTTTTCACGAGGGAGCAGAGAAAAGACACTGTGAGCAACCCTGAGATGTGGCAGGGTCTTAAGTGTTGTCTCCTGGGCCTCACATATGCAGGTGCCGTGCACTTGGCCACCAGGCTGTGCCACGTCCAGGTCTGGATCTGTCTGGGGCCAGGAGCTCGAAGGGACATCACTCCTCAGGCCTCCCTGAGGAGAGAGTGAGCAGGCACTTCAAGGACTGACAGACAGGAGAAGACTACTCTTATGAGTACAGTCTCTCTTTTTGGAGACTGGAGACAGGGACCTGGCCCCAGGGGTCCAGGCTGCCGGTGAGCTGGTCAAGGCCCTGCTCCAAGGCTTGACTACAGGTGGCTTGCCCTCCCTTATCTGTGACCAGCTGGATACAACATGGGGCACGATGTGGCTGAAAACACAAGCTGGAAGGAAGGGGGAGGCTGACACCCCCACTTCACACTGGGAAAAAAGGCTGGAAGGCAGAGGCCCGAGGTGGGCTGTGTCTGGGCAGGAACATGTGTATCAAGTATCCAGCACACAGAAGGACTGAATGGTGGTATCTGTCTAAAGCAAGCAAGGTGCAGGACCAGATTCCAGCTCCTGTCTGTCAGGCTTGCATCTCAGGAGACCCCAGCTGTGGGAAGGGGCCCAGGGGTCTCGCAATGCACAGGAAGCACAAACAGGCAAAAAGCTTCTGGGATCCCAGCCGGGAGCAGCCTCGGGGAGGCAGTCCTAGCAAAGCTGCTCCTTAATGCAATCGTGACATTGGGAGCATCCAGCATCCAGCCAAAACCCAAAATGCCCTCCCTGGAGTAGCAGGCTTCCCTCCTCTCTGGGAATAGGCTGGTGGGCGGTTTGGCCAAAGACAACTAGAGCTTGTTTACATGAACTCTGAAAACGAGAATTGGTAGCAGAAGGCACTGGACGTTCTACCTGGGACAGGCAGACCTGAGCCGCAAGCCACCACTCACCAACCTCCATGTCCTACTGCCCCCCAACCTTCTCGGAGCTCCCCCTTCTCATCTTGACAGCACTATCATGATACTTTTGACCATGATGCACAGTGGAGGTCACATCTTTCACTCTGATCCAGGACATATACCTACAACCGTAAAGTACTAGAAGTTTCCCTGCACAGGGGTCTCCCTTGCTAAGTAAGATGAACCGTTTTCTCCACTATTTCACTTTTTAGAAATGCCAGCTGAGCCACTAAATTCATTTTGCTGCTCACTAATGGGTGTGGAGTGTGCTCTGCACAGTGCTAAGACTGGGCTCTCCAGGTCACACATTCTTGTGCTCCTCTGTGGCATCCATGAAGGGCCCGGCCCTCGAGGGAGCTCACAAAGTGGAACACTAGTACTGGAATAAAGTGGAAAGTTTTGTAATAAAACTCACTCACCTCCATCAGTCTAAAACTGTGGCAGACATGAAAGAATGGAAAGCAACGGGGTCCCTCTTACAAAACTTTGGAATAGTGGCATCATTGAGGAATACAGACCTATGTGGTCACTCTATGCCTGACTTCACTGGTGCAATGAGCTCTGAGCATGGATGGCCTGGAACCGGGTGCACGTGATGGAGGGACAGGGCACCAAGACGATGGCGGACTTTTAGAGCCACCTTTCTCAGACAGCAAATCCACTGCCATAAAGTTTTAGTTGCCAACATGCCGAGATGTCACTTTTAATCCTTGGAAGTCCTCTGGAAACCCCACCCCACCCCACCACCAGGCGCTGCTGCAGCAGGCTTGGGGCCTAGAGCCTTCCAGGCTTGCTCACCAGCCCTCCTCACCTCTGTGGACTTAGAGGTGGACAAGTCACAGCTGCCTACCTCACAGGGAATAAAACAGAGTCTCTCTGGTGGCAGCTTGGCCCTCCAGGACGGGCTTCCCTGGTGTCTGACATCAGCATCCCTCTCTCCTACTTCCTCAGAATCATCAAAGCCACTGCTCCTCGGGAAGCCCAGCTGCAGCCCTCACATCGCCTCAGAGCAAATGTCAGCTCCCCCTAAGTTCCCTGAAACCCTCACTCCCCGCCCCTCACAGAGAGTAATCATAAGAATGTGATGAAAGATAAAGGCATGGATTTTCAGTGCTCAGCTCCTTGAGGTAGGCCAGGCCTCTTCTTGAACTTGATGTTATGGGGTCATGCACGGTCAGCTCCCAGGTTTGACCTCCTCCTTCATCCCTGTAGGCACATGCAGCACCAGCTCACTCAAGAGCTGCCTTATGCCCTGTGGTGGGCACATGCCACACGGTTCGCTTGTCCATTTTCTGCTGACTGGTACCCAGGTGTGCTGGTCTTGAGTATCATGAAGCAAGTGGCCGCAGATGCTCACGTCCAACTGTTGGCTTGCACTTCTTTTGGGAACACGCCTGGAGGTGAAAATGCTGGAAAGCATGGCAGGGGCGCTCAGCTTCAGTAGCCGCTGAGCCCCTGCTTACGCTTCTGCCATTGGATGGGCTCTTCTCATCCTATCAGCTTCACTTGCTGTCACTCCTTGTCGGTGTAGCTGTTCTACAATCTGGGTACAAACTGGTATCTCCTTGTGATTTTAATTCACAATTCCTTGATAAGCAGTGAAACGTGACACCCTTTCATAGATGGAATGGCCACCTGATGACCTCTTTTAGGCAGTATCCATTCACATCTTTATCCTCCCTCAGACAGTCCTTCGTTGGATGTGTTTATTATAAATGCCTTTTCCAGTCTATGGCATGTCTTCTTACTTTCTTGATGGTGTCTTTGGGTGATAAGATCTTAGTTGTAATCAAATTCCAATTTACCGATATTGCCTTTTATACTTGCTGTTTCTCCTGTCTTGTCACAGAGGCATTTTCTTCTAGAAAGGTTGACAATTCAACTTCTTTATATTATTAGATATGAAGCCAGTCACCTAGACTGGTGTCTGTCCATGGCAGCTGCCAATTTTCCTACCAGAGCCCATGTGGCTGTGTCTTTACTGAACCAGAACACAAGCCCCAAGGACAGAGACCTTGCCTGTTTTATTTTCTGCTCTCTCTCTGGCACCTGGTACACCATAGGTGCTCAATAAACATTTGCTGATTGAAGGAAGAAAGAGCTCAGGGTGAAAGTTTCAGGGTCGAGGAACAGGGTTCAAACTTGGGTGTCACAAAGGTCATCTCTGAATAAGGGTGCCTCACTGCCCTCAACACTGCATGGTTGTTTATACACGACCCTGTTCCAGAAAAGACTGGCAGCAACTACCAGGAAACCCCCTGCCCTAAGAGAGCACTGCTGTGTGCCCATATCTGCCTCCTGTCTTAGGAGACTTGCTCTGAAGAAGCTTCTGCAGGCAGAGTGGTCTGGAACTGTCTCTGTCCTGGCTTTGTGTCTGGCTGCCCTGGCAGAAGTGGGGATGGAAGTAAAGGAGTTTGAGAAAATCCTGAGGCTGTGAGGAACAGACCTGTGACCTCCATTCAGACTGAAGCCTGGGCTGTCACCCGGTTTGGCAATAAGGGCAACAGCAGCCACTGCCACGCATGTGTGTGACAAAGAGAATGATGAGGATGCTACTCTCCTGCCTCCAGACGCCAGCTCCCAGAGCAGGGATTTCTTTCTACCTTGTTCACTGCCCTGTCTCCATTATAGTAAGACAGGAGACAGTTGGGACCCAGAGTGGTCAAGCCCTTTGCCTGAAGGCCCAATTCCTCCCAAGTCTAGCCCGGTGAGCACTTCTTGCTGAATGAAGTCTGTGGCACAAGTCTAACTCTGTGGGGGTAGGACCTGGTCTAGTTTCACAAGCCCCTCTTGGAGCCTGAAGAGCCCTGGTAAAGACCCTTATTATTCAGCCCACCCAGATGGTGTCTGCCTCCCTATGGAAATGGGCCCTCCCCTCTGCCAACTCAGGGCTTTGGTGGTACTGCCCAACACTGAGTCCCCACCTCTCCCCCAAGACTTGCACGGTACCAAGTGCTGTACCTTCACCCATCTGGTCCCTGGTGAGGGGTCCAGGCAAAGGCCTGGGACACAAGCTAGCTAATCAGAGCCCTTCCCGTGACTTGCTATCGGGAGCTGAGGAAGGAGAGGCTTTCTTCTTGGGGTGGGAAGTCTTCAGGACAGAGGGAGCCTAGAGTGGTGGCAGCCATGGGTCACTGTAAGGGGTAAGGGGAGAGCTGATAGCTCTAGGTCCTAAAAGCTAGTTTCTTCCTTCCCTTTCCCTTTCCTTTCCCTTCCTTTCCCTTCCTTTCCTTCCCCTTTCCCTTCCCTTCCTTTCCTTCCCCTTTCCTTCCTTTCCTTTCCTTCCCCTTTCCCTTCCTTCCCTTCCCTTCCCCTTTCCCTTTCTTTCCTCCTTTCCTTTCTTTCTTTTCTTTTTCTTTCTTTCTTTTGCTCTTTCTCTCTCTTTCTTTCCTTTTTCTTTCTTTCTCTTTCTCCTTCCTTCCTTCCTTCCTTCCTTCCTTCCTTCCATCCTTCCAGATTTTATTAATTTATTCATGAGAGACACACAGAGAGAGGCAGAGCCATAGGCAGAAGGAGAAGCAGGCTCCCTGAGGAGAACCTCAGGGACTTGATCCCAGGATCACAACCTGAGCCAAAGGCAGATGCTCAACCACTGAGCCACCCAGGCATCCCCCAAAAGCTAGTCTTCATTAACTCCTCTATGGCCTTCCAGTGAAGGGAATCCCTAGACATGAAGATCTTAGAACTGACTTCTTGACACGCAGAGCCCCAAATTCCAAATGTGCCTTCAATGTGTCCTTAAAACAAAATTACAACATGCAGAGGAAGAATCAAGAGAATCACAATAGACCAAGAGCCCCCCAAATGGGACAAAACCACAAAGTCTCTACATTGAAGAGGTCATCCACCCAGGTCCCTTTCCAACAGATGGAGAAACCACAGAGGCAATGAGAGCTGGCAGGCAGGCAGGGCTTGATCACAGGTCACCCCCTACAACCAACTCAGGGATCCCTCCCACCCTTTCTCATATGTTACATGAAATCAAGGGTCAGCAAACTTTTTCTGTAACCTGTGTAAATCTTTCAGGTTTTGTGGGCCATCCCATCTCTGTCACAACTACTCAACTCTGCCACGGTTGCACAGAAGTAGCCACAGACAAGACACAGAAAAGTGAGCTTTGGGTATTCCTATAAAACTTTTTTATAAACAATGAAAAGTGAATTCCTACAATTTCACGTCAATGGAATGTTATTATTCTTCTGATTTTTCTAAAATCTTCTTCAAAGAAAAATCTTAATTCACAGGTGATACACATACAGCCAGCGGGCCAGATTTATTCTTTTGCTGGTTCACCGTTGATATGAATTCTAAAAACAACAGAATGACTGTCCATATCGGGGAAGGCAACATACTGCCTGGTGTCCTCATGTTCTCATCCTCTGACCAGTGCAGACATGCAAGTAGATCAGAGCATTATTCCTTTGCCCTCAGGTAGGCACAAGCAATCAATTGAAGGTGGTACATAGGACATATACTATGAGCCAAGTATGGAGGGGGTCCCAGTCTGCCAGGAAGGACTGTCTCTTAGCCCTGCTTTCCTTCCTAGAGTCCAGTTCAGTTCACCTTCCCATGACATCGATCAGTGATAACACCAAGCCCCGGGACCATGTTCACTTTCGACCCTTGATCAGTGAACTGAGCCTACAAGGTCCTGGATACAAGTGGCTCAGGAGTTTCAAAACTGATTTAACTGCAAACTATCTGAAACAGAATCTCAGAAGGTTTTTCATAGATAAAATTTGAAAGTGAAATAATGAAACCTTCTTTTCTTTTACTTAATTCTTTTGCTTAATTAGTACACAATTACTTTCTAGGTTCAATTTTTTGACGTGTTATAAAATCATGGAAAATTTGAACATCAGACAAGTGAGAAATCTGATGCACTTAGTTACAAATTCTTTATGAAGAGCCTCTATCTGCCAAAAGGGCAATCCCTGTGTTAGGCTAGCTGTTGGCACCTACTTTGCATGTCCGCACAGCTTCCCCAAGCAGACCATGAATGTTACAAGGCCTTGCACCATGCCCTGCGGTGGCAAGAGCTCAGAAGCTGTGAGTGACGAGGACAAAGAGCTGGAAGCCCATGACCTGTTCATGGCACTGCAAAGAACATTTCTCGGGATGAGAGAAGGTGAAAACAATAGGCAAAGCCAGCCCAGCTCCCCCAGGAGCCATGGCCAGAGGCAGGTGGAACTGGTTATGAAAGTGTAGGGGGACTGGGGCCACCATCTGTGGGCCTGGGTCACTGGGGCCTTGAGAAGCGTGTTTCCTGACTGGAATGAGTCGTATTAGCAGCCTGCTGGTACTTCTGGGAGCCCCTGGAGTGCTGAGGGGCTCACAGCAATGGAAGCCCCAAAGCCCCCTCTGAAATGGAAGAGATCGCTGGATGACCCTACTGGAACCAAGGGTGCTGGGGTTTCTTGGTCCAGTGGGAGCTGAAAGACCCACCTCCACACCTGCCCGAGGCCCTCACACCCACTCTTCCTTCCCTAACTTTTAACATCAGTTAACTAACGTTTTTAACTAGTTTCACCTTGGAACTTTAACCTTTTAATTCTTTTAGCTAGCTGTCTTTTAGCTTTATTTTAAAATTACCTATTTTGTGGTTTCTCATTTATTTGACCTGGGACATTTTTATTCACCCTCTAGTTTGTTAGTTTTTTTTTTCCTTTTCCAGAGATTTTGAATTTTCCTTTTATAGGAAACTTCCTGTCTTACTTGTTGATTATCTTCTATTTTCGTGACCATTTCTTTATTGTTTTTCCTGCATACAGGAGCACACACTTGCTGAAATGCACAAGCACTTTAGAAGGATCTCATGCAGGACTGTGAGGAAGGTGGAGGGTGCAACTTGTTCACCCAAAATTTATTTCTGGGATCCGGTGTCTGTACCCGTCCTGTTTTGAGCTTATATGTAATTCTAGTTTTAAGACCGTTCCTAGACAGCCGTCCTGTTTTCTTTGGTGTGATCCAACTGCACTGTGGCAATACATCATCAGCAGGGAATGAAGTCTAAGGGTGGAACCGGCAGGATGACAAACAAGGCAGATGCAACTTCATCTAGCAAAGTTGGTGGTGGCCTCAGAACTGCACAACTCGACAAGGCTGCCGGGGCTAATCCTTCTGTGGCTTAGAGCCCCACTGGGCCCTCAGCCTGGCCTGCATCTACATCAGGTTGGCCTGGGCCTTAATGATGGGTATCAGCACTTTTCTTAAGACCTGTCACCTTGCTGTTTCTCAGGACAGGCTCTCGGCTGAGTGCCAAGCAGAAAATGCTGACTCTAGACCCAGACCCAGAGGGCTAGCTTCTCCTCTTGAAGTGGATCCAGTCTGAGGTTGGGCTCTAGAGGAAGGGCTGTACAGCTTTCCAATGGCTGAGGCTGGAGAATCCTGAGGCCTCTCTGATCCCCTCTGAAAGGGCTCCCAGGCTGCTCACCCTTTACTCTTTTCCCTCAAGGGGACTGGAGCCACTGGCAGTTAATTACCTTTCCTGGGGAATGCTTTAGCCAGACAAACTTTCCTGGGGCTTGCTACATTGCCTGTTTTTGTCACAAATCAACGTACAAACCTTTCAACTCCCAAGAGTCATCAGCTCTCTGATTCTCAATAGGGAAACACAGGGCCCCTGTAAAGGTAAGGGGAAAGTGCTAACAAGTTTTAGGTAGTGGCTGCCAGGCCCAGGCTGAGGCTGCCATCACAGATGTGGCCAGGGCCCTTCATCATCTACAACGCTAAGTTTAGGGCTGGTTTCTAGGCGGCATGCCTGGCCCATGATCTCTCATTTGGGGGTCTCTATAATTCCATTTGGGGGATTCTACTTCTATGCTGAGGACCCAGAAACCGAGGCAGGGAGATGGATGGTAAACCCAGATCTCTGTGATACTCAAGCCTTCAGCTCTTTTAAAGCTGCTGCCTCGGGCAGCCTGGGTGGTTCAGTGGTTTAGCACCGTCTTCAGTCCAGGGCATGATCCTAGGGACCTGGGATCGAGTCCCACGTCAGGTTCCCTGTGTGGAGCCTGCTTCTCCCTCTGCCTGTGTCTCTGGCTCTCTCTCTCTGTCTCTCTCATGAATAAATAAATAAAATCTTTAAAAAAATAAAATAAAGTTGCTGCCTACGGGCAGGGGAAAAAGGGTAAGGGAACCCTGAGGGTCTGCTCAGTGGGGCTCAGCCAAGGGAGGCTTAGCCTGGGCAGTCTGTACACACCCATCTTTCTAAGCAATCGAGAGTAACTTGCGAGGATCTCCTAAGAACAGAAACATTCTCTTGTGTCAGTATGATCAAGTTCAGAAAACCTGGCGCTGACCCTCTACTGCCCAGCATGTGGTCTTCACAAGAACCGTGATTCTGCCCTATAGCTAGTAATGGTCGAGCTCAAAAGCCCAGTGGGGAGCACAGGTGCTATGAAGGGTCCTCTGAAGCCTGCCTGCTTAAATGGCTCCTCCAACCAAGGACGGTTCTGTAAAATCTTCCCCAAAGCACAAGGTATATGCTCCAGAGCACTCACCTACTGACTAGCATCTGCAGACACTGCCTTGGCTACCTGCTGCCGGTTCCCTATGGAGGATTAAGGGATGAAGACACCAGCTGGCAGCAAACACAGCCCCTTGACAAGGTCCCAACCTGCCCGGGAATCTGTGCCTAATGTATTTGCATGTTTAGATTTTAAAGAAAAAATCCCTACCTCCAACATTCTTTCTTAATTCTGGTTCCAATTCTGGCTGGTAACCAAAGGGTTCCTTGATGCAGTCTGAGATTCCAAGCACCAGGGAGAAGGAGCCCTGTGAGGTCCTGCATGTGGGCTCAGCCCATGACAACCTACTGCCTCAGCTGGCTTTCTCTGCACACAGGATGCCCATACCCTCGGCCTCAGGGTATGGCATATGTCTCTGCATATGTTGCCCCCTTTGCCCATGACACTCTTTTCTTCCCTGCCCCTGGAAGGGCCCTGCTTATCCTCAGGCTCTGCTTATGTGGCACACTTCTTCATGCCGCACTAGATAGTAGGGGCCCCCGGGCATGGCAGTCCTGAATCTGTACAGGTAGGAAGGGAACAAAAGCTTTCAGATCAGGATGGTACCTGTATGTGGACTTGGATGGAAGTACAAAGATAATATCAAATGTGACTGCACTGAGATATTTAAATACAGCTGGGGGAGATCTTGAAATATGTAATCAAAAGCAACACCTGGAGCGATGCCCACTGACAGAAGGGTGGCCCCGCTCACACAGCAGCTACTACTCTCGAGTCACTGCATGGAGACACAAGCCCGGCTCCTATGAGCACTGGGCACTGAAACAGCAGCACCAGGTCCTCTTGCTCAGCAAGGCAGACTTGGGACATATCGAATCCAAATGCTGACAACATCCTGTGATCATCTGCTGGCGTCCAGGGACAACTGAGCTGTACGATTTGTTCTCTTTTCGGGCTCCATGTTTAACTCAAATATAGAATTCAACTAATTAAAATGTTCTGGAAAGTTAAAAAAATTAAAAAAATATATAAATGCCTCATTTTCTCTTCTGGAAATGAGCTATATTGGAAGTCTGAGACAAGAAAGTGTGTGATATAGGCTACTTCCAAATTCAGTTTGGAACTACTTTGGTTCTCTTTGGTGTGGTATAGTGTCTGGTCCCTCAGAACCTTCCAGGTACCTCTTGAGTGTGCCATTAGAATTTAACCTGATCCAAAGAGAGGCCTGACCTTTGCACTGGGCTCCTGGGAGATGCTCTCTTAGCCTTGGCAATGCCTTGCCTTCTGGGCTGCCTTTGTATTAGCTGGGGCCCTCTACCCCAGAGAGTCTAAGACCGTGATTTAAGACAGGAGTGATGGGTCATGTGGCATCTGCTCAATCCACAGAGGAGCTAGAAACTGAGGCCAGCCATGTCAGTGGTCAGCTGTGTCTCTGTGAATAGTTCCAATAAAAACTCTAGACCTCCAGCCTTCCTTGGTTGGCAGTGCTCCATGGGTCTTATCTCCTAATGCAGTCAGGAAAGTCAGTGCTGCTGGCGATGCCCTGGGGAGAGGACAGCTGGAAGCTCCACATACAGAACTCCCCTGGACGCTGCGCCCTGATGCCAGGCCTTGTCCTTTCACTGTAACAAACCATAATTATGAGTTTAACAGCTTTCAGAGTCCTTGAGCAAGCCTAAGAGTGGTCTGGGATCCCTGAACTGTGTAGTTGGTATCAAGAGTGAGGGTAGTCTCACTTCTCACCCAGTCTCACAACAGGGTGAACCGTGTGATTGTTTTCCCTGTGGTTTTGAATTTAATATGTTAAAGAATGTCAAAAATATCCATTAAATAAGTTGGCCTTTCACCTATATGTCATCTTTGAAAGGATTTGCTATGAGGTAACTTTTCAAGCAGGAAAACATTAATTCCCAAGTCTATGTGCCCTGATTGATCTTTTCCTAGGGGCCACTGGCAAAGTAGCAAGCAGATGGACCCACTTCAATTGCAAACCAAGGGTTTCTCAATATCAGCATGTGAGAGGCTTCCTTTAATGACCTTTTATACTGTTCCATTTGTAACTTCTTTACATTTCCTTCTACTGTAATGGAGAACTCCCATATCTGTGATGCCACCCATTCCAGGAAGACTCGGGGTAAATGTAAACCCTCTAATGAGGTGTCCAGCCACACTGGTTTCATGCCAGCTGGGAGTGCAGCTCTGTGGCTTCAGAGTTGGGGCTTCATCAAACAGGATCTCAGCCTCCTGCAGGAGAACAGTCTCAACAAGGGGTCATGGAGCCCTGAGAGCCAGTTTTAGTTTCAGGCATGACTTACTACCCCATCTTGCACATGCTCGAAGAATAGCTGTTCACAGCAGCTAGGGCAGTCATTTCCTCTTTTCTCCCGTGATACAGGCTAAGGCTGATGCTCAGGGGACTTTTGCAGAAAGTCACAAGATGACTAAAAAATAGACATTTTTTTTTAAGTTTGAAAATATCTAAGACCTTATCGACAAGTTGAGGATGCTGTTTCCAAGTGTCTTATTTCCTGACTTTTTTAATACAGAAGTGTAACATACTATAGGAAAGTATGCTTATCAAATGTTTATCCTGATGAACGTTTTCATGTCTCGAGGTAACCACTGCTCCTCACCGATCACCATGGATTAGCTTTCCAACTTCCTGTAACTTTAGGAAACATCCAGTAGGTACTTGTTAGTGTCTGGCTTTTTTCTGCCAAGAAAATGACTGTAAGATTCTCCTGGGGAATGGCGGAATGCCTGTGCTGGTGGTGGTTAGAATTCTGCTCTTTGATTAGGCCACCACTGATATGTTTTCCTATGGATGGACACTGGGCTGTTTCATTTGGGACAGTCATGATCAAGGCTGCTATGTATGTGCTTATATGTGTCTTTTGGTGGACACAGGTGCTCAGCAATCTCTGGTTTACGACTAGGATTAGAGTCTCTGGGTCAGAAAGTTTAGTGTCAAAGAATGGTCTGCTCCCATAAGTAGCATGTGAAGTCCAACCACTCCATGTCAACACTTAAAGGAGTTTTAGGCATTCTGGTGGGTGTATGGAGGCGTCTCTGGTTTTACTGTTACCTTTTTAATTTTTTTTTAAGATTTTACTTTACTTATTTGAGAGAGAGCACGCACAAGCAGGGGGAACAGCAGGCAGAGGGAGAGGGAGAGGCAGGCTCCCCGCTGAACAAGGAGCACGATGTGGGGCTCAATTCCAGCACCCTGGGATCATGACCCCAGCTGAAAGCAGATGCTTAACTGTCTAAGCCACCCAGGTGCCTCTATTGTGCATTACCTTGATGTTATGATGTCGATGCAGTGATCCTGAGCACCTTTTCACATGCTGATTGGTTACTGGGGTATCTCCTTCCAGGAGAGGTCTGTCCATGGCTTTTGCCCATTTAAAAATTTCAGTTGGTACGAGTAATCACTGGCTTCGTGAGGGTATCCTTGGATGAACAGATGTTCTTAATTTTAATGAAGTCTACTTTATGAGTCTCTTATGATTAGTGGTGCTTGTGTCCTATTCAGGAAGTCTACACCTACACTGAGGTCATGAAGATTTTCATCAATGCCTTCTTCTAGAACTTTGTTTTACCTTTCACATTTACATCTCCATTTCAAATAAACACATGTATAAGGTGTTGGGTAGGGATAAGGTTCATCTCCATTTGGATATCCAAAAGATCAGCATGACTCTTTCAAAAGTGCATCCTTGTTCCCTGCCTTCAAGGGTCTTCTTCATTTTGATAATTTTAAACCTCCCTCACAAGAACATTGGGGAAAAAACACTGGGATGAATCATTTTTCATTGGATTTTTACACATTTATATTTCAAATAATTGTTGACTCTTCCATTTTTTTCCTTTGTGGAATTTGCCTCAAAGCTGAAGTTTGCAGATCAGCTCAGTATTTTTTCCTCCGATTCAGATGTCACATTTTTAGGGTAAGGTCTTTCTCACTTACTCACCTGTTTCTCTTTTAATAATAAAAGATTCTTTTTTAAAGGGCAATTTGTATCCTTTATTGGGTACTACAATCATCACCAAGCAAAATTTCATACTTGCTAAGAGCCTCTCCACTGAGAGAGGCACCGAGGGCTTATACCATGACACTTTTCCCTCCTATAGAAGACAATTTACCCTGACTTTGCTTAGTGGCTAACTGCCACGTGTTACTCTACAATTAGGCTCGACAACCCTCCTATGACTGGGACAGCTGCATCGGCCTGTATGCACCAGGATGGTACATACACTGGGGAGCAGAACGCACTGAGCCTTGAGCAACATGCAGTCCTCACACCTGTAACCAGCTCCTGCTGCTCCACACGACCTACCCCGAACTGGCAGGACGTACACACACTCCCTTGGAAGGCTTGGGAGAACTTTTCTTATTTAAATGGTACTTGTGACCCACAAACAGATATGCTGCAGTTTCCTATTTGGTATCTGTCAGGGCAGGGACCCCAGATCCTGGACCGGAGCCTGTTTTGTTTTCTCAACATGTGGCCCAACAGTGATGGCCCAGGGTAAGAACCGGGCTTGCATGTCATTTAGGTGTGGGGAGAAGGTGGGAACTCGAGAGAAGGAAACGCTACTTGGTCTTGGCTCCTGCCACATGGGCCCTCTCACCACAGTCCACCAGCTGTGTGATTGGTGCCCATCCCAGCACGGGTCCCTCCCATTCCACCTTGCCCGTCACTGGCCTCCTGAGGCCTCTCCACCAGCTCCAGCCTCTGTTGGAGCACTTGTCCCCAGACCTCCATTCCTCAAGGCTACCCTTCAAATGTCACCAACCCTGAAAACATTCCCCCATGGCTCCATCTCCCTATAATGCTTTCTCTTTCCTCTCATCACGGCTAATGCTCTGTACTTCCCTCTTGCAGAATGTGAGTTCCACAAAGGCAGGCACGACGATACAAAGACAGGTCACTAATGTCTGTGGAGTGAATACCCCAATAAGTGGCTCACAGGCACAACGTAAGGCCAGATGAGGCACCTCTGAGGACACCCTAGTGCCTACCCACTGTGCTCCTTGGCTTACCTGTCCTTGTACTTGATCACAGCATCCACGATCTTCTTCATCTTCTTGGTGAGGTTGGGAGGGTTTGGGGAGAGCTTCTCGGCAGGTGGCCGGCCACGCTTCTTCTGCTTCTTGCTCTCGTCGTCCTTGTCACGGCTGCGGGTGCTGGTGGTTGGGGTGGAGGAGCCGGCGTCACTGTCCCGCTTGCGCTTCCGAGACGATTTCTTCTGCCGGACCTCCTCTTCGATCTCCTCCAGCGTGCCCTCCTCGATGGCCTTCAGGGTCAATAGTGGTAAAATAGGACAGCCAGCACCGAGGTTGACAAGCAAAGGCCGTGGCGCAAACCTGCAGGGCCCAGCTGGGCAGGACACAGTGGGGCCCCAGGCAGGCTCCATGACAGGCTAGCTCTGCCTCCCCAGGGTGTTCCCTGCCTAGGCCTGTTCTTAAAAAATCAACAGTTGGATTTCTTTACCAATTATAGAGGCATATCCCACTGAAGGGAACCCAAAGACTTGACCCTGGAATCCCTCCACCTGGAGGTGACACTCTAAATACTTCTGCTCTAGATTCTCTGCATTTTACTTAAAAACTGATAAAATGCACATAACACAAAAGTGACCACTTCACTATTTTTAAGTGTGCACTTTGAAGGCATTAGGTATGTTCACACTGTGCGGAGCCATCACCACCATCTATTGCCAGGACTCTCCCGGCCCTTCCCACATATGTGTGCAGGACCGAGAGCACTACAGTCATGTCCACATGCCATATCAGGACTCAGGTTTTTGCTTACTATGTCCTGGATGTACTTCCTGCCGCTTTTCTGCAACATAATTTTTAATGTCTGTTTAGTATTTCATGGCACAACACACCCTCATTTAACCTTCCCGTGTTCTTGGGCATTTTGGCTGTTTCCATTTGGGGGAGGGGTGCTAGTCTAAGTAATGCTATGACGGACAGCCATATTATTTGTACAGAAATTCCTTGAAGTGGAACTGTTGAGAAGGACCTGAATGTGAACAAAACTAATTTTTGAACAATACCAATTTATTAATTCCCAGTAATAATGACTAATTTGCACATTTTTACCCCCATAAGTAAAGAGAATGAAAAGCCATGTTTCCAGGGGAGCTTGTAATCAGAAAAGGGAGTGGGGGTGGGACTCAAAGGGATGTTCTGGTCATCCACCTCACATTTAACAGCTGTGACTGTGAGCAGGGCACAGGGCCAGGCACTGAGGACACAGCGTGGAAAAAAACCCTCATGGAGGGGACACAGTAAGCAGACAAGTATCTTACAAACATGATGACAAGTGTGTTGACTGCCAGGAACGAGAGTGAGTGGTGTACTGATGGTGGAGCAGATGTGCCCTGGCTGGGGGTCAGGGTAGCATCTCAGAAGAGGTGGCACTTAGGCTGAGATCTGAAGAGTGGGGGTGTGTAAGGCGTCCAGGCCAAAGGAACAGCATGAAGAGCGTATGGCAGGCAGTAGGGACTCTAAGGTCGGCCTGGGGGATGGTGTGCATTGCGAGCCCAGGGCAGATATAGTGGGTTGAAGAGCGTCCCCCAAAGTTCACATTCACCTGGAGCTTCAGAACATAATCTTATTTCAAAAGAGAATCTTTACAGATGTAACTACTTAAAAAGCAAAAATGAAGGTATCCTATGTCAGGGCAGGCTCTGACTCCAATAAGAACGACCCCATGAGAGATAGGAAAAGATACAAAGACGCATGGGGGACAGGCCATGTAAGATGGAGGCAGACTGGGGTGATGGGTGATGTAGCCACAGGCCAAGGAATGCCTGGGCCTCCAGTAAGCTGGAAGAGGCAAGAAAGGATCCTCCCCTAGAATCTTCAGAGGGAAAAGGGTCTTTTTTGCTGATACCCTGACTTCAAGACTCCAAACCTTCAGAACTCTGAGAGAATAAATTGCTACGGTTTTAAGTCACCCAGTTTGCAGTCCTTGTTATAGCTACCCTAGGAAAGCAACGATAGGTTCTCTGGTCCCAAGTCTCAGGCAGCTAGATCAGCCTAGCAGGGCAAGAGCCAGCGCCATTCTAAAGAGATTTTGGTACATGTGGCACCAGAGTGGCTGCCAGAAAAGTGGGCCCAGCTACATGGCGCCACCACTAAGAAAAGAGAATGGCTCTTTTGGGTAAATGTATTTTTTAAAAATTAATGCAAATTCTTACTGAGCATGACATACAAAAAGGCATGTGCTCTGTGGGGAAAAAATAGTCTTTTTGACAATGGGGCCGGAAAAATTGGACATCTGCTTGTGAAAGAATGAAGTTGGACCCTAACCTCACATCCTAAAGAAAAACTACTCAGATCATGCATGGGCTTAAATGTAAAAGCTAAAACTCTTGAACAAAGCAAAACAAAACACAGGGGTAAATCTTTGTACTCTTACATTTCTCAGTGGTTTCTCTGATATATCAGAAAAACAGGTATGCTGGAGTTCGTCAAAATTTAAAATGTGCTTCAAAGAGCCTCATCAAAAAGGTAAAACAATAACCCACAAAATAGGAGGAAAAAAAATCTATGAATCACACATCCAATAAAGAAGATACACAAATGACCAACAAACACATCAGGGGATGCCCAACACCATTAGCCACTGAAAAAATGCAATTAAAAATCACAATAAGGTTACTGCTGCATGCCCATTACAACGGCTATAATCAAAAGGACAGGTGACAAACCGGAGAAATTGCAACAGTCACACACTGCTGGTAGGAATGTAAAATAGCGTGGCTGCTTTGGAAAACAGACTGGCAGTTCCTCAATAGATTAAGCAAAAAAATTTACCATTTGATTCAGCAATTCTATTTCTAGGTATTTATGCAACAGAGATCACAACATACATCCTCA
This sequence comes from Canis aureus, assembly GCF_053574225.1. Taxonomy (NCBI): domain Eukaryota; kingdom Metazoa; phylum Chordata; class Mammalia; order Carnivora; family Canidae; genus Canis; species Canis aureus. Next base: position 51,394,937 of record NC_135629.1, read on the forward strand.
CAAAATCTTGTCTACCGATGTTCATAGCAGTATTATTCATAGCAGCCCAGAGATGGAAAATAGGCCAACTGTCTACCAATGAACAAAGACAGCACTGTGTGGTCTGTACAAGAGAATGTTACTCAGCCTGGAGAAGGGAGGGTACTTGCTCCCACGCAGATGAACCTTGAAGATACTTTGCCTATTTCAAAGTAGAAGCCAGACTCCAAAGGTAGGATACATCCCTCTATTTATATGAAATGTCCAGAACCAGAGCTAGGGGGAATAAAGGGACAGGAAGAGAGCTAAAGAGGACAAGGCTTCTTTCTGAGGTGACAAGAATGTTCTAAAGCTAATTTGTGGTGATCACTGCACAACTCTGAAAACACTAAAAACTACTGAACTGTACAACCTGAATTCATAATAAGTGGTATATAATGTGTATAAAGTGGTATATAAAGTACATTAAAAAAAAAGAAACATGTACACAAAATGTTATTAGCATACAGGCAACTGTTTTTAAAAGGTATCTGTGTCTCAAAACTGCAGAGCCATGGGAGCTGCACATATCTGTGCTTGGGCATATATTCATCTCTAGGGGTTTTCTTGTCCCTGGAGCTCAGGGCTGATGGGTGAGGAGCAGGAGAACCACCTGCCTCCCACCCGAAGGTCACATGGCCCCGTTTGGCACAGCTCACCAGGTGAGCTCACTAGTCTGGGCTGTTCTGAGGTTCCAGGATAGGGCCAGAGCTACCTGACCTCATGGACTGTGGGAGCACTGGGGCCACAGGTGAATCAAGAGGAAACTCAGGAAACATGACCAGAGGCCTAGGCAAGTAACATCATCCATTCTGGACTGTGCCAATCAGCCAGGCACAGCTGAATGCCACCACCTGCCCTCTGGGAAGGGTTGCTTCATGGGCCATTTTTATGAAACTATAGGGCTGGATTCCCAGTCATTACCTCTGCAGTCAAAGCCCTAACCCTGACATGTCACCACAATCCCAGTGCTGCCGGCCTGTGGGCCTACCAGACATCCACAGCCCTGACTCAGTCACCTACACCTGTTGCTGTCAGGGACCCAAGTGCCATCTGCTAAAAACCCTGCGTGTGTCACCTGGGAGCAGCTGCAACTGTGAGCCTCGGTGGAGTCTGCTCCCTCCTCCTCCCAGAGATGGCTGAGGGGTCCAGCCCTGTGGTTGACATGCCCAAAGTGGGGTTGCCTGACCCCCGCTGGCTCTCCCAACCACATGACAAGGCAATTCGCTCTGATGACTCATCACTGAGTTTCCTAATGACAAGCACTTGGAAGGCTGGTTACACCCAGTGGTGAGTTCTGAGCTCCCCAGGGGACTACGTGCACACTCCCTCCCATGCCAGGTCAGGAGGAATGGAGCAACCTGACCCCACATCAGGTGTTGCTACTGAGAATGGCTAAAGGGAATCTGCTCAGGTTTTGGATGAGCCCCACGGCATAGTAGCTGAACCTCTGCTCTCCTGCCCCTGCCCCTGGCCGGCCCTCTCCAGCATGTACCTTGAGCCACTGCTTCTCAGTCAGCGAGTCGCTGTAGTCCACCTCCTTGCGATGGCGGGAGCCACGGCCAAACATTTTCTCTTCTTCTTCCTCACAGGTCAGCCGCTCCACCTCAGCATCGTCCTTGATGATCCATGAAGGAAGCTCATCCTCCTCCATCAGGCGTGGCTTCCGCTTGGGATTTCGGGCCTCCTCGCGCCTGCGGTCTAGGTCCATGCGCTGGGAGGTGTAGGGCAGGGGACAGAGGGAGAGAGGCGTGAGCACAGGCAGAGCTGGGGGCACACAAGGGGCGTGTGGTGAGGGGAGGCTTTGTTACCTTGGGCACTAATGCTGCAAGGCAGCTAAACAGTAGCTCTGAGGTTTCTGGCTCTGACAGAAAGCAGACCCATGCTAGGGTTCTGCTTCAGGGGCAGAAAAAATGAGAAGGTCACAGAAGAGGGGCCAAGGGCCCGTACTCTGACTCCATGCTGACTTGTGCTTTCTACCCAGAGCTAAGGAGCATCTGTGACTGATGGCTGGCCTGGGACAGCGTTAACTCCCTCTGAAAGGGAGCCTCAAGGACAAGAGACTCAAGAGGACAGGCATTCAGCAGGACTGAGGATCACAGGTGTGTGTGTGGGGAGGTGTGTGTGTGTGTGTGTGTGTGTGAGTGTGTGTGTCCCATCACTGCTGCAACACTCTTAGGGGGCCATGGAAGAAAGATCGGTCTGTTAGGAGGGAGGAAGGGGGACCACCCCAAGAGATGCCCCAGCTCCATTACCCGCTGGGGACACCATTGTCACGGAGTTTTGTTCTATTTGACTGAGCTGTTTTGTTCTACTTGATGTCAATGGGGGTGGGCATGGGAAGCCTTCAGAGCGCCCCATGAGGTGTGTGGGGTGGAACACCGCTTCTGTCCCCTCTGCCCACGGTACTCACCATGAACAGGTCAAATTCCTCCTCGTGCCGGGCAATCATCTGGTTCACCGTCTCATCGTCAGGCACTTCGTCTTCTTCCTAGAAGGTTTCACACGTTTAGTTCGAGTGTGGAGAGGCCGGGGTGGGCGGTGGCCGGGCTCGGAGGCGAGCGGCGGCAGTCCATGGGAAATGAGCTGGCGGTCCCAGTCCGGCTGCGGTGGATGGGGACCCACACGGCAGCGAGAGGCACACACGCACACGCACACGCACGCTCCGTGGGATCAGGGCCCTTGCTGGCCGTCTCAGCCGAGAAGCCGAGGATTGAATGGGCATGGAGACTGAACTACCCCTCTCACCTTTAGAGGTGGCTCCTCCAAGTCGGGGTTGACGCCCGCTGGCGGAGGGGCAGTGTGGGCGAAGCTGGCACTGCCGCTGCCCGTGCTGCAGTGTCTGCTCTGTGGATAAATAGAGGACTTCAGTCTCCAGGGCTGTCAATCCGGCGTCTTTCACCAGCAGTTTAGAAAAAAAAAACCACTTCAAAGAAAAAGCAAGTACTCATCCTCTTTCCTTTCAGCCCACACTCCCTTTACTCCAAAGGGATGCAAAAAAAATAAGAGTGCAAAAAAGGTAAAAAAACAAAAATGAAAGCCGCTCATGCGTCCACCACTCACGCCGGGGAGGGGGTTGGGGCTGGCGCTGCCCTCACCTCATCCTGCTCCTCATGCTCGAGGATGGCCTGCAGGAAGGCGCGCCTCTCGTGGCTGGAGGACTTTTGGTCAAACATGCCAGCTTGGATCACCTTCTGGTCGACGTTGAGCTTGTACTTGGCTGCGGCCAGAATCTTCTCCTCTACACTGTTGACCGTGCAGAGACGGAGCACCCGTACCTCGTTCTGCTGCCCGATGCGGTGGGCGCGGTCCTGGGCTTGCAGGTCCTAGAGGAAGAGATGCAGGTTAGTCCCAATCCAGCTTTTTGGAGATCTAAGAGGCAGTCAACTTTGCAGTGCCATCGGGAAAGGCCTTCTCATTCTCATGTGCCTGTCTCCCTCTGCATGCCCTGACCAGCAGCTTCTTGAGCTGGGAACCCAGGAACACAACCTCGAGTCCATGCCACAATGACATTACCACAAGATTATCCCTTCCCATCTTTTTTTTTTTCTTTTTAAAGATTTTTATTTATTCACGAGAGACACACACACAGAGAGACAGAGACACAGGCAGAGGGAGAATCAGGCTCCATGCAGGGAGCCCCACGTGGGATTCGATCCCGGGACCCCAGGATCACACCCTGGGCCAAAGGCAGACACTCAACCACTGAGCCATCCAGGCGTCCCTGTCCCTTCCCATCTTAACTGGGATTTTTTGGTACTCCAGGGCAAAGTGCAACTCAGAGGACAAGTCCTGGGCCGTGAGGGTCCCAAGCAGCTCATGTCACAGCTACACGGGTCCCCTCACCTACCCCAGGAGGGGCTCACGTTTGATGTGGCCATATTGCGGTTAAGAGCACCTTTAACAAAATAGGGTCGAAGCTGGGCACCACCCTGGCAATGCCGGCTTGGTTGTGGGCCCTGCTTCTTTTTTGCTATGCAGGCCAAGCCGAGGCCCTATAAGCCTCAGGACTTACTCTGTTGACATAGGCCTTTCCGGTGATCGTGAGGGGAGAGGAGCTAAGTGGCACTGGATGCTCAGCCCAGAGCGTACTGCAGAGCCAGCTCTGATCAAGTGGTAGCCACGGCTGCCAACACTATCTGTATTATTATCCCCAGCACCAAATCAGGGGGGCGTCCACAAAACCCTGCATCTGGGCCCAGGAGCAGTGTGGGCCTATGCTCAAGATTCACACAAAATCGGGTTGACAGAGGCTGTAACTCGTGGAGGGCCAGGAGTGCCTTGTGTTTAGAGCTTAGCTTCCTGGTTCGGTCAGCACGCCTCCTGACAGGGTTAGCACTGGCTAACATACCCCCGGCTCTGTAGGAAGCTTAGTGGCTTCTGAAAGCCCCCAGTGTGACAGAGGCCAGGGCTCCAGGTCCTGGCCTCTGTCTGCCTGTTGACGGAATAGCACACTGCAATCACTCTCTCAAAAAAAATGGATGGTCACAGGGTCTTGGTAAGAACTATGCCCCAGGCTGATGGTAGAAAGGAACACTAGTAACCAACCTGAGCATTTGCCCATCAGATGGACTACAACTCACACACTGTGAACTAGCGCCTCCAGGCTGTGGGGAAGAACATGCTCAGACACTGTTGGTAGGAGAAACACCCAAGGCAGCCTTCTGGAGGCCACTTTGGCAAAGGTGACTAGAATGTACAGAGGACATGCTCATGGGCCAAGAATCCCACTCTCAGGGCTGACTGGTCAGGGAGTCTTGGTACAAATACTGCAAGAGAGGGAGAAAAGGGCTCCATAAGCAGTTACGCTGAGAAACAACCCAGATGCCTGCCAAGTATGGTTTGAGTCAAGTCTCGAGGCCACCATATGCCAGGACACCTGGCAGCTGAGGAATTGGCTGTGTGGAGTCCCCTGTGCTTGTACTGAGAGGAGAAACACACCAGCTGCCAGAGGGAAGGACACATGCTAGAACGTGCTGTGTTTTCGCCAAAACCAAAACACATGTGTGTGTGTATATAGGTACATGCTGGCACATGGTCAGAAGAGCAGAACTGGTAAGGGGAAAGAAATGGACTCTATTTTATTTTGAGTAATTGATACTTGCATTAAAAGACTATTACTTTTATGAAACATTGGGAAAACTTAAAAACTCACTTAAAAACCGCTGTATTGGGATCCCTGGGTGGCGCAGCGGTTTAGCGCCTGCCTTTGGCCCAGGGCGTGATCCTGGAGACCCAGGATCAAATCCCACGTCAGGCTCCCGGTGCATGGAGCCTGCTTCTCCCTCTGCCTCTGTCTCTGCCTCTCTCTCTCTCTCACTGTGTGCCTATCATAAATAAAAAAAAAAAAAACAAAAAAAAAACAAAAAAACCCGCTGTATTTATAAAATACTATTTCTCTGCAGCTACTGGCATGGAGCCCTATATAAGGCATATGGATAAAAAACTTAAGAGCAACAGCATACAAATATGCCCCAGATGTTTTTAAAAGCACAAGTGTGTGAGAGCATGCACAGAACACAGCCTGGAACCCCTGTATCACTAAAAAAGTGACAATTACTGATGGATGATGAGATTAGGGTATTTCTACTTTATACATTTATATAAAACCAGGATTCTTTTTTAAATAGAAATGGAATATGTTTTTTTTCACAATCAAAATACAAAGTGATGTTCTGAAAAACAACGGAAAATGATACTCTCGGGGCTTCCCCACAAAGGCCTCAGAAGCTGTAGGTGCCACTGCTGCTAGCTCCAGGAGAACATCCAAGAGGCATTAGTGATGGGAGAGGGTCAGCGGGGAGCCTCAAGCCCCTCCCCACCAGGGGGCGGCCTGCCCTTACCTGGTGGGGGTTCCAATCGCTGTCAAAGATGATCACAGTGTCGGCCGACTGGAGGTTTAGCCCAAGCCCCCCAGCTCGGGTGCTGAGTAGGAAGATGAAGTACTCGGAGCCGGGCTCGTTGAAGGTTTTCAGCAGCATGCCCCGGTCCTCCGCTTTCGTAGTTCCTGCAGGTGCAGGGAGAATGCTGTTAGCAGGGGGGGCTACATGGGGAGGGGTGCAATGGCGAGGAGACACAGAGGAACACCTGCTTCGGAGAAGAGAGCGGGGACAGTGCCTGCACCTGTCCCACAGAGGCCTCCTGGGCCAACTCTACAGTCGCTCAGCCTATGTGCCTGAGCTACAATTGACGAGCAATTCAGGTTTATGGTGAGCACAAGCAAACACCATTTCTCCCACCCCAGATGAAAATGAGGCCCAACAGGCCACCATATCACCTCAGAGTAAAATGAGGCCACTGCAAGCATAAGCGGGATGGGTGCTAGAGCACAGTGCCTGGAACAGGGACCGGCCAGAGGGTTGGTGCCTGCCTCCACCAGACTGTGATGCGTTTCTCTACTCGCAGAGAGTCATCTACAGGCAAGCACACAGTCGCCTTATAACAGGTACTCTTCCCTCCAGGCAGGAACGGTTTCCCCTCTTGATGGAATCACAGACACACTCATGTGACCATCTAGGGCATGATCCTTCGCACTGAGAACACCAGCGGGGCACCTAAGCTCTTCGGGTGCTGCCAGTTCAGAGGAAGGGTGCCTCTAATCTAGATGATGAGATGAAAATTAAATGCTTCCAGCCACTTGTCTAACCATTGCAATGAATAGCCCGGAGGCCCGATGCCCACAGGAACCTGGGCTAGAGGCATGCCCCCAGCTGCCTCTTTCTGAGGAAGGGCTGAGGCTGGAGCAGTGAAGAGGCAGGCCCAAGCTGAAGGGCCCGCTGCCCTGCCTGCACCTTCACTCTCACCACTTTGACAGTGAAAGGTTCCATCTCCCAACCTACTGCTGAACCCCTACCTTTTGTCTGCACTTTGCCAGAACTGGTCGGTGACCATGTGGGTACTGTGTAGTTGTGGCTGAGCAGACAAAAGTCCTCTCCTCACTTTGGAGGACAAGGAAAGAAACAGGGCAAATGCACAGATGCTGGGGCAGGCGGGAACATGCTCTCCACCTATAGCCTCTCCTGAGGGTTGGCTTGGTGACACAGACAAGGACCAATGTTCACAAGGCATAGACCATGGGGGTGGGTGAGGCAGCTGGAAAGTCCTGGCCACCCCATTGGCAGGGGTGCAGTTTTCAGCCTCCAAGGAGTGGGAAGGAGGCACCATACGGAGGCAGGGACAAAGGGAGACACACATTGTCATTTGTGCCTGTAAAGGTTGCCCGGGACGGAACTGCAAGGCAAGGCTGACAGATGGCAAGATGAGCACAATGGGCCAGCTGTGGCTGAGGCTGGAGAAGCCAGAGCCCAGCCACCACAGGTTGTGGTCTATGAAACCACTGTTCCACAGCAACAGACAAATGAGGGTGCAGAGGGGCATCCTGCCAGGAAAATGCACCTGGCAATGAGCTTCAATAAAAGCTCTGTGAAGGATAGGAGCTAATAGAATAGAATAAGAGCTACCTGTTTAACAAGGGTCAACCCAGCAGCTCTCAAGCTCACTTTTCTCACGAGTCTGTGCACTCTTCCAGTTGGACAGAGTGGGGATTCCCTCTAGGGCCTCCCTGGCCAGTGGACATGCGTCAGACCCCAGGTCCAGCATGCTGTTACCATCTCACTAAGCACCCTCCTACCCAGAGCTCCCGTGTGCTGGGATAAAAGCAGAAGCACAGAACTTCCCATGAGAGAGTAGGGGGGTCACAGCTAAGCACCGATCCCAGGAGAACTTGCTATTTTCCTGCCTCACCAGCTCCCCTCTCTCCCTGACCCACCTCTCTTGGTGCACATGGCTCGGGCATGGAAAAGCCTGATTCCAGCTCTGGGCCTGACCAGTGTCAGCTCTACAACCACCTGACATGGAGAGAAGGGCATGTGGCTCACAGCAACCTAACGAGAGGCAGCCCCTGGACCTCTGGGGGAAAAGATGGGCTATCCTCTCTGTTGGGGACACTGAAAAAGCTTATGAGGGGGGCCTGGACAGGATGCCGAGAACAAATCCAAGATGGGGCCAGTAGAACCAAGAGCTTGAGAAAAGCCCCATCAATATCATCTAGACATCTGGATCCCGCTGTACCTGAAGCAAGAAGAACCCTTGGGGCTCAGTTTACGTTTTCCTCAGGTCCACAGGACACAGACTTCTGCCACTTCCAACCAAAAGAGGACTCCTGGGTAGCGCCCCATAACCGCTGGGCCTAGAGCTGCAGTACATACCATAAGCCTCATGTTTACGAGACCTGGGTGCCGCATCCAGGTTGGCCACCCTCCTAGGCCACAGGCTCTGATCCAGCCACGATACCTGCAGAGTCCTCCCTCCCAGCCCCTCAAGCCCATGTCACAGGAAGTGCTATGCTCACTCCTGATGCTAGCTAGCCCCAGTCTCCAGGCCTTGCCCTGCCCTGTGAAGGAGAGTCCACCAGCCAGAAGCTTGTGCAGTTGTGGATGACGAGCTCCCTCAAGAAACATCTCTCCTGGTCCTACTCACCATCGAGCCTGAGGTATTTAAAGCCGCGATACGCAAAATAATCTTCCATGATCGTCATGAGGGAGGTCATCTGACAGAACAGCAGCACTTTGTGGTTGGTGGCACGGAGTTTGGGAAGAATCCTATCGAGGAGCTCAAACTTGCCCGAGGCTCGGTACAGGTCCAGCCTGGTGAGCAGAGGAAGAACAGGGGGTTGACAACAGCACATTGCAGACAGGCAGAGGAGGAAGTGCACCTTCCATCTCTAGGCTGACCTGAATGCTTAGGCAGGCTGGCTTATGGTCACGGGCACAGAGGTAGCTTCCTAGGCAGACCCTCTGACCCCCATGAAGTATCAGCAAAACCATTTCAACCCAACTGAAAACGCTTGGGCCATTCTTGGTCATGGGTGAGCATGTGATTGTCATCCACCTCAGATACTTTTAGGAATGAGAGGAGATTCTATCAGCAACCAGGCTGGGGCAATAGGAAGTGAGGCCTCCTTTCTATTCCATGAGAGAACCTCCAGGAGCACAGGCTCACTCTGGAGAGTGCTCACACTACCCCACATAGGGTTATGGGACACTGCAGCTTCTCTCATTCGTTCTGGTCAACAACCCCTGGCTTACAGCTGTGCACACTGAGGCTGGGGAGACAGTTGACATGGCTGCTGATAGGCCAGGGCCAGGACTCGAACCCAGGTCTGTGAGCCCCCTATTATGTAATTTGGTATAAAAAATACATAGCAAGAGAACTTTTTGATCTTTTACTTGGTGCCCCTATTCTTCAAAGGTTTCCTAGCTCACAGAATTGCTGGTGGCCTTAGCTCTGTAACAAGGCAGTCTGCAATGATGAAATCTAGGTGGGGTACCCATGCCCACCACGAGGGCCTAATGATGCCTGGATTGCATCTCATATACAATGTGGGAGAAAACACCCCCAACAAGGTGGACGGTATATCATCTCTTTTAGCAGAGTTTAGCCTCAGAGTGGTTAAGAAGGCTGCCAAAGGTCAGAGCCTGGGTATGGCACAGTGAGACCTGGAAGCCAGGTCTGCCTCTCAAGATTATTGAAGTATTTCTATTCCCTTCTTTGGGTTTATCTCAATTTTCTAAAATTTCTGCCACAAATACAGTGCCTCTGAAATCGGACAAATGTCATGAGAGCAACAATGCCGGCCAAAGAAGTGAAAAAGACCTTCATGTGGACTACACGCCCACCCCCCTTCACTGGGAGCTTCTCACCCTTGCACAATGCCACCGGTAAACCCCAAGTGCTCGGAGAAGGACTCCTGCAACAGAATGAGAGAGAGGTCAGGGCAGGAAGAGGCCACCCAGCCCCACACCTCTAAGCCCTCACACTGGTGCTCAGCGATCCACAGTGGCTCTGAGGCCACAGAGATGCTACACACTGCTTTTCCATCCCACCGACGTCCCTTCCCTCAAGGTTCTCCAATGAAGAAAAGTCAGTCACAACAGAACACTGTTAACAACTGAAATGACTGCACAAGGACAGTGTGTATCCCAGATCATCCTTGGAGTGGCAGGATGGAATCCCAGGGACATCGGGGAATTTGCAAAGATCCCAAGACTTCACGCCAAGAAGTACAGACGTACGTATGCAATTCAGAAGCAAGAATCCAGACGCCAAAGGTTATCATGGCCCAAAAAAGTTCTGACCCAGAGAGTTTATGACAAGGGAGGCTGCTCCTGATGTTCCAAACCAGGACTGGCCCCCTCCTTCTCTGGGGAAAAGCTAGTGTGCCAACCAACAGAGACGGTGGGACTTCAGTCCAAAGAAGAGTCTCTTAATGCTTGCTGTGGCTATCTGAGGGCAGACTTTCATTTCTAGCATGTATATCCCTACATTGTTTGTATTCTTTACAACAAGCTCTTGTAAACATAAAATTGGTAGTAAAACAGTGTACAGGCGTTACCCGTTTAAAATATTAAAAAGTATTTCCAGGGGCACCAGGGTGGCTCAGTGGTTAAGCATCTGCCTTTGGCTCAGGTCATGATCCTGGGATCCCATGATCAAGTCCCACATCAGGCCCACCGCAGCAGCCTCTCCGCAGCAAGCCTGCTTCTCCCTTTGCTTATATCTCTGTGTCTCTCATGAATAAATAAATTAAATCTTAAAAAAGAAATAAAAAGTATTTTTTTAAAAGTCATTAGGGAGAAATACCCTAGCTCTGGCTAAGGGGCTGATGCAGAGAGAGGTCTCTGAGAGAATGGAAGGCCTGGTGGGTGCTGCTAGACCCACAGTCCCTGGTGCTGGGCCTCACCTCGATGTGTTGGAACATGTACGGGTGGTTGCAGATCTTCCTCAGCTGCATGATGGTGTTCATCAGGGTTTTGGTGCCACCTTTTCCCTGGGGAGGCAGAAGAGAAGCTCCATATTGGGTCTTGTTTCCATGGCAGGGTTGAGGGTGGGGTGGGAGGAGGACTACAGAAGGGGACACTTCCAGGGGAGGTGTGCCTTGTGGCAGAGTAATTGGGAGTAAGGGGCTGGCTCCTGTGGAGGCGCAGAGGGCTCGAAGCCAGCTCTGGAAGAGCAGAGACTGCCTGGTACTCCAGGAGGGGTTGGCAGGACTGAAGGGAAGACTGGTATATTGCCAAGGCTGAATGACAAACTTTCCCTTGGTTGTGGGCACTGTGGGAAGTCTATAGGGGGCTTCAGTTAGATGGACCATGATGATAGAAGATTTCTGGCTACAAAGAGGAGAGATATGGGTGAGGGTGGGTGCCTGCTATGGGTCGAGAAGTAAACTATGTGCAACTGTTCAGGTAACAAAGGGGCCAAAGAAAACATGGAGAGGAAGAAATGGGGAGGGGGCGGGGCAAACCTGAGGCAGGGACACAAAATCCAGGGACCTGGGGAGGGTGGGGTCTGGAACCTCAGAGAGGTCCCAGGAGGCAGCAGCCTGCCCAGCCCTCACTGCACAGCACGTCAATTTCACTTAGTAACATGGTGAAGGGGCTCAGTGGCCATGGCTGTTAAGCCAGCTCTTTCCCAGCTGGGAAGGTGGGGCTCACGAGAATATTCTAACTCTGCTGTGGTTAGTGCTGGGCTCAGCCCTACTTAAGGGTGCATCTGCAGCCGGCAGCAATTCACCACAGGACACCAGATGGTGACAGACTGGGAGGATCCTGGGGGACTCCCTGGAGATGAGCCATTACCCCTGATCCCTCAGCCTTACCGAATGAGCCTGTTCCCACCAGCTACTATTTAACTATAGCTATTTGATGCCCTCGGGAGCATCACCAGATGGGGCCTTGACCTCAACAGTAAACTCCAAGGAAGCATAAGGCTTTGCTAATGACTATACACTTGAGCCCCCCATACCTGCCTTGGACAACCAGATGGGGAAGGGGAAGGGCCCATGGCTAACCTTCTTGTCCTTCTCGGAGCCATCAGTAAGCAGCACTCCTTTGGCCTGCATGTGCCGGTAGAGCACTCGCTGTAGTGCAGACATGTCACATTTGATGACATATTCCACCTGCAGGGGACACGCATCACATTAGACGGAGCTGAGAGATCCTAATCCTAATGCCCAGCCTGGGCCCATCTCTGGTCTTTGAGCCTCTCAGAGGCAACATGTACCCTAGGATATGTGCCTGGTTTAGCGTATAAGGGGATGATGATGAGGGGTCTCCACAGGCAGGGAATAAGGGGAAACAGGTGCAGAGAGACAGAGAAATGTAGAGGGGACATCCTGGGCCAGAAAGGGCAACTTGGTTACCTTCTGCAAGGTTGTCTACGGTCTGGGAACCAAACAGCAAGTACTATATCCCAACTGGAGGGAAAGGAGGGTGTCCTGGGGGGCAACTAGGGGACTGGGACCCTGAGCAAGAAGCCAGAGCCATCCTGTGGTGTGAGCAGGATCCTGAGCAGCCTATGGCCTCTAAGCACAGCCAGATGTGGTTGCACAGGACCCCTGCCTAGGCATCTGGCCCACAGACAACAGGGGGGCTTCCCTGCTGTAATCCACACTTACATCCACATTACAGATCCAGAGTGTGTGAGTGGCCGTCCCCATGTCACATGGACACTACAATGCTAAAGCAAGACCAGGGCCACAATATAATACACTGTGGATCACTGGAGTGCCACCTGCCTGGGCCCACCTTGGGAAGGAGAACATCACCTGATGTGACACTATACCAAGGCTTCATCCACTCAAAACAATCCATTACCTTCTCAGGCAACTGGGCTTCTACTTCCTTCTTGAGCCGCCGGAGCAGGAAGGGCCGCAGCACTTTGTGGAGACGACGGATGATAAGAATAGTCTCCTCCTCGTTCAGGTCCACCTGGGACCCCCATGAGACAAGCAAAACAAGGTTACCACCAAAGGATGGAGGTGGAGATGTGGAGATGGATAGAGTCATCTAGAGTCACCTGGCCCTCAGCGCCTCCGTTTCACACTGCCTAATGGTTTACGGCATTTGGTGGGGCACCCTCTTCCTTTAGACAATTGCGGGGACCTGGGACCATCCATGCCCCACAGGCCTTGTGAAAAGAAATACTCAGGACACCTGATCGCTTCCCCAAGAGTAATACAAAGTCATGTGTCTGGAAACCTGCCAACACATCCAGAGAAGAAGTGGAGAACACCGTGTTTATAGAATTGTTGGTGTGAAATGGGTGGTCCTCATGCAGGGCTCTGTATTAGAGGAGCCCAAATCCTCTCATTTCAGCCTGGCAGGGACAGAGGGAAAGAAACACTGCTTTCCCAAGGTGTCTGCTACTCTGCTAAGAAGTTAAACTTCTACAAATTAAGAGTCAAACAGACCACACCAAACTTATCTTCTTTGGGTCCTCTGATCAGCTCTCCATAGAGCTTTATTTTTTTATTTTATTTTTTAAAGATTTATTTATTTATTCATGATAGAGAGAGAGAGAGAGAGAGAGAGAGAGAGAAAGAGAGAGGCAGAGACACAGGCAGAGGGAGAAGCAGGCTCCATGCAGGGAGCCTGATGTGGGACTTGATCCCGGGACCTCAGGATCATGCCCCAGGCCAAAGGCAGGAGCTAAACCGCTGAGCCACCCAGGGATCCCTCCATAGAGCTTTAAAACTTCTGCTAAACTTGAAAAGAAATGAAACAAGAACATTTGATGGTATGAAGATCCCGGATGTCTGAAAACCGGGGACTCCTCTTTTTGAGATTCTTGGAAAAGCCACAGTTTCTCCTTCAGAAGGGCTTTGTCTCCATTGGTGCCAAAGGTACCTCATGGATGATGGTAGTAAGGTGGCCCCAGCTGGCCTGGACCTGTCTACAGAGGACCTAACAATCAGGAACTAGCTGCCTGGACCAGATATACCAGTGGCCCCAGAGAGCCCAGCCACTGCAGGCAGTGACGTTCCTCATTAACCTCCAACCTCGTGGATGCCTGGGTGGCTCAGCAGTTGAGCATCTGCCTTTGGCCCAGGGCGTGATCCTGGAGTCCTGGGATCGAGTCCCACATCAGGCTCACTGCATGGAGCCGGTTTCTCCCTCTGCCTGTGTCTCTGCCTCTCTCTGTGTGTGTCTCTCATGAATAAATAAAAATCTTAAAACAAAACAAAACAAAAAAACCCCTTCAACCTCTGCAATTGTGCCTTCTTCAGTCACTGGGTTCCAGCCACTTAGCCTCCTTCAACAGAAATCACACCTGGCCACAATCCCTTCAATCCCCAACAGCACAAGAGGCTCACCCCCAGTGTGGGCCAACCTGGGGATTTCATCAAGCAATAAAAACCTGGCTCCTGATGGCCAATGTGCCATAGTCTGGTTTTCAGGCTGACAATGTCATCCACAGCCATATAGACATTGAGAGACACTGGTCATAGCATTCTTTAAATATATAGAATCTGATCACGTTGCTTGTTCCTTGGGCTGAAACCCTCCCTCTAAGCCTCCTGTTGCCCTTAGGGTGAAATCCGAATTCTGTAAAGGGACCATCAGGACCCTGGGGACCTCTGCTGTGCCCTGCTAGCCCCACCACTACCTCGGGGCCATATTCTTTGCTGTGCCCACCCTGTGCCTAAGGCACAGGGTCAGGAAAGCCCCAAGAGACCCCCCGCCCCCCTGCCAAGAGTTCACTCTCTTGATCTCTGCCCATCAGTCTGGGTGCAAAAGCAGCACAACTCTATGAAGACATGGCCTTCAGCTCTGGTATCCAGCATACACCTGGCCTGTGTGGTAGGCACTCAGAGGACCCCTGAGAGAAGCCAGCTGAGCCTGGCACTGTCCCCTAAGGAACAGTTCCTCTACAGAGGCCCCCCACCACCATGGCACCCTTCTTCCCTGCCCTATCGCTGGCATAGAGCCAGCCACGCACTCGTACCTTTTCTCCGGTCATGGCAAAGGGCGCATTGAACCACTGCTCAAAGGTGCTGCAGCTCTTAAAGATAGTGGGCAGCAGGAAGTTGAGGAGTGCCCAGAGCTCGGGGAGCTTGTTCTGCAGTGGGGTGCCAGTCAGCAGCAGGCGGCGTGGGGCCACATAGTGAGTGTTAAGGACCTGCGTCAGCTTGCAATGGTGGTTCTTCATTCGGTGGCCTTCATCAACGATCATGTACTTCCAACGGATCTGTGGGCCCAAGAGCAGGCAGTCAAGGGAGAAGCAGCAGCAGGGTTGCCTCCATCTCAGCTAGAATCTCCCCACCATTAGGCAAGTCTCCAGATGGAACAACATATTCAGGTGAGGAACATGAGTGTAACAAGGTCCCCTGACAAAAGGGACTAGCTCACCAGATGAAAGCCAGAAAACACAGTCTCTGTGAAGCATGGGGTGCAGACAGACACAGAGGAGAGACATCCCCATGACCTACTGTCAGGTGAAAAATGCAAACTGCAGAAAAGTACTCTGGTTTCTATCGAAATTACATATGCTAGTATGTAGCACAGAAAAATATTCCAAGTAACAACCCCCTCACTGATTAGAGAGGGTACTGGGGCTGTGGGGTGGGGGTGGGGTCTATAGGGAATGTGGCTCAGAAATGGGTACATTTTCCAACCATTTGGCTGTGCCTCTAAAAGCAGAAGTGGTATAGGTTAAGTTCGGACTGTGAACTCCAAGGGGGTGGAGCTGTGCCCAGAGCCTGCTGTTGGCTCCAGGACTGAATGACACGGGCTTCATGTCAATCCTCATGATGAGCAGGAGTCTGCAGGTGGGAACCCCAGGTCTGAATTGTGATTTAAGTCTGTAGGGCCCCATGATGAGCCTCAGAACTACTCTGTGCTTCAGCTTCCCCCTCCTGCAGGCACAGTGAAGCCTGAGTGAGACAGTGTATGTCAGGCACCTGAGTGAAAAGGGCAGAGCTGACGGGGGCAAGGCAGTCATCTTCCGTGAGGAGTCCTGGTCACTTGGCCTTGACGTTCATTAATGATGACACTGTCAGATAAGAATTTTCAGACCCTTGTTCTTGGGATGAGCCAGGCTTTCCCCTAAGTCAGATGTGTGTATCTGTACTATGAGCCTGAGGATAAGAGCCTACTTACTGGACCCCAGCTCCCTGGGCCTCTGTTCCTGTACCTGTATGCTTGGAGATGGATATGGAGCACCCCAAATCATTACAATGACCAAGCCCCGAGAGGTAACTTGTGAACACCTCCATCCCTGGGACAAAAAATGACCACTTGACCTTCTCTCTACTGGATGATTAGCGGTCAGAACAGATGCATCATCTTCAGCCTCCAAACCAGGAAAATGGCCTTCTTGCAGGCAAGGGATCATGCCTATTTTATATCTGGGTCAAGGTATACTCTCAATGATTCACTGATGGCCTGACTTCAAACTATGTCAGTTAAGAGACTCCTAGGCCTATACAAGCCCCACTAACGTGTGCCAGCTCAGTAACCCAAGGCTGAAAGAAGACAAAGGGCCTCAGAGTCCTCCGCTCTGAATGCTAAAATCATACCTCCTCTGTGGGCTGCTGTCCTGAGGGCTGTGGTGGGAGTGGCACAGCTACCAGGGCTGGAAGGGCCAAGGCCAACAGAGTCAGAGAGACATGGCTGGCCTCACCACAACCCCGCCAGACAATGAAGGTAGGGCTGGCTAGTCAGGAGGCATCATATGTGATGGAGATATTTACGCAGAAGCTCTGAGGAGCTGGTCTGGAGGACATACATGTGATAACCCTGCATCATGTGCTCTCTGATGTCACATGACCACCTGAGGTTTGGTGTGTTTTACACAAGGACACACTACCTTTGCAAGAATGTGCTTGTCCTTAATGATGTACTCATAAGTTGTCAGCAAGACGTTGAACTTGCCACTTCGGAGCTGGGGGACGAAAGCACGCCTGGCTGCTGGAGAACCCTGTGGGGGAGAGAATGCATGCACGCCTCAGCCTTCTGGGACCACGGTGCCCGCGTAACTGACACCTGGTCAGGGCTGCATGGAAAGGCACCAGGCAAGGCTGTTGGGCCTGTCGTCTAACCCTGACACGCAAAATGCAACTGCAAGGAGAAGGGGAAGGCATGTGGGCCACAGGCAGCTCGGGCCTCTGGGAAGCATGCAGCCTGCTCTATAGCTGTCCTGGTCTCAGTGGCCAATTAGCTCCCTCCTTTGCCCCAGGCTCCTCTCAGGCCTCCTAGCTGGAAACCAGGGCCTCCACCTCAAGGCCTCTTGTGCGGGTGCGGCCTATGTGACTATTCCCTGAAGTTCGGCTTTTCCCCAATTAGCAAACCTGGTCTGTTCCTCCCCAGTTCCAAACTCCTGACCCATGTGTCCATGGCCCCAGGATGTACACATGGTGCTTTCTCCACACTCACATTCCAGTCTGAGCATCACTGGATCCCATAAGCTCTTGCCAGCAGAACTATCCTTAGCTCTTTAAATGCAACAAGTTCTCCCTGCAAACACTGTTCCTGGCGTCGGGACTCCCTTCTCCTCATCATGCGGCAGAGAGCGTCACAGCACAGGGCGAAGTGCCTGATACCAAGAGCCTGGCAGCCACAGACACAACCTGGCTCTGTCACTAAGTGGCTGCATGAGGGCTGCTCCATCTGCCTCAGTATCCCCACTAAGATAATAGGTACTACCAGTCTCTGCCTCATGGGCTAAATCGGTCTAGGTACGGCCCAGAAGTCCCACATCCTACAGAACATGGGTGTACTCGTTAAGCCATCCTACACGAATGGGTTTTAACTAAAGCTCAGGTGCCAATAACAAAATCTTCCAGCGAATGCACTGATATCACCAGATTCCATGAACTGAGTCCATGTGATCATTTAAAAAAGCAGCATTACTCTCAAATAAGTAAGTGATCCAAAGCATGTATGAAGAGTATGATCCCATGTGTATAACACAGGAAAACGGGTGCATATACATCATACTATTCATGCAAGTGGACCTCCCTCTTCGCTTATCTGTATTCCCCAGTCCTGCCTGCCCTCACGCATGTCCTCCCCTTCAGGCCATGACGTACCTTGTAAGACACCTTCACCACAGAGGGGGCCCACTTGTCAAATTCATATGCCCAGTTTGACAGCGTGCTGATGGAAACAAGGAAGGGACAGTCAGGTTCTAATTCATTCAACTACAGCTCCAGTCTATGCCAATGTCCACTGGGGCACAAGGCCGATTTGGCTGTGATGCTAAGAATGGCCAACTAATAGGCCGTATGGGGGAAGGATGGGGTGACGCCCTGGGTAAGAGGACCAGGGACACACATTGATGAGTAGCAGGTACAGGGGCAGCTACTGCTAGGGTGGCAATAGCCAGGCGACTGCAGAAGGCCAAGATCCAGGAACTGAACTTGGGAGACCAGTCCTGTCTCAGCTGTGGGGTCCCAGACAGCTCTGAGAACATTCCATACACTGTGGGCCTGCTGCCAGGAAACCCACGGACTCACGGTGCCTCATTTCAGACTTGGAGCCATGCTGGAGCGTATGCTGAGGAGATTGGGGAGCACAGGGGACACCTCAGGTTCTCTGTGTCATCTTGAAATACAAATGGCCAGCCACTGTAGATTTCTGCCCAGTATGAGGCAATGGAGATGGTGAGAGCACGCTGGCCTCGGGCAGGTGGGCTGGAGGACTGGATGCAGGGCAGGAATGCAGACTCTTCTGCTCCTCTGTGAGATGAGTGTGGCCAGGAAGGGCACAGAGAAAGAGAAATGGGCAGTGACCAGGTGTGAGGAGAAGTGGAAGGTAGATGAGGAGAAACAATTCACCTGGGACAAGAGACAGAGCCTCCGGTGACGGTGATGATAAGGCCAAGTTCCCAGGGGGTGAGTTCCCAGAGAAATACCAGGATATCCAGTATTCGGTGAGAAAGGGAACTTACTAAAAAAGTCTAGTCTGGGTAGTACGTAAAGACAGGACTCAAAGCCTGAGTGGCAGAGATTGCTTGTAGCTCACCCAGGTCCCCACTGCAAGAAGCTCCACTGAGGGTGGTGCTGTCTTCACCTCAAACCCCTAGCTCCTAGGCTCCTCAGCAGGCAGGGCCAACCAGCTAGATGTAGTTGGAGCCAATGAGATGAAGCTTAAATTGCTGAGGTGAAAGTACGGGAAAGCTCTCAAAGGAGGCTGGAGTGGGGTGGGTGCGGGGGGTGGGGGGAATAATCAACTGCCTTTGCCCTGTCCAGCACCCTGGGAGCCCAGATGAAACAATGGAGGCAGTGAGGCCATCTTGCAACCACAATAAGCTAAAGAGCAGAAGTCATATATTAAGGGCGCCTGAGAAAAAAACTCTAGAACCCTGCATCCTGGCATCTTGGAGCCACTGGGCCTACCTCAAATGAGGCATTAGTGAGGATCAGCCAGAGTGCCCTGGTGCAGTCACTGAAGTCTGGATTCTATTGTATGGAGCAATGGCAGACAGGGCACCAAGAAAGACACTGAGGACCAAAATATGAGGTGTGGGGAACATCTGTAATAGGAGGGGAGAAGAGCCACGAGAGTCAGTGGGGCATGGGAGGCTGAGGAGAGAGGCTAGGAGACAGAGTCTAGTGGGAGGCAGGACAAGCAAACTCATGGTGGACAGTTGTCTCAACAGATGATGAGACAGCTGGACACTTGAAGTCTAAAACTGCTCTCTAGGGCAAAAGGAGCTCTTCTGGCCTGGAGGAAATGACATTCTATGGACTAGACCTCTGTCTGGGTGGGACATGGTTAATCAACACATGGCATAACTTCACTGAAGCCAATTTAAAAAATCTTGGGAAAAGATATTTTGATGGGAAACTATGCTAAAAGCCAAAAAGAACTGGATTGAAACACTGCTCTAGTTGGTAAAGTTGTTTCACGCAGACTATTTGGAAAGTGCTAATAATGTACACGCAGCCATACGCATGGGTGAATGAACAAAGAAAGAGCTGGAAAGAGCTCTGAGATTCTAGCTGAGTCAGAGACAGCTGTTAGACATGACTAGACACAAATCACATTAGATAAATACATACATTTATTTCCAAGTGCTATCTGTTGACAGGGCCTGCTAATGAGGACACTTCAGAAGCAAGGGGCACACCAAGCACCCAGCCCTTAGTTTCTAATACTGTTCTCTAGGAAGAGAAACCAGTGCTTCTTAGAGAAATGGCTGAATCTAGGCCTCAGACATGAAATGTACAAGTGGAGCTGGGGGCATCTTTGGGTGCCAAAAAAGCAACTAAGTGTCCTAAAACCCCATGATGATGGGGTCATGTCAAAGGGACAAAGTAACCAACTGAAAGCTCCCCATGGCTAACCCTGGAATGACCTGAGAACAAGATAAATTAGTCTTGGTGTTACGACCAAAATATAAAGAAACATCCATGGATATAAATGATTAAATAAATGAATAGATGGGGAAAAGATGTATCTTTTGTACAGAAAAATTCTAAAGAATTTATAGAGCTATTTGCCCCTCAAGGAGGTAGAGCTCAATTGCCCACTTATATGGGTGCTGAGCTTAGGGACTATTCTGCAATACAGTATGAGGGGGAGAAAAATTAACTTCAAAGTGCAGACACCTGACAAGCAGGATCTCAACCACATGATCAGGTCACATTACCAGAGACAAGGCACACTGCCAGTAACTGCCCCTGAAATGATGTCATGACAGGGGCCCTTCCTGCCCTGTGCCCTTTGGCCCCTAAGCCCACCATCCTGTCCAAGCATGAGAAAATCACCAGATGTACCCAGACTGGAGGACATACTAGAAAACACCTGACTTGTCCTCCTTGAAATCATCAAGGTCAACAAAAACATGGAGAGCAAGGAGCGCTCCCAGACCACAGAAGGTTAAATGCAGTATGGGACCCTGAGAGGAACTGGACACTGGGAGAAAAGTAGTGAAAGCTGAATAAAGTCTGGAGCTTATTTAAAAGTAATGTGTCAAGGCTGGTTCCTGAATTGTGACCAATGTACCATAGTCATGTAAGATGTTATCAACAGGGGAATTGGGGGAGGGAGGACATGTAGAGCCCTCGGTAGCACTTCTACAGCTTTTCTATAAAGCTAAAACTCTTCCAAAGCAAACAACAAGGCACTTTCGTGGCTCAGTCAGTTGAGCATCTGCTTTCAGCTCAGATCATGATCCCAGGGTCCTGGGATCAAGTCCCACATCAGTCTCCCCAAGAGAGGGAGCCTGCTTCTCTCTTCTGCCTGTGTCTCTGCCTCTCTGTGTCTATCATGAATTAAAAAAACAAAAAAGCAAAAAAAACCCAACTACAATACAATGACCGGGACACGGAACCCGGAAACAGGAAACCAACGAGAAGGATCTCCCCCAGCCAAATCTGGGACAGCTTAAGCAACAAAATAATTAATGTGACCATTCTGTCATTTTCAGATAGAGTCACACAAACAAATGAACACAGAGAGAAGGCACAGTTCTTCCTTAGAGTGGATCTCCACACATGTGGGAGGAGCAGTGGAAAGCAAGCCATCATCGCCCTTCCCACAGGGAAAGGGGTCTCAAGTCAGACTCTTATGACAGATGCGGCAATCTCTGGGCAGAGGATGATGACGAATGGGACCTTCCCATGGTCTCCAAGTGCCTTATCATCAGGAACTTATGAATGACAAAGGAAAACTCCTGGGTTTACATGGGGAAACTGGCGGGCACCACCTCACGGGGACCAGCTGTCTTTGTAACTGTCTTGGAGTTGAGGAAAGATGTGTGAGGCCAGGAAAAAGGAATATTGAAAATATTCTATTTTTGTAACTGTTTCTAAGTGAAATACTTTCAAAATGAAAAGTCACAAACAAAAAGAGCTATGCTATGGGGGAACACGCTGCAGTGAATATTCTGGTGGAAAGGAAGCCAAACTCCACACTTGGGGAGGGGGAACAGGAGCTAAGAAGTAGGACTTCAGTAACTGGTCGGCCAGGAGACGATACATGGGGCAAGTGTGGTAGAAAGCTGGGAAGTTTGGTCTGCCTATGAAGGAGGAGACAGCAAGGCCATCTGTCCTCAGCCTGGGACCTTCTGTCACTCTATGCAAGCAGTTCTCTATCCATGCACATTTGTTCCCAGCAGGGCAGCCAAATTTCCATGGCCATGATGGAGGGAAGGCAGACAGAAGAAATAAATTTCTCCAAGTAAATTATGGGAGAGTTCTGGGACCCTCCAGCCTGGCTATATGGCTTCTGGTGGCCTGGCCATCTTAAAAGCAGGAATGGATTTCCTGTCGGATCTGGGTATGAGCACTCAGCTTCCTGTTCTCCCCCTGGACAGCTGATTTGAGGATGAAGTGGTCATTGCTGAGTGCTGATAGAAGGTGGGGGGTGAGGATGGGAGTGGGGGTAGGGTATGTTTCTCTCCAAGGCCAGGCCAAGTGCAGACTACGGAGGCCTGGCCACATTAGGGTAGATCATACCCCAGGCCTGTGAATGGTTTGGGGTATGACGTGAAACTCGAGCTGGGTCAATGAGAGCTAATCTCAGGACTTCTAGAAAAACTCTAGGGCAGGGATCCCTGGGTGGCGCAGCGGTTTGGCGCCTGCCTTTGGCCCAGGGCGCGATCCTGGAGACCCGGGATCGAATCCCACGTCGGGCTCCCGGTGCATGGAGCCTGCTTCTCCCTCTGCCTGTGTCTCTGCCTCTCTCTCTCTCTCTGTGTGACTATCATAAAAAAAAAAAAAAAAAAAAAAAAAACAACTCTAGGGCAGGTGAACCATAATGTGGCAGTGTTGAGCTTGGAAGAGGAATGCCCATGGTGGCTGATCAATCTTGGTCCCCTCAGGACTGCCTGCTGGAAGGAGGAGGCCAACAGTGCCACAAGGTGGTGAGCAAGAGCCTCTATGGAACTCAGTTGGAGGACTCAGATCCTAGCACAATTAATACTGGGGTTGCTGTGCTCAGATTGGGACATGGACCAGAGGCCTCAGTGCCTCAGGCAGGAACAGTTAAGGATATTTCAAGTGGCTCTGCTCCACTCTGCTAGCAGGAGTTTGTCTAGCTCCTGTGGCACCTTGTGCAGAATACACTGCTTGGGGAACTTGAAGGGGACCTCAAGGTCATTTTGTGAGAGCAGTCCCAACAGGGATGATGGGTGGGCACTTCCCATCCACTCTTCTCCTATCCTGCCCCTTGAAACCAGAGGCGGCATGCGGGGGCCCGAGGTATGTCCCCCACCCCCCATGTCCCCTCAGAATGGTACTGTATTTGGAAATGCAGTCTTTAAAGAGGCAATAATGAACCTGAGCCCCAGGGGTGAGACCACTTACGAGAGAGGTACTATGATGAGAAAGGGCCCGTTGATCCGCTTGTGCTCCATGAGGTATGTGATGAGAGCGATGGTCTGGATGGTCTTTCCCAGGCCCATCTCGTCAGCCAGGATGCCATTCAGGTTGTTGTTGTATAGGGACACCAGCCACTCCAAGCCTTTGATCTGCAAGGGAAGGCAAGGGGCCAGGACTGAAGCCCAAGTCGGGTATGAGAGCGTTCCCTGCATTGCGGAGACTCAGCACAGACAGGCATGAGACTGTGCCAGCCACATACCGCCTGTGGCTATGGGGATTTTGGGTAGTTTGCTTTCAACCAGCCCACTCCTGTTTCTTGGCCTCATCCTCAGCAATCACTCAAAATCACAGGACTGCTATGCTGGTGATATGTCTACATAATCTCTTTTTCTGGTACACATTCAAAAACCTTAAGTTTCTACCTGGAAGGGGGACCAGGAAGCATGGCTGCTGGCTCCTGACATTTAAGCCCCCTGGCGTCACCAACACTTTGCAGGGCTCCAGGGACCATGCACCGAGCACCTCTGTGCCCAGGCTGGGCTCCATCCTGGCTTGGCCGCACCGGAGTTGTGTGATTTTGAGGAATCGCTGCACTCCTTGCTCCTCACTGCCCCCCCATCGAATGCAGAGATGGAAGCACCTACTAAACAGGGTTGTTGGGCAGCCCAGGTGGCTCTGCAGTTTAGTGCCACTTTCAGCCCAGGGCTCGATCCTGGAGACCCAGGATCGTGTCCCATGTCAGGCTCCCTGCATGGACCCTGCTTCTCCCTCTGCCTATGTCTCTGCCTCTCTCTGTGTCTCTCATAAATAAAGAAATAAATAAAATCTTAAAAAATAATAAAATAAACAGGGTTGTTAAGGGATGAAAAGTAAAGGTGTAGCAGCCTCCTATTCAGCCTGGTATACACCCAGCAGACACTGACTGAGTGCATAATTTCATCCTCTCCTGGAGGCAAAGCTAACAGATTGGGTCCCTGCTTTCCAGACAGGGAAACAGAGGTTCAGAGGGGAAGAGCGAGTGTCCAAAGAAAAGACTGGAATGTGGCTTCATCAGCCACCCAACACCGGAGAACCTTAACACTGCTGTGTGGATGCACCTCCTCCAGCCTTACCTGGTACTGTTTGAGGACACCATTGACCATAAGTGCCGACTGCTTATCCACTCTCTCAGTGACAGCGTGGGCCACAGCGTAATAGGACTGCAGGCCCCGAGCAAGGGCCTGGGACACGCCATACTCATCATCAACGTCTTGCTTGGCATTCCTGGGAGCAAGATGGAAGCACTGTGTGAGGACACCCGTACCTATCTGTGACAATGTGCTTCTGACACAAGCCTCTGCCGAGTTGCCCTTTCTGCCCAATGAACCATGGCCTGAGCCATAAAATAAGCTTAAGTGTAGTCAAGAGAGTCTGAGGGTAGGCCAGGCCACAACTACTAATCCAAGGGGGCCCAAGACTAGACTCATGGATCCCAACCCCACTGTCCCAGATCAGGAATCAGGTCACTGCCACAGCACAGAGTGCTTCTTTCAGCTAGAGGCTGGTCCTATAGCCTGCCCTCTCCTGGGTACTCATGAGCATAGAGAGAAAATGCACATAGCACAGCCTCACACAAAACCAGAATCATTTATAGTATGGCTGTTTTAAGATCCAAAATGGAATTATTTTTTAAAAATGACTTTAAACTATCCGTGTTATGGGACCCCTGGGTGGCTCAGTGGTTTAGCGCCTGCCTTCAGCCCAGGATGTGGTCCTGGAGTCCCCAGATCGAGTCCCACATTGGGCTCCCTGCATGGAGCCTGCTTCTTCCTCTGCCTGTGTCTCTGCCTCTCTCTCCCTTTCGGTGTCTCTCATGAATAAATAAATAAAGTCTTAAAAAATAATAATAATAATAAACTATCCATGTTTTGGGGGTGCCTGGGTGGTTTGGTTGGTTAGGCCTTTGGCTTGGGGTCCTAAGATTAAACCCCACATCAGGCTCCCTTCTCAGCGGGGATCTGTTTGTCCCTCTCCTCACTTGTGCTTTCTCTCTTGTTCTCTCTCTTATATAAATAAATAAAATTTTTTAAAATTTAAAAAGAAAAGCTACGTTTTATAAATATGGCAGATATAGGTGATCCAACTTCAGCCATATTGTTTCATGCTGTGCTGTGGACTCTTTACATTTTGAGAAACTTTCAGTGAGTTTAGTGGAATTTTCCCTATCTATGATGATTTAAAAGGACTGCATGTTTGCTCTAGGGTTGCTTTCATACCTATAGTGTATACAGCTCTCAATCCTCTATTTTTTTTTTAAGAGTATCCATTAACTTTGTACCGTAAGCAATGATGAAATCAGTATATTAGCTGTACTTGTGCTTACAAGAGCAAAAGATGAGAAATAATGTGAATGGCCGTCACTAGGGACACACGCACATACAGAACAGCATAACACACCACGCTGCATGGACGACACTCTGTGTACAGTGTCACCTCTGAGAGAAAACTTTCAATGAAAAAATCCAGGGGCAGAAAAGTGTACCTGGATACATGTACACAAGTAAGAAGAAAAATATATACACGTTTGCTTGTTGCACAAAATCTCTCTGAAGACAGATCGCGCTGGAAATAGTTTCCTTCTGGGAGGGAGTAGGGTCAGGGGCCCTGGGGAACAAGAGTGAGATGGTTTTTGCTATATCTCCAACTATCTCTCAAACACAAGATGAACCATGTGAATGGATGGAATATTCAATGCCTACAAAAAGCAATGAAATCTGAAGTAAATCAATTCGGTCTGTGTAGTCCACAATGTCTGCTGGCTGGACACTGGTGAGGGCCATCCAGAAGGGGGCACGATTCTAACAGTCCTGCTGAAGCTGCCCTGAGGAAGCTGGCACAGGAGGAGGCCGCAGAGGGATGCCTTACTCAATGATGTGCCGGGCATCCACCTCTGAGACGTCATCACTGTCTGGATCTGGAATCTTCTTCTTCTCCTCAACGGGCAGGTTGGGAGGCTGTGCTGGCTGCGGCTGTTCCTCCTCCTCCTCCTACCAAGATACAAGCTCGCGTCACCTTAGGCCACTGCACAGGGGCAGGCACAGGGCTCCCAGGGGAAGAACATACTTTTGGAATTGAGTGCTGTTTTCATGCCCTCTTACTATCCTGGAATGTATCATGCCTCTTCTTTGCCTCTTCCTTAATTGGTCAGTTTAAGATTTTCAGTTTGCCTGGCATGGAGCACAGATACTTCTTTTTAAAGCTATCTCAGTATTGCCTTCTTTTTACTAACAGCAAACTCCTCATGCACCACGCTTCCCATCACAAAATCCATACTCCCATGCTTATTCCTTGCCTGACCAACTCAAAGCAGTTTTTCACTTGGTTCTCCTGGATTTTCTAAGACAGAAAGAAGCCTTTTAGAGCCAATTTTCAGGATTTGTGCTCTTGATTTACTTCTGGCTTTAACAACAAGGCTAAAATGTCTACACTATATCCAATAATGGTGGTGAGAACAGCCATGCTGGTTTACTGCAAGGTTTTCTATCAACTTGTATATTAGGTTTACAAGTGTTGTTCTTCATTAAAGGGATTTTTCAGCCTTCAATGAGCAGATGGTAAAGGGATTTTGTGGGACATACTGATAAAACACACAGGAATGCATTTCTCAATGTTAAACTCTTCTTGTATTCCTGGGTAAATCACACAAAGTGCCAATAGGTTATCTTTATGTATAATGAGACTGCTATAAAACTAAAAGGTATCTGGAATTCTCTAAATAATTACAATCAAAATCCCATGGGATAAAAAAAAAAAAAAAAAAAAAAAATCCCATGGGATATTCCTTGGAGCATGCAAAATGATTTTATAAATGATTTAGAATAATGAATAGGTGATAATAGCACAAACATTTTGGACCAAAAAAATCATAATTGGTACAGATTTATGATCCTAGCTGATATTACCACATCTGGAATTAAAATAGGGGTAGGACTTCTGGCTAAGTCTGAGTGAAGAAATCCACAAACAGTCTCTTGAGAAAACATCTTTTTGAAGCCAGACAAAACGGGCAAAGGCAACCATTTCAGAGCTCTAGGAGTCTGAGAAGCATTAATGCTTGAAAAACTGCTGGAGCTTGGGTAAGAAGAGTGGGAGATGGTAGCAGTTTTACTTGGGACCGCCTTAATCTCTCTTTACCCCCAGCTGTATCTTCAAGGTTCTGCCAGGAAGGCCAAGTCAAGAGCACTGGCGGCTGAAGCTGACGGGGACTCAGTCATTTTGTGGCAGCGGGCAAGGCCCATACTAGCCAGTGGCACTGTTGATATGTCAGTGAGGTTCTCAGTTTTGCTTTGGTTGGGAAAGCAAATTACTGGCTAAGCCTGTGACTATATGCAGAGAAAAGTGAAAAAGGGCCTTACAGAAAGGAAAAGCCAGGGGTGACCTGTAGATGGCCTGAACTTGGAACGTGTTCCTTTATATACCTTGATCCATCAGAGACAGAAGCTTTATTGGCTCAGGATGTCTGAGCACAATCACTGCCCAATCATTGGATGACTACTAAGTTACAAAGAAACGTGGCCTCTTCCTAGAAAGCCAGGCTTAAAAATAAAAAGGAGTATGAAACCAAGAAAATAAACTGAGCAGAGACACCAAAGGTAGGAGACACCATTGTGGCAAGAATTCCACAGATTCAGCCAAGTAAGTTACTAAATAAACACCACTAGCAAAACCACCACCCAGGAGTGGGAGTCTGAATCCAATGGAGCTAAGAACAGGCTTCCACTCAACACTACAAGGTGAGCCAAAAGGGAAAGTGTGGTGTGGCTTCAGGGGAAAAGCAACTGAGCCTGTTTCTGTTCCCAGATGGTGAACTTAGTATATAATGTTTGAAGCAACGATTATCATAAATACATTCAAAGAACCAAGGGAAACCATCTTTAAGCACAATAAATCAACAAATACAGAATCTCCATAAAAGGCAGCAATGACAAATTTCCCAAATTTGATGAAAACCAAGAAACTACCCAGCTGAGAAGCTGAACAAACACTAAGGGTTGAATAAATACAAAGGAGAGAGTTCACGATTTGCCGAAAAGAAAGAGCCAACGACAGTAAAATCCTGAAAGCAAGAAAGGGAAAACTGAATCATCAAGTACAGAGGAGCATCAATACGATTAATGGCTAACTTCTCCCTTGAAATGGAGATGAAAAAGCAGTGGAATAACACATTCACAAGGAAAAAGTCTGTCACCAGAGAAATTTGTATTCAATTAAACTATTCTTCCAAAGTCGAAGCTACAGAAACACAAACCCAGATTTACCAAGGCTGAGATAATTTGTTGCTAGCCGACAGTAACTCAAACCCCAAGAGCATTATTTTTTTTCCCCAAGAGCATTAGAAATGATAAATACATAAGTCAACATAAAAGACTATAAATCCATTGTCCTTAGCTACCCTCTACTGACATATTTAGAACAAATCATAAGATGACATGAGGTATGAAGCAGAAGACTGCTTTTTGGGTTTACAGCAAATATAGGTGAAATACATATTTATTACATTATATGTACACATACATATACAAATATACATCATACATATATGTGATATGTCATGTATACATATAACACAAAGGGTAGCAAATAGAACTAGATTTTTTTTAAAAGACTTTATTTATTCATGAGAGACACAGAGAGAGAAGAGGGAGAGAGAGTGCGCACGTGCGCGAGAGAGACAGGTAGAGGGAGAAGACAGGTAGAGGGAGAAGCAGGCTCTATGCAGGGAGCCTGACTTGGGACTCGATCCCTGGTCTCCAGGATCAGGCCCTGGGCTGAAGGCGGTGCTAAATGTTGAGCCGCCTGGGCTGCCCCTGCAAACAGAACTAGATTGAAGCAGAATTTCTATTTTCTCCCACAATGGAGCTAGCATTAATCTGAAGTATACTGTGATAAAATGCATTTTGTAATCCCCAGAGAAACTATGAGGCAAACAACTAAAAAGGTATAGTAATAATGAAAACTTACAGAATAAAATGATACAGTAAAAACTATTTAACACAAAAGAAGGCAGTGGGATGCCTGGGGGGCTTAGCGGTTGAGCATCTGTCTTTGGCTTGGGGCGTGATCTCCGGCCCTGGGATCAAGTTCCACATCAGGCTCGAGCCTGACTCTCCCCCTCTGCCTGCGTCTCTGTGTCTCTCAAGATTAAAAAAATAAAAATCTTAAAAAAGAGAAAAAGGCAGTAAAGAAGGAACAGAGGAACAAAAAAAGAACAGGAGATAAAATAGCCAAATGTAAACACAGTCATATCAATAATTACATTAAACATGAACAGCCTGAAACACAATCAAAAGGCAGGCACTGTCATACTAGATTTAAAAAGCAAGATCTAGCTATCTGCTCTTTCAGATTCAAATGAACAGATAGGTTTGAAATAACAGAATGGAAAAATATATACCATAAGAAACAGTAACCATATAAAAGCTGGAGGGACTATACTAACCACCAGACAAAACAGACTATAAAACAAGTATTACTAGACACAGAGACAGATATTTAATGATGATAAAATATCAAATACATCAGGAAGATATAATAACAACTAAGTATTTGTATCAACAGAACATGAAAATACATGAAGCAAAATCTGACAGAATTGAAAGGAGAAATAGATAATTCAACAAAAACAGCTGTAGATTTTACTACTTCCTACTCAACAATAGAACTAAACAAAATTAGAAAGGGTATACATGACCTGAACAACACTATCCACCAACACAACTCAACTATCATAGACAGAACACTACACCCAAAGAATGTAGAACATGTGAACATGAAACATTCCCCACAATCCTGAGCCATAAAATGAGTCTTGATAAATTTATTTTATTATTATTTTTTAAAAGATTTTATTTATTTCTTCATGAGAGATACACAGAGAAAGAGAGGCAGAGACACAGGCAGAGGGAGAAGCAGGCTCCACGCAGGGAGCCTGATGTGGGACTCCATCCCAGGACTCCAGTATCATGCCCTGGGCCGAAGGCAGGCGCTCAACCACTGAGCCACCCAGGCATCCCAAGTCTCGATAAATTAAAAAAAGCTAAAATGAGAGGTGCCTGCGTCAGAAAAACACCACCACCACAAGGGAAATTACAAAATATTTTGAACTGAATGAAAATAGAAACACCACATCAAAATTTACAGGCATGGGGAATTGGGCAGCTTAGTTGGGTAAGTAGCCAACTCTTAGTTTCAGCTCAGGTCATGATCTCAGGGTTATGAGATGGAGCCCCACGTCAGGCTCCATGCTTAGTGTGGAGTCTGCGGGTCCCTATGGTTCGGCGCCCTCCCATCCTGGTCTCTGTTTCTCTCAAAAAATAAAAATAAAATTATAGGCTTGCAGTTTAAGCAGTGCTTAGAGGGAAATTATAGCTCTAAACAAGTATACTAGGAAAAAAGGTCTTGAATGAATAACCTAAGCTTAGACTGACCATCAAAAAATGAAAGACAAATTACTCAATCACCAAAATGAGCAATTAAACAGATATCACTACCAAATCCACAGAAATATAAGGAAAAAATATAAGTAACTTTATGCCAACAAATAATTAAGATGAAACAAACTCCTAGAAAGATACAAATTACTAAAATCAAGAAAAAATTTGAAAAAATTTGAAAAAAAATCTTTAACAGTTAATTGAATCAGTAAATAAAAATCTCACAATGAAAAGGCCAGGGCAGATGGCTTCACTGATGAGTTCTAACAAATATATTAAGATTTTTAAAAAGACTATATCTATTTACTTAAGAGAGAGAGTATGTACAGAGAGAGAGAGAGAGAGGGAAAAGTAGACTCCCACTGAGCAGAGAGCCCGATGTGGGGCTCAATCCCAGGACCTTGAGATCTTGACTTGAGCCAAAGGCAGATGCTTAACTGACTAAACCACACAGGCACCCCCAAATATGATTAATACCAACCCTTCACAAACTCTTCCAGGAAGTACAGGAGAAGGGAACATTTTCCAATCCATTCTGTAGGGCCAATGTTAACCACATCAAAACAGACAAAGATGTCACAAGGAAACTACAGACTAGTATCTCATGCATAGAGACCCAAAAGTCCTCAACAAAATAGCAGCAACACTGCAATATACAGAAAAGATTCTAGAACAAGATAAAGTAGGGCTTATCCTAGGAATCCAAGGTTTGGCTTAACATCCAAATATTAATTTACGTAAGTCATATTAATAGATAAAAGATAAACCAGATGGGGATCCCTGGGTGGCTCAGCAGTTTGGCGCCTGCCTTTGGCCCAGGGCGCAATCCTGGAGTCCTGGGATCGAGTCCTGCATCGGGCTCCCGGCATGGAGCCTGCTTCTCCCTCCTCCTCCTGTCTGTCTCTCTCTCTCTATTATAAATAAATCTTTAAAAAAAAAAAAAGACTCTCATGGAGTTTTTAAAAAAAATAAAAATAAAAAAATAAACCAGACAACCAAGTTAATAGACAAAAAATGTGAGACAAAATAGAAGAAAATGTACTCAACTGGATAAAGAGCATCTACAAAAACCCTCAGCTAACAGTAGTGATAGACTAAATGCATTACCAGAAAAGGGAACAAGGCAAGGATGTCTGCTCTCAACACTTCTATTCAATGCTGTACTGAAGGATCCAGCCAATGGAATACAGCAAGGAAAAAGAAATTAAAGGCACACAAATGGGAAAGGAAGATGTAAATCTGTCATTATTTATTAAACATGATGAGATCCTATATATGAAAATCCTAAAAAATCTACAAAAAGAAACCCAAAACTATCAGAATAAATAGTATGAGTTCAGCAAGTTTATATATATATATATGACCATTATTTTTCAAAACCAATATAAGAAGCTGTATTTTCATGTAATCGCAATAAAGTACCCAAAAATACAACTAAGAAATCAATTCTATTCATAATAGCATGCAAAGAAAAATCTTCAAAACTAAATTTAGCAAATAAAGTATAAAAACTGAACACTGAAAACCACAAACACGGCTAAGAGATAATCAATGATACGAATAAATGGAAACATTCCATGAGTATGAATCAGAAGACTAAATACTGTTAAGCTGTGATTCTCCCCAAATCAATATACAGATTGAACACAATCCAGTAAAAATTCCAGCAAATATTTTTGGAGTAACCAATGAGCTGACACTAAAATTTACATAGGAACATAAAGGATCTAGAATAGACAATGAAAGCCACAAAACCAGAGGAGTAACACTATCTAATTTCAAAACTTATTATAAATTACAACAATGAAGATAAAGTGGTTGTGGCAAAAAGACAGACATGAAGATTAATAGAATAGAAGTGAGAGGCAGGGATCCCTGGGTGGCGCAGCGGTTTGGCGCCTGCCTTTGGCCCAGGGCGCGATCCTGGAGACCCGGAATCGAATCCCACGTCAGGCTCCCGGTGCATGGAGCCTGCTTCTCGCTCTGCCCCTCTCTCTCTCTCCCTCTCTCTCTCTCTCTCCCTCTGTGACTATCATGAATAAATAAATAAAATCTTAAAAAAAAAAAAAAAAAAAAGAAGTGAGAGGCAGAAACAAACCCTAACATTTATGGTCAACCAATTTCTTATAAAAGTGCCAAGACTATCTTAAGCAGGGAATAGTTGGGATGCCTGAGTGGCTCAGCAGTTGAGTGTCTGCCTTTGGCTTGGGGCGTGGTCCTGGAGTCCCGGGATAGAGTCTCACATTGGGCTCCCCACAGGGAGCCTGCTTCTCCCTCTGTCTGTGTCACTGCCCCCTCTGTGTGTGTTTCTCTTGAATAAATAGACTCTTAAAAAAAAAAAAAAAGTAGGGAAGGGTGGTCTTTTCATCAAATGGTGCTGGATAAAGTGAATATCACACACACAAAAAAAATCTTAGACCTATATCTCAGACCATAGCCATCAACTCAACTATGACCTTTAATGCTTCAGTTACAAAACTTCTAGAAAACACAGAAGAAAAATCTAAGTGACTTCAAAGAGTTCTTAGATAAAACTCCAAAAGCACAATGCATGAACAACAAAAAATTTGATAAACTGGATTTCGTTAAAATTTTAAAATTTTGCATTTCAAAAGACACCACTAAGGCAAAAAACAAGAGGCAAACTAACTAGGAGAAGATACTGCAAATTATATACTTGATCAGGGACATGTACCAAGAATATATAAAGAATTCTTAAAAAAAAAAAAAAAATTAAAAAAAAAATTCTTACAACTCAATGATGAAATGACAACCTAATTCGCAAGGGGCAAAAAAATGAGTAGACATTCACCAAAGAAGATATATGAATGGTGCATAAACATATGAAATGCTCAGCATTATTAGTTACAATGAAAATGCAAATTAAAGCCACAATGAGATACTTCTAACCACCCACTAGAATGGATATAATCAAAAGGCCAGGGGATTCCTGGGTGGCTCAGTGGTTTAGAGCCTGCCTTCGGCCCAGGGCATGATCCTGGAGTCCTGGGATCGAGTTCTGCATCAGGCTCTCTATATGGAGCCTGCTTCTCCCTCTGCCTACGTCTCTGCCTCTCTCTCTCTCTCTCACTCTGTGTCTCTCATGAATAAATAAATAAAATCTTAAAAAAAAAAAAAAAGATATAATCAAAAGGACAGGTAACACCAAGTGTGGACAAGGATATGGAGAAACTGGAACCTGTGAAATGGTACAACCGCTTTACAAAAACAGTTTAGCAGTTTCTTAAAAAGGCAAACATAAACTTACCATGTGACCCAGCAATTCCACTCCTACTAATCTACCCAAGAGAAATGGAAACATGTCCACACAAAGACATGTATGGTAATGTTTGCAGCAACATCATTCATAAAAGCAAAAAAAAAAAAAAAAAAAAAAAAAAGAAAACAGAAACAAGACAAATGCTCAACAAAGTGGCACACTGTACAACAGAACAGGACTCAGGAATAGGAATGACCTCCGGATGCACAAACAACATGAATGAGCCTCAAAAACACATTAACTGAAATAAGCCAGACACAAAATATGATATGTTGTAGGACTCCACTTATAGGAAATATCTAGAGAAGACAAATCTATAGACAGAAAGCAGATCACTGGTTTCCTGGAGCTGGGAGGAGGGAGTCAGAACAAACTGTAAATCAGTAGGAGGGAGACTTTTGGGATTATAGAACATTCTAAAATGGGGTATGTGGTAATGATTGCACAAGTCTATAAATTCACTAAAAACCACTGAATTATATACTTCCTGTGGGTGCATTTTATGGTATTTAAATTACACTTCTATAAAACTATTCAAAAATTACAACAAAATTTTATTGGAGAGTCATTACCATCGATGTAAAATGCAACTGAACCCGGGACCCTAAAAAGACTACAATGGATATAAAAACTGAACACATCACTTAAAAAAAAAAAAAAAAAAAAAAAAAGTCACAGCCCAATGGGATGGGAAGGACTCAACTGTGTATGCCAGTTCACTTAGTATTCCTCAGAGGGGCAACAGCGTAGAGCCCCATCCCATACCCTACACCAAATAAAATTTCAGATGACCTGAAGGTAATGAGGACGAAAGTAAAAGCAGGACAAAGCAAAAGAAGGATTATAGGCGAACACCATGCTGATGTTAGGTAGGGGAAAATACATGAAGACAACTTAAAAAATCAGTTAAAAACCACTTATAACTAATCAGAAATGGGCCAATGACTCAAAGTGTTCATAGAAGAAATCAAAATGGTTAGTTAATACTTGAACAAAATGCTCCACTTTAATAGCAAATAAAGAAATGTCCATGAAAATTCCCTTTTGAAAACCTTATGGAGGTGGCAAGGCTTTCGAGGCACTGAAGAAAGCCTTTTAAGACACTCTTGCCCCAACTGAAGGGGAAGTGACAGAGAACACCCAACTGAATGCTAAGGATGGAGATACAGCCTGCAGATAGAAACTGCTCCTATCCTTCCCAAGGACGCAATCTAGAACTAGAACAGAGAGAGGAAACAGGCTCTTCAGTACAGCTCTGTCAACGGAGAAATAGCCCCTTAATATGGCATAGTTAAATGATTTAGAGAGTTCACATAACAAACGCAACTATTTACAATGTTCCAAAGAACAGAATATAATGGGCAAACATGTACATGATCTAATGATCACAACTTCACATTGACCTTTCTAGAGGGGAGGGCTTCAAACTGAGTACTTGAAAGAGCTAGTATAGCTGAGGATGGACAGCTTTAAATTCTATTTAAATAGATTAATTTAAGATCGAGGAGTCACATGTGGCTAGAGGCTTCTATACTGGACAGTGCAGCTCTGAAGCACCCAATTTCAACCAGGACTGGGGACCTTGGCTGCCCCATGCCTGCTTCCTGCCCCATATGACATCTACCCAGAGCAGGAGAGGATCACAGTGCAAAAGGGTGACAGGTTCTCAAGGTGTGGAAGTTACCACACTGAGAGCCACAATGGTCAGGAAATGGGACTCTTACCTCCTCCTCTTCTTCTGAGCCACTTTCTTCACTATCAGATCTTGGAGCTACTTCATATCTAGAAAAAATATTAATGTTTTAATACACACTTCACCAGAACCCAAAGGATTTACTTTCCTTAGTGCATTGGACTGCTTCTAAATGAAGGCAAAAATCACTTCTTGCTGCCAGAGCCCCCAGAACAAGCCAACTCAGGACTCTGGCTATGTCTGGAAATGAAACCCAACTCACCCCGGGTTCATCTCAAGCCAGGCCTCTAGCTGCCCTGCTTTGGGGGCGTCTGTGCCCGTGAGGATCTTCCCACTCTCCACATGGATCACTTTCACCGGCAGGTCACTCATTTGGCTGGTCTCATCCAGAGGCTGAAAAAGAGTCACATGTGTAACTTGAGGTTCTGTGGCTTCCTACCTCAGGGTTCTGCTAACTACAGCCAACTTGGGAAGTTCCCTCCCAACTCCACACCCAGAACATGGCACAAAACATGCCCAGTGGTTGTGAAAATGGGTTAATGACATTAACAATAACAACAAAAGTTACCGATAAATTAATAATCCAGTAATCATATACAATCTATTGATCACAGATTTTTTTTTCAAGGTATTTCATTTTCATATAGATATTATGCTTGCATAGTTCAAACTTCACAAGAATACAGAGTAGGGATGCTCCCTCCACCCTATCTGATGGTTTCTCTGCATACGTGCCTACCAATATCTGATTCTCACGCAGCCTAGCAGATCAACTCCATGCATAAGAAACAAGGACTGGGCTCTCCTTGTATAAACAAATGTTTATACACAAACTTGTTTATACACAAATGACTATATGATGCATTCTTCTGGCTCTTGGTTTTTCCCATTGATATTATATTTGTAAACTTCTTTAAAGGTCCTCATTCTTTTCTGTTAAACAGCTAACTAGAATATTTGAAAAACAAAACAACTAACTTTCTCTTAGCAAATATGGAATTTCTCAATTTCTCATTTTGAGATGCTAACATTGGAAGAACATTCCCTCTTCCATTAGCTCACTCAGATTTCCTGGAGAAAACCTCCAGAATGGAAAAAAAAAAAAAAAAAAAAGAAAGAAAGAAAGAAAAAAAAGAAAACCTCCAAAAAAAAAAAAAAAAGAAAACCTCCAGAATGAGGATGAAGTTCTTGGTTTATACCCTTGTTTGCATCTTCCAAGAACTTCTACCATCCCCTGGCCCCCCTTAAAGTGCCACATTCACTGTCAATATTGCCTACACTGTAGAGATTAGTCTCCATGCAATCAGATAATCTGTCAAAGCTGCCCACCAAGGAAGTTAACAGCAACCATGTGCCATGCAAACAGGCTCTGCAAACTGCCTCCATGGGCCCCAACTAGTGGACTTTTACCCTCAAGTGCTCCCTGGGAGTGGCTAACATGCTGATAGTTGTACTCTCCCTACACTCAAATTCCGATTCAAAAGGACAGAGCTTTTTAAAAAGCTCTTAGATGATTCAGAGGTGCCAAGGCTGAGAATCACTGGCTGAGATCAAGCACAGTTCACAGCCACCACAAAGTGATGCTGAGGCTTTCTACTATAACAAAATGCCAGCCCACACTTATAAAAATATAAAGTAAAATCTCATGAGGAACCTGGCTGGCTCAGTCAGTAGAGCCTGAGAATCTCAATATCAGGGTTGTGAGTTCAAGCCCCACACTCAACATAGAACCCACTTAAAAGATAAATTAATAAAATAAAATTTCATGAAATAAATACGCATTTAAGTTAATCACTGGTCATTCAGCTTAGGAATCTGGCCTACAGGAAAAAGTGTGCATCTGCTATGGGCTGACTTCTGTCTCCCCCAAATTCAAATGCTGAAGCTCCAACTTTCCAATGTGGCTATCTGTGGAGATGAAGCCTTTGGAGGGTAATGAAGGTTAGCTGAGGTCACAAGGGTGGGGCCCTCAGGATGGTATAGTACCCTCGTAAAAGACAGCAAAGCTTGCTCTTTGGGGATACAGCGAGACAGCAGTCATCTATAAGCCAGGAAGAGACCCCTCACAAGGAACTGACCTTGCTGCACTGTAGTCTTGGATTTATAGCCTCTAGAACTCTGAGAACAAAAATATGTTATTGAAGCCACTCCAGCCATGCTGGTTTGTTCCGGCAGGCTGGGAGAGAATGTGGAAAGGTAATGTACTAGGAGGCTCATACAACAACGTGTGCAACAGGAAAAAAGGAACAAGGGAGAGGCATGTGGTGGTGCATCAGAGCCAAGCAGCACAGGATCTTCATCGCAGCTACAAATGTGAAGCAACCTAAATGACTATCAGTCTGAATGCAGAAAGGGATTCCAATATATCGGACACTATAAAATTAAAATAGAATTAATAGACCGATTTGGAAAGATATTCTGCTGAATGTAAAGAGTCTAGCTATGTCTAGATTGCCCCAAATGGTCTTGAAACAATACAAAAAGGATGTAGGCATAAACATTCCTGGAAGTACAGATAAGACATCAACCAGGGATCAACATGCAGGCCTGCGAGAAGGGCAGATGCCATGGGGGCTTTTGCTTTTCATCATACTGTTTAAATATTTTCTCCAAGAAATACTACATTTTGGTGACACTGGAAAGAATAAGGTAAGTGTATGTGAGCCAACGTGGGAAGATGTCAGAGATACAATGCAAGGCTAGAAAAAGAAAACCATCTGGTGGCACATACACAGAAAAGGCCCCAGAGCAAACACCCCAACGGTTATTCACAGTTTTCTTCTGGGTGGTGGGAGTGAGGAGGGGGTGAGGGAGGTGGGAAAGGAAACACCACTTATTTACACCCGTCTCTTTTATACATCTTTCCTCCAAATGAGTGTACTGAGTAAGACGGTGGCTCTCAGGAGGCGGGTAGGGATGTGGGAGGAAAAAAACTATGTGTGGAGACAGCAACCCCTCTCTGGGCATGCTACTTTGTATAGTTCTGACTTTTCAAACCAGGCTGATAAGGTTTCACATATGAAATACATACATGATGAGTAAATAAAAACAACAAGGACAGGGGAAACCACACTAATGTGGGCACAGGGGAGAACTAATCCAAGCAACTTTTAAATGTAATACTTGGAGCACATAATTTCAGGCTGAGTAACTCCAAACACACACTAAACTCTAGCTAGGAGGCCTTCTTTGGCAGAGGAGTACGAGTTAACAATTCTGAATGTATTTCCTAGAATTTCCTGGAATTGAGCAAATAAGGAAATATACCATAGCTATATACCATAGCTAAGGGGAGCCAGGTTTCAGGCTGTTATAATAAAGAAAGAGGCAAAGATAGAAATAACCCTACGGTAGTGGATTAGATGCAGAGATATCCATGTGAACTTAAGGTTCTGAATATATATAATGGTAATGCAAATATGTATGCCATTTCCTAGATCTATTTGCCAAGAGGGCCTAGAAACAATGACACTCTATATCAATAGTCACAATCAAAGAGAGATCTTGTGGCCACCTGGCTGGCTCAGTGAATAGAGTACATGATTCTTGATCTCACGGTTGTGAGTTCAAGCCCGATGCTGAATGTTGAGCTTGCTTACTAACTTACTAAATAGAGACAGAAAGAGACAGAGAAAGAAATTGGTCTCTAAATAATGGTTGGGAAAGCAGAG
Source organism: Canis aureus (assembly GCF_053574225.1). NCBI lineage: Eukaryota > Metazoa > Chordata > Mammalia > Carnivora > Canidae > Canis > Canis aureus. The sequence continues at coordinate 51,434,178 of NC_135629.1, forward strand.
GATGAGCTTGGGCCATTTGGTGTGCAAGGGAGTAAGGGAGCCCTCAGAGGATGCATGAGCCAATTGGAAGGGCCTCTTACTGGCCCAAATTGGAATAATCTGAATATCAAAATAATGACCGTAAAGGATTAAACTAAATGAGAATCCTGTAAGTTGGTACCCAGGGTTGGCAAACCATGCTCCATGGGCCAAAGAGGAAAAAAGAAAGAGCTTTTCCTTCCTACAGAAACCCATCTAACAAATGCTGAAGAAGGGACGTCTGGGTGGCTCAGCAGTTGAGTGTCTGCTTTTGGCTCAGGGCGTGATCCCGGTCTGGGGATCAAGTCCCACATTGGGCTTCCTGCAGGGAGCCTGTTTCTCCCTGTGTCTCTGCCTCTCTGAATTTCATGATTAAAGAAATCACATTGTTAGGGAAGGGCAGGCTGGAGTGGGGAATCACCATTTTGTACCCAACACGCCAAAAACTGATATTGGGAGAAACCAATTAATAGATGAAGAAACTAGTGGATGGAAATCTGAGAACGTAAAATATGTTTAAAGAGCCTTGAGCATCTCTCCACAAGGTATTTAATAATTATAAAAGGAAAAGTAGGAACTTTTCATCACAAATGTCTTGGCAGACAGCAAGGAATAATGGTCAATATCATCAGTGACTGAAGACATCTATGCCATGCACTCCTGAGGTGACCCATGGAGGACACGGCGTCACTCTGGGCTCTACCTGCCAGGAACACATGACCTGAATCTAATCATAAAGAAATAGCAACTCAAACCCAAATTAAAGGCCCTGTAGGAAATACTTGGCTTGTGCTCTTCAGAAATGCCAAGGTCAGAAAAAGCTAAAAGGAAGTGAGGAGCCGTTCAGGATCAAAGGACTAGAAGGACCACCACTGAATGCGATGCATGGCCACACCTTAGCAAATGTTGGGGACGAGATCACGGTATTACTACAGCCGTGTTTGTTTCTGCTTGGTGATCACTGCACAGTTACCAAATAGGACCTTATTTTTAGGAAACACACTGAAGTGCATGGAAGGAAAGGGTCTTCATGTCTGCATCTGATTCTAAGATAGTTTAGGAAAAAAATGTGTGAGAAAATGGGGAACCCAGGTGAGGAAGAGGCAGGAATTCTTTGTCCTGCAATTATGTTAGAGTGAAACTAAAAAATAACAGCATGTACAAAAGAGAGAAGTCTGGAAGGAAACATGCCCAGGAACTGACAATCTACCCTCTTGGGAGTGGACTGAGAAGGGGTGGGATGTGGCAAGGGACATAAGTGGATTCTTCCCATTGTCATAGACAGTGCTGGTGATTTGAAAAGGAAAAAAAAAAAAAAAAAAAAAGTTAAAGGATGCAATAGATCTAAGCTCCCAAGGTTGGGCTGGCCCTTCATGAAAAGAAACTCCTGATTCCTTACCTCGCCATCAGGTCCGATTGCAGGCGTCTGTCCTTCTGCATTTTCTGCCTTCTGGAAGCAAAGAGAGACATGGTCACTTCCTGAATGGGGAGGTTAGGCACACATGCCAAGACAGCTGCTCCAGCCCCACCCAGGGCCAGGCACACGGCCAGGTCCCAGCACACCTTCTTTTTCTTTTTCTTCTTTTTCTCCTTGGCGACCTGGGCAGCCTTGTGCTGCCGCACCAGCTCCGTGAGGTTAGCCACATACTCATCTGTCTGCTGTAAGAGGTAGGCCAAGCGCTTGTCCTTCTTCTGGTCGATGAGCTTGCGGTACCCCTCCTCATCTTCAGCCTGCAGAAGGGTGAGGTTATGGTGCTTGCTTGCAAGAGACAGGTGCTCGTCCATTAGCGCCCCAGGCAGGGACCCCAGAGTCAAGAAGCCCACCGGGGGCTGTTGTTAACCAACAACCAGACCCTCACTAAGGGAGTGGTTAGCTTACACCAGAGCCATGCTGTATGTACACACTTCACATAGCTGTCAACTTCTTAAGTATTTCCTCAACCCCATTTCCAAGGAAGACCCCAAGGGGGCCTGCTGGGCATACATGCCTTTGCCAGAAGTCTTTTGAAAAGGCCAACAGCCAAGTCCTGGACCCTCTGTCCAAAAACACACCCCAAATCCAACAAATCCAAGCACTGCTCTCCGGTCCGGGCCAGATTACTCTCACAGACCCATAAGCAGGCCCCTCCTGACTTTCTAATAATCAATCAGATCATGTCACCCCAGCTTACACCCTCCTGTGGCTCTCCCCTTCCCCCCGGTATACAGAATTAAATCTAAGCCTTCCTCATGGCCTACAAGGCCCCCTTGACTGCCCTAGGACTCTGCCCTTGCTCATGTCCTCCCCGCACCATTCCAGGAGCACCTGCTATGCCTCACACTTGGTGTTCTGTCACCTGAAGCTCTTACCCTTGCTTCATACAGTCGCCCTCTATCCCTGGGAGACACCTCAGGGAGACATGCTCACCCTTCCCATAAAACCCCCATCAACCCCCATTCCCTCATCCTGCTTCATTCTCTCTGGTGTACTTCCCACCACCTAAAATCACCTTGTTTGTTCAGCCTGGGCATCTGTCTCCCTAGGGCCAGCAGGAGTGGCTGTGAGGGGAGAGACCGCATGCTTCTCCGTGCTGCCGTGGCCACATACATGCACCAGTGCCTGTCAGTATCTGCCCAGCTAGAGAATCCCCCCAAACAGCCAGACACAGAGAGTGGGGAGGAAGGACAGGGATCACATCATCCGTCACGAGGAAGGACAGGGATCACATCATCCGTCACTATCCCGACCTGGAGTATATGCCCCCTCCATTTTCTGGAGAGAACACAAGAGCAGCCAGCTAACCAGCCTAAGGTTTTTGCGATCACTGATGGAACGAACAGGCAAAGGTCTCAGGCCAGGTCTTCTGGATTCCCAAACCCAAGTCCTTTCTTTCTCTCTGTCCCACCTCTAACTCTTAAACCTCAGCATAACACTGGGCAATCAATCCCTGGTGCCTGCCATACCCAAAGCACCCTTGACCAGACACAAAGGCACATGATGTCACGGAGGCAGAAATTTACCATGAGTCTCCGCATTCTCTCTTTCTCAATTCTTTCATTTTCCTTCTTCTGTTCCCTCTCCGTGTTGGCGTGGTACGTGGCCACCGCCTTCGTGAGTTTCTGGATTTTGCCTGTGACCGATCTGTGATATTCTTTGAAATCCTTGGCATGCTGCAGAATGCTGTTGAGGTATTCCTGCAGGGATATATACAAAAGAGAGAACTGGCTACTCCCCAGGGATTGCTGTAGCATTGGTGCAAAGGAAGCAAAGCTTTAAAAAGGCAGCTTGTTTAAAACCAAGATGACGGGGGATCCCCAGGTGACTCAGTGGTTTAGCGCCACCTTTGGCCCAGGGTGTGATCCTGGAGACCCAGGATCGAGTCCCGCATCAGGCTCCCTGCATGGAGCCTACTTCTCCCTCTGCCTGTCTCTCTCTCATGAATAAATAAATTAAAATCTTAAAAAAAAAAAAAAGATGACGTAATCAAAACAGTATGACAAGGACACTGTCTGCCTCTGAGGTTCGGCGTTCTCTGTATCAGGAAAACCCAAGGCTGGGGACTATGGTGAATAGACAGGGCTATCCGTTTCACTGAAACAATCTGGTAGTAACCACTTCAAAACGCTCTTCCCCTCCAAACAAGTTATTCTACTGCCAGGAATTCCCTTTAAGGAAAGGGGCAGATATTGGCCAAAAAAAATCAAGTTCAAGAATGCCTATTCTAGTATTATTTCTAACACTGCAAGGTTAAGAATATGCAACACGTGACATTTTTTTCCCCAAACGGGGAAACGGTTACAGAAGTTACTAGATGTGAACACAGAGAAGGAATCCAACGTAGATGCTGAATGTCATTCTTCCATAACACTTAAAAACAAGCCAGTGGGTGTATAGATTTGTTTAAAGAAAGCTATTTAACTTTTGAATACTCTGCGTACAGAAAACCAACCTGAGTGATGCATACCAAAATGTAAACAACAGTGGTCAACGCTGAGTATTGACTTTAATTTTTAAACTCTACCAGTACTAGATACTGACTAGAGGAGAGCTTTGGGAAATAGAAATGAGCAAACAAACCAAATCATCCTGGATCCTACTCCAGTAGATATTTGGTCTTCCTGACTGACCTTAGAATTGGTAAGTCAGATCACACTAATGGCTCCCACCTTACTCAAAGCAAAGGCTGCAACTGTCCCCTCAGTCCAGATGCTCTGCCTGTCACCTCTCTGTCCTTCCCTCATCCCATTCACTCACTGGCTCCCTCCACTCTAGCCACAATAGGATCCCTGCTGGTCATGGAACACACAGCACATTCCAGCCACCAGGGCCTTTGCAGCTTCCCCTCAATCTGCAAAGCTCATTGCCCTTGGGTCTTTGTGGCTCCCTCCCTCAGGTCTCTGCTCAGATGCTGCCTTCTCAGAGAACTCCCCCAACCATGCTGTGTAAACAGCCCCTCCATCACTCCCCATCCCTGCTTTACATCTCCTTACACCTTGTTACCTCCCAACATGGCATATGTGATTATGGCCTGTCCTCCCACTGCCATTTGGTTACGTCCACTAACATATTCTCTCAGTGCCTAGAATAACTGTTATGATGAATAGAAGATAGCATACTTAGATGCAAACCAAACAAGACACAGCAGCGTGCAAGCTCTGGCAACCCAGGCACACGGGCTGGGGCTCATGGTTGAGCGGGGACGCACCTGGTGCTTCTGCCGGCGCTTGCGCTCCTGCTCAATCTTCTGCTGCTTCTCCAGCTTCTCGGTGATGCGGGCCTCACGCAAGGACTGCCGCTTGCTGCGCTTGTAGGCCTTGGCATTGAGGGCCGTCTCGAGGGCCGTGTCCCTCCTCATGCACACCACCACTTCCTGTCGTAGCTTCACGAAGGAAGAAAAGATGTGCACAGCTTTGTCAGTCACACATAATCACATAGCTCAAGCTACACAGAATGCTGCTCCTTCCAGAAGGATCTGTTCTAAATGCTGTCTGATGAGTGCTCATGGACAGCGCAAGCATGGGTCAGATGACTGTTTCTGGAAACCCAGCAGATGGTTCTCTCCTACCTTCAGGTCTCCAACTTTGCCTCCAGTCAACTACACACAAAATATTTCTAGTGGGTCATTCAAAGGTACAGAACCCTCAAAAAAAGACCCACTAAAGTCTCCTGTTTCAAACTGGCAACTAGTACCTTAGGGAAGACCCTGAGTTACTCATCCTGGGAACAGCTGATATCCCACCACCATGTAGGATATGGACGGGAGAAGGGGACAGCCAGCCAACAAGGATGTGAGGGCACTGCTGCCTTTAATGGTCAAGGCACATTTAACTGCCTGGAAAGCAGCTCTTGGAACCCAAGCATCCATGTTGGCAGAAAAGGTCTTCTCCTCCAGCCTATGCCCACCTGCCTCTGGAAGTTCAGCAGCCTGAGGGCCTTGAGCTCAATGGTCGCTTTGGTTCGCAAATCCCCGGCCAGGGACCCGGGAAGGTTTTCAAGTTCCTGAATTCGGTGGGCGATTCGAGCCTGCAGCCTGGGTTGCAAAGACAGAAGAAAGGAAAGGTGATGAGAGCTCGACTATTCACGGGAGCCCACCTGTTCCCTTTAAAGGTGGAGCCTCAGGGATCCCTGGGTGGCTCAGTGGTTTAGCGCCTGCCTTTGGCCCAGGGCGCGATCCTGGAGTCCCGGGATCGAGTCCCACGTCAGGCTCCTGGCATAGAGCCTGCTTCTCCCTCCTCCTGTGTCTCTGCCTCTCTCTCTCTCTATGTCTATCATAAATAATAAGTAAATAAATATTTTATAAATAAATAAATGAATGAATGAATGAATGAATGAATAAATAAATAAAGTAAAAAAAAAATAAAGGTGGAGCCTCAGGAGAATTCATCCCTCAAGGAAAGCAGATCCTGGTCATGAGAAGGGGAAATGCCTCAGAAAAGGAAGCCAGCCACAACACAGAATACAAAAAGTGGAGGGCAGGCACAGCAAACCCAAACCTGATAGGGTACAGCTGCCTTAGGACCCGTCAGCAGCCAGAGCTGGCTAGGGAGTCAGGTGGACCAGCCTCTTCACTCCAGCCCTGGGACTCTACTCAGCCTGAGGAGACCCCACAGAGCAGCCCTAAAGGCTTGGCCTAAAGTTCAAACGAGATAATCCCCCTTCTTGATGTTTCATGTGTATTTATTAAATACCTACTATGTGCCAGGGACTGATCCAGATGTTGAGCCTTAGCACTAAACAAGACTAACAGGGCTATTTGTTATTCTTATTAAGCTCACAGACCTATCAACACGACAGGCCAGAAAGGAGTTAAAAAAAATTAAATATCCACATTAAGGCAGCCCGGGTAGCTCAACGGTTTGGTGCCACCTTCAGCCCAGGGTGTGATCCTGGAGGCCACAGATCAAGTCCCACGTTGGGCTCCCTGCATGGAGCCTGCTTGTCTCTCTGCCTGTGTCTCTGCCTCTCTCTCTCTCTCTCTGTCTCTCATGAATAAATAAAGTCTTAAAAAAAAAAAATATATATATATATATATATATATATATATATCTACATTAATTGTAAAGAGTACCGAGTACTCTGAGAGGGGGGCTGGAAGTAAGGGGGGTGGGCAGGGATTCTATGACCAGGTGACCTCAACAACTGGTCCTAAATTAGCCAGGGAGTCATGCACAGCCTGTGCAAAACCCAGGGGGCAGAAATGAGACTAACTTGCTCAATAGAAAAAGAGGAACAGGGCAAGTGGTGTAGGCAAGGACAGAGCCTTGGGCAGGGGCTAAACAAAAAGGTGCATACTCGCTGGGCAATGGGACACCATAGGCAGATTTGAACCCAGGGAACAGATGCAATGGAAGTTAATTATAAAAAGAGATTTCAAACTGCCATGGGGGAAACAGACTGCACAAGAGATGGGGAGAGCAAGGAGGCCAGCTAGGAAGTGTAGACCAGGTGGCAGGGTCCACAGTGTGGAGAAGGCCACTGGTTTCTGGGATGTGGGAGGGGACCTGAGATAAGGACATGGGGGATGAGGGAGGGCGAGAAACAGTCAAGGGGTGGCAGTGTCTGGCCCAATGAGCTGCTGTTGGGTACATGGAGTAGAGACGGTAGGGAAATATGGGGGACAGGAAGACATCTGGAAAGGCCATGTTAAAGCTGTCCAAATGGAGCTGGAGCTCCAGAGCACATCCCAGCTGGGCGAGGCACTTTGGAGACTGCCATTAGACAAAGATTTACTGATACACCTGGGGATTGGAGTGAACAAGGCACAGCCCCTCATGCATGGAGGCCAGCCCTGAACAAGTTATCAACGCAATGAAGAAACGGGGGAGGGCAAGGTGCTCAGGGGGCGAACCTGAGGTGCCTCAGGCATATGGGCTAGAGTGATACTGGTGCACCGTGTGCTCAGTTACCTTCCCCAGCACCTGGCACCCAGAAGCCCTTGGCAAAGCAGCCAGCAACTAGTGATTTCTGAGGAGCGCCCTCCACAAAGCTTTGACAGGTTGCTTTTTGAGAGCTGATGAGCTAAAAGTTAGCAGGGAGAAACAAGCACTTCCATGCCAATATCCATCTGTACGACCTCTACAGAGGACAGTTTTTACAGAATCTAGGAAATTTCCCTGTATATGTCCCCTATAATCAAGCAATGGCACTTTTAGAGATTTATGCTGATGCATGCACATGAGACTAGAAAGATAAGCAAATGTGTTTATTCCAGGATTGTTTTAACAGAAGATTAGGGGGAAAAAAATTAGAAACCACCTGACATCCCTTCAGCCAGAGTACTGGCTAAATAAACTACGGTACGGTCACCGGACAGAATCCTATGCATCCAAAAAATGGAAAAGCTCATTTTGTACAAACGGGATAATCTACGCTATGTCGCTATGGGAGAAGCAGTGTGCACGTCATGCGATACTTGGGTACCGTGTGCCTACTTGTTTCTGTCTGCCTATACACACACAGTATTTCTGTGGAAGGGTACATAGTCACAGAGAACTAGGCAACTGGTGACAGATTTCTGGTCACAAACCTCACCTGCCTCTAGCACTATGAGTCAAAGCGACAGGGCTGACCTGGGTGAGGGGCAGCAACCCCAAGTGGCCCCAGGCAGCAGGGCACTCACCTGTACTCCCGCTCCTGCAGGATCTCCACAGGGTCCAGGCCCCGCGGCTTCTGGATGGGGGTGATGCGGCTCTGCTTCTGGTGCAACGGCACCATGGGGGCAGGCTGGGCAGGCTGTCCTGGTGACTGCGTCTGGGGTGGCATCACCGGGGAGGCAGCGGGCGGGACAGCGGGGGGCGCAGGTGAAGGGCGGCCTGTTGGCTGTGGGGGGATCAGCTTCTGAGGTGTGCTCGTGGGGGCAGCAGCATTCGCCATGGGTCCTGGGTGGGGGTGAGGGAGAGGAGGCAAAGGCACAGCTTTGAATTCTGGCTCAACTCTGGGGGTAAGTGAAGAGCCTGCTGGGTGCTCACAGCCCTGGAACAAACTCATCCCCAAGGCTGATGGAGGCCTGCATAGGCTGACACAGGGCTTCTCACTCAGGGCTCCCTGAGGGGTCTTCCCTCCCTCCTGCCTCCTCTGGATCTCAGCAGACATGCTCCTTTCCGAAGCCACCCCTGCCTAAGCACCGCTCCCAGGAGTAGCAGCTTCCAGACTTGCATCCGGTGCCCAAGGAATCCTATTTAAGCCATAAGCTCTCCAGTGCCTATCACTAAACCTCAGGCCACAGGGGGACAAGGAATAAGTCTGTTTTGTCCATGCTTCATCCCCAGAAGTGACCCTCCAATACCTCCAGATGACTATGTTTTACACAGAAGAGAGGCTGCACACAGAAGAAACAGAGCCCTGAGCCAACCTGTCACTGTTACCCCTCCCTGCCTGCCCCCCACAGCATGGAGGAGGGGGGTATTCTCAGGAGGCAAGGGGATCAGACACGACACCAGGCTTGGAGGCACGACATCCTGGAGGATAGGATCTGTGGTTGCAGCAGTGCCTCTCCACAGCCTCTCACTAGAGTCATCCAGTGGACTGTTCACTAGGACCCTCCTCTCCTTGGTAAGGAGACTAGGATTACCTCAACCCACAGAACAAACTGGGGCAGGAATCATGCACTAGAACCAAACCTAACCCTTTGTGAACTGACCAGAGACAGTTAAGACCAGAGACAGATAAGACCCAACAAAGGCAGAGAGAAGTGAGGACTTGCCCTTGGCCCCCTCTCTCTGAGCAGGCTCATCTGGGGCTGCAGGGTACAAGCTCATGACGGCAGCCAGGGAACAGGCACATCACCAAGAGAGAGGGAACTTACCTTCAGGCCAAGGCTTGGGAGGCCCTCCGGGGGGCTGACCTGGCATCCCAGGGGGCACGCCTGAGGGTCCTGGGGGGGGCATGTTGGGCCCTCCCATCCCTACAGAGGGAGAAACAAGCAAGAGGATAAAAGGCACCCTGTATTTATGCCTGCAACCACCCCCACAGGCAGGCCTGGCTCCAGGGGACACATCCAACAACAAGCCCCTCAGTGTGGGCAGGGGGCAGGGGAGCAGGGAGGCAGCTGGAGAAACAACATTTATTACAAAAGCAGCCCTGCTCCCTGAGCACTGCTGACCCCATGCAGTCTCCGGGGAATGCCCGTGGGCAACAGAGCCCAGGTCTGCTGACATCACTGCCCATGTTCTGGTCAGTTTGCTCTGAGTCCCCTCCCTACCCCAAGCACTGTGGACAGCGGGCCTTACCGTGAGGCCTGCTATAATTTGGAGGTGCTGGTCCTGGACCCGGGCCAGGGCCGGGGCCGGGGCCAGGGCCAGGTCCTGTTGCGGACACAGAGGGTGGAGGTAGTGTTGGCATCTGCTGCTGCATCCCAGGCATCGGCCGCTTTCCCTGCACTGCCATCTGCAGGTGGTCGGGGAGGGGCTGCCCCCTGGCCAGCATCTTGTAGGCCATGATCTGGGCTCTGAGCTGATGCAGCTGGTTCTGGTTAAATGGAGTCGGGCCCCGGTTCTGTTGTCCCAAAGCCTGGGGATCGGCACCATCCAGTGGGGCTCCTCCTGGCCCAGAGGACATCTGTGGGCCTGAGGACGGGCCACTGGCTGGAACCGGACTGGAGGCATGCTCGGAGCCGCCCAGGGGGGAAGGGTAACCTGTGAAGCAATGTGGATCCAAGTGGTCACTCAGCAGCACACATCCTATGATTTCTAAGGCAAAGAGAGTAACCTTTCAGCTGTGCTTACACCAGCTCCTATCCCAAGACAGGGGGCGGCCAAATGACTTTATTCTCATGATGCAAACAAGGAGTACCCAGAGAGAGGACACATGCTGGCAGCCTGACCAGTGGTCTGCACAACTGGTTTAGTTTGGTTCAGCTTTCAGCAAGTTGCTTGCTGATGGTCAATGCTGAGCTGTTACTCAGATCCACGCCTCCCTCAGACCTGCCCTCCTGCCCCTCAGCTTGGATAGACCACCCCCCTCACTTCCAGTAAGTGCACAGACCCTGGAGGCACTGAGTTTCCCGCCCCAATGACAGGAAGTCATCTACTCCATCACTTTTCAGACTGCCCTGTTCAGAAAAACCACCTGGAAGGCCTGTTAAATTTGAGCTCCCTCTGCCCAGATCCTGTCTCAGTATTCTGAAGTGGGAATCTGTATTTCTAGTACATTCCTGGGTGGCATGGGAGCTGCTGGCCCAAGGAGCCCACCCAGCTCAGCCCCTGTCTAAACTCCAGTGCTGCATATATGGATGCATGCCACCAGTGTTCCCTCTCCTGAGGCTGCTATAAGACAAGTAGGCCCAAAACAGGCACTGGCCAAGTCCAAGCTCAACAGCCGTCTGTGGCAGTCTCCCACAGGGCTAAACTGTCCTGGGTCTACCCTGAATCCACCTGTCTACCCTGAATCCACCTGTGGGAGACCAGGAGACCCAATTAGGAAAATGATGTCAGGACATCCAGGGTTGAGGGGAGGAGCTTAACAAACACAAGGAGAGAAGAATAATGAAACAGTACCTTGGGAGTGCTGGTCCATGGGGCTTGGCGGGGGCCCCATCCCTGCATGGGCCCCTGACCGCATCCCCATTCCCTTCATCTGGTTATAGCGGGGGTCATCCGACATGCCCTTCTCATGCATGGACTCCATTGGCTGTAAGAGGGGTCAATGACAAGGCAAGATCAACAAGAGGGAACAGGAAGAGGCAGCATGCAAAGTGCTACCGAAGAGTTCACTGCCACTGAAAATGTCCGCCCAAGGTCGCCCTGGTATGTACTGAATCACCAATGTGACCAACCAGTTTAGGTCCAAGCCATGGTCCTGACACCTGCTGGTCTCAAGCAGATGCATGAAGCAATGTCACCTAGGGACTAGTGGCCTGGAAGTGAAGGGAGAGATGGATCAGGGAACCATGAGACAGTTTCAGATGTCCAAAATACCATGAGGAAAAGATGTGAGCTCCTGCATGAGGAGCTGTTTTGGTTGGGACACCAAGCTCTCCACTAATCGTTACAAAGAGACCTGGTGACCACAAATCTTTGGATCAGAAACCCTCTTCCTTGGGAGACTATATATCAAAGGGACAGACAGAAATTTCTGCCTAGAAGTATGATTGCAATACGTTAGGTGTCCTCACTGATCTGCGATCGGCCTCCAGCCTACTAGTTGGGAGGAAAGCTGTTTGTGGTGTGGTTCTGTCCCTCCTAAGAGGCACATCAGACCTCTGTAGATTGATGACACCTATTTTCTCTCCTAAGGCTCATTCCTAAGGGGACATTTTCTAAGACCCTTCCAGGCCACTCTGCTAGGCCCTGATTGGCACAAATATCCTGGTCTCCAGGAACTCAGTTTAAAGGGTGGTCCAGCAAAGTCAACTACAGCTCAGTGTGTACCATAAGAGAAGGAAGAGAGGATGAAGAGAGGGTGCTTGGTGGCGACCACAGGAGCAGCTTCATATGCAGGAAAAGGGTGGGGCCCTCAGGAAGCTGCAATCTCTGCAGGCGAGGGGGTCTCACTACCATCTGGGTCCTAACACCAAGCAGGACAAATAGCAGCTGTCTTGCAGACCTGTGGAGTATGTGCAAATGACCCCAAGAGGAAGAAACGAGGTGGACAGAGAGGGAAGGAAGCTGTGCTGGAGAAGCCAGACTAAATGGGGGGGGGGGGGGGGGTCAAGTCACCAACAGCTTCCCAAGAAGGAAGTGACAAGAAAGATACTATGGACAGAAATGTGCAGGAGATGGAGAGGCAAAAAGGGCCAGAGGGATGAGATGACTCACCACTGACCATCAGATGGTAAGTGACCATCTCTCCGGGACCCTAGGGACCCTACTTCCTCATCACCTACCTCTGATGGACAGGGGGAGATTTAAGTGGAATAGGGTACAAACACATGGACAGCCCCAGAAGGGAGGCTGGAGGGGTCAGCAGAGACCCCTCACCTCTGGGCCGCACAATGTGCATTTTCTATTTTCACACAAAGGGTGTCTTGTGGTCTCTGAGGCTTGAACATGTTACCTTTTCCTTTAGATGCTGATACACCTAAGACATTTCTTTGATTTCCCCAACTACCACCTAAGAACATAGTGAGAAAGGAAAACTATTTGTGTTGAGGTTTTTCTCTCACCTCACTGGCAAAAGCACCCCTGATCAGTTCAAGAAGTCATTCAAACAGTGAGTGGCACCCAAGTGCAGGATTGAGTGCGGATATAGAGCACCCATGGCCTGCTCTGTAAGTTACATGGGTGAGCAGAGCAGCCCAATGCAGGAAACCATGTGACATAAGGAACTTTTAGGGATTTGGACATGTTTATTTATTAACAAGAGGCAACTTTGGAGCAGTGTTACCACATCTCCCATTTGGAATGAAGGGCATGGGAGACACAAAGTAGGGAGGCTGCTGGCTCACAGCAGAAGCCAGGATGTACTGTTTACCCTCCCATCTCTGATCACGTTGACCCAGACCATCAGGGTGGTGGGCCCAGGCTCCCTACCTTGTGCATCTGGTGCATGTTGTCCTGAGGGTACCCTCCAGGCCCCTGGGTCGGGATGGGGTGTCCTGCTGAGGGAGGTCCCGGACTGGGCCCCATCATGCTGTGGGCAGAGCCAGGTGAGGGACCTGGACTAGGGCCCAACATGGCTCCAGGGGAGGGTCCCGGGCCCGGGGAAGGGCCTGGCCGAGGAGTTCCGCCCAGGGGTGGGTCTGGAGTGGACATCTTCACAGGAGCTGCAGACAGTGGTCTCCTGTTAGAAAGAAGTCCTGGTCAGTTTGGGGATCACGGCCATCACTAGGGCACCAGAGCTGGCAAGGGAGGACCACATGTACAGTATTGTGAGAAGCACCCATCTGACAGAGCTGGCACCTTTGACGTGCAACCCCCACCCCCACCCCCACCCAGACCTTCCATCGCCATTCTTCTCACAGAAGAGAATACATCAGGCATACAAAATCATATCAAAGGTCCCCGAGGAAGGGATGGGACTCAGGAGGTGGAAGTCCACGGCCACTGCCCCACTTGGGGTCTCACTTCCCTTGCTATTATTCTGATCACAACAAAAAGAATGAACATCTCAGGGTAGTACAGATACATCCTTCACACCTAGTACTTGCCATCTTCCTATTTACAAGGAAGAGCAAGACTAACACTCAAAGCCTCTGCCGGCAACCGTGTCCAAGTGGGCCTTCATAAATTCAACAAAAACAAATATTCACGGCAAGTGATGCTGGTTTTTTACTTAAGGCAGTGAGACCAAGTTTCTTTTAAAATAAATGAAAGTTTAAAACATAGATTCATTTAAAGTATTATACAAACAATGGCATTCTGATATCTCAAACAGTTCTACAGTGATATTCACGTGTCTAAAGTTAAATGAATGTTGCCAAAAACTAAAAATTGATACCCAGAGCATCTACAAGATCCAAAAATATACTTAAAAAAAAAAAAATCTAATGATGATGGTAAATTTTGCTTGCTACCACCGGGCCATGAGCTGGTAAATTTTATACATGCTTTCTATAATAAGGCTTCAATGTTCAGGTAACTCTCAACCTACTGTGTAGTTATATATAGCCTGAAATAAATTCTCTTCAATCTAATAACTTCTTTCATGACGGTGGCATAATAAATACATTTGCAGGGCTGAAATGCAGAAAATGCAAAAAGAACACAGAAACTTAAAATCACCCAGCATCCCACGAGACACAGAGGTGAAATGCTTGCTGCCCTGCAAAGAGCAATAAGCAATCCTGCTCTCCTAACCCCAGCTAGCAGGGCAGGGAAAGGTGCAGAGTAGGAAGAAAGGGTTGGGGGTTGCCTCAGTGGGTTAAATATCTGCCTTCAGCTCAGGTCACGATCCCAGAGCGCTGGGATCCCTGCTTAGTGGGGAGCCTACTTCTCCCTCTCCCTTTGCTGCTCCTCCTGCTTGTACTTTCTATGTCAAATAGATAAATAAAATCTTAAAAGAAAAAAAAATAGAGCTGAGCAGTGCAGGGTGGGCCCTCTCAGGGTGGAGAGCTGCCCTCCTGTTACTGCTGGGACCCCACCACACTTCACTGTCTCCCTTCTAGACTATTCCACACACAGGCGCGAGTGCGTGCGCACACACACGCACACACACACACACACTCAAACAGTATTACTCAGCACATTCTAGGCAAGCTTTTTTTCTTCAAAGAATTATACCCAGGACCATTTTTATCATGTACTTGTCTTCAAAAGGTGAATTCTAGTGGCTTCACTGTGTTCCCTCAATCGACTACATACCAAGTTATTTAAAAGCCTCTCTCTTATTGGCATGTTACAACTGCGGTTTTTGTTTCTGTGGACTTTTTTGGTTTTTGGAGTGACTCTCTGTGTCCCTAAACTTTATTGGGCACTTCTGGTTCTAAGGATAAATTTTGTTAAGAAGTGTAAGAACATTTCTGGGGCGCCTGGGTGGCTCAGTTGGTTGGGCATCTGCCTTCGGGTAGGTCATTATCTCAGGGTCATGGGATTGAGCCCCTGGCTCAGTGGGGACTCTGCCTCGGCATCTCCTCTCAGCTTGTGCTCCCTCTCAGATAAAAAAATAAAAATCTTTTTTTTTTTTTTTAAGATTTTATTTATTCATTCATGAGAGACACAGAGAGAAGAAGAGAGCCTGAGACATAGGCAGAGGGAGAAGCAGGCTCCATGCAGGGAGCCCAATGTGGGACTTGATCCTGGGTCTCCAGCAGCACACCCTGGGCTGAAGGTGGCGCTAAACCGCTGAGCCACCCAGGCTGCCCCTAAATAAAAGCTTAAAAAAAAAAAAAAAAAAAAAAGTGTAAGAATATTTTTAATCCTCGTAATTCAATCAAAGGTTTTAATTTGAAAGGTAGGCAAATTTTCCTTGATAACAGATCGGAAAGTCCAAACTTCTTTGTTCCAGTTTTGTGGCTAAATAATCAGAGAAGAGAGGACCAGAAACCTTGGCAGGGCATGGACCAGTGACTAATGCATCAGCCTGACTAAGAACAGACCCAACCACGCAAGGGAGTGCTCCATGTGCTCTGGGCTTTCTGGATTCCCTCCACAGTCCAAGGAGCCTCAATGCTGTACCTTAAATAAATCCTCACAAGAGTGCTACAGGATTGGTATCTGCTCACAATCTCTTCCCCACAAATCCAAAACCCAGTAAGCCTGGGGCAGGGGTCAGGGGTAGAATCGAACTTTTAAAAAATAACTTGGAGACAAATACATTTAGAAGTGGGATGCTCAGCAGTTGAGCGCCTCCCTTCGGTCCAGGGTGTGAACCTGGAGTCCCGGGATTGAGTCCCACATCAGTCAGGCTTCCTGCATGGAGCCTGCTTCTCCCTCTGCCTGTATCTCTGCCTCTCTCTCTTTCTACGTCTCTCGTGAATAAATAAATAAAATCTTTTTAAAAAATTCATTTAGAGGCAAAACGACCTGATTCCAATGCATGTGCACAGTCACACCTTCTGCTACAGAAAAGAATCCCTCGTTACTTCCAAATGCCACTCTGGTCTCTGCCATGTGAGAGTGATCTGTGTCCCAATCTCCTTTTCAAAAATGCTGATTCTGAAGTCTGAACCTCTGGCTGAACCTCTGGCCTAGGGTTTGTCTAGGACACGACACACCTGTAGTCATACTTCACAGGTGGAGCTGAGTGACATGAAGATAGCCACAGCTTGGTCAAGGAAAATGGCCCCTCAGGGTGCCCCTCTGGCTTCGAGTCCCTGGGCCCCCTGAGGCCCACAGAGACTGCAGTGAGGTGGCAAGAGGGACAACGGCCCTGAAAATACTCAAGGAATCTTGTGGCTCATGGATGCCTCCTCACCCGAAGGCCTCTATTCTAAGTCACGCCAACTGAAACTGACAGCAAATAAAATCTACACCATCTAGGGAACATCATCTCTTTATCTAAAGGCAGACATGCCAAAGAGCAAGCACTGGGAAGTGTCTTTGGAATGATGGCTCTTATAAAGGTAGTTTGTACTTAATGTCAGTCCTTCTTCCTATCAAAATCCATTGTACCTCTGGAAATTCATTATGTCCACCCACAGCAGCATGAACTTCACCAACAACACAAACAAGGAGCTTGCCAAAGATGCCAGAGGGCATCAAAAAATACTTCTGCGCCAAATAGAGCTACCCTACGACCCAGCAATTACACTACTAGGGATTTATCCCAAAGATATAAATGTAGTGATCCGAAAAGGCACCTACACCCCAATGTTCACAGTAGCAAAGTCCATAATAGCCAAACTATGGCAAGAGCCCAGATGTCCATCAAAAGATGAATGGATGAAGAAGATATGGTATGTATGTATGTATGTATACACACACACACACAAGTGGAATATTACTCAGCCAGAAAAGAAATCTTGCCATTTGTAATGATGTGGATAGAACTAGAGGGTATTATGCCAAGTGAAATAAGTCAATCAGAGAAAGACAATTACATGATTTTACTTATATGTGGAATTAAAGAAACAAAACAGAGGAACATAGGGGAAGGGAGGGAAAAATAAAACATTTTGGATGAAATCAGAGAGGGAGACAAACCATAAGAGATTCTTTTTTGTTGTTGTTTTTAAAGATTTTATTTTTTTAATTTCTATTTATTTATGATAGTCACAGAGAGAGAGAGAGAGGCAGAGACATAGGCAGAGGGAGAAGCAGGCTCCATGCACCGGGAGCCCGATGTGGGATTCGATCCCGGTCTCCAGGATCGCGCCCTGGGCCAAAGGCAGGCGCCAAACCGCTGCGTCACCCAGGGATCCCCCATAAGAGATTCTTAATCACAGGAAACAAACAGGGTTGCTGGAGGGGAGGGGAGGGGGGATGGAGTAACTGGGTAGAGAGCACATGATGTAATGAACGCTGGGTGTTATAGAAGACTGATGAATCACTGACCACTACGCTAAAACTACTGATATACTATATGTTAATTAATAGAATAAAAAAAAAAAAAACGTTTGTGCCGAAATATGGCAACATCTACCTTTGGGAAGCAGAGTTTTGCCAGAGTTTTTTATTTTTTTTTAATTCTTATTTTTTAAAAGATTTAACTTATTAACTAAGACCAAGAGAGAGCACAAGCAGGGGAAGGTGCAGAGGGAGAGGGAGAAGCAGACTCCGTGCTGAGCAGGGAGCCCAATGCAGGGTCCCATTCCAGGACTCTGAGTTCATGACCTGAGCTGAAGGCAGAGGCTTAACCAACTGAGCCACCCATGTGCCCCCAAAAGAGGGTTTTAAAAATGGCAAGTGCTTTGGAAGCTGTCACCTCTCAAGTGTCAGGCTATGATGAAGCAGGTAAGAGCATGGAGCTATGGGAAGCAAACTCATTTTTGGATTGAAAGCTCAGATACATGTATGGACAGTAAAAGGGACCCAAAAAGTATAGGCATGAGGCAAAACCATTCTGAGCAGCACAGAGGCTGGGCTCTGCCACACACTGAGGTGCTCAGTCAGGGTGCTGGTACGTGCACAAAGACAGACACAGGCTGCCAGATGTGCAGCAGTACAAGGGGTGGGCAGGAAAATGGAAATGGAAGCAGCGCTCTGGTCCTCAGTGTGGTACCGAAGAAGGAGCATTTTATCTACTTGTATTGAGCTTGGGCATACCTAAAGTGCCCTGACTTTAGGGGTACAGCTGGATGAACATTCCTGCAGGGCACCCCTGGCCCTTCCCCTGAGGCTAGCCTCCCAGGGGGGAAACACTGCTTTGACTCTATCAATCTTTGGTTTCACTTGTTACTGAACTGCATCTGAGAAAAAAAAGAAACATACAGTAGTATCCTCTTGCTCCTCCATGAGGGCGTCCACATTAGCGGGAAAGTGGGCATTCACTCCTCCTCATGGGTCCGTGTTCGTATTTGCACACTCTGCTACCAGGTTTTGACTAGCACAAATGAAGCTGCCATGAACATCACTTGGTGGACGGAGGCATCTATTTTCCTTGGGTATCCTGAAGTGGAACCATTAGTCATAGGAAGGCATAAATTTAGCTTTGGTAAATACTGCAAGCTTTCCAAATTAGGACTACAATCCCACATAACTGTCATCCCCGCAGCAGAGGGAAGAGCATTCTAGTTTCTCTACATCGACACTGACACTTGGTGCTGTCACAGCCTAATTTGTAACCATTCTGATGAGTGTATAATCATATCTTTTGTGTGCCTTGTGACTAATGGTGTTGAGTACCTTTCTGTATACTGGCCACTGAGATTCTCACTTGTGCAAAAGCCCTGTTTTCACTAGTGTTTTACTTGGGGATATGTGGTTCCTCTCTCAGTATGAGGATCGCCTTTGCATTCTCTTAATGGCCTTGTTTAAAAATTTTTTTAAAAGATTTTATTTATTTATTTATGAGACAGAGAGAGGCAGAGACACAGGCAGAGGGAGAAGAAAGCTCCATGCAAGGAGGCTGACGTGGGACTCAATCCTGAGTCCCCAGGATCACGCTCTGGGCTGAAGGTGGCACTAAACCGCTGAGCCACCCAGGCTGCCCCTCTTAATAGTCTTGTGATGCAGAGAAGTTATCTTAATGGCATCTGATTTATCAAATTTGTTCTTACATGGTTAATGGTTTTGGAGCCCTGTTTAAGAAAATTTTGTCTAACAGGATGCCTGGGTGGCTCAGTTAAGCGTTTGTCTTTGGCTCAGGTCATAATCTTGGCGTCCTGGGATCGAGCCCCACCTTGGGAATCCCTGTACTGAAGGAAGTCGGCCTCTCCCTCTCTGCCCCTCCCCCAGCTTGTGCGCACTGGCACACTCTCTCTCAATTTTTTTTTTTTTGATCTCAAATATTTTTTAAAAGAAAATTTTTTCTACCTGAGATAGTAAGAAATATATATTTGGTCTCTGCCTTTAGTTTTTGACTAAAACCCCTGGATTTTCTAAAGTGGTAGGGGTGTCTTGTTCTAATGAAGTAACTCTTGCCGGGCTCCTGGATAGCTTCAGGATTAGGGGCTGGTTGCCAGAAAGACCAACCTATGATCAGAAGTTTGGAACTTTCAGCCCCATCCTCCAAGGAGGGGAGAGGAATTGAAAAGTGAATTATGAATCATGCCTACAAGATGAAGCATGCATAAACACTCTAAGAAGCTAGGAGAGCTTTTGGGTTGGTGAACACATCCATGTATTAGGGGGGTGGTGCTCTCCAAATCCATGGGCATAGTATCCTTCTAGACCTTACTTTATTTACCTCTTCGTATGGCTGTTCGTCTGTATTCTTTATAATATCCTTTATAATACGCCGATAAACATACGTGTCTCCGAGTTTTATGAGCTGTGATATCAAATAATCAAGACTGTGGAGGGGATTCTGGGGATTCCATTTATAACCAAGTTGGACAGAAGTATAGGTAACCTGGGGACCCATTACTTGGGACTGGCATCTGAAGTGAGGAACAGTCTTGTGGGACTGAGTCCCTAATCTCTGGGGTCTGCACTAACTCTGGGTAATTAGTGTCAGAATTGAAGTGTAGGACACCCAGCTGGTATCTGCAGAAACGTGCTCCATGTGGAAAACCCACACATTTGGTGTCAGAGCGCTGTGAGCAGAGGAAATTGGTTTTTCTTTACTATTTCAAGGTCGTGGAGATAGAGGAAGGAAAGGGATATTTTAAAATCCAGAAAGAAAAAAAAATCCAGAAAGAAAAATAAATAAAATAAAAAATAAAATAAATTTAAAAAATTAAAAAATTAAAATAAATAAAATAAAATCCAGAAAGAGGGGATGTCTGGGTGGCTCAGTAGTTGAGCACCTGCCTTCGGCCCAGGGAGTGATCCTGGAGACCTGGGATCAAGTCCCACATCGGGCTCCCTGCATGGAGCCTGCTTCTCACTCTGCCTGTGTCTCTGCCCCTCTCTCCGTGTGTTTCTCATGAATAAATAAAATATTTTTTAAAAAAATTAAATAAAATAAAATAAAATCCAGAAAGACTGTGACTTGCTGCCGCCTCCTAGTGATTTTCTACTGCTGAGGATATTATCAGTCACAAACAAGTAACAAGGAAGATGATGATCCAGCTGGAAGGGGACTAGGGTTGTGAGCCCATTCGGTGGTAAGGACTGAGATTTACTTACTGAGCCCATACCACCACACCTCCCAGAGGGACTCTCACGGGCCTATGACAGAGGGGTCCCTGAGGCTCACAGGCCACCCAGCATCTCCGCGAATCTGCTATAGTCACAAGGCTGAAGCAACTTGTGAAGTGCGACTCACTGAAGTACAGCCGGGACTCTGAGACTTGCAAATTGCATGATACTAGATAAGTGACTTCACCTCCTCCAGCCTCTGTTTCCCCCTCTGTAGGCTGGAGAGGAGACCAATCCCTCCCTCAGGCATCATAGCCAGCATCATCTGTGCTAATACATGCAAGGCATGTACAGGCAGGAAGTAATACCACCATGCTGGCAAAATCAAGGGCCCCCATGTTTACTGTGAAGGTGCTTACTGCTTGTCACTACTGACCCAAAAGCAAAGTACAGAGTAAGTTCTTCCATCCTCCTGTTCTCTTAAAGAGATGAGTAAATTGAGGCATGTAGTAAGTAACCAGGCTGGACAATGTGTTTCCCACCTTAGCCTCCCCGGCAGGACAAACCTCAAAAGATGCTCCTGTCCCAAAGCGTTCAGGAACAAACTCGGGAAGTAAAGGCTGCACAAGGCAGCTCTGCCGAACTGGGAAAAGGGACACAGGTTGCCTGAAGGCCACAGAGGCCCACTGCAAACAAAAGCCAGTGGTCTTTTTTTTTTTTTTTTTTTTTAAAGATTTTATTTATTCATGAGAGAGAGAGGCGTGCAGAAACATAGGCAGAGAAAGAAGCAGGCTCCATGCAGGGAGCCTGATGCAGGACTTGATCCCAGGACTCCAGGATTAAGCCCTGGGCCAAAGGCAGGTGCCCAACCGCTGAGCCACCCAGGGATTCCCCCACCACCACCACCACCACCACCACCACCAGCGGTCTTAAGTGATGAGGTCCACCCTGGCAATCAGTGGTCAGGATCTGAGCTGCTACAAATTATCCTCTGCCTCTTAGATCCCACCGCCACAAACATGGTGTTCTCACCCAGCCTCAAACTCCTTTTGGCCAATCAACCGTCCTTAAAGGACAGGGGTGGGCCTGCACCTCCTGAGAACTGGGGAGTGTATGGGACCTGGCACTACTGTGCTCTAGCGAGTTGCCTACTCAGGAGGGCCTGACAAGCTTGGCCAGAAATTTCAGAAGTGAAGTGAGATCTGAGAGCAAGGAACAGCCTTCTCCTCAACCCCCTTCTTTCCTCCTCACCAAATACCTCTACCTTTCCTACTTAGTAAACTAAGGATTTTAAATTTTCAGCAAATTCCTTGGGCCCCCAAGGTCATCCCATGGTCTTGAGAGTTTCAGGGGGCTTTCATTGTTCAGACTGGACTCCTACAAGTCCTTCTGTGACAAGTCACTTGGTGTCTGGGCTGGGAAAAAGAAGATAATTAAGCACAAAACTGAAATCCATCTTAAAGCAGACAGCCACACCTAAGCAGATGAGAAAAGTAAGGACAAGGGGACAGAGGGACAAAACAATGAAAACTCTACACGTATATCTGGAAGCCTAATCAAGGAATATGTGGCCCATGGATCACGTGTGTTTGGGGGGCTCTAAAGGAGGGAATGGAGCCTGGAAATCCAGGTAGGCAGCCCAAAGGAATGTGATGGGAAGTAAAACTGCTTTGGGTCAAGAATCAAAAACCTGAAAGCTAAGACATCCAGCAAGCTGCAAGAGGAAAACAGGTCCCCAGGGCCAATGGGTCTTGAGGTAACATGGCCACATCACCTTGATTTCTCTGAGAATCATCCCAATTGCCGAGCAGTCAAAACCCTCACACAATCTATGTCCCAGAAGCAGAACACTATTTAAAAATGAGGGAGCTTCATGCACACGAATGTGGAAGAAGATCCAAGATGAAACAGAGGAAAGAAAGAGGCATCAGTGTAAGGTGTGGTTGGCCCAAACCCCACTTTGCTAAGAATAAGACATTATGCAGGTTCAGCTGAACACAGAAGCCAGCCCAAAGAAAACTTGCCAAACCCTGGTTGGCAGTGGCCAGCAGCTGTCAGGAGGTAAATGATGGGGAACTGACACTTTCCACATCACAGATCTCTGGTGTTTTTCGTGTGTTTATTTTTTTACAATAACCTATTACTTTTGTAATCATAGTTTAAAAACAAACAAACAAACAAACCAGACTAGATCAGAAAAATACCTTAGAAATAAAAACCCAGAAAAGATGTCTGGGAAGTACCTTTGTGGAAATAAAAAAAAGATGAAAGAATTTGAGAATTGCATTATTTTCTGTCTACTTTCAACTTCATCAAAATTATCATTTAAAATAGAAACATCTATCGACATTCAAATGCGGAACCAGACTGCTTAAGGAGTACATCTAGTTTCTTCCTTCACACCAACCTTTGCTTTTCTCTTACAAAAAAGAACAGAAGTCACAAGATGGATGGATCTAGAATATGATGCTAAATGAAATAAGTCAGAGAAAGACAAATACCATCTGATCGCATGTGGAATTTAAGAAACAAAACAAATGAACAAAGAAAAAAAAGGGGGACAACCCAAAAAACAGACTCATTAACTTTAGAGAACTGGTGGTTACCAGAGGGGAGGGATGTGAAGGATGGGTGGAATAGGTGATGGTGATTAAAGACTCCACTTAACCACGATGAGCACTGAGATAATGGATAGAACTGTTAAATCCCCATATTGAACACCTAAAACCAATATAACACTATATGTTAACTATAGTGGAACTAAAATCGAAAAAATAAAGAAAAAATAAAATAAAGTGAAAATAAAAAGAATGGTGGTGGTCAGCCACCGAAGCAGGACAGACTGCTAACACTAAATTGGGACCCTCTAAAATCTGCTTGCTGAGATTATGATTGCATTTGTTTTTTTCCTATCTTGCCTGAAAACCAGCATTATACTTAAATTTGGCCCCATGCTTTTTGGGCATGGAGAACTTTGTTCCCCTATGTATTTTCATTGGCAGACACACCATGGCCCAGCCATGGCAGGGTACTTAGGCTGATCATGGAGGCTGGGCATGATGCCTTCAGCAAAAGCAGTCTTATTTGTCACATTAAAACTACAAAACAAACAAACAAAAAAACTACAAAACAAGGGACACCTGGGTGGGTCAGTGGTTGAGCATCTGCCTTTGGCTGAGGTCGTGATCCCAGGGTCCTAGGATGGAATCCCACGTCAGGCTCCCTGTGGGGAGAGAGAGCCTCTCCCTCTGCCTGTTTCTCTGCCTCTCTCGGTCTCTCTTGAATAAATAAATAAAATCTTAAAAAAAAAAAAAAAAAAAAAAACTACAAAACAAGGGGTGCCCAGGTGGCTCAGTTGGTTAGGTGTCTGTCTGTCTTTGGCTCCAATCATGATCCCAGGAACTGGGATGGAGCCCTGTGTCCAGCTCCCTGCTTAGCAGGGAGTCTGCTTCTCCCTATCCCTCTGCCTCTTCCCCCCCCTCTCTAATAAATAAAATCTTTAAAAAAAAATTTTTTTAAATATAAAACTACAAAACAAGGTTTCTCCCCAACACTGTAGTAGGAAAACTGTCCACACCTGACCTGATGGTGAGAGGCACATGGTCTGTGAACCTGGAAGAGCGTACAGGATGAGGCATCTGTTGTCTTAGGTAACATACGGAAATAGCTTATTCCTGAGTGCTTCCCCAACACTAGCTGTTGCATGCTGGCTGCTGAGCATTTTCCTTGCAGATATAATTAAGTAGCAAAACCTTGTCCTACATTTAAAAAGGAATACACTTCAGAACCAAACAAACAAACAAACAAAAAAACCCGTCATGATAATTATAGTGTCTTATCCGCTCTACCTAAAATGTAGACATGTGAAGTCCTCTGTCACCAAGTACAGTAGTCCACCCCCCCACCCCCCAATGCAGGTTTCGCTTTCCAGTTTCAGTTACCCAGTCAGCCCTGGTCCGCAAGCAGATGATCCTCCCACTGCGTTTTGCCAGAAAACCAACAGTAGCTTAACACTACGTCACAACGCATATGTCACTTACTTCATTTCATCACACTGGCATTTTATCATCTCATATCATCATAAGCAGGGCGAGTACAGTACAATAAGGTGTTCTCAAAGACAAAGAGCACATTCGCCACATTAATACATTATATTGTCATAAGTGTTCCATTTTATTATAAGTTGTTAACCTGAAAAATAAAACTGTTGGTTAATTTACCTACAAAAATGTGTTCATTCAGGAGGAGCAGAGAACTACAATCCAGGACAAGTAAGCTATGGCAAAACCACAGGCAAGTCTGGAGAACAAAGAATGCTCTTTTCTGGAAGGAAAGGGGGAAGTCAGAAGGGCTGTTATGAACAAGAAGTCCACTGGGGCACCTAGGTGGCTCACTGGTTGAGCGACTGCCTTTAGCTCAGGTCTGATCCCGGGGCCCTGGGATCGAGTCCCATATCCGGCTCCCTATGGGGAGCTGGCTTCTCCCTCTGCCTATGTCTCTGCCCCTCTTTCGGTCTCTTATGAATAAATAAATAAAATCTTAAAAAAAAGGGGATCCCTGGGTGGCGCAGCAGTTTGGCGCCTGCCTTTGGCCCAGGGCGCGATTCTGGAGACCCGGGATCGAATCCCACATCGGGCTCCCGGTGCATGGAGCCTGCTTCTCCCTCTGCCTGTGTCTCTGCCTCTCTCTCTCTCTGTAACTATCATAAATAAATAAAAATTAAAAATAAAATAAAATAAAATAAAATCTTAAAAAAAAAAAAAAAGCAGCCCACTGGAGTAAATAGGGAGTTTTAAGTGCTGTAGTGTTTCATTGGCTGGGCTGTTGCTGGGGCAGAAGAAAAGCCTTTCCAAAAAAAAAAAAAAGAAAGAAAAGAAAAGCCTTTCCTCCTCAGCTGGGATAGTAAAGTACTATGACCTGCAAGGTGACTTGAAAGACAGGTCTTTTTCTATTGGGTCTACAACTGATAACAAGCAGTGGGGTTTGAGTGCTCCTCCTTCTGTCCTCCTGATTCTATTAAATGAAGTTTCCTCACATTAATGTTCATACTGCTAATCTCTTCTGTGCATTTATAAATTAAATTTTACCATAAGCATGTATGTATAGGAAAAACAGTACAGATAGGGTTCAGTACTATCCATGGTTTCAGGCATCCACTGGGGTTCTGTGTCCTCCACCAATAAGGGGGTCTACTGTATCATTTCTAGCACTGGGAATTGTGTATCAATTTATTCACTGGAATCCACACCTCCTGCCTTTTAAAAAAAAGTTTTCATTCACGTGAAAACCACTGATGGGGAAAATGCAAACATATGACAACTAAGCCAGTTCTCTCTCCCTGGGGAGTTCACCCGGCAGGGAGAGAGGCAGAGTCTCCAGGGAGAGAATACAAACACTTCCCTATGCAGCCACTAGATGGGCGTTTTCCAAACTCTTTCGACCATGATCTGGAGTCACAACATGACCCAGCAAGCATACATCAAGTAAATCCAACCAGCTTTACAAATCTGTCCTGACCATGCTCCCCATGAAACACAGTCTCTCTTCTTTTCTTCTTTTTTTAAAAGATTTTATTTATTTATTCATGAGAGATAGAGAGAGAGAGAGGGGCACAGGCACAGGCAGAGAGAGAAGCAGGCTCCATGCAGAGAGCCTGATGCAGGACTTGATCCTGGGTCTCCAGGATCAGGCCCTGGGCTGAACCCGGCGCTAAACTGCTGAGCCACCCAGGCCGCCCTTCTTTTTTTTCTTTTTAAGGCTGGTCAACCCCCACATGGATGTTATGGTCTACTACTGCCGGGTCTGTTGAGGTACCTGCTGCATGTTCTACACTGACAACAACACATAACCTGTGGAGAGGGTGGGAGAGAAGTCCCCCACAATAGGAGTGCACAAAATGCAAGAATGGCCAGGGAGGCATGGCATCTATACAGTTTCACTTGTGACAGTCCCTCCCAGCCACCTCAAATACTGACTGAGAGCCAACTCTGCTCAGCAGAGTACCAGGTATTGGGCATCCAGGGGCCAACCAAGCCCTTGCCTGGCGCAACTGACAACTGAGTGACAGAGGCAAGCACAAAGTAAACATGACATGATTACATTGGGGTGAGGGGGTTTGCTATGAACTTGTATTATGAACAAATAAGCAGGGTTAACAATCAGGCTGACAAGAATCACTCTTTCAGTCGTAGTGGCCAGGGATGGTCTCAGGGAGGGGACATCTAAGCAGAGACCTAAAGTGGAATGGAATCAGTGGCTACTGATAGACAGAGGGACCAGCAAGAGCAAGAACAAAGGCCCTGAGATGGGACTGTGCTGGATCAGAGCAGGAGAGGGGGATGTGGCAGCAGATGAAGTCAGAGATGGGTGGAGAGGGCAGATCACAGGCCTTGAGGGCAGCTGTGAGGAGGTAGGAGTCTACTCTAGGTACAAGGGGAAACCGCTGGAATGTTCTGGGCAGGGTGGTGACATGGTCTGATGATGGTTTTAGAAGATTCCTCTGGACACACTGATGAATAGATGTTAAGGTTAAAAGAATGAAAGGAGTAGGGATGCCTGGGTGGCTTGGTCAGTTTAGCGTCTGCCTTTGGCTCAGGTCGTGATCCTGGGGTCCTGGGTTGGAGCCTCAAATCAGCTCCCTGGTTGGCAGGGAGCCTGCTTCTCTCTCTCACCCCTGCTTATGCTCGCTCTCACTATATGCGTCACTATCTTATACATCTCTCTCTCAAAAAAAAAAAAAAAAAATCAAACAAACAAGAATGAAAGAAGTCAATGATGACCAAGGTAACCAATAGGGCCTCGGCTAGCATAAAATGTTTGAAATATATATAAAAGGTGTCCCTGGGCAGCCCGGGTGGCTCAGTGGTTTAGCGCCGCCTTCAGGCCAGGGTGCGAACCTGGAGACCTGGGATGGAGTCCCACATCAGCCTCCCTGCATGGAGCCTGCTTCTCCCTCTGCTTGTTTCTCTGTGCCTGCCTGCTTCTCTCTCTCTCTCTCTCTCTCTCTCACATAAATAAATATATAAAATCTTTTAAAAAATAAAAATAAAAATAAAGAAAAGGTGTCCCTTACTTAGGGCTGACCAGCCCTGGAGCCAGGTTTGGCAAAACCAAGCCAGGCTGGATTTTAGCTCCAACTTGCATCCCTTGGTTCAGTACTGGCAACTGGAGGTGCGAACTGGGGAGACTATGGGAGGAACAAGGGGTTTTCTGCAGAGAGAGGTTAAGTCAATGGTCCAACATCACACAGGGAATCCTGCCTCAAGTCTGTCTGACTCCAAGGCCTGAGTAACTGATTTAGGCTGAGGATCAAAAGGCAGAGGCCAGCCTGAAATGGTGCAAAGTACAGGCAAAGGGAAGCACTCTGACAGGCAGGGGTATCCAGGGTGTGTTCCCAAGAGGCAGACATGGGTGTTCAGAACAGCAGACCAGGCTGTGATCAAAGACACAAATGGCAGTCGTCAGGGCCTGATGCAGCTCCCAGGGCACGACAAGTGGACCCCTGTGCTTCAGTGTAACCATTAAGACAGCGCAATCATCCATTGTTCCACTGTACTGGGACTTATGGTCCAAGTCAGGGTGGCACACATCAAACCCCTTTCCCTCTGTAACAGGTGAGACAGCAACTGCCATGCAGCCACCTGCTTCCTGAGCCAGTGGGGCATGACTTACTTGTGAAAAGAGAACTTAAACCATCCCAAGGAGCTATTTTAAAGCTCACTGCCGCTAAATACAGGGTCCATCCTCCTTTTATCTCACACAGGGCTGGTGAACTTCACATTGAGCAAAATCCAGACTGTTCGCAGTAACAAGTACCCACATGCAAAAATGAAGACATGCCCCCTCTATAACAAAGAAACAGTCCCAAAGGGAAGCATGCTGGAGATAAGTTTAGTCGCAAAGGCTTTGAAGAGGCCTGGGCTGGTTTATGCCCTGCTAACAGTTCTCCGTTTTCTAAAGAAAACCCCTTCTCTAAGGGAATTGAGAGGGAAATGGATGCATCCCTTCCATTCTCTCTGCCCTATGAAATCCAACTGCCCAGCAAACCCAGCTACATCTGGCACTATCCTCAAGGGCCTTTCCTTTACTATAGATGATTTGAGGCCAAATTTCTCATGCCCATCAAATCCATGTCCTGAAAAATTAGTGTCATCAGCATGTAGTTAACCAAAAACTCCAATCATATTAATGAGCCTTACACTTCTTAGGGATGATCTCCATAAGGCTTACAGCAATGGCAGCTGCGTTTAGCTTCAGACTCGATTCTGAACTGTCCCCCCTCAGACATTTCCCCCCCAATAATCCAGTAGCAGTTACTTCCCTTTTACAGTAGCTTTTGCACATCCTTTTAATTTTTTAAGTATTTATTTTTAAAAATTTTAATTGTTTTGGGGGTGGAGAGAGAGAGAAAAAAAAAAAATCTCAGGCAGACTCCCTGATGAACAAAGAGCCCCATGCTCGATCTCACAACCCTGAGATCATAACCTGACCTGAAACCAAGATCCAGACACTTAACTGACTGAGCCACCTAGATGAGTAATTTTTTTAAAAATTAATTCTCTGTTCCAATCAATGTTACAAGTTATTAGGAAATATGCGAGATGAGAAACAAACATTTGATGTTTTCCAAAACCCATACCACCAAACACACTTCCTTCTTTCCAGTGCATTATGGTGAAATTGCAAGCTTACAATCTTTAAGTTACAAAAAGCAAAATAGAAGAGTTGATTCCTTTGCTACCACTTTGAAAACATACAGAACTATTACAGCAAGACAAAGATATATTCTGTATCTCAACCTGCCAGGATGTTGTAGGAATCCTAATAAATGATACCAGCTACCAACTGTTCTGCACTGTGTGCTAGGTGCTGTCCTACGCACTTTACAGATGTCATTGTTGTTTAGACCTTGCAATAATCCTTGCAGGGTACTATTAGTGCCCCCCTTTGCAACTAAGGAGATGGATATGATTAAATGAGAACAGGGCGCTTGTCTGCCTGTTTCTGACTGAATTCTCAGGCCCCGTCAGAGCCTGGCTCATGGTAGGCTCTCAATGCCCACTTGTCCGAATGAGGGAATGTAAGGTTGGGCCATTTCTTGCACAACTCTGGGGGGTACCATTCATGTTGTGTTCTGTCTATGGTCAATATGAATGGGTCCCTCTGTGCCATAGCAGCCTTAATGACTGAGGCCAAAACTAGCTGACACATCTGAGGATTCACTAAATGCCAGGAACTGTCACCTCCATTTCTCTAAGGCACCAAGAAGAAAAGTGGCAAGGCCAGGAGTCGAACCCAGAAGGCTGAATAGAGCCTAAATGTCAGTTTCTTCACCAGCAGAATGTTGTTCTTACCCAACACACCTAATCTCTCCTACATTCCATAAACAGCTAAGACAGGGGGCTAGTCTAGGGCTACCTCCCAGTGTTTTGAGGGTCCATAAGGAATGACAAAGGTATGTGGCACATGGAGGAGCATTTAATATTGTTATAATTACGTATGAATTGATTTTAAAGACATTAAAGTACATATAACCAGCACATCAAATCTGAGCTTCCTGGGATATAGAATGACTCCAAATTATTTTTTTCATTTTTTAAATAGTTGACTTACAAATATATACACACGTACGTATAAAGAACATTAACTCCAATAAATCAAGTGCTTGCTATATGTCAGGCACTGCAGTGTGTTAAACAGCTTCTCATGCTATGTTTTTAACCCTAACAACAACTGTTTGAGGTAGCATAGCTATCATGCCTGTTTCACAAGTGGGGGTACCTAATGGTCAATGCCTTGCTTAAGGTCAAGCTAGGATTTAGAAGGCTGGGTGTGAATCCAGGAGGTCTGATCCCAGAATTAGCAGTCCTCACCACCACCCTTACCAATCACCACCCAATTCCCTCGTTCCCAGGAGACAATGGCCTAGAAAGTTAAAAAACCAACAAGAACAAGTAACATTCATTGCTTACAACCCAAACCCAGTCCTATACCAAGCATTTCACACATACGCTCACTCCATACCCCCAGAGATTCTTCTCACTCATTCCACAAATGTTCCCTAAGGACCTACTATGGGCCAGACATCTTGGGTATACTCCAGGACACCAAGCAGACACGATCCCTGCTTTGATGGCCCTCAGAGAAGATCGGGTATGTAATTCCAAACTGGGGTAACTGCTACACAGGAAAGGATCAAGGTGACATGCGAGTGTAGCAGTGGGAAGCAATGACTGCTCCAGGTGGTCAAAATGCAAGCCTGAACATCCTCCCTGATTCTGAGAAAAGGCCCCCTCTTCCAAGCAACTTCCCTGATCTCTGGCTCCCATCGCTCCTCTGTGCATTCACTGTGTTCCTCTCTCAGGAAGGGTAATGAGGATTACATGATGGGCCATGGGGAATTCTTCCCACATTTACCATCTGTTCCCCTACCAAACTGGAGAGGCTCCTCAGAGCATCCAACCACCAACCATCAAACACCCAGGAAGGACTCAACAAATACTTGCTCCATAATGAAGGAGGAGATTGGGCCTGACAGCAACAATGGTACTTCCCACTTGCCAGGAACCATTTTACAGGTTTTCACCAACTCCATTTGTGGCATTATCCCCATTTCACAAACGAAAAAACTGAAGTTCAGAGAGATTAAGCTATTTATCTAAGGTCACACAGCTAAGCGACGGACAGCGCAGGGAATCAAACTCCAATTGGATCTGTCAATTCAAACTGAAAACTTGTTCCAAATTCCCAGGAAGTGACTCTTGCGCTTATTCCCTAGTTTCCCCAAGGATTCACTGGGGGGAAAAAATCAAGACTGGTGTCTTCAAGACCAGCACAAAACACTCTCCTAAAGGCCCACATTTTAAATAAAAGCTTTAAAATCTAGAAAACCAAATGAAGACGAAAGGACGCAAAACAAAAACAATGCTTTCAACAGCAAACAGTTCTACCCGTCCTCCCCCACTAGCTCTAGACTCCCCACTTCAGGGCAAACATTTTGAAGTCACCACTTGCAAGGGATTGGGGGAGTTATTTACTTTTCTTCGAAAATCCAGAATTTGTGATTTTTTTAAAAATAAAATTTTAGATCGGCTAACCCAAATCGGCTGCTTATGCTCGTTTCCAGGCGACACTAGACTCATTTGGGGTTTTTCCTACTAAGCCCCGACCGCAGCCTCCCCAAAAAGACAACATTCGGGTCAAACCCGTTACAGCGTAGCCAGAAAAGCCCCGACGCCCTGCTATTGTTGCTGCCGCCACGGACACTACGACCGGGTGCCCGGCCCCCGGCCCGCAGAGGAGGCGGAGAGCTTTGTCCGGCGACCCCGGCGAGAGCGCGCGCGCGGCCTCCACGCGGCCCGGGCCCCCACCCCACGGCCCGCGGATGCTGTAGCCGCCGCGGCCTCGCTACACTGTGGCCTTGCCCGCGCGCGCAGTGCCGGCCAGGCTTCTTGACCCTCGGGCGCCGCCGTACCCCAGCCCCGCTCTGGGCGCCGGCGGCCCCCTCCCCCCTCGGCGCCCCGGCTCCATTCAAACCGTCCTCCCAAGCCCCGCGCCGCGCTCCCCCCGCGGCCCGCGTTCCTTACCGAGAGTGGCCGGCGCCGTCGCCTTCCCGGCACCGCCCCCGCCCCTCCGCGCGGGGCCGGGGGCAGAGTGGGCGTCTCGCCTCTCCTCACGAAACAAAGAAGCCGCCGCCGCCACCACCGCCGAGTGAGGGTAAGTCTCGCGCGCGCGCCCGCCCGCCTCGGCCGCCCCCCCACGCCGCCCGCGCCCCCGCTGCGCGCGCACTCGCCAGCTCCCCTCCCCCCACACTCGGCTTCTCTCGCTTCCGCCGCCCGCCCGGCCTCGTGCGCGCGCCCGTCCGCCCTTCCGCTCCCAGTGCGCGTGCGCGTCCGCTCGGAGCCTCGGGGAGGTGGGCGGGACCAGAGAGAGCGGGCGCTCCTGCTGTACCACCCGTCCGTCCGGGACGGTCTTGCTCATGCGCACTGGGGTCTTCGTCCTCACGCTGCGTCCCGACGCTGCCGGGCATGCGCAGAGCGAGCGCCACTGCGGCGGTGGTGGTAGTGGTGGTTCCCGCGGCTGTGGCGGGATGTTGGGGGATGGGACGGAATGGTTGCGGGGTCTGCGGGAAAGGGTTGGCCTGGGGGGATTGAGACTCAAAAGTGAAGACCCGAGGCCGTGCGTAAGGGCGGGAGGCGGGCAGGCTGGACTGGGGCTGAGGCTAGCCGGCCCCTGGGCCAAGGGCGGGTCTGGGAGCTTTTATTTATTTGTGGCCGGGGGATGGCAGGGTCCGTTGGGCAAGACGTGGTGGGCTTCAGTCGTGGCCGCCTTTTCTTTAGAACTTCTCCAGCACTATTAGTCTGGCTATTTTTTGATCTGCTGCTGAGTCCCAGACGCAAGTGCTATGGCACCACGTAGACGAAGCAACCATGTCAACCGTTGAGCTCTCCCCGGAAGGCAACCAAGAGGCAAGAGAAATAAGTAACATAGATTGTGTTGAGGTGGAAACGTGGACATTTTAAATGAGGCAGCCAGAGAAGGCGTCACTGGGAAGATGTTTGGGACAAAACATGAAAGCAGTGAGGGACAGAGCTTTTGATCGGAGTATGCAGGCCCTGAGCCTTTAGGCCGCATCTCTGGTTTGAAAGTACCTCCAGTGCCACATCCTTTAGTCCTGCAAGTGGACAAGCGCTCCCCTAATCACAGCTCACAGCCTGTGACTGTCCCTATTCCTGCTTCTCGGGCCTGCTCTTCCTCATTTTCAGGTCTCAGCTGACAAACCACCTCATATCTCTCATCCTTTGGATCGCTGCTTCCTTTTCCTTCACATTTCTTGGGTGCCCTGTTCATTGTCTATCTTCTTCCTCTCAATTATGGCAAAGTTGTTTTTTAGTCGCGGTGCACCGGGGTGGCTCAGTGGTTGAGCGACTGCCTTTGGCTCAGGTTGTGATCCCCCCAGGGTCTGGGATGGAGTCCCACATCGGACTTCCCGCAAGGAGCCTGCTTTTCCCTCTGCTTATGTGTCTGCCTCTCTATATGTCTCTCATGAATAAATAAGAATCTTGTTAAAAATATAATAATAATATAATAAATACAATTTAGGGGCACCTGGGTGGCTCAGTGGTTGACCGTCTTGGCTCAGGTCATGATTTCTGGGTCCTGGGATCGAGTCCTGCAACAGGCTTCTCCCTCTGCCTGTGTCTCTGCCTCTGTGTCTCTCATGAATAAATAATAAAATCTTAAAAAAAAAAATCCTGTTGGGATTTTAGAAAAATAAAATGTTTTAGTTGCTAGTGAATACCCAGTATCTACATCTATATAAAGGATGCATCATTGTAGTGCTCTCCTCCACCACATCATGATACTTTCATTTTTTTATTGAAAGAAAAATAGATTGGCTGCCGATTTTGTGTGTATCATAGCTGCATCAACTCGTTGCTTCTTTCTGAGCCACTTGCAGTATAGGGTAGACAGATCTCATGTTGGAGTCAGAAAAGACCTGGATTTAAAACTTGACTCCATTGTCAGCTGGGTGATGCCAGGAAAATTTACTGTACTCGTCTGCACTTTCCTTTTCTTCACCTGTGCACTGGAAACAATAATGACACTCACCTCCACAGATTGGTTATGAGGAATCTGTGAAAGCAGGCCACCCGGAAGTTCTCTGAACCTTAGCCCATAATATTGAGTAACACACAATGGGTAAGTGGAATCTAAACCTCAGTAGCTCTCCCTCAAGTGGTATTTCTTTCTTCTTTTTTTTTTTTTAATGCAGAGTAACACTTTATTTTTAAAGATTTTATTTTATTTATTCATGAGAGATGAGAGACACAGGCAGAGGGAGAAGCAGGCTCCATGCAGGGACCCCGACGTGGGACTTGATCCCCGGACTCCAGCATCATGCCCTGGGCCAAAGGCAGGTGCTAAACCGCTGAGCCACCCAGGGATCCCCGCTCAGATGGTATTTCTAAAGCATCCTCAACATGCTAAACACTGAGCTGGTGCCTGGCCTCCATTGGTGCACTGAACAGTGTTCCTGCTCATAGTTTGGACAGTGCATGAGCTCAGTTTACTGTCTCACATGTTGATTAGCTAATGCATGATAGGAAAACGTAAGTGCAATGGAAGAAAAGCCCAGGATGCAATGAGATCATAACATAGGGCACTCCTGGTGTTGAAGAATCCCCTAGATCTTTCAGAGGAAGAGGCACTTATGCCAAGTCCCAAAGGATGAGCAAGAGCAGGGAGGAGGAGGGCCCTAGGTAGAGGAAACATGATGTGCCAAGACCCTGAAGAAAAGAAGGTGGGAAAGAAAGGCCCATTTGCCTAGGTGGGGGGTGGGGGGTGGGATGTCAGCAATAGCTAAATAGGACAAGGAAGGCCATGTGGGCTGTGGTGACAATCTAGATTTTCCTGAAGTGAGGTGGAAGCAACTGAAAGCCTTTAATCAGGAGAATCCCATAGCTGCTCATGCTGCAGGGTGGAGACTGGGCAGAAGGAGGACAGGAAATGATGAGTCCATTTAGGCCATTACCATGGCCCAGGGTGGCAAAGTTGGTGGCCTGCACTAAAGTGGAGGAAGTTGAAGGTAGAGTGGATAGAAATTGAAGGACTAGACCTGAGAGCTGAGCGTGTGAACAGCTTTCTCTGCAGGTGAGACAATGGGAACATGGGAATGGTGGCAAGGGAGGAGCAAGAGTCCTGCTTTAAGGACAAGGTGTCTATCGGGAACAGTTTTATAGACCAGTGCTTCATGGCTGTATGTGGGAATCCCGGTTTCAGTAAAACTGATTGATGCCTTTAGCACTTAGGTCTATGATACATTTTAAGTTAATTTTTTCATATGGTATAAGATAAGGTTGAAGTTCATTGTTTTCCATAGGGATACTTAGCTATTCAGCACCAGTACTGAAGTGTCTGCTCCCACACTGAATTACCTTGGCACTTTTGTCAAAAATCAATTCACTGCTTAAGTGTGAGTTTGATTCTCAACTCCATATCCTGTTATTGGTTGATAGATCTACCCTTTGCTAAGACAAACTGTCTTGATAACTGTGGCTTTATAATAAGTCTTGAAATCAGATATTTCTCCTATGTTCTTTATGTATTTATTTTTAAAGATTTTATTTATTTATTCATGAGAGACACAGAGAGAGAGAGAGAGAGGCAGGCTCTATGCAGGGAGCCTGATGTGGGACTTGATCCCCAGGACTCCAGGATCACGCCCTGAGCCAAAAGCAGATGCTCAACTGCTGAGCCACCCAGGCATCCCTGTGTTCTTTTTTTAAACTTGTTTTGGGGCACCTGGGTGGCTCAGTGGTTGAGCATCTGCCTTTGGCTCAGGCCTCGATCCCAGCACCCTGGGATCCAGTCCAGCATCAGGCTCACCGCAGGAAACCTGCTTCTCCCTCTCCCTATGTCTCCGCCTCTCTCTGTGTGTCTCACAAATAAATAAATAAAATTGTTTAAAAAAAAAAAACTTGTTGTGGCTATTCTAAATCTTTTGCATTTCTGTGTAAATTTTATTTATTTTTTTATAAAGTTTTTCATGTTAGAAATGCAGTTTCCTTTTTTTTATTTTTAAGATTTTATTTATTTATTCATGAGAGACACAGAGAGAGAGAGAGGCAGGGACACAGTCAGAGGGAGAAGCAGGCTCCATGCAGGGATGTGGGACTCGATCCCGGGACTCCAGGATCACGCTCTGCGCCAAAGGCAGGCGCTAAACCGCTGAGCCACCCAGGGATCCCCTCTGTGTAAATTTTAGAATCAATTTATCAATTTCTACCAAAAAACTGCTGGGATTTTGATTGGGATCGCATTGAATCTGTAGACCAATTTGGGGAGACTTGTTATCTTAATATTAAATGTTCCAATCCATAAACATGGTGTATCTGTCTATTTAGGTCTTCTCTAATTTCTATTAAATTTACTCTTTTCAGGCCTTTCCTACCCAACTGAAATGACTCATTTCAAGGTCACAGGCACCTGCCTGTTGCTGAATGCAGGCGTCAGTTCTTTTCATTTTCCTTGACCTGTTGGCAACAGTTTACATGTTACCTCCTTAGAATATTCTATTCACTTGGCTTCCAGTGAACCACACACTCTGGGGTTTCTTCCCATCCCATCATCTACTCCTTCATAGGCTCCTTTATAGCTGCCTCTTCTTCACACCGATCTCTTAATAATGAACTACCTCAGGACTTGGTCCCTATCTATTCATTGCCTTAGCTTCCAGTCTTGCTGACCTTAAAAACCCATCTACATTCTAAGATACCTAACCCAAAGAAGTAGAAAACAGGTACATGAACAAACCCCTATAAACAAATGTTTATGGCTGTTTCACTATTAACAGAAGCTAAATGTTGGAAGCAGCCCAGTTATCCATCCATTAACAGATGAAAGATAAAGTGTGATGTACACATTCAAGTGACTATTCAGCCACAAAAAAGAATGAAGCCCTAAGATGTACTACGATGTGGATGGGCCTTGAAACCATACTAAGCAAAAGAAGTCAGACACATAAGGCCACATATTGTGAGTCTGTTTCAAATGCCCAGAATAGGCAAATACATAGACAGAAAGCAGATGGCCCAGGGGCTGGGGCAGGGGAGAGGGAGTAATTGCTTAATTGGTTCAGGGTTTTATTTGGAGATGATAAAAATATTTTGAAACTAGATATAGTTCTTACACAACATCAGGAATGTATTACGTACCACAAAGTATTCATTTTTAAATGTTTCAATTTTGTTATATGAATATCACCTTAAGTTTTTTTTTTTTAATTTATTTATTTATTCATGAGAGACAGAGAGAGAGAGAGGCAGAGACACAGGCAGAGGGAGAAGCAGGCTCCATGCAGGGAGCCCAACGTGGGACTTGATTCCGGGTCTCCAGAACCACGCCCTGGGTGGAAGGAGGCACTAAACCACTGAGCCACCGGGCTGCCCTCACCTTAAGTTTTTAAAAAATTATCACACTAATGGTTTCCAAATGTTTACTTATTGCCTACACCTTTCCCTTGAGCTCTAGAAAACTGCCTCCCAGACGCCATCATTGAATAGTTAATAGGAGTTAAATTTTCATATCCATCACATCCCTCTTTTGCTCAAAGTGGCTCCCATCTTGCTAAGAATAAAAGACAAAGACTCAAGAGAATGAGAAGACTAGCCACAGAGTAGAAGAAAATATTTGAAAAGACACATCCAATAGAAGATTGCTTATCCAAGGGCACCTGGCTAGCTCAGTCAGTAGAGCATGCCTTGATCCCATGGTTGTAAGTTTGAGGTTGAGCTGCACATTTGGTCTTAAGGTCTCAAGACTCCTACAATAAAATTAACAGCCCAACTAAAAAATGGACAAAGCTGAACAGACAACCTCACAAAAGATCTACAGATGGCAAATAAGCATATGAAAAGATGTTCAACTGCCATTAGGGAATTGCAATCAAAGCACCAATGACATACTAGCATATACCTATTAGAGTAAGGTAAATCCAACTTGAAAAACACCAAATGTTGGCAAGGATATGGAGCAAGAAGAACTTTCATTCTTTGCTGGAATGAATGGAAAATAGTACAGCCACTTTGGAAGATAAGTGTGGCAGTTTCTTGTAAAACTGAACACTTTTCAATATGACCTAGCATTTGTACACCTTGCGATAATCACTCAAAGGGGCTGAAAACTTATGTCCACATGAAAACCTGCATGGGAATGTTTATAACACATTATTCATAGTTGTCAAAACTTGGGAGCAAGCAAGAAGTCCTTCAGCAGGTGAATAGGTAAACTATGGTCCATCTACACAGTGGAGTAATAACGTTAAAAAGAGATGAGCTCAGTCTACGAAAGGACATGGAGGAACCTGAAATGCATATTACTGAAGTGAAAGCAGCCAGTTTGAAAAGCCCACATACTGTATGATTCCAACTCTGTGACATTCTGGAAAAAGAAAAACTGGAATCAGTAGAAAGGTCATTAGATCCCAGGGATTAGAGAGGAAGAAGGGATGAATAGGCGGAGCACAGAGGATTTTTATGGAGTGAAACTGCTTTGTATGATCCTATAGTGGTGGATACATATATTTATACATTACCCAAACCCATGGAACATGCAGCACCAAGAGTGGCCCCTAATGTAACTGTGGAGCTTGGGTGATAATGGTGTGCCCATTAGGTCCATCAGTGGATCAATGCACCGTGTCACATGCACCACTCTGGTGAGGGTGCTGGTAATGGGGGAGGCTATGCATGTGTGAGGGCAGAGGATGATAAGGGAACACTCTGTGCTCAATTTTGCTGGGAACATAAAACTGCTCTAAAAAGCAAAGTTTATTTTTAAAATATAAACCAAAAAAAGCCAAAGCCAGTCGTCACGGGGGCTACCAGCCCTTCGCTCCCTCCCCCACCGCTCATTCCACTCCACCATGGGCCTCCTTATTCACTATTCTTCAAGTCTGGCACATTCCTGCCCTGAAGCTTTGCCTGTATGCCCCTGACATCTGCCTGGCCCCCTCTCCCAGTGGCCCCTGTGATATTGCAGTTGCCCGCTCGTTCATTCCCGGGGTTTATTTTTCTCCATAGTCCTGATATTCTATGCTGGGACCTGAGTTTTGTGTCTGTCTCCATCACCCATATAGCCCCTGGGTTTCAAGATGCTTCCTGAGGCCTCAGTATTACACCCCCACCTCAGGTGCCAATAGGGAGAATGACCTTGGCCTAAAGTCACATTGTTAGGCTCCACTCTTCAGTTCATGTTTCCTTGGCCAAGTCACCTTCCTGATCAGCCTCTTCTCCCTTCCCAGATGGGAAGGATGGTGTGAGGTGTGTGGGAAGGGTGTGCTATGAATGCAAAGAGATGTATAAGAGACCAGGTGTTTGCAGCATCGCTCCCTGTGTGGCAAAAATAAAACTCCCAGTTGGCTTTAGTTACCTCAGAGGCCGAATGTTCATGTCTACATCTTTGCAAATCTGTCCCCTATTATTAGGTGGAAGTTTCCTACATTTTTCATATGCCTTGGAGGCTATGTTTGGGTTTTCCAGAGATACGGATTGTGTATATATAATATATATATAAGTTTATACATGTGTATATTTATATATTTTTTATATATGTACATCTATATTTGTTCTCTTGCTTTTGTTGTATACACATATAGGCATACCTCTTTTTATTGCACTTCGCAGATATTATATTTTTATATGTTTTTAAATTTGTTTAAGATTTTATTTATTTGAGTGAGAGAGCACAAGCTGGAGAGAGGGACAGAGGGAGAGGAAGAAGCAAACTCCCCACTGAGTAGGGAGCCCAAGGCGGGGCTCATGAGATCAGGACCTGAGCCAAAGGCAGACATTTAACTCACTAAGCGACCCAGGCGTCCCTGCATTTTTATAAATTAAAGGTTTGTGGTTGTGATGCCTGGGTCGCTCAGTGGTTGAGCATCTGCCTTTGGCTCGGGTCATGATTCTGGGGTCCTGGGATCGAGTCCTACATCAGGCTCCCCATGGAGAGCCTGATTCTCCCTCTGCCTAGCCTGTCTCTGTGTGTCTGTCATGAATAAATAAATAAAATAAATTTTAAAAAAGGTTTGTGGCAACCCTGCCCTGAGCAAGTCTATCAGTATCATTTTTCCAGTACCATTTGCTCACTTTCTGTCTCTAGGTCATATTTCAGTAATTCTCACAATATTTCAAACTTTTTCATTATTTTTATATTTGTTCTGTGATCAGTGATTATGGCTCACTGAAAGCTCAAATGATGATTAGCATTTTTTAGGAATAAAGTATTCATTAAGGTATGTAGGGGGGTTTTAGAAATAATACTATTACACACTTAATAGACTATAATATAGACTATACTATAGTATAAGTACTTATAGTATAACTATAGTATATAATACTCTTATGTGTACTAGGAAACAAAAAATCTATTTGATTCTTTTTACTGTGATATACACACTATCTTAGTGGTCTGGAACTGAACCCACAACATCTCTTAAGATATGCCTCTGTGTGTGTTTGTGTGTGTGTGTGTGTGTGTGTGTGTGTATGTATAAGAGAAGGGGGAAGAATTATTTTGAGGAATTGGCTCACATAATTGTAGGGGCTAGCAAGTCAAAATCTAATCTGTTATGCATGCATCACATTATCCATTTATCTGTTGATGGACATTTGGTTTGCTTTCACATTTTACCTTTTGTAAGTACTGCTATTATAAATGGGGGTGGGGCGCCTGGGTGGCTCTATCTGCTAAGCCTCTGCCTTCAGCTCAGGTCATGATCTCAGGGTCCTAGGATTGAGTTCCTCATCAGGCTCCCTGCTTAGTGGGGAGTCTGCTTCTCCCTCTCCCTCTACCTGAATGCTCTCTCTCTCTCTCAGTCAAGTAAATAAATAAAATCTTTTAAAAACAACAACAACAACAAAAAACCCCTGGGTGTGCAAATATTGTTTGAGTCCCCAGTGATAAACTTTTGCAAAACAAATGATAATATACATGTATACAGCTAGCTATACATATGTATGTGCTATGTATATGTATGTGCATATACATGCAATGTGTATATGGCCAACAAGTTGGAAATTCAGGGAGGAGTAGATATTGCAGTCAGAATCTACAAGGTGGGCAGCCCCGGTGGCTCAGCAGTTTAGTGCTGCATTCAGCCCAGGGTGTGATCCTGGAGACCTGGGATCGAGTCCCACGTCGGGCACCCTGAATGGAGCCTGCTTCTCCCTCTGCGTGTGTCTCTGTCTCTCTCTCTCTGTCTCTCATGAATAAATAAATAAAATCTTTAAAAAAAAAAAAGAATTCTACAAGGCAACAGGCTAGAAACTTGAGGGTTCCTATGCAACAGTCTTGAAGAAAACTTTTTTTAAAAGATCTATTTATTGGGGATCCCTGGGTGGCGCAGCGGTTTAGCACCTGCCTTTGGCCCAGGGCGCGATCCTGGAGACCTGGGATCGAATCCCACATCAGGCTCCCGGTGCATGGAGCCTGCTTCTCCCTCTGCCTGTGTCTCTGCCTCTCTCTCTCTCTGTGACTATCATAAATAAATAAAAATTTTAAAAAAAGATCTATTTATTTATTTTAGAGAGCGCACAAGCTGGGAGGGGCAGAGAGGGAGAGAGAATCTTTTCTTGATCTCCAGGATCACGTCCTGAGCCAAAGGCACATGCTCAACCGCTGAGCCACCCAGGCATTCCAGGGAGAGAGAATCTAAAGCAGACTCTCTGCTGAGCACAGAGCCCAACTCAGGGCTTGATATCACAACCCTGAGATTAGGACCTGAGCCAAAACGAAAAATTGGATACTTAACTGAGCCATCTAGGCACTCCAAGAATGTCTTCTTTTCTTGGAAACCTCAATCTTTGCTCTTTAGACCTTCAACTGTTGTATTGAGAGCCATCCACATTCTGTAGAATCATCCACTTCACTCAAGCCTGATGTAATGTTGATTGCATCTAAAATGATACCTCCACAGGGACACCTGTGTGGCTCAGTAGTTGAGCTTCTGCCTTTGGCTCAGGGCATGATCCCAGGGATTAGGTCCCATATTGGGCTTCACACAGGGAGCTTGCTTCTCCCTCTGCCTATGTCTCTGCCTCTATCTTAAAAAAATAAAAATAAAAATAAAAATAAAAATAAAAAAATAAAATGATACCTCCACAGCAACATCTAAGCTGGTATTCACCAAACAATGAGGTGCCATGGCCAAGCCAAGTTTAAACATAAAATTAACCATTGCAAAGAAAAATGGACATTCTTCTTTTGACTCAACATCAAGGACTTGAATTACAAAGGTTACCAAGTCCAGTATATGAAAATGTAAAATGCATCTTCTTCAGTTGGCACTGTAAAGTGAATAACTTTTCAGTAATCTCTTCAGACTTTCTTTGGAACATCAAATTGCTTATTTATTAACCAAATATGTATTTGTTCCTCACGCATGGCCTACTGTCCTGAAAAATAAGCCTCACAAGAAAGTAATTTCCCCAGATCAAGCAGTGAGGTATACAAACCCAGGGCAATAGATTTTTTTTTTAGCAGGCAGCTCTGGTTTTAACTTAGCAGATAAGAGCGTGGCATGTTATGCTTGCACTAAACTATGCCACTTCCAGTGGATACCTAACTACCCACATTTGTTGTAATTTTATTGGCGCTTTATTCTAGCTATAGTATGTTTTATTTTAGATCGGCTTTCGGCTTTATTAAACTTTTTTTGAGTTGTTGTGCTTTGGGCTTCCATCAAAAGTAATCCATTCTAGGGGCAGCCCCGGTGGCTCAGGGGTTTAGCACCGCCTTCAACCCAGGGCATGATCCTGGAGACCCAGGATCAACTCCCACGTCAGGCTCCCTTCATGGAGCCTGCTTCTCCCTCTGCCTGTGTCTCTGCCTCTCTCTGTGTGTGTCTCTCATGAATAAATAAATAAAATCTTTAAAAAAAAGTAATCCATTCTATATTTGTATACATGACATATGTATTAGTATATATATATATATATATATGGTTTTATATGTATATATATACATATATAACATAAAATATAGGTTTGAAATATTTAGACATTTCACCACAGAGGATATTCAGATGGCAAAAACATGAAAAGACATTTGTTAGTATCATTAGCCATTAAGGAAATGTAAATTAAAACCACAATGAGAAATCACTACCACCTATCATAATGGCTAAAATGAGAATTAATAACACCAAATGCTACTGAGGATGTGGAAAAACTAAAATACATCGGAAAACATGTGGACCTTATTGTGGGTGGGGATATAAAATGGTACAGCCCTCTGGAAAACAATTTGGCAGTTTCAGAAGAAACTAAACAGATACCTATCACATGATCCAGCAATTGCACTCCTGGCATTTATCCTAAAGAAATGAAAACATGTTCACACAGAAACCTGTGCATGAATGTCCAAAGTCACTTTATATGTAATAGACAAAAACTGGAATCAGCCCAAGTGTCCTTCACACAGCTGAATGATTAAAAAGATCATGGTCCATCCATACTATAGAATACTACTCAGCAATAGAAGGAAGTGAACTATTGATTCATGTAACAACCCAAATGAATGAATCTCTAGGGAGTCATGCTGAGTACCTATAAAAAAAAAAAAAACCAATTTCAAAAGGTTACAAAATGTCTGATTCCACTTATATAACATTTTTGAAATGGTAACATTTTTTCCAGATGGAGACAGAATAACAGTTGGAGGAGGGAGGGGGTTGCTTATGAAAGGGCAGCACTAGGGAAAAGTAGTGGTGTTGGAACTGTTTGTAATCTTGACTGAGGTAGTGGATATGGAAACACACAGGCATAAAATTGTATGGAACTTGGGGCACCCCAATGGCTCAGTTGGTTAAGCATCTGCTGTCAGCTCAGGTCATGATCTGAGTCCCAGGATTGAGCCTCAAGTTGGGCTTCCTGCTCCATGGGGAGTCTGCTTCTCCCTATGCCCCTCACCCACTCATGCTCACTCTCTCTCTCTCTCTTTCAAATAAATAAATAAAATCTTTTTTAAAAATTGTGTGGAACTTAATATACACAAACAAATGGGTACAAGTAACCTGAGAAAATTTGAATAAGATGAATGAATTCTATCAATGTCAATATTCTGGCTGATATATCTTAATAAAGCTGTGGGGAAAAAAAAAACATAGCAGGAAAAAATTTATCTATAAATCTTGGTTGTGATATTATGCCATCATTTTGTAAAAGACTACCACTGGGGACTCAAACAGATATTTGCACACCCATGTTCATAGCAGCATTACTTACAACAGAGAAGATGTGGAAACAACCCAAGTGTCCTTACAGATGAATAGATAATGTGATGAATGCACACAATAAAATATTATTCAGCCTATAAGAAGGAAGGAAGTTCTGACACCTGCTACAATGCAGATGAACCCTGAGGACATTAAGCTGACTGGAATAAACCAGACATAAAAGGACAAGTATTGTAGGATTCCACTTAGATGGGGTACCAAGACTTAGCAAGTTAATAGATCCACAAAGTAGACAGCAGTTACCAGGAACTGGGGGAGGGGGAGAGGAAGTTGGTGTTTAATGGGGACAGAGTTTCAGCTTGGGAAGATGAAGAAGTTGCGGAGAGGAGCGCCTGGGTGAGTCTGATGGTTACGTGTCCACATTTGACTCGGGTCCTGATCTCTAGGTCCTGGGATCAAGCCACACATCAGGCTCTCGACTCAGTGGGGAGCCTGCTTCTCCCTCTCCCTCTGTGCTCTCTGTCTTTTTCAAATGAATAAATAAAATCTTAAAAAAAAGTTGCAGAGATGGATAGTGCTG
This sequence comes from Canis aureus, assembly GCF_053574225.1. Lineage (NCBI taxonomy): Eukaryota > Metazoa > Chordata > Mammalia > Carnivora > Canidae > Canis > Canis aureus. Next base: position 51,478,988 of record NC_135629.1, read on the forward strand.
ATGTTTGCACATGTCATTGTTGATGTACTTAATGCTAATAAATTGTATGCTTTAAAATGGCAAATTTTATGTCACATGTGTTTTACCACAAAAACAGAGTAGGAGTGCCTGACTGGCCCAGTTGGTAGAGCTTACAACTCTTGATCTTAGAGTCATGAGTTGAAGCCCCACTTTGAGCATAGAGCTTACTACTTAAGTAAAATAATAATAATAATAATAATAATAATAATAATAATAATAATAAAAGCAGTTACCATTGGAGGGAACTGAGAAAGTGAGGAATCTCTCTGTATTATTTCTTACAACTGCATAAAAATTAACAATGATCTCAATAAAATTTTCCATTAAAAAAGAAGGAGCACCTGCGTGGCTCAGTTGTTTTAGTATCTGCCTTCAGCTCAGGTCATGATCCTGGGGTCCTGAGATCAAGCCCTGCATCAGGCTCCCTGCTTAATGGGGAGCCTGCTTTTTCCTTTCCCTCTGCTGCTCCTGGGCTTGTGCTCTCTCATTCACTCTCTCATAAATAAATAAAATCTAAAAAAATAAAAAAAACTTAAAGATATACAATGGGCAAAAGATAGTCTTTTCAATAAATAGTGTTGGGAAAACAGGACAGCTACATACAAAAAGAATGAAACTGGACCACTTCCTTATACCATACACAAAAATAAACTCAAAATGTATCAAAGACCTAAATGTGAGACCTGAAACCAGAAAACTCCTAAACACATAGACCATAAGCTCTTAGATATCAGCCTTACCAACATTTTTCTAAATATGTCTTAAGTAGGGCGTCGCGGGTGGCTCAGCAGTTTAGCGCCGCCTTCAACCCAGGGCATGATCCTGGAGACCCAGGTTCGAGTCCCACGTCAGGCTCCCTGCATGGAGTCTGCTTCTCCCTCTGCCTGTGTCTCTGCCTCTCTCTCTTTCAGTGTCTCATGAATAAATAAATAAACTCTTTTAAAAAATGTCTTAAGTAAAGGAAACAAAAGCAAAAATAAACTATTGGGATTACACCAAAATAAAATGCTTTTGCACAGTGAAGGAAACCATCAACCAATGAAAAGGTGACCTACTGAGTGAGAGAATATATTTGCAAATGACATCCAATAAGGAGTTGATATCCAAAATATGTAAAGAACTTATACGATTTAACATCAGCAAAACAGATGCTCCTATTAAAAATGGACAGAAGACCAGAATAGACGTTTTCCTGAAGAAGACATACAGATGGCCGATGGACACCTAAAAAGATGTTCAACATCACTCATCATCAGGGAAATGCAAATTTATACCTGTCAGAATGGCTGGGGTCAAAAAGACAATAAATAAGTGTTTAGGACATGGGGGAAAGGGAACCCTTGTGCACTGTTAGGAATGCAAACTAGTGCAACCACTGTGGAAAACAGTATGGAGGTTCCTCAAAAAAATTTTAAATAAAATTTACCATGTAATCCAGTAATTCCACTACTAGGTATTTACACAAAGAAAATGAAAAAATATATATAAAAAAGAAAATGAAAATATAAACTCAAAAAGTTATCTACACTTCTATGGTTATTATAGCTTTATTTACAACAGCCAAGACATGGAAGCAACCAAGTGTTCATCAATAGATGAATGTATAAAGAAGATGTGGGGGCAGCCCTGGTGGCTTAGCAGTTTAGCGCCGCCTTTGGCCCAGGGTGTGATTCTGGAGACCCGGGATCGAGTCCCGCATCGGGCTCCCTGCATGGAGCCTGCTTCTCCCTCTGCCTGTGTCTCTGCCTCTCTCTCTGTGTCTCTCATGAATAAATAAAGTCTTAAAAAAAAAAAAAGATGTGGCATATATGCACATATGCATATATAAATATTAGCCATAAAAAAGAATGATACCTTGCCAAAATGACAAGGATGGACCTAAGGGTATTATGCTAAGTGAACTAAGAAAAAGAGAAATACTATTTGATTTCATGCATACATGGAATTTAAAAAACAACCATAAATACAGAAGACAAATTGGTGGTTGTCATAGGAAGAGTGTTGACAGAATGGATGAAATAGGTGAAGGGGATTAAGGGGTACAAACTTATGGGGGCCTGGCTAGTTCAGTTGGTCCAGTGTGTGACTCTTGATCTTGGAGTTGTTTGTGAGTTCAGTATCCCCAATGGGCATAGATTTTACTTTTTAAAAAAAGAGGTACAAACTTCTAGTTACAAAATAAATAAGTCACAGAGATAAAAAGTACAATAATATTGTGATGATGTTGTATGGTGATAGTAACTACACTTATTGTGGTAAACATTGAATAGAATTGTTGAATTATAATGTATATAATTGTCAAATCGCTATCTTGTACACCTAATATCCACTAATATAACATTGTATGTCAACTATATTTCTTTTTTTAAAAATATTTTATTTATTTATTTATTTATTTATTTATTTATTTATTTATTTATTCATGACAGACGCAAAGAGAGAGAGAGAGGCAGAGACACAAGCAGAGGGAGAAGCAAGCTCCATGCAGGGAGCCCAATGTGGGACTCGATCCTGGGTCTCCAGGATCACACCCTGGGCCGAAGGCAGCGCTAAACTGCTGGGCCACCGGGGCTGCCCTCTCAACTATATTTCAATTAAAAATCTTAAATCAATGTGCAGATAATTAATTCATCCAGGGCAGTATTGTCTGCTTTGGCTACGATATAAGCATTTTGTTTCTACTGCAATGTAAGTAGCCTTCAAAGATTTTTTTTTTAGCATATATATAGACCTTACAGATCTTTGGAATGAAAATTCTAATAAACATAATACTATGAGATAAAATGATGCAAGGCTGCTAATCACTTACTTGCATTTTCTTGGATGTTTTAAGATTTATCCAATGAAGCCAGCAAAGTACTGAAGACATCATTACAAGGAAAACTTGGGCGGACTGGCTTTCCATATTCATGTGGGCATGTTCAGAATCTCTACTGCTCTTGTGAGTGAGTGTGTGTGTGTGTGTGTGTGTGAAATCACACTTCTTGTGGCCCTTCTGGGTTTTCACCCCTGAAGAATCAGCGGAAGCAGTGATGGGATCTGGTCAGTACACCAATCACTGAAGCTTGGAACACTTGAACCTCTGGTTGTCATTCTCCCTCAAGGTCTGTAGGAACAACGCACAGCATTCTGCAGTCTGCAGAACTCACTACCCAGCTTTTGTACCACAAGCTCTGTAGGGTGTCTGCTTATTTAACTTCACCTGGCTGTTGGCACTTATATGAATTTGAGCAAATGAATACACAAGTAGGTCCATCTGCTTATCAGGGATCTCATAAGATATGTTGGGTCCCTTCTTTGTTATAACCACCTCAATTTCTAGAAGAAAATTAAAAAGGAAAGAGGGGTGCTTGGGTGGCTTAGGTTAAACATCCAACTCTTGATTTCAGCTCAGGTCATGATCTTAGAGTCTTGAGATCAAGCCTTGTGTCAGGCTCTGCGCTAGGCATGGAGCCTGCTTGAGATTATCTCTCCCTCTCTGCCCCTTACCCCCTCAAAAATATTAAAATTTTTAAAAAAGGGAAAGAGGTTCTCCCCTCTGGCAGCTACAATGTCTTGCTACATTGGGTAGCAAGACAATTCAACAAAAACAACTTAATTCATTACTTGATTTATTCATATGTATTGTGCAACTCCTCTGCCCTGACAGAGGTTATTTCCTAGAGAAATCAGCAAAGAGCATTAGCCTATGCAGTGCTTCCCACCTTCGTCTAGTAGTCACACTGGCAAGGGACCTTGTTCAAAACACAAGCCTGGAGAATCTCCTGGAGTTCTGAGACCCTCTCAGGTGGAGCTTTGGAATTTATTTTTTATAAAAAGTACCGAATGTTAATCTTACCACCTGGAAAATCTGTGAACAGCTGAAGAAGCAGTGATTTCAGTGGGGCAAATCCACAGACTCCCCAGCTTACCCTGCCTGCTTGCCAAATCTCAGAGAAAGGCAGGTACTTCCAACAAGAAATCCCCTACTATTGTGACCATGTGATTAAAATTACCATCTTTTTAAAAAAAAACTCCAGATTTAAGTGTGCGCTAGAATTCACATTTTTAGTGTGCCTATAGAATCCCCTGGAGAGGGAAGCCTGGGTGTCTCAGCAGTTGAGCCTTTGGCTCAGGGCGTGATCCTGGAGTCCTGAGATCGAGTCCCACATCGGGCTTCGTGCATGGAGCCTGCTTCTCCCTCTGCCTGTGTCTCTGCCTCTCTCTCTCTCTCTCTCTGTATCTCTCATGAATGAATAAATAAATAAATAAGTAAAATCTTATAAAAATAATAGAATCCCCTGGAGGGCCTACTAACACACAGATGGCTGGGCCACACCCACAGAGCATCCGATTCAGCAAATCTGGTGCAAGCCTTGAGACCCTGCATTGCCAACAAGCTCCCAGTGATGCTGTCACTGCTGCCACAGGGAACCACTGGGTTCCATGATGAAATCCTCTCTACAACCACATGAGATTCAGGCTGTGATCCTCCCAGTGTCCTTTCCCAGGCAAGGCAACTGAGCCCAACGGTTAAGAAACTTGTCCTGGATCACACATCACGGAGAAGGGGGTAGAGAGCAGCAGGCCATCTCAAGCTCAGCTTTCTTTGGTCTAGTGACTGAGAGGAGCAGCAGTCCAGAGATCTACCCTTTTTCAGGCTGCGTGCACATATTACCTGTTTAAATAAGTCCTGAATACCACAGAATGAGGCCCCAGCTTCTTGGCATGGCCCACTAGGCCCTGCTCCCTCCTCTACCTGCCGTTATCTTCAGTTCTTCCTCCACCTGCTTCAAAACAGCAGCTGTGCACACCTGTGGGTCCCCTTTTATTCTTTTCTGGTCTTCAGGCATATACACATGATTTCTCAGTGTGAATGCTCTCAGACTCTGCCTCCCCACCCCTTCCTCCCTCCTTGACTTAACACAAGGACTGGGCTTAGATTTAACTTGTACCCCCTGCTCAGACTGGTTAGATACTCCTCCTCTGTTGGAAGAAACAGGAGCACTTGGGAATCCTTTTTTAAAAGGTGTTGGAGAGGGCACCTGGGTGGCTCAGTGGTTGAGTGTCTGCCTTTGGCTTAGGTCGTGATCCTGAGATCCTGGGATCGAGCTCTGCGTCAGCCTCCCCATGGGGAACCTCTTTCTCCCTCTGCCTATGTCTCTGACTCTCTTTCTGTATCTCTCATGAATAAATAAATAAAATATTTTTTTTAAAAAAGGTGTTGTAGAGATGAGCTCGTTAGCAAGCAAAGGGTATTTATATGGTAAAGGAAGCAGGTGTTAAGGGACCAATAGGAATATCAACAATAACAGCTGACACTCCTATAGCACTTCCTGGGTACCACGTACTATTTTAGGTCAAGTATATGTAAATTTAAATAGAATAGGAATGCAGAAAGGTACAACCACTTTGGAAAACAGTTTGTTAATTTCTTACAAAGCTAAACTTACTCTTATCACATGATCCAGCAATCATGCTCCTTGGTATTTACACAAATGAGATAAAAACTATGTCCACTCATGGGATGCCTGGGTGGCTCAGCTGACTGAGCATCCAGCTCTTGGTATCGGCTCAGGTCATGATCTTGGGACTGAGCCCTGCGTTGGGCTCTGTGCTTGGTGCAGGAGTCAGCTTGAAATTCTCTCTCTCCCTCTCCCTCTGTACCTCCCTCCACTCACACTCTCGATTAATTCTAAAAACAACAACAACAAAAAAAAAACAAAAACAAAAACTATGTCCATACAAAAACTTGTACAAGAAGGTTATATAGCAGCTTTAGTCATAATTGCCAAAACTTGAAAGCAATCAAGTTTTGAACCAAGTGATTGGATAAGCAAATGTAGCCCATCCAGGAATATTAGCACTAAAGGGGATGAGCTATGAATCCACAAAAAAAAAAAAAAAAAAAAAAAACGCGGAAGAACCTTAAATGGACATTGTTAAGTGAAAGAAGCCAGTCTGTAAAAGTTACACACTATGATTCCAATTCTATGATGTTCTGAAAGAGGCAAAACTAGAGACAGTAAAAGGATCAATGGTTTCCATGGGTTAATGGGGTGGGAGGATGAATTAGTGGAGCACGGGATTTTTAGGACAGTGGAAATACTCTGTATGAGACTACAGTGATGGATACATGTCACTTCACATTTGTCTAAGTTTCTAGAAAGTACAGCACCAGGAGTGAGCCCTAATGCAAACTGTGGGCTTTGGATGGTAATGATCTGTGAATATAGGCTTACCAATTACAACAGAATTACCATTCTGGTGGGGGATGTTAATAATGGAGGGGCAGGAGGTATATGGGAAATCTCTTTACCTTCTCAAATTTGCTGTGAACCTAAAATTGATCTAAAAAAATAAAGCTTATTTTTTAAATGTACAACATCAAGAGTGAAACCTAATGTAAACTGTGAACTTTAATAGTAATACACCATAATTAGTTCAGTTGTAAATTTCAATGGTAACCAATGTTCCACACTAAGGCAAGATGTTAATAATAGGGGAAACTGGAAACTATGGAGATCTTTTTTTATTAAAGTTTTTTTAAAGTAATTTCTAGAGATGCCTGAGTGGCTCAGCGGTTGAACATCATATGTTCAGGCGTCTAGAGACGCCTGATTATGGCTCAGGGCATAATCTGGGGATCCAGTCCTGCATTAGGCTCCCTACAGGGAGCCTGCTTCTCCCTCTGCCTGTGTCTCTGCCTCTCTCTGTTGTCTCTCATGAATAAATAAATAAAATCTTAAGGAAAAAAGATCTAAAAATAATCTCTGTACTCAACATGGGGTTTGAACTTACAGCCCCAGGATCAAAAATTGCATGCTATAGGGACTGAGCCAGCCAGGTGCTCCTAGAAACTATGCATTGTCTATCATTGTTCCATGTTATAGTTGGAAGAAGGCACAGAGAGGGTTAATCTACCCAGTCCTGCAGAGCTGATGTTATTTGCAGCCAGGCCAGCAGACCCTAGTGTTTGTGCCCTCAACCACTGCACTCTTCATCTGCTGTAAACACAGCACTAGAGATGGGGTGGGAGTTAGCCACCTACCTGTAGGTGAGACGTGAAGCCATGGAGGAGAGGCGAACCCTAGGTAATGGTTTTCGTGTGTACTCATTCATCTGTGATAAACAGTGCTGGAGTTTGTTTGTTGAAGTTTGTTTTTGTTTCTGGTTTGTTTTGTTTTTTTAAAGATTTATTTATTCATAAGAGACGTAGAAAGAGAGAGGCAGAGACAGGCAGAGGGAGAAGCAGGCTCCTCACAGGGAGCCAGATGCAGAACTCGATCCCGGATCCTGGGATCAGGCCCTGAGCCAAAGGCAGACACTCAACTACCTTGCCATCCAGGCGTCCCTTTGGAGTTTGTTTTTTTAGAAAGTCTCGCCTCACCTCTATTAGGTTCTTCAGAGGAACAGAACCAGTCAGATGTGCACCTGGATAGGAAGAGATCTACTGAGACCTGCATTGTGTGCCCCCCAAATTCACATGGAAGCCGTGACCCCCCCCCCAATGTGACTATTTAGAGATAGGCCCGTAAGGGGATAAGTAAGGTTAAATGAGGTAATAAAGATGGGGCCTGGATCTAATAGGGTTACTGTCCTTGTAAGACCAGACATGGGAGAGCTCCATATTTCTCTCTCTCTCAGCCTTGTGAGCACACAGCAGGAAAGTGTCCATCTATAAGCTAGGAAGAGAGCCCTCACCAGAAAGTGAATTTTCTGGCACCATGATTTTGGACTTCCTAGACAACAAAACTGTGAGAAAATAAATTTCTGTTGTTTAGCCACCCAGCTTATGGAATTTTGTTATGGCAGCCCAGTTGACTGTAAGGAATTGGGTTCAGGGACTCTTGGTGACTCAATAGTTGAGCATCTGCCTTTCGCTCAGGATGTGATCCCAGGGTCCTGGGATCGAGTCCCACATCAGGCTCCCTGAAAGGAGCCTGCTTCTCTCTCTGCCTATGTCTCTGCCTCTCTTTCTGTCTCTCTCATGAATAAATAAAATCTTTAAAAAAAAAAAAAAAAGGAATTGGGTTCAGGTGATTATATAACCTGGCAAGTCCAAAAGTGGCAGGCTGGAGACACAAGAAGAGTCAATGCTGCAGTGCAAACTCCAAGGTTATCTGCTAGCAGAATCCCCTTCTGCTCAGGGAAGGTCAGTATTTTGTTCTATCTAGGCCTTAAACCTATTAGATGAGGCCCACCTACATTATGAAGGGCAGTCTTCTTTGCACAAAGGCTACTGGTTTATGTGAATACCATCCAAAAACACACAGAAACATCCAGAATAATGTTTGACCTGGCATACCTGGACACTGGCCACACCAAATTGACACCTAAAATTAACCATCTCATCTGCAAAATAGACTAGAAATGGGTGAGCATCAGATCACAGTTCTTTGGACACCTTTGGCATGGACATACTGACAAAATCAGTCTTTGTCCCAGGGCTTGGCAAAGGCGATCTCTTTTCTTTGCCAGGATTGTAGGGAGTGTACACTGCAAATATCTAAAATGTAGCATTTCTCCCCCATCAGTTTAGGTAAAATAAGCAGGCCGTATATGTTGGGGTTTGGCCCATGTTAGATATATTTTATCAAGGGTTTGTTAGAAGATGATCTAAGGCGAGGGATTTTTTTTTTTTTTTAAGGCAAGGGGTCTTAACCTCAGTATTACTAAGGTTTGGGATCAAATAATCCTCTGTTTGGGGGGGCCTTCTTGTGACTGTTGGGTGTTGAACAGCAGCACTGGCCCCCGCACTCCTGGCCTCATCCAGCACTGAGGACTGGGGCCAGGACTCAGTTCTAGGTGACACCATGGGGCTCAGGGCTTTGTCTAGCCTTTCCTGTAGAAGCCTCCTTGTGGCAGGGCCCAATGTTCTGGGTTTCTGCTCTCTCTTCTTTTAGTACTTCACCATGACTGAGCACCACAGGATTGAGCACCATCCCACTATCTGGTGGCTGCTCAGATGATAGTTGGTGTGGTATATACTGATGAAGGAGAGATGGGGTTAGGCTGGCATCCCTCTCCTCTGTGTCCTTCTTCCAACATGTCCACTCTCCAGAACTACCTGGGGTCCCCACTACCAGGACCCTGTTTTTGGTTTTGTTTTGTTTCTTGAGAGAAAGAGAGTACACACATGGAGGGGAAGAGGGAGAGAGAAAATCTTAAGCCAGGCTCCATGCCCAGTGTGGAGCCTGATGTGGGGCTTGATCTCACAGTCCTGAGATCATGACTTGAGCTGAAATCAAGAGTTGGACACTTAACCGAGTCACCCAGGTGTAGACTCCCCCCCCACCATTTTTTTTTTTTTTTTATGATAGTCACAGAGAGAGAGAGAGAGAGGCAGAGACACAGGCAGAGGGAGAAGCAGGCTCCATGCACCGGGAGCCCGACGTGGGATTCGATCCCGGGTCTCCAGGATCGCGCCCTGGGCCAAAGGCAGGCGCCAAACCGCTGCGCCACCCAGGGATCCCCCCCCACCACCATTTTTTATTTGAAAAAGCCAATGATGGGAATATTATTCTACCATGAAAAAGAAAGAAAGAAATGTTGACACTTGCAACAACAATGATGGAAATTGAGGGCATTGTCCCAAGTGAATAAATCAGACAGAGGAAGATAAATACAAAGGATCTCAATTGTATGTGGAATCAAAAAAATAAAATAAAATAAAACAAAACAAAGCTCATGGTTCTCTTGGATACAGAGAACCAATTGGTAGTTGCTAGAGGTATGGGTGGGAGTAGGGAGAATGAGTATAGGGGATCAAAAGGTATAAATTTTCCGGGACACCTGGGTGGCTCAGTGGTTGAGCGTCTGCCTTTAGCTCAGGGCGTGATCCTGGGTCTGGGGATCGAGTCCAACATCTGGCTCCCTGTGAGGAGCCTGCTTCTTCCCTCTCCCTGTGTCTCTGCCTCTCTCTCTATGTCTCTCATGAATGAATAAATAAAGTCTTTTTTTTATAAAAAGGTATAAATTTTCAATTACAAGATAAATGTCATGGGGATGTAATGTACAACATAGTGGCTATAGTTAAATACTGTATTGCATGTTTGAAAGAGCAAATCTTAAAAATTTTTATCACAAGGCAAAAAATTTGTATCTATGTATGGTAATGTTAGCTAGACATTGCGATGATCATTTCACAATATCTACAAATATTGAACATTGCATTGTACAAGTATAACTAATACTTAGTTGTATGTCAGTTACACCTCAATTTTATTTTATTTATTTATTTTAATTGTGCTAGGATTTCACGGGACACCTGGGTGGCTCAGTGGTTGAGCGTCTGCCTTTGGCTCAAATCATGATCCCAGAGTCCTGGGATCGAGTCCCATGTCAGGCTCCCTGCATGGAGCCTGCTTCTCCCTCTGCCTATATCTCTGCCTCTCTCTCTCTCTCTCTCTCTCTGTCTCTCATGAATAAATAAATAAAATCTTTTTTTTTTAATTTTTATTTATTTATGATAGTCACACAGAGAGAGAGAGAGAGAGAGAGGCAGAGACATAGGCAGAGGGAGAAGCAGGCTCCATGCACCGGGAGCCCGACGTGGGATTCGATCCCAGGTCTCCAGGATCGCGCCCTGGGCCAAAGGCAGGCGCCAAACCGCTGCACCACCCAGGGATCCCAATAAATAAAATCTTTTTTAAAATTGTGCTAGGATTCCTTTTTAAGGTTTTTATTTTTTTAGTGATTTCTACACCCAACATGGGGCTTGAACTCATGACCCCGAGATCAAGAGTCACATGTCCTACCCACTAAGCCAGCTAGATGCACCAGTTTTACCTCAGTTTTAGAAAAAGAAATTAATAGAGGGAAATACTCCTACAAAAAAACAAAACAAAACAAAAAGACAAATGAGACAGGGTGGCCACAGACTCACTAGGAGCAAGCCCCTCCAGCCTCCAGCTGGTGGTCCAGTGTTAGGGACCACCCTTCAGAGCATCTGCTCCTTTCTGCTGCCCTGTCCTCCTCACTTCTCTTGGGCGCAGGCTCTAGGCTCTGAAGCCCCCACCACTTGTGGATGTCTGTGCACTGATGTGGGGACAGAGACAGAGCCAGCTGAGGGTGGGACTGTCTCTACATGTTGGATAAACAAAACCTTCAGTCTACAAGACAGATTAAGTTATGACACTTCAATGACTAGTATTTAATCCTGTCCTATTACTACAAACTATTCTGTATTTATGTGACTCCAGAAGCTTTTAAAACAAGGACACCCTCCCTCCAGTGTCTAACATCCAGTTCCAACCCCAGAGGGTGGGACAGATTTTCGTGTTTATTCGTCTGTTCTGTAGGCCTACACATCCCAAATCCTGTTTAAGGTTGTTTGTTGTGGTTGTTTTTTTTTTTTTTTTTAAGATTGTATTTATTTATTTCACAGAGAGAAAAAAAAAAGGAGAGAATACAGTAGGCAGAGCAGCAGGCAGAGGGAGAGGGAGAAGCAGGCCCTTCCCTGAGCAGGAAGCCCAATATGGGGTTCAATCCTAGGACCCCAGGATCGTGACCTAAGCCGAAGACAGACACTCAAAGAACTGAGCCATGCAGGTGCCCCCTGTTTAAGGTATTAGAATGCTTTCAATATTTTTTTAAAGATTTTATTTATTTATTCATGATAGACATAGAGAGAGAGAGAGAGAGAGAGAGAGAGAGAGAGAGAGGCAGAGATACAGGCAGAGGGAGAAGCAGGCTCCATGCCAGGAGCCCAACGCAGGACTTGATCCTGAGATTCCAGGATCGCGCCCTGGGCCAAAGGCAGCCGCCAAACCATTGAGCCATCCAGGGATCCCTGCTTTCAACATTTTTTGAAACAAAAGTAATCCCCCCCCCATAAAAAAAGT